>NC_087558.1:2783333-3479166 GCF_036250125.1 Pseudopipra pipra | reverse complement strand
TCTTCTCCTTTTTCAGAACTCCTGTTGATGAGATTCCTGACAATTGCATGAGAGATTTAAAGCCTGTGCAAACCCTGAGTGTCCATCAGGCTGTGAGTGGAGGAGGAGGAGAAGGAGATGATGATGATGATGTGGATGACTTTTCAGGTGTAATAAATTTCTGTTTATTGAACCTAAATAATATCTTTTTTTTTTTTGCAATTTATTTTGCAAAATAAATTTATTTTGCAAAATTTTTTTCAATTTATTGCTGAACAGCTATACACTTGGGAGGATTCTGCTTAAAGTAACAATAATGAAAGGAGGAATTTGTGGTACTTTAAGATAAATAAAAGTTTGCATTTTTGTAAGTGTAAGTCAAACAGGAAAAAAATAAATGCATGAAATTAATTATATTTCCTAGTTGAAGAGATGAAGAGATTTTGGGCATCTCTTTTTAAAGGGGAAGAATCCAACACCACTTCTGAAAATGCAGAGTCAGAGTCCTCTTTGAAAATTGAGTTCCTTGATGATGTAAGTGTGTAATAAAGGAATTCCTGAATCTTCAGTCATCTGAAGTGATTTTTCAAATCTTGATAAGTTAAATATTTAAAAGATTTTAATAAATAATTTGCAGTATGAAAAAAGTATGGGTTTATCTTTTCCATACCAATGTGGAAAATTTATTTTTCCAGAAGTTCCCTGTATTTTTTCCTGTTCTATCCAGGGACCTGAACTATATAGAAATTATACAAAGATGAAGTCTTCAAGCTTTTAATCACTTGAGTTACTTGACTTTTTCTTTAAATTTTAATCCATTGCTGAATATGGATGGTTTTTGGTTTTTATTTAGTTTCACAGCACAGGCTTGGAAGAATCATCCAACTATTTGGTGGTGGAAACTGGGGCTGAGGGAATGAACCAGCAAGGAAAAACTGAAGCACTGGAGCAGTGTGGAAGGTATCAGGAATGCAGAGATTCTGTGGAAGAGAAAAGGAAATAATCCCATCTTCTGGTTTAGTTACATCCCTAAGAAAAGGGGGCTTTTCTTTGCAGTCAGTCACACTTCTATGAGTCATTGATACATTGTTTTAAAGCCACTACAGAATATTAATTGCCTGTAATTGGAGAGGCATCACTTTGAAATGTCTTCATTTGGTTTCTTTGATCACTCCAATGTCAACCCATGTAAGATACAGTTCTTTCCATGTGCTTGCCATGAATTCCAGGTAGAATTTCTCTTTTCTAAGCTCCAGCCTCAGCAGAAACAGGAACTCACATACAAAATCTGTCATTACTCAGTGTTGTGCTCTTTTAAGATGTTCTCACTTGACTAACTTTGTAATTCCAGACAAAAATAAGTCCTCATAGTTAACGACACATGTGCAGTTCTTCTGATCTCCCCACACTGATTAGCTGTGACCTGTTTTGCTATATTTTATTTTTCTGGTCTTTTCTCCTTCCCTTTCAAAGCTGTTCAGCAGTTGCAGACCAGACCTTTGGCCAAGAGAAAGTGTATGAGAAAATCTTCTTGTCATTTAACTTCCACAGCTGACATTCTGTTTTTTACCTTTTTCCTCCTGACAGAAATCCTGTTTCTTCTCAAGAAATTTCTCAAGGTAAATTTGGAAAGTTATTATTTGTACAATAGACCTAAATGTGTACAGTTTATCATTCTCATGTAGGATGTGGGAGGCAACTATGATGATTGTCTGAAAAATAATTAAAGTTAAATTATGTGCCCTTCTCTGAGCTATCAGGTCCCTTGATTACAATTTGATGGGCTCTGAGAGCAATTTTGAAATGAAGGGTATCACTGTGACAGAAATCTTGCTTCTCTGAGCTTGTATTTGAGGGAGAAACTAACCTAATAGGAGCTGGATACTGAAAATAAACCCATTATAAAGCAGGTCATCTTCAAGTCAGTTTATCTGTATTAAATCTAATTTATAGCATATGTGCTTTTGATGTATAAAAAACTTTTATGTAGCTAGATTGAGAAACTGTATAAATGATTACCTGTTCTGCATGAAAGATCATCATTGGTGTTTAAGTAATCCAACTGCATGTCAGGGAAATCACTGTGAAAATCTGACAGCTTTATTTTGTGGCACTCTTAAGGAGTCCCACAGATCTTACTCTGTGTCCTAAACTATGTAAAAAACCAGTCACTTTTTTAATATTAAGAAATAACTTAGAATGTAAAGGTTATTAATTTCTTGTTCTTGCAAGTCCCAAACATTTGCTCCAGCACTTCAAGACCTGGCACTTGTTCTCTTTGTGTTGAGTTCAAGAAACTGCTCGTTTAACTCTTCAAATGGGAAAAAAAACCCCAACCAAACAAGAGATGACTAATCAGATGTGATTTCTGTGCTTTTGTGGGCACAGGGTAAAAAATAAAATGCCTGTGTGTTGTATGAACAGAGAAATTCAGCTTGCAGAATCATTCACAGCCTGATAGGATGGATTCCAAACCATTATACTGCTTTTAAAGATGTTTTATGAAATTGCTGCTATTGCAGTTCTTTAATGGAGGTTTTACATTTGAAGTTCATGAAGAAAACACAGTGGACTTGCAGGTTATAATTCATATTTCCGTTAAAAAAATATACCTATTTTTATGATTGTAGAAAAAATGGTTGTCTGCAGTCCTCTGGAAGGAAATGCAGTGCAAAAGGAGAGTATTAAACCAGAGACTGGGAGGTCACTGGGCTTCTGGGAAGCACTGGAGGAGATCTCCAACCCTACTGAACCAAAGAGCAACAAACACCTTGAGACAGAACTGCAGGAAACCAGGGAAGAGTCACAGGAACTGGGCAGTGTCTGTAACAGTCACAGCTTGGGCTTGCCTGTAGTTAAGAAATCTTCACCAGTAAGTTATGATGTCTAATTGTTAAATAGATAAATGATGTTGCTTAATCTGCTTTAGTAGGGGGCACCAGACCATGTTCCTGAATCAACTGAGAGTTGGGGTGGTTGTGTGGTTGCCTTGCAATACTTGACCACTTCACCTTGTTCTCCTCTAGAAACTCCACCCCATAAGAGTAAAGTTTAGTTAAAGGGTTGTTTCTGCCTGCCACATATGTAGGGGATGAAGGTCTCCCTGCTTCCTACTTTATATAGCCAAATTTCTGCTAGTGCTAAAAAAAGCAAAAGAAAGAACAGTGTGGTCTCAGACAGAAGAAAAAGTTGATGCTGGGGAGAAGCAGCTCTTACCATGTTAAAACTGAGGTTACTTCACCTCTCTGCTCAATGACCAAAAATTGTAGGTGCTCTTATCTGACTTAAGTTCCTTACATGTTCTTTGGCTGAAAGTAAAATTAAAAATGAAAAATCCTAGAAAAGGTTGGGACATAGATTTGAAGTCATTGTTAAACAGTGATTGCTCTCACTGAGGTACACAAAAGTGAAACCAAAGAAAAACTGCTTTTCATGTCCACAGTGAAAGAACAGACTCAAACTCTCACAACATGAGAAGTTTTTTAGGATTTTAAGGCGTATCTTGTACAAAAACATCATCCATATGAATTACAGCAGGCTGCCAAAATCATTCCCAGTCCTATAAGATGAGCATTTTATTAATCTAAACTTGCAAGGACAATTTGTGAAGTTTTCCTCTTTCCTTTCCTGTCTCTGATGTCTCTGTGTTTTATTCAAGCTGCAGGATGTAGCCAGAAGACACAAATCTGTTGCCACGTGGTATCGGGGACTCGAAGGTTTCTTTGGTGCAGGTGCAAACCCCAGACAAGGAATTCTGGCAGCACCTCCTTCCCTGTGTGCTGCCTCCAGCCCTAGGGACAGTAGCCTCCCTTTTCCAGGTACTGGCATGTGAATAAAATCCTCAAAAATACACATAGTTATCCCTGTTGCTGTAAGACATCCTTCTCTCCATGTAACTTCTATCCAGTTTCCTTCTGGAAGTCATTCAGGTTCAAGTCATGCCAGCACACAGTGGACTTGTGGAAGGATAAAATAAACTTGCTACCTTGAGGTAAATTAGATCAATCCAGTGCCATAGATTGATATAGATTTATATAATTATTTCTATTCCCTGACAATTTGGCTTGAGGAGGTTCCTATTGCTTTTAATGGTGTATGAGAAACAACATGTGAAATGGTTGGTGAACATTATTAATTTGATCAAGTGTATCACTTGAAATTAAGCTTTCAGTGTGTTCTGTATGGGTAGAAAATTCATTGCATGGCTTCTTTAGATCACACACATTAAATGCAGCAAATATAGGACCAGTTAAGTGCATATTAACACAAAACCTGCCAATAATTTCCTCTGATAATTTTTTAATTTCAGGAGGTGGACAGTGGGTTTCTGAAAGGAGCTTAAGTGAATATGCTGAGGACTCTCTAGTTCAAGGTGTCTTGGAAAGGCAGTTGAACAGACCCTCCAATGGGTTCAGGGCTCAAAATAGAATTTCTCCTCACATGGGGGTGTGGAGGTCAGGTAAGGACCTACTTAGGATCATTTTTCTTATGTAAAATGTAGACACACTGTGATGACTCTGAATTTAGGTCATTTTTATATCTTCATCTTATGTATTTTGGTACAATGGCTTGTATACATGGTATTGTTTTCATAAAAATGGGCTTTTGAGTTAAAATTTACCTATTTTCAGTTATCACTACTAATTGTTGTGCTTAGTTTCTACTTCTGTTTCTACTCCACTGCTCCCCTGTTAACTTGAATATTTAGAGAATAAACTCTTTAGCACAAGTTTGTGTGTTACTGTGTGTCTGCAGTCCCTGGTGCAGTATGGATGTGATCTAATAAAGGATTCCTTTGCTACTAAAGTAATTATTACATGAGCTAAAAGAAACAAGGGACCAAGAAATGCACAACTACATCTGCACTTCTTTACCTTTCTCAATTTCAACTGTCTCCATCTCAAGAAATGTGGTTTACATTATGTCTCTCATCATGAGCAACCAGTGTGGCACTTTAATTTAAATAATGCTGTGTGCAGGAATCAAAACTGTCGGTTTTGAATCCCAGAAAACTATTTGGAAGTGTCTATCTTTTTATTCATGTTATTTTAAATTAAGAGAGGGAACCAAAGTTTTAAGCTTTCTGCACACAATCACAATGTCTCCCTTCCTCCAAATTTGTGGCATTGTGCATAATATTTAAATCATATATATTTCTTCTCTGAAAGATGCTTTTGAAGTATGAGGTGCTACTTTCCAATGTATTTATGACCTTTTTATTAACATCTATAAATTCACAATCTTCAGCAAAATCAGTTTGTAGTGACATTCTTTGTCAGCTGAAGCTGTTTTGAGACATTTAATGGCAGGTTTTTGTTGCTACTCTGGGATTTTTTAAAAATTGATAGTGTAGATCCTGCATTTTTTGTTTATATTTGTTCCTAAAACATTTCAGATCCTGAAAAACATTCCAGCTCAGCTTCTGAAGATGGAACCTCCTCCAGCAGAGACTTGGAGAACATCTATGGAAATACTACAGATTTCCATGAAAACCTGGAGCTAGAAGACCATGATACAGATGATATTTTTGGGTAGGTTAAACTTGCAGTGTTTTAATGATGTTTTAAAATGCTCAATATGCCAAAAATCATGTCAGAACTGAAATAAAACCAATCTCAACTTTCTAGTTGTTGCTTATTAGAAATGTCAGCATGGTCTGTGTTGTACCTTGGTGTCCTAAACCAGTTCTCAGGCAGCTCAGATTAAGAATTAAGGGATTTATTTTGTTGTTGAGAATCCAAATGATAAATTTTGGGATTGTGGGGTTTTTTTAATGCATTAGCACTGAGATTTATAAAATAATCTCTTTAAAATCACCCAGATTCTTTAGTTTTAAGGTACTTTGAAAAGAGCAGTTGTGAGCAGGTCAACCAATAACCTTTAACTCACCCTTATCTGTGATAAACCTGTTATTTTGGACACTGAGGAGATGACTGGAAATAGGGAAGTTCCCCAAAGTTCTGTGTCTCACTGGTTTCTTATATGATCTCAGAACTAGAAGGAGTCAGAGAGACAGTGTGAGGTTAATTACACGCTGTGGAAATTTAGCTGATTCAGAGATTTGTGACAAAAACTGAGGGCAAAAGTTGAATACAGCAGCTTGTACCCCGTGTGTGCTGGCAAAACCTCCTGCAAAAGCTATTTTTTTGCTTTTTGGTTCTACATATGTGAACATTTGTCACTAAGGCTCAAAGCAGAGCAAGTTGAGGTGCTGAAAATCAACGTAATGTGTTTCTTTTAAGGGCCTGGGATGAAAGCCAAATGGATGAGGAGGAAATTCTGGAGGATAAGCTACAGGTTCTTGCATTACAGTGAACACAGAAAGGACTCAATTCCCTCTCCATCTCTGTGTGTCACACCAAACCAAGAAGCAGAAGAGGTGTTCTGAGTGTTGCTCAAGATATTATTTACTAAGGATTATCTTGTGAAGTTGTCAGTAAAACTCCTTAAAAATATCTTGCTTTTGTTTTTTTTTATTAGTCCGAAGAAACAACAGAATAAAAGAAAACTGGTGTTGTGCTTCTTTTTTTTTCCAGGATGTTCTATTCTTTATTTTTTTCATTTCAATAAAAGTCTTCTTGCCCACAGATGGAATTTTGTGTCTCCAAATGCAGTTTTATGTTGCCAAGATGAGAGGTGCCAAACAGGGATTATTATTAGTGGAGTTTTATGGAAATTATAGTTTTGAAATTACCTTAATGGTGTCTTTTGGCAACGTCTTTAGGATGCTCAGGCACAGCAGCATTCTTAGCTTTAAAGTTCTTTTTCCCTTCATCATGTTCTGTTTGAATATGGCTGACACTTTTTCCTTTTATTAATTTCCTGCAGTCTGGTTTTTAAGGTGATTTTCAAAGCACCTTAAAAACTTCCTCTCCCTCTCTCAGTTTTAATAAAAAAATTTCAGGGACAAGAATTTCTGTCTCGTAGTGTTGGGAAGTGGGGTTCATTTAAAGCATTTCTCTGACAATTCTTACCCATTTAGGGGTAAATTGCCTAAAATTCATGGTAACTTGTTCACAGACATTTTCACATAGAAAGAGAAGCTTTAAATCTTGCATTTCTGTGTTCAGAGGTGGGAGGTGCCCTTCACTGACATATCAGTGGAAACATTCCAGTGCATTATTTGGGTTCTGACAGTTAAACACATATTGGTTTGTATTTTACCCACACCACAGGACTCTGATGGGTTGTCTGTGCCCCCCTGCACTGATATTAGACAGCACAGTCATCTTTTCAACAGTTTCTTTTACAGGAAAATCTACTTCAGCAGCCCTAATTCACAGAGTGGAGCCATCGGGCTGAACAGACCATTGATTTGATTTCCTGCCTCATTTCTTGTCCTTAAGGTGAGGGCATATTTTCCACCTCAGTTTTCTTTATAGAGTTCACTGTATATTGGTGTTTTATTACAGGAGTTCTTTGCCAGAAATGGGAAGAATGGAATCCCAAGGCAGGGGTTGTACTTTGGAGATTAAGGCCAGTGCTTTTCTGTCATGGCTGTAACCTCCTCTTTCTCTTTGAGTCACTCTTCCAAATATTCCTATTACACTCACTTCCCTCACACAGCAGGCTGATGCTTCCATGCTGTTCCCAACCTTTTTAACTGGAAAACCACTGAGGCAGGTGCTGCTGCAGAGTGTTCCTGGAGCCCCCAGCAGGCAGGGGACTCCTTAGGGTTTGTACTTGTCTGAGATAACTAGAAACTCACTGACTGCTTTCAACATCTGATTTGAAAGGTTTTCCCTTCCCATCCCTTTTTCCTGAAAGAAAAAAAAATGCTTCTGATAATACCTCTACCAAAATTTGGGCTAAAAATAAGCTTCCTTCAATGTATTAGTGATTTAAATATATCTTTGGTTTATATTCCTGGGTTTAACATGCTTGAAGATTTCTTGTGTTGTTTCCCCCCCCCCTCACCATAAGTTGTAGTGGTGGAATTGATATCCTAAGTGGAAGACCAGAAATTGCAGTTTTGTGATATGTATTGCTTGTTTTCTGTTGCAAAAAGAACAAATCTAATGTTGAAAGCTGCTTATTATTATGAATGTGGCTTAATGTACTTCTCCACATGATCTTTAGGGTCCCTTCCAACCCAAACCACTCTATGGTTTTTGCCTTGTTGCAAATACCATGTTCAAATTGTTATGTTATTTTTTTCTTTTTTTCTTTTTTTCATTTCCCCCTGTGCCTGTTGTAGGGATGGCTGAGCTATACCCACGTGTCAAGGGATTTGCACAGAAACATTACATTTTCTGCTCATTTAGAGGAAGAGGAAAAAAGGAGGGGAAAAGTGAAAGATCACTTTGTTTTTTTGAGCTTCTAGGGTGAGTCTACATTGTCTTTTTGTGTACATTGACTTTTAGTGATCTGATTTTACAAAGTGTAAATCCTGTGACTTATCTTGGCAATCAGTTTGGATTTTGAGAGGGGGTATCCCATTTATTATGTATTGAAGTATTTTGGGATTCATGTGAGCACACCTCATCTTGAATAGTCTGGCAGATCTACAGTTTGTCTCTTTTTTTTGTTTTGCCTTTTTCAATGTGACCATTTTCTGCTCTCAGTGTGTTATACGTTGATACAAAAGGGAAGAACCCAAATTCCACATGATTCCAAGAGCTGGAAATCCCAGGCTTCTCTTCCCATCATCTTCCTGAAGGTGTTTGAGTGCATTTGAGGGAGTTCCTGGTGGAGCTGCAGCACATGACCCTGTCCAGGGTGCTGGGCTGGGATTTGTGCCTGTGCCGTTGTTTCAGCTCAAACAGCCACGTTTCCATGACCATCAAAGAGCAAATTTGCACTGTAAAAATCCATGTGCCTTGTGCTCAAAATACAAACAAACTTACCAGCTGGGAACTCCACTTGAGCACTTACTTCTAAAGTGCTTCCCTGGGAGTCCTTGGAATATTGTAATGAGCTGCAATTTGTCTGGCTGCCTGATCCTGTCTGACTTGGTTATTTTTTATGTGGAAGGGTCACTTATCCAAGCAGCCAAGGCAGATAAACCACATGAAGTGATTTCTGCAGTTGTCTGTGCACACAAAGGGGTGCTGAGGTTGGACAGTGAGAACTGAGGCAGAAAAAAATTCAGATTTTCCTGTTTCATTTCAACCAGTTCTGGCAAGAATTGAATCCCTCTGAAAACACTGTTCATGGCTCTGCTTGTACTGGAGTTCTAAAGGTCCCTGGTACACACTCCAAGGCTCTTCCTCCCTCCGTGTTACTGTTTGATTTTACCTTTAATAGACTTTAAGATTCTGTCATTTGCTGCACCTCATTTATAAAAATTAAGAGTTATTCTTTCCTCCATCATAATACAGCTTACATGCATCTCATTCAATTATCAGAACCACATAAACCCAATTAGTTTTAATTTATCCAGGCCATTTGCATCAGAGACAAAGACATCTGTCTTTTTCATTTGAAAAATGAATTCTGCAAATTACAGGCCATCAGCACAAGGGCATTTCGAAATTATTTTGGTCAAGAGAAGTGTTCCATGACTTTCTATTTAATTAGGATTAATTAGGCTGTTTAATAGGCCTGTGCTTTTGGTAAGGGATGGAAACATAATCAACTATGTTAATATTAGAGATCAGTTCACAAGCACAAGAAAGGGAAGCCTCAAAAAAAGCCCCAAACTGGTTTTCCATACGCTGGGGGATGTAAAGACCCACAAAAATAATAAAAAAAACCACCTATTACTGATTTCAGTAAAACAGAAATTTTTGGATTTCAAATGCTGACTTCCAAAGGAATGAACAGAGATGCCAAGGAACAAATATTCAGCAGAATGAAGTATGAAGCCTTGGTAGGTTAGAATTAGGTTCTGTCTACCAGTTTAACTAAAAAGTCTGGGGAAAAAAAACCCCAAACCTAACAAAAACACCTCAGCAAATCCTTCAGGATTTGTCCCAGTGTCTATATAAAATATTTCTCTAAACACAGTAAAACAAAAAATTACCCAGTTAATGTGTTGAAGAACACAAACATTACTTTTAGTTGCCTGTTTTTCCCGTAGCAGTGTCTCAGTTATGGTACTTCTACTTTTTTTCTAAAAATTGTTTTGCAAGATGAAATAATAAAACTCCAGTTTATTTTGTTTTCCTCTTTCTGGTGTGGATCTTCCCCGTGTTAAATTCACTATATATCTGATGATTCCTGGCTAAAGGAACTCCCTTAGGAGAGGCCTTCCGTGATTTTTAGCTGTAGCAAGTTTTTCTGTACCATAAAATAAAGGCAGCAGGTACAGAACTCTTAAATAAGAAGTTGCACAAAGATGTAAAGGTCATCCTTGTGAATTGGAAATTATGCTTGGATCTACTTAAGGTTCTGTTTATAACCTTAAATGGCTGCAAACTGGGCAATCCATTGTTTAGGAGGGTAAAGAAACAGAGCAATAAAAACTCTCAATAGTCCTTGCTGGCCCATGAAGGACGTGCCAGCATTGCTTCCAACCATTGTTGGACAGTTGTTCTTCCTAGAAAACTAAACCACAGGGCCTGGAAGGGAATATTCCCTGTGTCCTCCTGTGTCCCTGTGAGCTGGAGGTGGCACAGATTCCCTGTTCAGGCTCCCAGAGCTCCTCTGGGATCGTGTCTGAGCTGTCAGTAAACACAGTGGCCCACGATGTGCACACAAACTACTCCCACCAATGCTGCTTCTGCACCAGAGGTTATTCCTGACAATTATTTCTGACAAATAACTTTATTCTTTTATTGTAAGTTTGCATTGTTTGTAGAGGGAAAGCCTGAAGAAAAGTTAATTGAACGTATCTCAGTTTGAAAAATGTGAACATGTTTCTTCAAGTACTGTGAAGCATCTTGGAATAGTCTTGCTCAGTTGCATCATTTTTATCTGGCTAGTGTAGCTTGCCAAATATATATAGACTTTCTCCACTACTATATTTAATTTTCCTATTTACTGTATTACATTAGAGTTACTATTAAATTATCAATAGAGCCATCATATGCTGCTTAAAACACAGCTGCTATTTGCATTTGGCTGTTAGTGCTGCAAAATCAGCTTTTATGATCACAATTAGGACACAAACTGCACAACAGGAAGTTTTTCAAAAAAAATCCCAGAAACTTTGGAGGCAGAGAGGTACCATATGAACTGTCCCTTTCAATTGCAATCATTAAGCTTTCCCAGGTTATTTCTCTCTTGGCCAACCTGTTAACCAAGGTTAAAGCCTTTCAGCTCCACAATGTTCCTTGAAGGTGAGGTGGCCTGTGCTTCTGAAACGTTGGACCTCAGAATCAGGTGAGAAAGGAGTGAGAGAACAGTTGTGACAACAGTTCTTAGAACAGAAAGAGCTTCAGTTACAGATACAACCCCTCCTCTCCTGCCCAACCCTCCCTGTTTTTTCTCACTGTCAGATTTTTTGCATTTTTAGAGGTGACTTTGAGGGCTTGTGTTCATTTAAAAGATGACAAGTTGCTTTTGTCGTAGTGGTTTTTTTTTTTTTTTTTTTGGAGAAGGTCAAAACAGGAGCAGAGATAAGGACTCTGATTACTTTTTACCACACTGGTAAAAAGCAAATATCCTGGCCTCCCCTTCAGCACAGATTATGCAAATGGCTTAAATTTGGATGATGGAATCTCAAGAACATCCTGGGACAGCCTATCTGTTCTTAATAAAGCCTGTGGGAGCCTTGCCAGTGAAAAAGCACATCATGTTCTTGGTCACATTTTTGCTGTCACTGTTTAAATGACTTTGGAATCCATTTGCTAAAATGTCCTACATAATGCAGTGACTTTGTTCATCCCTGTAATGGAGCCCAGTGCCTGACCATGCTCAGTCAATATAGTGTACAGGATTTGGAAAGAGGGGATTGGAGTGTCAGGAGCAGCTCTTCTGTGTATGGTTTGGTAAGAGAAGAGCTCCTGGAAGTAATTTCCAACATCTTTCGACTGCTATAAACTTTCTCAAGTGTAGGAGACTGGGTTCAGGCTGATAAAGTGCCTGAGAAATACAGAGCTGAGGAAATAATCTTCAAACAAATGTTCTGGTACAGGGAACATCCTCTGTTCCCAGTGTGAGCTGGTGACTGGCTTGACCTCTGCTGTAAAATAACCATTAAAACCTTTTTAGATTACCCACATTTTATAACTCCTGTTCATTTTTATTGTTTAAAGCTATGATATGGCTACTAAAATAAATCCCTGGACATGCAAAACTTCACGAGTGGTAAGTATTGTCATAGTAGGTCCAAAAGTTCTCACAGTCTGCTGCCTAAATTTCTTGTGCTTATTTGCAGTGCTTGCAGGATTCATGTGGATGGAACTGAAATCTCCAGGTTGACTGCAGGTAGACAAATATTTCCCGTGCAGGAAGATGGAGTGTTTAATAAGAGCTTGGTTATGAGTTAATCTTTCCTCCTGTGATGTAGTCAAGAGTGGGAAGACTAAAACTGGACATAAAAATCATCTTCATGAGGCTCTGTTTCCCTTTTCAAACCACTTGCTGTGGAATGCTTTGAAATTTCATGGAAGCACAGAGTGGTTTGGGTTGGAAGGGACCTTAATTATCATCTTGTTCCACCCCCTGCCATGGGCAGGGATACCTTCCACTAGACCAGGTTGTTCCAAGCCCTGTCCAACCTGGCCTTGGACACTCCCAGGGATGAGGAGTCTGCAGCCTCTCTGGAATTGATGCCTTGTATGGGTATGAGATGGGAATGGATAAAAAAAGCCATTCCATTTTGCTGGAGTTCAGCACCAAACTTCAGTTTGCCTGCAGATATTAAGCAAGGGGATTGGATTTTTCACTTTTCAAGCTGGAAGGATTCAAAGCCAATATGGACAGACATTGCTAAATCAAATAAGTTAGAATTTGCTCTCTTTGTAGGTTTGGCCAGAGACAATCACCTGCTTTGTATGGAATATATTTGCTGGTTTAGATTTTTGACAGAGGTGTTTAAGCAACTGCAAGTGTTTTCTGCTGTCTGATGAAGAACTGGTTAACTCATGAAATAGGCTGAAGGTTTGAGAACTGGTTCCACCATGACACCATTGCTTGGGCCAAGGTTAAGACAGAGGAATTAGCAATAATGGGAAATGACATTCATAGGTATGAATCTTATTGTTGCTGAGTCAGCCTCAATTTTACTAGGAATTTTTTAGGCCTGCTTGGCAAGAACTTATTTCCATGGAAAAATCTTTGAAATTAAACTGTAACTTGGATTTAAAGGGCACTGGAAATCATCCTGATGTTTTACAAACTGCTTGAAAGAGAAGATTGACTGTTCTGAGGAATTGCAAATGCTGTTCACTTCATCAAAAACCAATACAGAAATGTGATGATTACCCTTTATTTTTTTTCTGTATTGCACTGGGAACATGAAGTATCTTTTCATAATTTAACAGACATTTATAACTTACAACACTTCAAAAGACAGTGTTTTATGCAATTCCATTCTGCAGTACAAATTAAAATTTGCTTGACTTTCTTGGATAAGCATCACCACGTAACATTTCTTATGCTGCATGAGATGACTGCTCTGAAAGTCAAAATAGCTTTCTAGAGAATATTTTGCATGTTAATCTTTCCACCTGAATTTATTTGGCAATGTAATTCTGCGGAAGTTGATGAGTTTGCTTATATAACTTATGTGTATAACACTTTGAATATACCAATAAGAATAAACTATTTTCCTTCCTCTTCCCTCAAGCATTTTATTCTGAAGCTGTAAAAGTTGGGATATTCAACTGCTGCATTAATGTCTCTTGTATTTACATTGTTCCTGTAGTGTGAAGCTGCAGAAGTAAGAGCTGTGTAGCAGTACCAGGACCAAGGTTATGGTACAGTGTGTGGGGTGTGTGGTTTTTGCTCAGAAAATCCCACCAGACAGACTATTTCCAATAGGGGTTGTTTTTCACTCCTAGAACTTTGCTCTCTCTGCAGGGTGTTTGTCAGGACTGCTTTGCATGGCATCTCCATTTGCTAAGGCAGCTGAGGAATGATGAGGCTTCTTTTCTGACGATTTTCCAAACCAACCAGAATGCTCACTGCTCAACAAAAGCTTTTGTTTTTTTATTTAGTCAAATCTCACAAAAAGAAATAACTGTGGAGTTTTATTAGTTGCAGATTACTGGCCCAGGCAGCTGCACTCTCAGCATGTTA
Organism: Pseudopipra pipra; assembly: GCF_036250125.1. Classification (NCBI taxonomy): domain Eukaryota; kingdom Metazoa; phylum Chordata; class Aves; order Passeriformes; family Pipridae; genus Pseudopipra; species Pseudopipra pipra. Next base: position 3,465,060 of record NC_087558.1, on the reverse strand, counting down.
GCACAATAAAACTTGTCTTAGAAGCCAGAGCACCCTCAGAAGCTGATCCACTTAAACACAGAGCAGGAGTTGTGGGCACTCCAAGGTATTCCCAGTGTCCAGTGGTCTACCAGGGCACAGGGAAGCACTGTCAGAGCAATGCAGGGTTTTCTTGCTTGGTGTTAAGATGCTGTTCCTGCTTTCTGCTTTACTCTGGGACAGCTGAGGAAGTGCAGTAATGCTGAATAACAGTTCATTTAGGGAAGGAGGAGGACGAGGGCCTGATGTCCTTCCTAGGTGAAATCTGTTAGGAAGGGGAAAAACTCTGCTGGAAAACCTCTGAAGCCCCAATAGCATCTCCTTTGCATTTCTCCAGCAAAAGAGGCATCAAGGGCAGGTTGGAGGGGGCTTGGAGCAACCTGGTGGGAGGTGTCCCTGCCCATGGCAGGGAGTGGAACGAGATGATCCTTCTGGTCCCCTTCCAACCCAAACCGTTCCATGATTGTATGACTAATCATCTTTGGGAGGCTCAAAGGGATGAGCAGGTTTGTTGCTCTTCTCTTGGGACCCCCCAGCTCTCCTCCCACTACTGTTTGCTGGGCTGGTTAATGTGTGACCACGTCCTAAAAGTCTCAGTTTCCACAAAGGGTGACAGGTCTTCAGTGAACAACACTTTTTAAAACATATTTTATAATCTCTTCAGTTGTCTCTGTATGAAGGCAAACAAACAAAGGGGAGGGACTAAGCCTTGTAATGAGTTTTGTTTAAGGTGAAAATGTTTGCTTTGTCAATTTTAAAAGACTTACAAAAGCACACTGTGACTTTCATAATATTGGACAACAGGATTTGGGTCAAAATGAGAAGTTAAATATGGATATAGTCACAAACAAATACAACCAAAAAGCCCACTTTTTTTTTTTTTTTTTTTCTGACAGAAATAGCATAAAGGAGCAGGATGCATGTTACTGGCAGCATTTATTTTCTTATGGAGAGGCTAAATTGGCCATGAGTGAATCCTCTACTGAGAGAGCTTTTCTGCTCTCAAGTTTTTTGCAGACCCTTCCTGCAGCGTCACAGCTCATGATGCAGAGCAGGAGTTGTGTGGCTTTGCCCACTTCACTCATGTCAGTGACTGTTTTCAGGGTTTCAACAAGTGCTTGAATTAAAAACATGCTGAAATGGTGGTATCTGCTCTGTATTTGAGTCTTCATTTTGATTCAAGGTCTGTTGTCTTCTAATTTACAAATCAGCTGAACATTTTGCTTCATGAATGACACCCAAGGATTTGTGCCTGTGAGGATCACTGCATGACATGGGCTATTTAAAGCAAAATCTGTTTGCTTCAGAGACAAGAAAACTGCTCTGAATGTGAGCAATGTGTCAAAATGTCAACCAGATTGTCAGCAGAACGTGGCAGCTGCTCCATTCTTGTGTTCGTGTCGGATGAAGGATAACTGAGGAATGTTGTAGCTGGTTTGATTTTCTCTGTTTAGTGAAAGTATTGGTTTTATTAGAAATTATTTTTTTGTTAATCCTCTTTGACACTAAACAGCCAAACTTTTACCTGAATTTCATTTTTCTGGATAAACTGCCTGTTTCCAAATTCACCTGTGCAAAACATTGTGGGTGTTGGACACTGCTGAGATCCAGCCCAGTTTCCTTCCCTATCCTTCTGTGCTTTCTTTCCGTGTTTTCCAACCCCTCTTGCTCCCTTTCCTTCCAATAGTGCTAATCAAGGTGCAATATATTGCAAGATAAATAAGCATTTGCAATTCCTTCTGCTTTTCCTTTATCCTCTCCTACAGAAGGCATTTACTCCTTGCTCCTCAAACTTTTCTTGTCCTTAATCCCTTCTTTTCCTTCCATCACAGCAGGTGATGAACACATGGAGGGAGAGGAGACAAGAGAGATGTGGCTGATTGCAGAGCAGAGTTGGTGTTTAATGGGGAGTTTTCTGTCCCAGGCACTTGTTACAGAAATTTCTGGTCCCCAGGACTGACCTCTCCAGGCCTCTCCCCCCCCCAGCCCTTGCTGCAGTCAAGGGAAGGTTCTCCTGATTTTCCCTTGATTCCCTGCTGTGCCTTGACCTCTGTTCCTCAGCAGGCTCCCTGGCTCCAGCCTTTGTTTTGTCCATCAGAGTTCCCCTTTGGCTGCAGCCTCAGCAGGGATGCTGCTGGTACCCTCTAAAACTTCAGGTAGATCTGAGGTCAGGAAACCAAAATAATCAATGGCTTTTTGTGTGTGTGACAGCCAGGAACCAAAAGCTCCTGCAAAGATGCACACAACACAATTCTCCTGTACCAATTCCACCTTCAGGTGTGTGCATTGCCATCAGATGAGAATGATTTACTTACTTTGGGTTATTGGCATCCAGGAGACAAAGCCCTGATAAAGCCAACTTGAGTACCAGGTATTTTTTAGAAGATGAGGGGAGCTGGGAAAGGAAGAGCAGAGAAAAAAGCAAAGTAGGTTTAATTCCACACACAGTGTGTGTGTGTGGCTGTGAAACTAAGGGACTGCTCTGCCTTTTTTATAGGGGGACTAGATTTAAAATAGAAAGATTACAAATTGCAAGGGCAACAATGTATTTATAGGTGCTTAACCCTATGTTCATATGTTTTCAGAGTGTGTGTGTGTATAAAAGCTGTGGAAATGGCCTAATAAATGATCTGTAGCAAGATTGTGGGATTATAGGGCATCAAATCATCAGATGATTGTGGGATACATAGACATTTAGGTTGGACTCCATGGTCTCAGAGGTCTTTACTGTGAAGTCTTTCTTTTCTGAGGGGTCTTTCACTGACTTTGTGCTTCTGTGATCCTTAGTGTTATGACTTTGGGCAGATTCCCTTCTGGTTCCTCACACAACCCAGCCAGAATATGCCAAACAAGCTCTCTCCTGTCCAAAAAGAGGCACCACATCTGTAGCTGAGTTTTTCTAGAGAAATGATCTTGCAAACTGCGAGTTTCCTGTGGGGTCTGTTGGACTGAGTTGACCTTTGTAACACAGCTTTGTTCTCTTCAGCATCCTCAGGCCTCGGGACAAATCAATAAATTGGGCACTGACACTGCACAAAGAGCAGATGGGCTTCACCCAGCCCTTCTAAGGGAATTAAAATGTGGAATTACCAGCCTGCTGCTGTGGGGTACCACTTATATCCGAAGGAATAGCAGGGAGCAACTGTTTCACCAGCCTTTTTAGTGTTCCAGTGCGTAGCTGAATTCAAAGACAACTAAATCTGACTCAGTGCAGCATAAGAAAAAAATAAGGTACTCAGAGGAACAGATAAACATATGTTTGGAGGGTTATCACTGTAACTTTTATGAAGATAAACAGCACCTGGAAGATTTTAGTTCCTAGGATAAGTTAATGAGTATGTTGGTGTGGGTGACATAATCTACATGTTATGTGTAGATTTTTCCAAAAACCTCTTAAAAATTATATAAAAGCTTTTTAGGAAATTGAGCGAGCATTGGATTAAAAACATCAGGCATTTGCAATCAGGCATTAAGGCATTTGTAACCTATTAAAAAAGAAGAGGAACTGAGGACAGGATTGTTGTTTTTTTCATATGGAGGACAAGTCCAAGGCCTGAACTGAATAACAAATGTGGGCTGGAAAAGGAGGTAAATAGGTGACAATGTGCTGTTGATGCAAAATGACTCTGAATATTCTAATTAAAACTGACTGTGGGAGCTGCAGAAATTGTTGTATGACAGAGGAAATGGAATATTGATGCATGAATGACTGTCTGGGGGTGGGAAGGAACCTCAGTCAAAGTCATGGCTGAGTTTTGAATTTGCTGGTGGGGAAATAATCACTGGCTATAGTTCCTTGAAGCTGAATGGCAATCAAGTGCCACACGTGGAAGTCCTGATGGAGAAGCTTGTTATGCTGCATTGTTCAGTGCACAGTGGCACTGCTGATGGGATGGTAGCAGGAGGATTCAAACTCCCTGCCTGCTTTAGGAGAAAATTCTCCATTAGAGGCCCTACAAGAAGCAGTCCTGTATCAGCAACTCTAATCCTTATTTTGCAGACAGCACATAATTTAGTTTTTTGTTGATTCATTGGTTTTTTGCCATTTACACCATGTTTGGGAGGTGCTTCCAGAACTTCACTGCTCTAAGAGTCAAGTTGGAACCTTTATCTCAGTTCCAGATTAACTCTGATTTTATTTATTGATTTCTTTGGCCTTCAAAAATGTGTTTATTTTTCAATAGCATTTTTGGTTTAAATGGATCTTCTCTCTCCATTAGTGCTTTTCTTTCAAGTCATCTTATGTAACAAGAGGCAGCAATGAAAACCCTAAATTAAAACTTTGCTAAAGTGTTCAAAGATAACAGTGTCTGTCAGGAGATCCCCCTTGGTCCTCATGAGGGCATGTGAATAATTCACTTTTTTATGAATACAGCTGTGTGTGGGGTAAAAGGTTTGGGAGCTACATTGGTTTTAGTGTAATTAAATGGTTTAGGAGGGGTTTAATAGAACCATCCACATGATGAGGCAAAGGAATTCTAAGATTCCTTGAAGACTGACTGCTCCTAAAATTCCTTATTTTTTGCAGAGATGTGAAATCTGTCATTTGGCAGAGCTACAAGGAAACATCTGGATGCTTTTGATCAAAGATGCTCATGGAAAATTATCCTGCAAAGCATCAAGAAAGGCACAGTTTGAGAAAGGATGAAACTCCCCAGCAGAAGTTGGTAAATCTGGGGGGAAATTTGCTGTGTAGTTTCTTATTTCTCCAATAAAGCTTGAAGCTTGCATAGAACACTCAAATAAGATGATTTAACTAAAAGGGTTTTAAGAAAGCCACTAAAGCCCAAATTTATCCGAAATTAAGAAAATTAGCTACAGAATGGTTTTCTGTAGCATGTGACAGAGAACTTGAAGTCACTAAATGGAAGCTAAATGATTTTCTCACTACCCAGTGTTCAAGTTTATTCAAGCATAAATCACTACTTTTACCAGTACTTGAGTAACTGGAAACACTCCAAGTCTGAGCTAAAGGAGTGACTTATCTCACATTGATTTTTAAGTGCTGTATTCTGTTACAAATCTAAAGCTATTCAATAAATAATAAAGAATTTGTGTCTTTTTCAGGGATATGATTTCTGTAGTTTCCTAAGCAGACATAGCAGTGGAGAGAACCTTCTTTCCCCACTGATATTGCATTTAACTATCCTGTAATCCAATTTATACCCAGTTTCCTGCTGGCCACCTGGGAGCAATTTGATTTTGTGGCTTTTTGTTTTAATCTTGAGAGCATTGATTTATCAGTGGAGGATGATTCCCTTGGACTGGCTCAGGATCTTGGGCCCACCACAACAGCTGGGTACTCAATGCAGACATTTGGAGTTACTGAATCCTGAGTTTTGGTAGGAGTTTCAGTGGGTTTGTAGAATTTTCTAGAAAGAAAATTGCCTTTCATGCTGTGGTGGTTGTCCTGTGAAGGTCAAGTTATGTCCTGTAGTAGGGAAAATGAAAAGTAAAGCCACCTGACTGACTAACCAGTCTTTTAGACACTAAAATGAAACAATCCTTAGCTTTTGGTAATTGCATTGATAATGTTTTCTTCATTTATTAATCTACCAAATGTTTTAAAGGTTCCAGTTTTTTCTTTGTGGGTTTGGGAGGGGGTGGTTCTCTCCTGTAAAAGGGAGGGGTCTCCTGATTTCAGCTCTGATATTTGCCTTCTTTTTTTCCCTTTGTTAGTGCCTCTCCAGGTCCCTGGAAGAACTCTGCCATCAGTGGGCTGGGAAGGCTCTGCTTTTTCAGGTTCAAACTGTTCAGCTCCTTGTGCTGGCTCAGAGCCTGGCTCGGGGTGGCTGTGCAAGGGCAGAGGATGGAGGGAAGTTACCTGGGACACTGCAGTCATTGCTCCTTCCCCTCTTGGCAGGATGGGTTATTATTCCATTGAATACCTCGTTTTATCAGGTCCTTCCTGGACACAGAACTCCTCTGACTTACCTGTGGCACTGGGGGACAGAAATATCCTTCCTTAGTTTGCAGTGGACAGAAATATCCTTCATTTGTGTGGACATTTTTGGGCTTCTTTCAGGACCATCTGTCTGCAGATGACACCTAAGGATTCTAGTTGAGGTGTGTGTGACATTTGCCTTCTGAAAGCTGAGATTTATGTAAATACACAATACTAAATTCTGTGTATATTATGTTCCATGTGTCTAACCTGATCACAAGCCCAAATTCTCTTTTCTCTGTGTGACTCTGCATCTGCTTCTGTGTGGGACATAAATGGGGGATGGCAGAGGGCATTTAGAGGGAGGTTTTCAGGAGTGTTTCATATTCATATTCAGGCACCATAGCTGAAGTCATAGTGAGGTGTCTGAGCAAATGGATAAAATTAAACTCTGGAGGTGGTATTAGAGCAGAAATGTAAATTCTACACTCTTACCCTGTGCACTGTTGTTCTTCTGTGATGTTGTTTTTATGTCCAGGCAACACCTAAAGCAGAGGTTAAAAGCTATGCTTGGTTTTTCCTGCAATGAAATCATGTTTTGGAGTGTTTACTTAATTACAGACAGGAATTTACGTGTGAATATTCTTTAGATCAGTGCTGCATATTTTTATAGTGTATTTTGAGTATTGAGATGGGAGCCGAGACTCCGCTTTGTGAAAAGAAAATGAAATAAAGGAAGGAACATGACCTGAATTAAATAAGCCTATTCTTCTCTTGAATGATAAAAAGAACAGAAACTGGTTGAAACTCTGCTCTGGCACAAAAATTCATCACAGTCAGACAGTGAAACCTGAAAGCCCTGTTGCCAAACAAATCATGGAATTATAGAATATTCTGAGACGGAAGGGACCCACAAGGATCATCGAGTCAAACTCCTGACCCTGCACAGGACACCCCAAAAATCACACCTTGTGCCTGAGAGCATTGTCCAAATCCTTCTTGACCTCTGGCAGCCTTAAATCCAGCTCTTTCTAAGCATCCATTCCAGTCCAAAACCTCAAAACAAGGAGCAAAAGGAAGGAAATTGAAATGAGTGTAAAGCTCATTTCACACCACAGGCAGAGGCCTGAGCACGAGGCTGTGTCAGTTCTCATTTGCTGTTGTGTAACACACACTGAACTGCCCCAAAATGACCCAGATGTGATCAATTCAAAACATGCTGAGACAGCTGGGAACAGGTTTTCCCCTTTTTATTTTACCATTGCTGCAGGTGGAAATACTGCCCAACCTCCCTCCTGGCTGCAGAGAAGGATTGGGAGAGGACAAAACCTACAAGTGACTCCTCAGCAGCGTGAGATGCATGGAAGGAAGTTAAAGCAGCAGGAAAAGGTAGTGGCAGCTAAAGCAGCAATACTTTGATGGTGGGTGAGCCACAGCTGGGGCCTTGAGACAGCCCTGCCACTTGATAGAAAATCAGCTACAGCTCCTCAGATTCTGCAGTAAATGAAAAACCCACGTTAGAGACAATCCTGTCTGATGCTGAGGGACAGTTTGCACCATCAGAGCTTTAACATTTTGGACACATCCACCCCCCTGCTTTTATCCAGGAATCCACTTGGGCACTTGTCTGTCTCAATGACAGTGAGAGGTCTTGATGACAGCAATCATTTCAGGGGAACTGTGGGTTTGGATTCACCAAAAGCACGAGTTTGCCTGCCTTGGTATTTTTTTTTTTAATGTATTTTATTTTGCTTTCCGTGTGTGAGAGAATTGTAAAAGTGAATTATGTGGTACAGCAAACTTTGGGATGCCTGGGGCAACACTCAGACACACTGCAGTTAAAATATTAAAAACCTGTCATATTTAAATGGCTCCTTCCTCTCTAAACTGCCAATGTTTTATACACTGGCTGATAGCAGAAATACCTCTGCTGCTGCTGTGCTGCCTCCACTGCTACTGCTGTTATTTGGTTTTCACTCCCCCCAGCTCCAGTCAGTTATTATTGCTTAAGGGCCTGAAAGAGATGATTACTTAAGTTAGGGAGCAATTTAAGGGAGGTGGAATATGAGGAGCTTTCTAAGGAAGGAGGTAATGGAGTTGGTTTTAACTCTTGCTGTGCACAGCAAAAAGATTTCACAGGTGGTGTCTGTCTCTGTCCAAAATATCTGTGCATCCTACTTTTGTATTGCAGCTTCTCCACATCAGTTTGTCTGGGGGTGAGGTAGGAAGGAATCCTTATCTCTTACAGGAGTAGCCACATCATTTCTGCCTTCTTGTTTCTTTTCATTTATCATTTGATTTAGAAAGAACTGACAGTGAGTTTGAACAAACACTGAAGTGCAGGGAGTAATAAAACAGTGGTTTATGGCTGGCAACTTTTTTTCGGTGACTATTTATGTTTATTCAGAGACTCACAGGGAACTCCACAGAGGCCTTCTGCTGCCAGCCTGGAATGGTGGCAGTGCTAAGACTGGAATCAAGCCCTGCTTAGAGTCCTTGTGGTCTTCTCAGAGTAATGAGAGTGGCTGATCTGGGCAAATAAATGTCACCTGCACACTTTAGCAAACACAAATGTCTGGGACAGACACAGCTTGAGGTCAAGTTAATTGAGAAAACGTTATCCTAAGGCAACAGAGGTGGGTTAAATAAATAGGAGTGAATAAAGGCAACTCCAAGAGCTGTTTGTTGTGTCATATTTAGGTCCAAGTCCAGCTATTTAGTTCTTCCCTTCTGATTTTATCCAGATGTTGAACATAGGGGAGAACAAACCTTGCATGGACTTTGCCCTCTGGTTGTGGAACCATTACTGACCGATGAGTAAAGTATCCTCCTTGCACCCAGGGTGCCTCCATTAACCCAGGATCCTGGAAAAATCAACCAAACAGGAGATCTGTCCTACCTCCAGAGTGTGGTTTTATGCTGTTATCCCTTCTGGGAATTTCTGAGCCCCTGTAAGATTTCTGTCACGCTGAGGTTGCATATCACTGACAGTTTTTTATTCTGAGCAGCAAAATCTGTTTGTCTGGTGAATATTTCAAAAGGGTGTTGTTTTACACGTTATATCTCTTTCTTAGAATCCGACCCATTTAGGGAAGGGTGTGTCGTAGTGCTTAAAAAGCAGGATTATTCTGGGTGTTGGATTATTCCAGAGGTTTCACTTCTATCACAGAAAGCTCAGTACTACCCTCAGTGCTGAATTTCCTCTCCAGGAAAATGATACTAATTTTAAAATATGCTAATTTTAATTTATATTGGGAAATATAATGAAGGCTTTTTTTTTTAAGTGACTCAAGATTTTCTATCCAATCCTTCAAAGAAAGAGGCCTCTTCATTGAAGCCTTTGATGTTGTGCTGCTGTTTAACTCTTTGTTAACTGTAATACCTAAAAGTGTTAAGGAAATAGGACAGGAAAAAGAGGAGGTTGTGCTGCCACTTTCTGTTGAAAGGGAAAAGGAAAATATTATCCATGATGTCAGGCTTTGAGGATTCAAGAATATCATATTAAATGAATTAGAGTCCTGCAAATGGCTTCTGATGTTGAAGGTGTTGTAAACCATAAAAGCTGTGCCATAACTTCCCAGAGCAGTTCATTCTGAGTTATTAAAGGAAAGGAGGGCTAAAAAAAGGAATATTCCTTCCTTTTGCAAAAGCAGAAGCAAAGTCTTGAGTACATTTTCAAGAGCAAACACATTGCACGACATCAATGCAACAACACAAAATCAATGGGAGATTCTGAAGATGCTCCTTTTTGTAAATTCAGCAGCACCACAGGAAAAAAAGTGCTGATCCTCGGAAAACTGGAGAAGTCTCTGCCTCTGAAGGAATGTTAGCAGCATATATTCAGCAATTAGGATAACCAACTTTGCTTGGAAACTTGCTATTAGCATGATTTTCTGCCATGACTGCCATGAAAATGTTTATAAACTGGGTCCCGGGAGACTGGCATGTGGTAATTCCAAAGCTTCCTGGCCGGAATTTAAACAATACATATTGCAGACATACACAAGTGGGGTTGTGCAGCACTTAAAATTGATTTATAATCAAATCCCTGCCCTGGTGCCCCATTTTAGATTTTTTTTTTTTTTCTGTAGGTGTCACTATAGCATAGCAGATAGAAAACACTTTCCTTAATGAAAATGTAGAGTACACAGATCAGAAACAAGCTCTAATCTGGTTTACTGTGCCATGGTTGTCATATCAACAATGAGGTTTCCCAGCAACTACCAGAATGTTTTATAGATTTATTTGCTTATCCTTTTTAATAAAGAACCTGATATGAGAGAATATTTTCCCCTCTATGCAACAATTAAGAAAGGCTTCTGAAATCATTTACAATTTGTCCTCATGACAGTTGAAATGAATATTATTAATAAAATTGAAGCTGATATGATTCATGAAGGCACCAAAATGTAGTCATATTATATTGCAAAACTTGTTGTATTCCTACTTAACTGATTGCTCAAAGAATAATTAATGAACATATATGGATTTAATGGTGTGGCTTTTCATAGATATTCAAGATGTAAACTTTGCTTGGCTCCTCTTTTTGTGTTTTACTTGTTCTCTTTGCTTAGACTGTGCATTTACACGGTTTCTTAAAGAAGTGTAGAACTGGGCTTAGTTTTTAAACCAGGCTTGAAAGAGATGCCTTGAACCTGCCTCTTCCAGCCAGTATTGATCATAGAATTCCAGAATGGTCTGGGTTGGAAGGGACCTTAAAGATCATCCAGTTCCCCACCCCTGCCATGGGCAGGGACACCTTCCACTAGCCCAGGTTGCTCCAGGCTCTGTCCAACCTGCCCTTGAACTGCTACAAACTTCAGCCTAAGTATGAATTCACATCTCCAAAGGAGCAAATTGCTGGTAGTCTGGTGGTAAAGGCACAGCTTTAGTCCTTGCTTTCCAAAAGAATTCTCCAGGTGATGTTGTTTCCTCCTAAACCCAGTGCTTGTGGAGCATTAAATGTGTAAAGAATAAATGAGAGCAGACCTGGGGTCACCCTTCCACCTTCTGCCAGGGGGTCACAGCCTCGAGGGTTGCAGCATTGCTGGGAATTTTGCACTCTGTCCTTATGGCCCTTTAATTTGGCATGATTTGCCTTCCTCTTCATTATTCTCCTTGGCCTGCTCTCTGGGATGCTCACTTGGGTGTCATCATCATCAGGGAATGATGTGGTCTTGAATTCTCTCTGGAGGAAGATTGTTTTGACCTGTTTTTCCCTTCCCTGGAGAGTTGTTTTAATTGTTAAGCTCTTATCTGATATTATCTGATGCTCTAGCAATCATTTAGAGCCAATCCAGTTGCTCTTGTCTACGAGCTGGGCTTGGAACATGCTCAGTAGATTTGGGTTCTCAACAGTGTTAAAGACCCTCTGCTTAATTAGAGATGTTGGATTTATGTCTCTGGGTTGGATCCTTCAGATGCAACTTTCAGGCAAAAGGGAAGACTGTGAATTCCTCACCAAGGCAACAAGTAAGGATGTGAGTTGGTGGGGTTTTTTTCTAGTTTTTTAGGTGATGATTTTGATTTAGGCTCTAGAAATCCTTACAAAGCCTTTGGGAGCTCCCCTCTGTGTGAGCACCTAATGGATCAAATTGCTGGAGATGCTGAGGGATCACACTTCCATGGGGGCTTAAATAACAGCTGGAAAGCAAGTTCTGCCCTTTGGCCTCTCAAGCAGCAGGTGTGTTAAAGAAAATTTCTTGCACACAAACTGTCTTGGATTTCCACTCTGCTCAATTTACTGTGTAATTTATACCACACCCCCTAATACACTCTCCCTCTGCTTCCTCAGAGAATACAGCACTTGAAGTTAATTAAATAGAGGAGCTCAGAAGAAACTAGAACATCTCTGATTTTCTGACTGGAGGAGATCATTTCAAAGAGGCTTTTGGGCACTTATGAACAAACTGGGAAATTACACATGAAGAACCAGGGATTGCGAAATCTAAGGGAAGATCTTTGTCCACTTCTGGGCAGAAAAAAAAGTTGTTCAAGGAACAGAGAGAAAAAAACCCCAACTGTTCAATGATAAATCAAAAGAAATGTGATCTATTTAAAAGAAATAGATTTACTATCTCAGTTTGGGTATAGAAGTGCAACTTTTATTTACATAGGACAGAGTCTTCTAAATTCACTGGCAGGGAGTCTACTGGTTTATGCTGGTTTGGAATGGAATATGTTCAGCAGATGATGTGACATAGTCACTCAGCAGCACTGTCTCCCAGCCATTCTGGAGCTTTAATGACCTTCTGTTATTGAAGGAACTGGAATTAGAACAAGACTTCTCTAATCCTTTGCCTAAGATGCACAGATAACATAAGAAAGGCAGGACAACTAAAAAAAAACAACCATGGACAACTTTCCTGCAGTTCTGTGGGTTCCTGTGGTAAGCTGAGAGTATGGCAGATGTTTCAACTACTTCAGGACAGTAATACTGTGATAAATCTGAACTTTTTATTTTAAAAGAACTTACATGGTGATTGCTTCAGACACTGGTGCTCGGGGGGGGGGCTGTATCTATGGTAGCTAAATATCTATGATAGATAAATTAAACTATTCCTCACAGGACATTGGTTTAATGTGCAGTTTGCCATAATTACGTTCTGGTGGGTTTTTTTGTTTGTCCTTTTTGACTCTTTTTATAACTTCTGTCACTGCATTGCCCTGCATGTGTCATATACAGTGTGTATATGTGAACCTCTCTTCAGCTTCAGCTGCTTGTTCCCTTCCCTTGCCCCATCCTTGAGCCTCAAGGACTGTCAGAATAAATTGATTTACAAGATTTGACACTTCTATTGATTATCTCTTTTCCCCACTTCAGGAACCTGTCCAAGATTTATTTAGTCCCTGTTTTTTTCCGTCTGCCCTTTTGGCATTTGTGGATCTCAGTTGCTGTGTAGTTTACTCGTGAAATTCTCAGCCCCTGCTCAGTGTGGAACCTCCACTCATTGCTCCTTGTGCTGGGGTGGTTCCTCTTAAGAGATGAGTCCTAGAATATAAATGAGCACAAATCCCCAAAAGAACAGGACACAATAATCTGCATAGTGGGAGAGAAGAAAAAGATGTTGAAGTCTAAGCACTAATTATTGGCTTTAGGCACCTTCTGATTATTTCAAGAAACCAAGACAAGTGTCTGAGTAATTCAGCTCAGCATCTCCTGGGAGCTGTGAGATCCTTTTCTTATAAACTATAATCATTACAGCATATTTTTGATAGATGTGAACATTTTAGAAGGACTGATAAGCAGCATTAATATTTACCAAAATTGTTCAGCTGCTTCTTTTGTGCTGAAGCTTCACTATCTGGGATTGTCCTTATAATGAGCAGTTTGTGCAGGGAGCATTTCTGAGTCTGTTCTACTTTGCCAAAAGCAATGGAGTCATTTATTGTTGGCTAAAATTTCTTCATGTTTGTCCCAATAAGGCTCTAAACCACTTGTGGGGTAAATCCATTTATCAGGAGTATAAGAATAGATTCTGCTGTTTCAGTAGCTGGGATGAAATTACCACACTATTAATTCTTATGCTTCAGGATATAAATAGATCATTAGATAGATTCAGTGATTTTTCTTCCTAGAGTAGCCAGATCCTTTTGTTTTTTGATAATATTAGATATTTTACTGGAAGATGTGCTATTTGTGCTGCAGACAAGGCAAAGCTACAGGGCGTGTCTTGAACCTTCACACTCCCGGGGCCACTTCATCAGCCTCAGATTCCTCCCTCCCTCATCCTTTCTATTGTCCTCCCACCAGAGAAAAAAGCAAGAAATTAAAAAAGATGAAATTCCATACAATGCAGTGAAATTGCAGGTGGTATTCTATAAATATATATCACTTAGTATTCTGTACATCACTTAGCTTGTTGTAATTTTTTGGTCAAAATATCAAATCTGGTCATTTTGAAGTGAGTATTTTGTTGCAGAGGATACAGAATAGTAATATAATACAGTAAGAAGAGAAGAAACTAAAAAACCAAGAGAGAAAAGAGGTGAATAATTTGAATAAAATTATTTTTCAACTCATTAAAATGGCCTGACAGTCACAGAAACTTAAGGGTTTTCTTTTTCAGAAAGGAAGTAGAACACATACAAGTGAACTAAAAAACTAATCAAATGAAACTTTTCCCTCACTTTAAGCCTTTCAAAGGAGAAAAACATTAGTAAGATAATTCAGATTAAAGTTTTTACCACCATGGTCTTTGCAATATAATTTTAATTTCTAAGAACAGATCACTGTGAGTAACCAAAACTGTTTCAAAAAGCGACTTCACTGCTTGACTTTCCGGTGACAGGTGAGTGAGAGATCACAAACTAAGGGCAGATTTATTTTTTTCTGCTTCAAACAGATTTGAATGTGTGGTCTGGGAAAGGCAAAGGAAGAGACATGGTTTTCTGTGTCCTGCTCCTTTTTTTGGGACCTTTTCTAGGTGGTACCTAAGAGGGAGAATTGGGGTCATTACTCTCTAGAGCAGTTTCTTTCAAGGCCAGGAGGTTTATAGAAATGGTTTATTTTTCTGGATAATTTTCAGGGCTTCATCATAAAAATAAAAACTTGAAACAAAACTTTTAAACATACTTTTTTTTTTTCCCCCTTCAAATTTTGGAAAACGTCAGTGGCAATGCTTTTGATATGGAAACCTTCTAAAGGATGGGAAGGTGTGGGAGGAGGAATGTGTAATTTCCCATCCTGCATTTCTAAGTCGAGGTTACCACACTCAATTTAGGACACAGTGAATATAATCAAATTAGTATTTTAAAAAATAAGGGCATTAAGACTTATGGCTGGGGTTTTTTGTCCGCAATAAGGTGTCCCAACTATTTCAACAGGATTCCATCGGGTTGAAATCTCATTCTGACGCTCCTTTCCCCCCAAAGAATGAATCACTGCGATCAGAAGATGCTGTGCATCACACCCCCATCTAGTGCCAGCTGAGGGAACTCCTGGAGAGCCTGAGGACGAGTTACCGTGTACAGATTGGGAAAAATTCCTGAAAAAGAAAAGATTGATGTCGTCAAGGGCTGCAGTCCTGCAGTTATGCCAAACTTTTAATCCTTTTTTGACTGCTACATCCAATTTTAAAAATAGTGTGATTGTGTTTTCCTGCCTCTGTTGCCATCTAAATAAATGTTGGGAAAACAAACCAAGAGAAGAGCCTTCCTGTTTTGAAACAAAATCTTCCAGCTCTTGTTTGATCCATCTTTGCTGTTGCAGCTCAGGTTTGCATTCAGCTTCTATCCCTCACTTCAACTGGATTATTGTGAACTGCTGTTCCTGGGTTTGCTCTGCCCCTAGAAGGGGTTTTTTATTTATTTCTTTTCATCTGAATGCTGTTCAAAAATGCCCCGAGGAGTCATTCTTGTTGTTCAGATGGATGCTCTGAGAATGCTCTGTGTTTGTCTGGGTGTTGGACATGGAACAATCTGATCCCTCCTGGCTGCTCTGCAGGAGCTGTGAGTAACCTGTTCAGCTCCAGGAACCTTGGATGTGTTTACCACAACAATCTCTCAGAGCCAGAGCAGTTCTGGCTGCTCAAGAAAGCCTGAGATTTAGGGTTAATTTGTGCAGATCCAGCAAATCCAGTGCATCTCTGAAGTGCTGGATTTACAGAGCAGCTGTGCTCTGTCCTGCATCTATTTGTGCCCAGGAAATCTCAGGCTGGAAATAATACCACCAGTCTTAGGGCTGAAGCTGTTTCATTTGCACAACATCTCTTAGCAAGAGAAAAGACTTTAAAGCATAAAATGGTTTATAAGTGATTGCCTGAACTAAATATAGTCCTTTGTCTGATTTTTGGAGCTTTGTTTTTCAGCAAGGTGTAAGGAGCTGATCCCTTAACCCCTCCACATCATTTGTTCTACTAGTTTAGTGTAGATGTGTGCAAGGAAGGGCTGGTGATCTGAACTGGAAACAGGTTTTTGTCTCCACTTTTTTGACCAGAAAGCTGCAATTGAAAGAACAATTGCAACTCTGTTGGTTTAGATTACAGGGAAATCCTGTTTGGGAGTGGAGCAGGTCATACCTAATTGACCTGGAACTATTCTTTGCACATTTAGCTCTGCACAACCTGTTTGATCCTATTACTTTCAAAGAGGAAGGAATGAGCATTAACACGTGCTGGTTTAGGTGCCTTCCACACAGATAAACCCGAGTTTAACACAGAGCAATGCATGATGCATTCCCAGGGCTCTGAATTCCAGCCTGGAGCCTGGCAGCCACCTCAGCTTTGCAGGAGATGGGCAGATCAAAGCTGTTTGTCCAAAAGCTGGGCTGTCTCTGGTGGACATCGTGGCCATGGTTCATATTGGCTGGTTTTGGACAGCCCAGCTGTGCCATCCTGGCTCTGCCCCGGGCACATAAAGGGACCATGACCTGCTCATTTCACAGCCCTCATGTGTTACTAACCAGATACAACAGGATTTCGTGTACTTTGTGTTCTTACCCTGCACGCCTTTAACTGGGAATGGAAAGATTCCTTTAAGATCAAAGATTTCTTCAGGTTCTTTACGAGCAGATGATAATTAATGGAAACCTAAATCCAACTCCACAGTTATTCCAAATAAGCTAAAAACAAAGAAACAACAAAAAGCCCCAAGATACCCCTTTTATCCATTACCACGGTCTATTTTTATCTTTAACAATGTTGCTGATGTTCATCTTTTTCCCATTGAAAGTCATTTGGGTAATGCCTGACATCTTAAATAACAGTTTTTTTATTTCAACCAAGGCAGGATCTGTATTTTTAAACAGGCCATGTACCATGATCTCTTGTAGTCGCATGAGGTACTTAATTTATATTAATATTTATATTTGTATTAAAAATATGCTTGTAAAATATTTTTAAGGCTTATTCCAAACTTGTTTTGATAAATGAAAGGTGATCTGTGTGTGATTTTTTTATATACACTTGCACAATTTTGAACTAGAAATTTTGACTCTCCTGTACTGTTCTTTAATATCTTTCACAGACCTTTTACATAAGAAGAGTCAGCCAGATTTTCTTTTGATTGGTTTTCTAAGCCTCATTCTATTTTTTATCCCTACCACATGAAATATCTATTGCTGTTAAATCATATGTAGCAGCTTCATGCCAATGTTCAAATCAGAGTTCCTACCCCAGAACTTTACAGGATTCAGCAGGGCTCTGGGATGCTGTACAATTTTTCTTGAAGAAAATGGAAATAGGAGAGAAGTCTCCTGGTTGGAAACTTCATTACCAGTATGGTCTTACAGCTCTAGAACAAAACTTGTCTTTTCCAGTTTGACATGGTTTTCCTTCCTCTCCTGTCATGCAATACAAGAGAGAGGTTCAGAACTGACTCAGCTTCTGCAGTTCCTGAGGATATTCTGACATTCTGATCCTATTACCAGCTGTGTATAAATACGTCTTGACAGAAACTGGAGTTTTGGGAAGACCCAGAACTAGACACCCCAGACCTCCCAAGGGGTCCTGCACTGATTCTCCAATATAAAAAATTTCTATAAACTGTGATGGTTTTTTCACTTTGCTATTTCAGCTTCTGCTCTGATTATTTATGTTTATGGTGTCAAGTACTGGACGATGTTTGTAAAATATTCAAATGTCTCAAATCAGACTCTTCAGGAACACATAAATTTATTGCTCTTTTCACATGGTGTTTTAAGCTCTGCTGTGCCTAAACTAAGTCACAGAACTGGTGGGATTTTTTTCCTGCTTCTCTTCACCTCCCCTTGGATGAAAGGACAGCTACAACTTTTATGCACAGACTGTGTACGTACTCGTGTAGCACCTTGGCCAACTTTCCTTTTTCTTGGCTACAGCTCAAGCCCTTGAACTTGTAACACTCTTTTACCTCACTGGATCTGTTTCAAGATTAAACTGTGGAGTATGTCAGCTTTGCAACAGGCTTCAATTTTTCTCGGAGTACCTGCTTGGAAGATGATTCTGCCCTAATAATTTTCCTCCTCAAAATGTTTGTCATCTTAGAAATAACAAATAAGCAGCTACCAAATATAGCTGAAGAGTCAAAACATTCTCAGACTGGACTTTACTCAACAATTTAACAAATACAAATAGTGGTTTAAATGTGAAGATGGTAAATGTGGAGCTGTGCCCAGTTTGCAAACACAAAGCTTCTGTCCAGTGCTCTGTCAGACAGCATTTTCTGGGTGAAATTCTGTGATTTTTATGTAATTAGACTTGCAGCCTGTGAGTGGGTGTAAAGCTGAGCCAGGAGTTAATTCTGGTTAATTCTGTTAATTCTGTTTCTGTTCTTTGCCTGGGGACTCCCCACCCTCTGCCAGGTGGGGGACCCTGGACCACTGTGCTCTTCCCTCCCTTCCACAGGTGCTTCCACTTCCCTCCTCAGGAGGAGATTGGCTCCTGCAGTGGATCCTTGTAAGGGCTGGGAAGGGTCCCCAGATGGCTGAGCTTGGAGGACCTGCCTTCCTTAAGGAGTGTCTTTGTTAACAAGGTGCCTAATTGGCCACAGACAGAGCTCTCCTGCTGTTCACTTCCACTATAAAGGGCTCCTGGGAAGCCTGTCTGCAGGTTCTGTGCCTTTTTCCTTTGTCAGAGAGGCTTGGAATACCTCTGTGTGTTAACAGCACTTTTATAGGGCAGAACAAGTTTGGAGAAGAGTGAAAAATTGTTTTTTTTTTTTTTTTTCCAGAAATGATTTACCATCCTAACTACAGGAGTTCTGCAGGTCAGAACTTCGGTGAAGCAGTCATTTAAAAGTAGGGCTCTGAAAGGGATGCTCAGAGCACTCTGGAGGTCTGTTTGCCACATTTTTAAAGGTAAGGGGATCCCATTTCTCAAGTTTCTTTTTAAAGAGAAGTGGCTCTTTCTGCCTTTGTTCAGTGTGGGTGTCAGTGCTGTTCCTGTGAGTTGAGTGTGGCTGTGACTCTGGGGCAGAGCCCACAAATGTGTGTTAAGTGTTCTTTGCACTTGGCCTTTCAACTTCTTCAGGGACTTCTCCAAGAGAATCAGAGTTTCCCTTCTTTCTGAGCTGGGAGAGAGCTTATGTGGGAATTAGGTGCTTGGGTGTTTGGCTTCTGAGCCTGCAGAAGAACCTGTGTGTAGGTGGCAATGAACTGTATTGCAAAAGAACCAGCTGGGGTTTGTTGCTTCAAGGCCATCCTACTCTGGAGAACAGGCAGTGCTGTTTGGTTTTGGTACCTGAGGTTTTGGATGCTGGTGTAAGATACATTCCCATTATGTGGGATATAGGTGGGCTGGATTTCAGCCTGTCCTGGGATACTAAAAGTCAACAGTGATTGTTTGTAACTTTGTGCCAAGTTAGAACTAGAGAATTAAGGAAAAAAGCCCTGATACAGAATGGACTGAGTTGTCTGTGGTAACACTTGGGTTGATGGTGCTGAAGAATCCAGGTTAATGCTTTCTGCCTGCTGAGTTACCCACTTTTAATCCAAATTGCTGTGTGTTCAGTTAATACACTGCTGAGTTTCCCTCTCCCTTCTTCAGGCCCCAAAACAGGTTAAGAAACCCCTAGAACATTTTGCTGAAGGTATTAGGCCTATTCCTTGATGTGCTCTGGCTATTTTGTGCTGCTCTGGTGGTGCAAAGCAGCCATAAACCTGGATTAGTGCAGGGGAGCTGTGGGACACTTCAGTAAAGAAACAGTTTGCTGTGGTATTTGTTCTCTCAGACTTGTTTTTAGCATATATTAATTGTCCAACTTAATAAAATTATAATTTAATGCAGTTCAGCTCTCCCAGGAGTCATGAATATAATAAAATTGTGATTCTTTAATTATTTTTCTTTTGAAGAGGCATAGACTGTAAGTCTTCATCTGTTTTAATTAATTATTGCTCATAGTCTTGAGGGACCTGCCCTTACCTGTGAGAGATGAAAATGTCAGACTTTATATCTGCATACTTTTGCCCAAACTTAAGGGAGCAAGAATGAGCATTTGATTTGTATCAATGGAAAGGAAGCATAAGGTTGTTTAGGTTTTTCGTTGGTCTTTTTATTTTTTTTTAAAAGTTATGTTAATTTAGAGTCAAAGAAACAATTAGCTCTCAAAGTTTGAGGTCAAGCTTAAGGACTGTGATCAGCACCTTGGCCTAAACTCTCAAGGCAGGAGGAGTAGCTTGTCTTGCAGAATTAGGCTGTCACAAAGCCCACCATGAAATAGTGAGCAGCTGACATTAAACAGATAGTAACATGGAAAGCTTTATTTCCAAACCCTTAAAATTATATATGAGCCCATTTGAAGAAGAAAATGGAGAATGCATTGCAGAGGCAAGATAAGGCTGGTCTTGCTTCTCCTCGCTGCAGCACAATGGTTTATACCATCATTTTCTCCTCCTTATATTTTATTTGCACTCTATTTCAGCATAATGAATTAAATCTTGGGGGACATAAAAGTTTTAGAAGTGGCAAATAACCAACTTCTCTTGTTTGAAATGCAATATAAGTTAAGTAAACTGAGCCCAAGTAGTTAATAGTTTGTTTTCTTTATAGGCATAACCATCAACTCTATTTTGCAGTTGTGCACTTTGCTTTTGTCCAAAGAACAAACAATTAACAGAGGACAGTTTCATAACTTTTAATTACAGAGGAAAAGCACAACTCCAGTGTCTCTTGCTTGTATTCTTTCATTGCTTTCCTGTCCAAAATTGATGGTATCTCAAATTATTTGAGCATTAGAATCAAGCTCTCAGTGATAAATTTGCCCCATATCAAATGTATGTAATCTCAGGTATGTGCCTTTCCCCTTTTTTTATTTAGCTTTGGAGAAATGCTGAATCTTTGAATTTGCATAATTTAAACGCAATCCATGTAGAAAATAAGATTAATTACTTTGTTTCTTATGCTGTGTTTGTTCTCCTTGACTACCAACCAAGTCAGATTCGAAGCTGGGCTTTGAGAAGCTGAGATGTACAACCCAACAGTGGCTGTAGATTTTCATATTCATTCTGTTTCTCTTCATATTCAAAGCATCACTAAGAGCTTGTTTATATGCATTACTGTACCTCTTTAAATTAAGGTGCAATTTAAATCAGTTCCATTAAACTGGTCCAATAGGCTGAGCAGCCACTCTTATTTCAGCATAAACTAAGTTTATTTCAGGTTAGTGGAAATCAGCTAAGAACATTGTTAGCTTAAAATGTAATAATCCATTAAATTAGACTAAAATTGAAATGTCCTTACAGGAGTTCAGTGCTGGAATAGACTCCCTTAAATTAGCCAGAGCAAGTTTACGTGTACACAAGGAATTAGAAATGAAATCAAGCACTTCTGTGGTAAATTCCAGCACCTGGGGCCAGTCAGTGTATCAGAGGAATTGGAATGGAGGGAGAGGGAGATGTCTGACCAGTGCCAGTGCTCATGGGGTGTGTGAGGATTAAACTGCCTCCTGAGGTTGTTCCTTCAGCTCTGACTGGTGTCCCCATTGCACTGGGTGGTGTCCACACCCAGGGATGCTCCAGAAGTTTCCAGCTCTCTGCTTCCACACAAGTTTCCTCTGGATTTTTCCTTCTTGTACTTGACTGAGTCTCTCTGACTCTCCTTCTCTCTTTGCAGGTACAGGGGGGAGAGAGGATGGAGAGGGAGTCTGATACCAGCAGTGGGGTTTTTGCACGAGGAACAGGCTGGGGTTTATTGCTCTTCTGCAGGATTTTTTTTAGGAGGGAAATATGCAGGTGCAAAACGGTAAAAACAACCTAAGCTTTATATCTGGAAAGTTTATAACACCATCTGTGCTTTGGCACAGCTCTCATAAGCAGAGAAATACTGGGCTGCTTCCCTGCTACTACTGATTTCCTTTACTGAGTTGCCCCTTTAAAGAAAATTGAGGCTTGAGTAATATTGACTGGTTTATTTACTAAACTTTTCTTTTCTTACTTGAAACAAATGCAAAGATGCATTTTTTGGACCTGCAGCTTTCTTCCACCTAATTTAAGTTCAAATTATTGACTTCAGCTGAACTTCTGTAAAGATGAGGAGAGAGGGGCAGAGGAGGGGAGAATTAGAGTGGGGAGATGGGAAAGGTACCTGTGCAGATCTTCAGGGGCATCACTGGTGCACTGGCCTCTTAAAAGCAGCAATAAATCTACCCAAAGCAGCTTTTATTGTCATGCTCAGAGCAGATCAGATGCACCAAACTTTATTCTCTTGGTGTCACGTTGGTATTAAACAAGCAGGAACTAAAGCAAATACTAAATGTGGATCAGGTTTTTTAATTTCAGTTTCTCCTGGTTCCATGTCAGCAGCAGTAAGAACATCCAAACAGCTTTTTCCTAAGTGGGTTTTGTGGTTTTTTCTTTTTTTTTTTTTTTGTGCTGTGAAAAAGCACAAGAGGCATTTAGGCTTCAGTCACTCCCACTGCTTATGTGCCGAGTGTGATTTGCATCAGAATAGGTATTTTTCCTTTTTATCTGTAAATTCATTTACATAATATTCATCAGTATGCAAGTTGTGCTGGTGAAAGGATTGCTGACATGTGGAGAGATACTTCAGGTTTTCAGCTTATTGTTCAGGCAACAAGTGTATGAAGGTGCAGGTTGCTAATTATATAGTCTACACCTTGTCAGTCCCACGGGCTTTATCCTATATAAAAGGGGCTTTATTAAATTTGTACTTCCATGGTGTATTATTTTGGCATCAGAAACACTGAAGTGTGAGAGTAAGAGACTTCTTTTTTTTTTTTCTTTTAAATCCAAAAATAAGCAACATCAATTTCAAGATGTAACTGAATCAAGGTTCTTGACAGACAAATTTGTGAACTTTGGGAATACATATCTGGAAGCCCCATCGACACTTTGTATCCCCCAACTATCTTAGAAAAATAAACATTTAAAAGAAAAGGTCCAATATTTTGTGTATTGTTAATGGCAGGTTCTGGAAAAGGGAATCCTGGATCTATCAGTGTCTGAATCCAGGTGGGCTTTGTCTGGGGTGACTTAAAGAAGTGGGGCAAATGAGGAATTCTGGAAAGATCCACTGGCTTGGTCAGAAAATTATATCATGCAGGTGGGACCCCAAATGGGTCAGTTTGACCTGAGGTGCTCACTGTCAGTGAGTGTTTGCTGAGAACACTCTGGTGGGTTTAATGTTGCTAAATCACGAGGTACAAAGCAAGTCCAGTTGCTTCAGTGCTTAATTTGCCTGAAGAAAAATGATGTGTTTGGTGGGTTATGGAACTTTTGTGAATTGTGATTATATCGTAGCTGGAAAACCAAGGAGTTTTGAATTTTTTTTTTTTTTTTTTAAGGAAGGGGAGTTGAGTTTGCTGCCAGATTGTCTGTCTGCCTTCTGTTTCGTTGATGACTTTTTTGCTTTTAATTTTAAGATGAACACAGCTCTGAAATGTTTACAGTCCCTCAAGGAGAATATACATTGGTGTTATATATCTCCAGGGGCCTATGCTGTTTTAAGGAGGCCTTATTGAGCTAAACTGTCTTTTACTGTTCAGTTTTCTGCAGCTTTTGAATTTTTATTTATTATTTTCGTGGAGCCTTCAATGTATTTCAAGGTCCTAGACAGAATAGGTATTTTTTGGTGTGCTCTCCCTTGTAGGCACTGATTCTTCAATGTCTCAAAATCTAAGTAAGATGAGGAAAAAAGCTCAGTACCAAGCCAGAATCTTTGCCTGGTGCCAAGACCATCCTGCATTTGCTGCCCTGCTGTGGAGTCAAGGGATTTCTTGTGCCGTGGGAGGGAGGGGGTTAAACTGGCAGAAGTTTGGATGTGCCTTGAAGCACATCTGGTTTATGGGAGGATTTCACGTTCAGGTCTCTCTTTGTGATCCCCAGGAGAGCCACAGCCTCTGCTTTCATTGCTTCCTCACCACAGGAGTTCCATGTTCCGAGGCAGGAACGGCGCTTTCTGCTTTTTACAGCCCGTTGTAGAAACATGAAATGAAGAAGTAGAAAGCACAAACTGCTCTGGGTAATCTGTCCTGCCACATGTCCAACCCAACACCGAAGAAAACCAGCCCCTCTTTGTCTTGGGGAGTAAGAACCACAATCCTGGTTGCCCTTGTCTGTGTCATTCCCAAGATTCCATTCCTGTGGAGCAGAAATTGTTCCACAGTGCTCATAAATCCTGGTTTGCCTTTCCTCTCTCAGAAGCAAATGAAGGTACACACAAAAGCAGTAAATACATAACTTCAAGGTTTAAATAATAAGGTTGGACTCAAAGATCTTGGAGGTCTTTTCCAACCTTAATCATAGAATCACAGACATGTTTTTAAGTCATAGTTACATAATTCATAACTGAGGTGGTTGTTTGCTTTGCTGAGCTGAAGAGCAATTTTCAGATCTTTCTTGTCCTGCTGTGTATTTTTTTTTTTAAATCAGATATGCATTTTAAGGCTTCTACTTGTCAAATTATATCTTTCTTACTATTCTGGTCAAGCTGTTTGTTTTTGCAAAATAGCTGCTACCTGGTTGATTTATTAGATGTGCTGTAAGCTCAACTACTTATTCTATTAACCAGTCATGTCTTAAATTTATTTGACAGTGTTGATGAAAGTGGGGGAATGGATGTGATTCCATCTGTTCAAGCCAGTTTCTACAGGGAGAGCTGAATTGTGGCTTAGAGGATATTTTTTTTGTCCCCTTCACATGAAAATGGCATCCTATTGTGCAGCTGAGCTTCAAGAATTTAGAGATCTCAAAGTGATCACATGTCAAAAAATGTGTGAATGGTTTAATGGGGAACATGGTGGTGGACTTGATGATCTGAAAGGTCTTTTCCAAACTTAATGATTCCATGATTCTGTGGTTCAGTGCTCGGTGTGTGTATATAGCTGTGTCTAAATCTCCCATATCTTGTCTAAATCTGTATCTAGGTGTGTTTATAAATAGTTTTTTTGAGCAGGTAGTAAACAAAGGCAGGACTGGGAGTTGTTTGATCAAAGAGAGGACTGCACCAGTAGTAGCAGATGTTCCCAGTTGTTATAAAAAAAACCTTAGTGGTGCTTTGTCAAAACAAGGAATTCAGTTTTTGCTGAGCCCTCCCAGCAGTAATGAGGGGGAATACACCTTCTGGTAGATGTGAACTCTGGACTGGCTGCCAGAGCCACACTCTGGGAAGATTTATGTGCCAAGAGGCTTTTGCTGAACTGAAAACTCTCTAGTAGTTGCCTGGGCTCCCTCATAGCACATCATTAAAACTCCTTATGAAAACAGCAGCTGAACAGGCACTAGAAAATGCTAATTGGGCTCTGCATCATCCTGATTTTTGGCTGGAGAGAGATGTTGATACAATGTACCAGCCCAGGGGAGCTCTGCTCTGAGGCTCCACAGCACCTCTTTTATCAGCAAGTCTGGGTGAGTCCATGGAACAGGCAGTGCAATCCACGGGGTGTGAATCCCAGTCCCCAAGGGATGTGGAGAAGCAGCTCCTGCTTTCATGTTTGTGATCTGGTGGGGAAAGCAGAGGAACATTTATTGACCTGGTGAAGTGTGTGCTTGAAACTGGAATGACTCGTGTCTTAAATGGTGCCTTGTAACACGAGGATCAATAAAACACTTATGCTGTGGGAATCCTACAGATGATTGTGGGTCTCTGAGCTGTTGCCTGCCTGGTTTATGTTCTCAAGTTGATGCAAACAACTAGACAAAAGACTCTCACTTAAGGAAATTCCTTTTCATCTCATGGTGATAAATGAAACCCTTCTTAAGATATTATGAACTTAAATGAATTTAAAGGGCAAGAAGATCTTAGCCACTATTTTGGAAGAGTGTGAGGTTGGAAATGAGGATTAGATTTGATTTCATTTATATTTCATTTGCAATTTTATTCATTTTGTATATATACTTAATTTGTATCTTCATTTTGTATATATTTTTAAATAGTCTTGTACACTTCATTTGTAAATTGTATTAACTTTTGGACTTAATTTTTTCAAGAGGCAAGGCAGGCACGTGTCACATGTTATTTTAGTTTTATACCTGCGTTAGCAGGTGGGAGGCAGAGGTTTGTGATGGGAATTGCAACTGGCAGTTTCAAGATGTGGCTCTTCTCACTTCTGCTGGTTGTGTTCTGTTTTGTGAAATCACTTAGGAAGTTCCTGCTCTCTTCTTCTTCCACTTTTATTTTCATGATCTTTTGGCCTTTCTGACCTTGGTGCAGGACTCTTTTGCCTGTGTGTGAGACATCCAGGAGGAATTGTAATACGAATAATTGTTTTTCAGTTCAATATGAGTAATTATAAATAATTGTGCAGTGGCTGAGCGTTCATTGTACTCTCTAAGCTTCCTTCATCAGTAGTGTTTGGAAGGGTTTCTCTGTGACATTTTCCTCACTGATCAGAAGGATTCAGAAATGACTAAAGCTTTCCCATACAATTTGTGCACAGTTATGCATTATTAATCCACGCTACAAAATGGGTTAAATATTCAGTTTATTTTTATGGCAGTCAAATATAAATAACTTTGACTTGTGAACAGGATTTCCTCTCTCTCTACAGAGTATTTTTACATTGCAAAGGTTTCTCTAGACTTCTTATAACACTCGTAATGGAAAAAATACAGAATTAATCATCTGGAAAGGGTTCATGTAAAATGAAATGAAATAATAACCACAGTTCCTCATATTTTGTCTTGTTTCTGTACAAGAGCTGAAAACTGCAACTTTTAAATATGCAGCCTAAGATGCCCAATGCTAATTTTGTCATGTGTAGGATGGACTAGAGAAAACCAACAAGGATTTGGGCTGTACAGTCTCTCTCATTAATACATTTTGGCTTCTGGAATAATTGACTGAGAGGATGTATCCAGATAAACGTTGCAATATATTTCCATTGACAAGAAAATGCTGTCAAGGAAATTACTTTATATATACACACACTTACATTTTACTGTTTTCATGCATACATATTTATCTACTAGTTTGAATTAGTAACATATATAAGGATTATACAAGCGTGTTTATGAGGGGTGTGTGTGTTTGTGTAAATATATTTTACTTCTTTAAAAAGCATCTTCTATCTCATTCTGGTTTCAATTCCCAGTGTGCTTGTTCTATCTCTGTGCCTTAGATTCTAATCATGGAATGGTTTGGGTTGGAAGGGACCTTTAAAGCCCATCCAGTTCCACCTCCTGCCATAGGCAGGGACACCTTCCATGATCCCAGGTTGCTCCAAGCCCTGTCCAACCTGACCTTGGACACTTCCAGGGATGGGGAATCCACAACTCTCTCTGGAGCTGTTAAAGACCAGGCTGGATGGTCTTGGACTTTCTTCTGTCCTTCCCTCCTTTTCACTCATTTCATGTGTAGTTCTAAATCTTCCCCAACCTTTAAAGTAGAGTTTACATTCCTGGGAACTTCTGCTCCTCTGGGTTTGTGTCCTCACAGAGAGCTCAGCCACACTCTGTCCCTCAGCTTTTCCCACTTTGCTTTCCTGTTTCTGTTCCCTTCTTCCTCTTCTCGATTTTTATCCTCCCACCTCTGAGCTGAGCAGCAAATATCCTTATGATATTTACAGGAGAGGCAGTATTTGGACAGTTCTTTGTTTGGTATTTCCATTGGAAATATCACAAGCAGTCATGTTTCCATGATATTTCCATTGACATTAACTTCAGGACGACTTCCTTTAATCGGGCTTAGGGGGGGAGGAAGCTTCATATTCCTTGTCAGCTCTGCGTGTTTGCTTTCTCTCTTTTAAAATCATTTGGTAAATGAACCAGGAGGAAAAGATCACAATCAGTTGGCTTGTCTTTATTCAGATTGAAAACTAAAGCAAATGTAACTCTGGCAGCAGTTCATGTACAGGGAGAATGTATTGAGGTGATTTCAATATTTATAGATATAAAAGCTTAAACTGCTGAAGGAATACATGAAATAGGAGATACTTATACTGCTTGAAAACTAACAAATTAGATAATGTAACAAGGAATTTTAATTGTTGTCCAGGTATGAAATGCCTTTTTCAAAGGCCTGACTCATAATAACATATATATGTTAAAAATTCAACCAATGGAAGGTACGTTATGATGTTCTACATAAGAATTCCATTAAAAACAAACCAAAACACCTGAAATATTGAATTTGCCAAGAAAAAATGGTATTTCATTAGGACAAAACATTAGTTTTAATCCTGAAGAAGAAGTAAATAGATTGTATTGGACAAGAAATGAGAATTAACTTCTGCACTTCAAACTTCAAAGCTGCAGTGTCTGGTTTTGTGGAGTCAGTCAGGAGACCTGGATTCTGATCTTGGCATTTTTACAGAATTACTGAATTTCTCCAAGTCAGTCATTTAATCTCTGTAGTGAAGTGAAATAACTTCTCTACTTTGCGGGAATATGAAATGAATATTGAATGAATGATGGGGGGAGCCAGGAGTGATGTTGGCTGTACAAATGTTGAGCTGTATCGATGCTTTAGGATGCACATGTGCATAAAACCACACTAAAAAAATTAGTTAAAGCCAGCCATGCATCCTGGTTTGGGCCCTGGGTAATATTTTACCTTAATTTTCACCTGATAGAAGTTATAGGCCCAAGTGGGTTGGAAGTTGGGTGAAATATAAACCAGTTTAAAAGAAAAATGCATTTTATGATAGCAGATGCTCAGTCAAATACCAGAGAATCAAAATTCAGACCCACACAAACCATTTGAATTTCTTCAAGTTCTTCCCAGTCTTTGACAGGACTTTGTTTGGAAACATTAGTGCCCTGTGATGACAGGAATCCACCTAACAACACAA
The DNA here is from genome assembly GCF_036250125.1 of Pseudopipra pipra. Lineage (NCBI taxonomy): Eukaryota > Metazoa > Chordata > Aves > Passeriformes > Pipridae > Pseudopipra > Pseudopipra pipra. The sequence continues at coordinate 3,436,496 of NC_087558.1, read as the reverse complement.
CCCTGCTTTTCCCTCCCTCTTTCTGAAGGGTGAATTCAATGTGACATAGGAAAAAATAGAACAGAAAGGAAGATTGAAATATTTTGCAGCATTGAAACGTTGATGTGCAGAACAAAAGTTCCAGTTTTATTTTAAAGCAGATCTTGAATTTTTCCTTGACTTTTAACCAGTATTTGTGAAGCTTCCTAAAGTCCTGAGAAGTCCAACAATTCCTGTGAATGTAGAGCCATCTCAAGGAACATTTGAAGGAGGGAAAGTTTAGGTTGGATATTAGGAAGATGTTCTTCCCTGGGAGGGTGGGGAGGCCCTGGCACAGGTTGCCCAGAGAAGCTGTGGCTGCCCCAGCCCTGGAAGTGTCCAAGGCCAGGTTGGAAGGGGCTTGGAGCAACCTGGGCTAGTGGGAGGTGTCCCTGCCAATGGCAGGGGGTGGCACTGGATGCTTCTTTTCAACCCAAACCATCCTGGGATTCTATATGGATCAGGAGCACTGTTTTTCCAGGAAAATGAGTTTAGAAAATGAGAAGATAAAGATCTTTTTGAATCCAGGACAATAAGCAGCAGTGGAAGCTTTGGCTGAAGATCTTTCTCACTCTGGTGCTTCAGCCTCTTTAGCAGACTTACTCTGCATCTTTTAATGCAAAACATGGTGTCTTTACATTAACATTCTGCAATGTTCTTGTATGTCTTTTTAATCAAATTTTTAATGAGAAGATAATTACGTTCTATACGTTTAATCTGACAGGTCTGACTGAAGTCGGCTCACAGTTCCAAAAATTCCTTAGGAGCCTGCATGCAACCCACAGACCTTCTTTGCTGAGGAAAGTCAGCCATATTTTTAGACTATTTTATGTTTGATTTTTTTTCTTTTGCTTCTCATTAATTCAGCCACCCTTAATGATGAAATAACCCCCAATATTTGCTCTTTGAGATGTGTTGCAGTGACTTACTTGCTTTTCTCAGTTGACTTGTATTTTGGATGTTGCCATTAGCCAGTGTGTTGAATGAGAAAATGTTGGTTTTTTGGGAAAACAATGGTGAGAAACTAAAAATCCTTTGAGTCAGTTTTCAGGTGGTGTGTCCTGAGCACTGTGTTGGCAGCGTGATGTGATTCAGAATCAGAACAAGCCTGTGGAAGTCATGAGGGATCGTGTTTATTCCTCAGAAACACAAATGTCAGCAGCAGGAGGGCTGTTTTAAACACTCCACCTCTCCTGACAAGGTTGTGACAGCCGTGCCAGGTTTGTGAAACCTGTGAACTCCCAGGACAGCTTCATTAAAGATGGAGATTTGCCTTTGAGAGGAGGAAAATGTAGTGACAGTTCCAGCTGGAAATGGGAGGTGTGGATGAGCCCAATGTAAAGCTTTGACAAAATTTACTCATTTATCTTTGTCTTAACCCTTGTAGACCTTGGTTGATCACTTCCCCACCATGTACTCCCAGAGCATGTCTGCACACAAGACAGATTTTCCCGGGGTGAGTCTCTCCTGTTTGATTTCTCTTGGAACCATCTGCAGACAGGGTTGTTACAGCACAACCCTTCCCCTGGGATTACCTCCAGTAAAGCTGAAGAGATCAAGGTCATCTAAAGAGCTTATGCTCTCTCTTGTCCTCAGTTGGAAGGTACTTTGTAAACTACTGTCATAAATTTTAAACTTCTGACTGGAAGGGTGCCCAGCCTGAATCTTGGATTGATCAGATTAGTTTACATAAGGTTTTCTTTTCACCTCAAAGGAAGTGCTGGGAGCTATCGCTGAGGCATTTGTTTAATCAAAGCAGGGTTTCAATTAAACCAATTTGGTCGTCAGAAAATGAAGAAATGACAAAAATAAAATCACAGAAGATGTAATTTAAGAAAGGAGAAGAGAAAATAATAATCTAGCACTGCACTGTAACAGGATTTCCTTATCAACCCCTCTCCAGATGCAGTCACTGTCATTTAGGCCATGCCAGTGACTGGTCCCATGCCAACCTAATACAAGTTGGTTCCACTTGTCACCCTTTCAATTTCCCAGCTGGACTCAGTTTTAAAGGGCATATTAACATTATCAAAGGAATCTTTAAGATGTGTCTTGGATTTTCTTCTAAATCTGTGTTGTTTCTAAAGTGTATTAGTGGGGAAAAAATAATGCAATGCTGGAAAGAAAGAATGGAATATTATTACCTTTGGGTGGTATCAGATGTTATGCTCTCAAATTAAATGTGTTCTCTTCTCCTTTCCAAATATGAAATATCTTCTCCAACACATGGCTGTAGAAATCACTTCCTTTAAGAGAGCTGGAGAATCCCTTTTGCAGTCAGAAATTCAAGTAATATGTATCCCTGGTTATTAAATCTATTACCTGAAAAATGTCATTGCTTATTAACTTTAGAAGATTCTAATTTTTTTTATTCAAAATTGCAAATATTCCCAAATTCAACTTTCAAAATTATGCAGACACACTAAATAGTGGAAAGTGATGAGAATAATTGAAAAGCAATGGCTGTCTGCTGTCTGAATGCTCTTAAGAAAAGAAATTAAGGTTATATAAGTACCAAAATAAGAGATCTTCTCTGCTTTTTCATTTATTCTCTCTCTTATAAATTCTGTCTAAAAGGAAATTTTTTAGGCTTTTTGAACAACCTTTTTGAAACTGCAGTGTTGGAGAGGCCTCGGTGGTGATGTGGTTCTGTTCAGGCAATAGATTTGCTCTTGTTTCTTTAATTCTTACTGAGGTAATTAATGAAAATCTTATGGTTTCCCAGAAACATTATTAGAGGTATTATTCTGATATTATTACATGATATTATTAAATATCAAGGCTTGAAATATTAAACAGAAAATAGGGTTGGGGCAGGAAGTGACATTTGGGAAGAAATGATGAACGGAGTGGATTCCACACAGGAACCACCAAGGAAATTGCTCCTCCCAGAGCAGTTCAGTGACAGGATGTCCTGGGAACACAACTAGAAGGGAATGCTGCTCTCCACTTGTTCTTTGGGATGAGGTGAATGAGATGATGATTGAGTTAAAGGGGGCAGTGGGTGAGGAGGTGGAAGACTGGGTGAGAAATACAACCTTTAATTGTGCTAACGTGGTCACATGAAAGTCATTGAAAAAAAAGTGGAAGGGAGGAAAATCACCTTCCTGCACTTTAAACAATTCCAATAAAAAAGTGAAATTGCTGCAGCCTGTGCTCTGTGCTACCCTGAGGTGCTGGATTGCAGGGAACACCACAGTGCAGGGCAGTGCCAGGCTCATCCTGCATGTGCCCTGTTCACTCCTCCTTAGCCTTTCTTGCCCTTGTAACCAAGGATGAAAGAGTTAAATTACACAGAAATAACGTAAGAACTAGACTGAATTCCTATAATTATTTGGGATTCTATATTTTAGTCCATTATGTATTGGAGTTAATGTTATAAATTCTTACGTCTTTTCCCCCTATTTTGTCATTTCACTTTTGTTTTTCTCTTTTCCCCTCTGTATCCAAATGATCAATTCCCATCCTTTACAAAATAACCTCTTTTACTAATACTTTTATAGGCTCCTGGTCTAGCTGATTGTCCATCTCCATAAATCCTTTCACCTGCCCAGAGTAGGATGGTGAGAAGTTGTTGGAAAGGGAAAAGATTCCCGACCTCTTCACCTGGTGCAGGAGGTGTTGCTGCTGAATTTCCAACCAAAAGCTCCCCCTCTCATCACTTTCCTTCAGCCATTCCCTTCTTCCCCTTCCCTGGCATCAGTCTCTGATTTTTATTTTATTCCTGAAAGCAGAACTTTCCTTGGCAAGAAAAAAAAAAATCATTGCTTTCTTTATTTTAACCTTTCCTGTCACTTCCCAGATTATTTAATGGTATGAAATTTTATTTCATCTGTCTATCCATGTATAAAATTATCTAGCTAAAGGATGCTATTTTTTCTCTACATCATTATATTTTCCCATTAAGTACTTTGAAGTCAGTAGAATTTTGCCAATAAAATACCAGGGCTAGTGAATTATTAATAACTGATGTTATTTAGTCTTACTTTTACCTAACTAAACCTAAAGGAATTTCTAGAAAATTGATAGAAAATCCATGGATTATATCTACAGTATTGATTTGTAGCTGATAAAAACCATTCAACTTCAATAACTATTACTTTTAAAAGCATTTTTTTACATATTTCAATTTTCCTCTCTGAAAAGTGTGAGAAATGTGAAATTAGGGTGCCACAAGTCAACTACAGCTTAACAGAACTGTAGAGTTTTTTGATAAAAAAATAACACAGTTGTTGAGTGTCAGATTTGCAGGTGCAAATTCTGTTCCCATCAAAGATGATGCTTCAGCTTCATTACTTTTAATTTAAGGAGCATTCTGGGTGGCAGTGCTTCAGTGGGTACATATTTGCTGAGCAATATTACATCTTAATGCCCCCCTGGATGGATTTACTTTATCACATACAGCTTTTCCACCCAATAGAGAAAAAATAAAGGAACTCTTGTTTTTAGAGCAACTGCCTTAATCTGCCACAGAAAGAAAAAATCAGTGTTCTTGTTATCATATTTGAGCAATGCACCAGGAGATGTGCCAGGAGTTTTCACAGAGTGGATTTCATATTGCCTTGATTGCATTTGAATACTCCTTGTTCTCCTGAGAGCCTGCCTAGATTAGTTTTATGATCATTCCCATCTCTCACACCTACGGAAGGTGCAATTCAGTGGAGGAGGAGGTTGGTACACCCAATATTTGCCATTAGAGAGCTCCTGGTTATTAAGCTGCACATGAAACCACTGTGCTGGGAGCAAGGCTCTGTCCCTGGGCTCAGCACTGCAGTGCATGATCATAAATTTCATGGAATCTCCTGCCAAAGGAACCATCAGTGCTGTGTATGAGCAGCAGAATCTAATTTTGGCTGCAGTGCTCGTGTCACCCATCCCCATCACCCTGCTCAGCTCAGGAGCTTCCCTTTATGTCCCACGGCCACGTGTGATCCCTCTTGGTCCCTCCTGAGGCTTCACAAGGATTTATTCTGGAGAAGGGGTAATATGAAGCTGAACTGAGATATATTAGAGATTACAGAGCAGGAGAGCCTTTGAGGGCTGTGTGGGAGGGCAAAGGAGACTCTTGTGTGCTGGTTTGAAACATGAGCACCTCTCTGGTTGGTGTATGAGATGAGATCTGTGGCAGATCATGGCATAATCTGAGCATCTGGCTGGAGAAATGAGATATTTTAGGGGTTGTGGCAGGATTTTGAAGACTCTTGCAGTGATTTTGTATTGAGGGTCAAAGTGGAATGGTCTGATCTCTCTCTGTGCGTTTTTATATGGACGGTGGATGAGGGATTTTCTTTTTGTTGTTAATTTAATGTTGATGCTTCCATTTGCTTTCTCATGTCAGAGACAGCAGCAGACGAAAAGTCATGGAGTGGATGGAAGAGAAAACTGGCTGTCTGGAGCTGGCTGGGTTTGTCAGGGTGGAGTGAAGGAGAGTTTTCTACCCCTCTGTTGTTTGAATGTGAGGATGCTGTTTGGCTCAGGATGGACTGTGACCCACTGACAGCACACACAGGAGATGACTTCGTGTTCCACATCTGTTCTTCTTCCCTCTCTCTGTCTTCATCCTCACTGCACACAGGTCTCAAACCATTGCACTCTGTGCTGATCCCAGGTACAGTATCCAGGTAATGCTGGGAACATCAAAGGAAAGGATGTTCTGAAAACATCAGAGCATTTATATATATATATATGTAAAAAAGGTGCTGGTTACCTGAGGCTCATGAATGACCTTGGCTGGCTGACAGAGAATTAGAGCTCCTTTAGTTCAGAGCAACAGAATATAAAGACTTTAATTTGACCAGTGTCCTGTGTTTTTGTAAAAATTCAATTTGCCTAAAAAGTCAGATAAGAGCCATCAGAGACTGATTTTTGGAGAGGAGAGAGCAGGAAGGAACTGGGGAAAAGCACTGGGAGCTTGTCTTTGAGGAACTGCAGGAATAACTGGTGGAATGGGTGGATGGTACCAAATGCAGGGCAGCAGATGATGAATCTGAGTTAATGGAGTGTTTGTAGCATTTGTAGTTGAGGGGTGTGGAGCTCTCTCAGATCCTCATATTAATGCTGAAATAAAACCAGAGAATTTTAGGCTTTTCTTTATTGTTCCAGAATTTTCCTTGAGTGAAAGGATTGATTGAAGCAGCTCTGATCTTAGTACAGTTTGTTTGGGGTTTTTTTTTAACTGTTGTTTTGTTGTTGTTTTTATTGGTTAGGGAAAAATATTATATTAATGGAATAGTAATAATGATAAAATAATGAACAATTAATGCTAATAATTTGCTTTGCTGCACATGATGAAGTGATGTTATCCAAGGATGAGCATTATCTCAGCACAAACTCTGTTGAATTCACAAGTGTTGCTTTTTGGTTGACTTTAACTTTTGCTGGGAGTCAGATACTTCAGATCTGCTTGTCCTCCCACCAGCCAGCTGACAGCAGCTCTAGCAGATGCTGAAGAGTCTCTTCCAAATATCTTCATCTGGAGAGAGAATGGCTTCTCCCTCTCCTCCTTCCTCCAGGCCTTGAGGGAATTTTGGAATTCCTGGAAGAAAAACCAGAGAATATCTGGAGTATTTACAGTCTGAAGCATGGGTGGAGACATATAGAAAAGCATCTGTCAGCTGGCAGAAAAGGCATTTAAAGAGGCAGCACTCGTGTCCTCTGGGCCAAAGTTCATCATGAGGATTCTCTTCTGTGGCTCCAGATTGTAGAAATGGTAAGAAGCAGTTGTCAGTCTGGATTTTCCCATTCTTTTGGTCTCTTAATTTGTCAGATATTCAGTTCACCAGTTCCAAAAAAGTCAAAACTGCAGCCGTGAGGCCCAAAGGCCCCCGGGTTCAGCAGCTCAGGGACTGTTGCAGTTCAAAAATGCTGCTTTTATCATTCTACTGGTAATTTAAAGTAGTGGATTTGCTCCCAGCCAGGAACAAACTGCTTTGGGTTGTTGAATAGCAGCTTCTTATCTCCAGATTCACAGATGGGATTGTGGATGTCCCACTTCTGCTGGTTAGCATTGAATAGGAAGTTTTGTAAATGATTCTTGGCAGGAGCACTCATTACATTTCTATTGAGATTTATCTCTGCAGCTGAGTTTGCCTCTGCTTTTCTCTCTGTACCATGCAATTAAATGGATGACCATCCTATGCAGAAGGAAATGCTTCTATTAAAGATGAAAAGAACTCAGAGTGAAGCCAGCAACACGCAGCACGAGGTTTTAAGCCAGCTTTGCTTCAGTTTTCAGAAGAAATGAAAAAAAAAAAGGGCATATATTAGGTATTCCTGGTCTCTGAGATACCACACACAACATTTTCCTCCAACACCTGCTCATAAATGTATTGTATTGCTATTTCAGTCTTTTGGACCAGAAAAATACTCTGAAAGAAAAAAAAAATCTCATTTTCCACCATTAGGTAATGAGAACGTGTCTGTTGCCTTGCTGGGAGCAGTAAATATTTCCTGTCATGTTCATTATTGCCTTTGTAATGGCAGGACTCCCAAAGCTGACTAGACACTGCATTTTGTTTACAAGAAATTATTCAGAGAGATACTCTATGGATTGGAGAACCCTGTTATATTTGACAAACTAATCATAACATGTCTGTGAATCTGTATTTTCCTAAACTGTTCTGGAGGAACAAGCCTGAATATCATTTAAGCTCTGATTCTACACTAATTTTTTTACTAAGCAGACACTTGAAAAATAAGAAATTTGACTCAGGAGAACGTTTTCAAAATCCTGGAGGACTCGCTGTGGCCTTTCCTGGGTTTGGGGAGCATGGGGAAGTTTTCAGGCTGCTCTGGAGCTCCGAATTTGTGACTTTTGCAGTTCAAATCTGTGCTCATCAGAAGTCTGAACTCAGCTGTTACTTGCCAATAGGTGGCACGAGTGCATTGCTGAGGTTTGCAGGTACAGACTGCAAATAAACTGCTCGTCTTTAACTTTGTGGAAATGCAGCAGAAGGCCCCGTGTCTCATGTGAGCAGTCACTGGTTCCCACATGGTGACAATCTGCAGGCTGAGGGATGCTGCTGCCAGGGATGAACGAAGCATTTCTGTCACAGAATTGAGAAAAACCAGCAAAATGAATGCACAATAGTTCTGTGAGACAGGAATGAAGTTCATGTGAAGCTGTGGGAAAAGGCAATGACCTGAAATCAACCCCCACAACTGCAACAGTGTCACACACACACACAAAAAGGCTTTTTCTTATCAATTAGTGCTCTTTATTTTATGGCTAGTCTTAAACAAAAACAACAAAACCAGCCTAAACCTCAAGCTTTAACAGAGACCAGGTTCAAACCTGCTCAGTGCTGCTGAAAAAGTAATCAAGTTTATTTTAAATTATGTAGCAGTTGAAGAATAAATCCCTCCTGAGCGTAGGTATGAGCAGTTTAGTAAGAGGAGCTTCATGATAGAAAAGTGGTAGTTTAGGGGGGGAAAGTAGAAGTGATGTGGTGATTTATATGGAATTGCAGCTGTTGGAATCCTTCCTGTGATTTATATGGAATTCCAGCAGTTGGAATCCTCCCTGAGTGAGCTGCAGGCTTTAATCCAGTCTGATGCCTCTCCCATCCTCAGCCTCTTCTGGTGGCCCTGAGCAAAGCCCACCATGGAGATCCAGCCCTTCGTGGCCCCTTCTGCCCTGAGCATCCCTGCACCACTGACCTGGAAGCACCTACTTCCTTTTGGCACATGGATTCTGGGTTTGTCTGTAGAATTAAGGAGACACTCATTTATAAATATTATTAGCAGAATGAAATATTTACCTTCTCTGTCTTTCCCCGCCCCCAACTTTCTCCAGTGTTTACTGGTTGTGATTTATCTAAACTGTGTAACTTTCTTACTATGGTTTATGGGTTGAAGAGCAGTTTCCAGACTACAAAAATCCTCCTTTGAAATTCTTCCCTCCGTGTTATGGGAGCGGTCAATTAGATGATGAGAACTCTCCGTGTGCCTTTGAAACCTGGGAATTGATTGGTGGGGTGAGAATGTGAGCAAAGGGTTTTGGGAAGTGTCCATGGAATGATTTTGATCCTTGCTTGGATGTTCCATTTCTTCCCAGACCAGGTGATCATCCTGGATTTGTTGATTCACAGTATGTAACAGGATGGGGAAATGCTGGGAGTTGGAACAGCTCTTATCCCACCTTTGCCATACTTGTGAACTGACATCCTTCAGAATGGCAGCATCCACTCTTCTAAATGCATTTGTTTGCTTTTTTACTTGTTGGAATATGAATATCAGAGTAGGATTCAACTTCTCGTGGGAGTTTCTTACAATACACCTTGGAGGACAGGAAGTTAGAAAATATTTTTAGATTTGATTTTTATTTTTATTCTAATCACACTTTTTTTGAGGCAACAAGGTCTAGACTTGTGTTGCTTCGCATGAAGATGTTCCTGTCCATTTTCTTTACTCAGAATTACTATTACTAACTGTGTAACTGCTAATTACCCAGCCCATTGGCTACTTGCAGGTTGTTGCAGGGTGGGAGGACTTGGTGTGGATGGGGCTGTTTAATGTTAAATTGTGGGTCTGTGTCAGCTATAAAACACACAGAAGATGGATCTTTCTTTGTTCTTAACTCCATTTTCTGATGGTCTTAGGATACAGCAGAGAAAAATGTTGATTAGGTGTTTCTATTCCCTTTCCTCTCCTTGTTTCCTTCAAGTCCTGCAAACCCCAGACTATTAAAATCACCATCTAATTGGTGCCCAGCAGTCTGAAGAAGTGAGTTGGGTGTGTTCTATCAAGGCTTAACTTACACTGAGATTCTCCCAGAAAACAACATCCCAGAAATCCATATTCTGATCACCTTGCTCTAGTGGAAGTTGCCAATGCCCAAGGCAGGGGTTTGGAATGAGATGAGCTTTAAGGTCTCTTCAAGGAGTTTAAAAACATTTCCTTAATGCAGGCAAAACTTCAATCTCCATGTGACAGAAATAATAGCACTCCCAGGAATGTGAATTACCATCATTCATCTCAGTGGGATGCTGATTTTTGAGGCTAAGAACAGAGTTTAATTTTTTTTTTCTCTTTTCTATCACTTTATCACGAGGATTTTCACAGATGGCTTCGAAAAAGCAAGTGTTCCTGAAGTTTTTAACTAAAAAGTAATACAGGGCATTTGTGGGCAAAGCTTGGACTGTCTTAGCTGCCAGATGTTGACTGATCTTGGAGGGCTTCCTTCACACTTGCCTGGATGGCCCATCCAAGGCGCCTTCTGCCTCCAGAAGGGAATTCAGACCTCAGTGTTGCTCATGCTCAGGGTTCTTCTGTTATCTGGGTTATCTGGCCTTTTGTTACATGGAGTGGACAGAAAGAAACTGGGGACCTCCTGTTTCCCATCTCGGGAGCCCTGGGACTGTAGATCCAGGCAATGGTGAGCTGGTGCTTTGGCGTCAGTGAGTGATGTCACTAAACATACTCTTGCTTGATTTTTTTTTTTTTCCAGTCTTTCCATCAACCTTACTCTTTTTATTGGTAAGAGGTTCATGCCATTTCAGAACACAAAGAATAGAAACGAGGATATGAAATGTGCTTTCTTTCAATGACACTGAAACTTGGTGCTGATGCATTTTCTGGGCATCTTGCAATTCTTTTTCCCAGTTACATGTGAGCTTGACCCCACCTGCTGCTGATGTTGTGCTGGTGACTTCAACCCCTGAGTTATGACCTCTCTCCAGGTCTGTATCCCTGGATCCCTGACCCATGGATCAAAACCATTCGAGCAGTGGAAAGGTGGCATGGGCTCCGTGCTGGAGGCTTGGCCTGTAGACAGGGAGATGCTCCCAGAAAAATCAGTGCCTGGGAGACACAACCCGACAGCCACATCCCTCAGGAGGGACAATGTGAGTTATCCCAGCACTTGCCACAGGGCACAAGCAGATCCTCCCCCTGGCACTGTGCATCCCTAGGGATCAGAGGGGAACGGGAATGGGGATGGTCCCTGCACCACAAGAGTGGCACAGCACAACCTGGTGCTTGGCAAAACAGAGCCGAGCGTGGATTTTATTTGCCTGGACTGAGCCTCCTGCTGCAAATTTATGGGCTTTTTAACTTGCTGTGCTACCTGTCAGTCTCTGAACAGATGCACAGCCTTCGGGCTCGTGGAGCTTGCCAGCAACCGGCGTCCTGCTGGGAGCTGGGGGAGGACTTGCAGTAGGAAGCAGGGCAACCTAATAATAGCAGCAGAATACATGGAAACCAGGCTTTGCACAAGGAAGCAGGAAAGGGTAACCTGGAGTTCTGCTGGTTTGCAGCCAGCAGAAGGACATGGAGGGGGGGAAAAAAGCTGTAGGGCACTGACTGGAGCACTTGCTTGGCAGCAGGAAGCTGAGGAGCCGGGCCAGGATAACCAGATGTTTGAATTTCTCCAAAGCTGGAAGAAGGTGTAGATATGTAAAAATAAACTTAGTTGAGGCAGTGTGTTTCTGTTCAGAACTAACTGGGTCTAATTGACCATTTGAGTAAAACCAGAGGGATAGAAAAGTAATTTTTTGTTTGTTTGTTTGTTTTTCTTGGTACTACAACTTTCAGTTTCATAGTTTTTTATCTTAAAAGTTCCCGAGGGTTCAGTTCAGTTGCCTGGTCAAAACCCACATGTTTTTTGAAGGAGGGACATTGTGTGGGGCTGCTGATAAATCTTTTCCTTCTGATCCCTCAGCAGGAACCTGAGTGACAACACAGATGGGAGCGTCAGCCACCAACCTGAGTCCCAGTATTTCATAAGGAAATGCTGGATAGAGAGTTGGAAGACTGAGAGGATCCTTCCCATGTGCTTGGCAGGTGTAGTGACCAAATGGGTGGGGGTTTTTTTAGGGGGGGGACATGACTGGAGCTTGTGGCTGCTCTAAACTTTAATTCTTTGCCAAAGATGACTTCTTTTCAGGAAAAAAAAAAAGGAGATAATATTGAGATTAGAATTGACAAGACATGAGAAAAGAGAAATCAGTATTAATACAAGTATCAGAACATTTTAATTTTGGCATTTCAAGGAATAATGGGAATTGTTGATCAGAAACACCATCTGCCAAGGCAGAGTCTCCCTCAGCAAATTGAGCAGTGGGAAGTTGTGCTTTAAATTTGTTTCTGTTTCTGGAAGAAACCAGCAAATTATTCATTTGTAAAAATTATTCATAATTTTCTCAAAGTCATTCCCACTCCTTTTTGCTTCCCTATGTATTAGGAAAGGACTGGAGCAAATTTATATTCCAGAACTGGGGGAGAATCCTGTTTGCTCTGAGGCAGAGTGGGGATGGAAATACGGCTCTGAGCAGAGTGGCATTGGGATAAATTCCCAAAATCCCCCTGTGCTGACTGATTTCCAGGGGTGCCACCTTTGGGAGAGAGAAACTGTTTAGGAAAACATCACCACCAGTGCTCAAAGTTATCCTTGGACTGCAGCATTCTCCATTTGGGAATTTTGATCAGGAATTGATGAAAATTTATGGGGAAAAGGTCCTAAAAATGCCTATAATGTCAAGAGTGAGAACCTACATGCTGACAGGGTTGTTCTGAAGTTTCAAAACGTGTTTTCCCACTTTCTTTGGTGGGAGCTGGGTCTTCCCAGAGCTTCAGAGAGTAATTTTGGGCTGACCTTACTAAGAAGACCATTTTTTTAGATAATAATAATAATAATAATAATAAGGAAGAAAAAAGTTATTAATGCTCCTTCCTGCAGCTTTTTCTCAGATCAGAGAATTGGATTTGGTTAAAAATATCTCCCCATGTGCTTGGAGGGGGGGGATGAAATATAGACTCTCCAGTATTTTCAAGGCCAATTAATTTTTTAATTAACAGAAGTACACTTGAAAATATAAAACATTCATTTGTGGGAATTGGGCTGTTTCCAGTTATTGCTGGATTCCTTTGGCAAGTCATATTTTTTAAAGTAGAAAATGAAATTCTCCTGCAGAATGATAAATTGTTTCACTTGCATGCAAGTCTTTAAACTTTTTTCATTTAATTCTTTTTCATTTACATTTTGTTGTGGTTAGATTGGTGCTATATCTATGGTTCTGATTAAAACGTGTAATTAATTTGAAATAAGGTTTCATTGTGGTTTTTCAAGTGTTTTGTTCCAAATAACTTATAATTTCCATCAGTTTCTTAAGCATTTTCCCTAAATGGCTGTTGCTTTGACTCCTACAAAATAATCAGGCCCAATCTCAGTAACAGGAATGTGCAAGAATATGCCCATTGTGGGAAGCTGAAATTATATAAAAGTATTTAGTGATGTTTCAGTTCCTTTGTAAATGGAAATAATAATGAAAATGTTTTGCAATTTGCATTTGTTCGTGTATTTTTTTTTCCTAGAGTTTGCTTTATACAGATTGTTACTGGTGTAGAAAAAAATGCTCCAACTTATGCTACCAAAATTAATGTCAAAACTAATTGACCTTCATAGGCAGATAATTTTATGCTTCTTTGAACATGGGCTGTAGGATCACCCCATGGATATTACATTCACTGCACTTTTCAGAAATTACTTTTTTTTTTTTCCCTGTGAAAACTCTCACAGTGACTTCAGAGAATACAGAGGAGAATAATGGAAGTCTGAGAATCTCCAGCTTTTTGGGGGTTGCAGGATGATCACTGAGCAGTATGAATAAGCTCCTGTTGCAGTGAAAAAAAGCAGGGAAGCTTCCACTTAAAATGGGTGCTGTAAAAAATGGAGTTGTATTTAATCTGCAGCAGGGTTTAGTTCATTTTAGGGGGATTTTGATCAGTGTTGAGTAGCTCGTGTGTTTTCCCCCATTTGGCTTCTTTTTCTCTGTGCAAATATGTGAAGCAAAAGTCATTTGCACGTAAGTTTAAAAAAAGGAAAAGAAAAAAGAAAAACTAGATTGTGAAATAGATGAATGGTCAGTAAGACAAAAAGTAAACTCCTAAAATCAGGAAAAATTTAACATTCTCTTAATAATTCTTTGATTTATAGATTCCTCTGGAAAGATCTCAGTGACATCCTTTATTTCATTTTCAGTGCCATATTTATCACATCATCTTTATGGTTTGTCATTAAGGATTCATTGTGGTTCCTGCTGTACATCAGGTTATTCAGGAGTTCATAATTCAGACCTCCTAATTTGTAACCTGGCAAATAAATTGTCCCTCTGTATGCAAATTGTCCTGGTTTTTTTTTTTGTTGGTTTTTTTTTTCAGTGGCTTCAATTAATTGAGCCTTTTTAAGCTCTGGTGGTGAAAACACCCACAGAGGGTCACATCTGAAAATCCCCAGCTCTGACAAAACATTGAAAACTTCAAGCATTGGGATTAAAAATCATGGCCTGAGTCCCCAGCTGGGGCACTGCTTATCTCAAGAAATGCCTCTTTTTATTGCCAAATAGTTTCTTTGCTTCAAAAATGTGTAGGATTTTGTGTCTTCCTGCAGTGGCACCTGTGTCTCTGAAGGGCTGGGTCCGAGCAGGATGTATCTGCATGGACAGGCCAATGGAGGAGAATTTTGTGAGTAATAATACTGCAATTTTTAATATAAAAAAATGTAAAAAAGATAAAATGTTGTAAAAATTATAATAAAAATATTTCTGTTCCATTAAAGAGAATATGTAGGCTGAATCTCCTTTTCCAGTCGGAGGAGTATGAACTTCTACCTGGGTGTTATAGAAGGCTATTTAATTTTTTAAGAGCATTTAAGGACTACCTATGATGCTGGTAGGGATGTTCCCCATGTGTATCTAGTGTGGAAACTGTGCTGTGTGTGGGAGGGGAGGAGGAAATGGGCAAGCAGAGGGAGCCTGGTGGGCAAGTCAAGGGTTTCATAGTTGCCTGCAATACACTGTTGTATTTTTTAAGCCCTTAATATGTATAAATAATCTAAATTTACATTTTGAATGTGACTGCCAAGTAGTACCTGTGCAGCCAGGAGCCTGAGTAAACTTTCTGTCACCTCTTGTCATGCAAAAGGTTCAGAGCACAAAGAAGAACATTTCATATCTCTGCCTGCCAAACATCTCCTTGGCAGGCTGTGCCTTGAACAATCCTGATTTGTTTCCATTTAATTAATGAACACTTCCCTGCTTTGTGATTATTGTCCTTGCCTGAAGTTGTTCCCATTATGGAGATGAATAAATAGTTCTTGACATTATTTTCTACCTGCTTTGTAATTTGTTACACCATCAGGGACCTGTAGCTTGTCCTTGCTTTTAGTCCCTATTAATTCCGTTTCTTTATTTTTGTCTTTTATATGATTTCTGTTTTGTCCTTCACAGTTAAAAAAAAATATAAATTTCATCACTGGTGTTCTTTTGTTGCCAATATAAATATCTTTCACCTTCTCTTTTATTTGTCATGGAACACATTTCCTTGCTTGAGTTGAGGTATCTTCTCTCCTCTCCTTTTCCAGGAGCTGTTTGTGCTACATAAACACGCAAAAGGAAGAGCATAAACTATCACAGATGTTTTCTGAGTACAGGAAATTAATTCTTCCAATTTGCTGTGGATTTTATATCTGTTTGCACCTCTGTTGTGTTTCTTTGAATGTTTTTATTCAAGTTAGACTGTAAGGCCTTTGGCAAGTGGAGGTCCTGGGTGTGATGTGGGCTTCAACCCCAGTGTGTGATTTAAGGATCATAGAATGGTTTGAGTTGGAAGGGACCTTAAAGATCATCCAGTTCCAGCCCCTTGCCATGGACAGGGACACCTTCCACTTAATTCTTAAGCATAAGGAATAAGAAAGAGAGCAGGGGGTCGTGGGTGTTGGCTGGAGCCTGTTCCTGGGGCTGCTCAGTGAGAGGCTGCCAACAGCCAGCAGAGCTGGGCTGTGTTTGCCATTTGTAAATTATCAATAAATGACTACTACAGTCAATAGATAAATTATTCACAAAGAAAACAGCAGGTTCTAATCATCTCCAAATTAATGCCTCGCTGGCATTTGATGTACTAACACAAATAATTGCCTTGGCAGATGCTGTGCTGTCCCATGGATTTCACATGTACCAGGCTGTCCTGGAACTGCTGTTGGCCACGAGATAACAAAAAATGAGGCACCTTTTTGATGCTTTAAGCTGTGTAGCACCATCACTAACTTGCATGAGAGAGAGCTCTGTGTCTGCAGCATTATTCCAAGGGTGAGCTATCCCGGGATTGCCTCTCCAGTTACATTGTCCTGAGCAAACTGTCGGCGTGGCCTTCCCGGCTGTGCTCGGTGTGTGCCATCAATGATGGATGAGCTCAACATTCCCTGCTCCGGAGTGCAAGGAGAGTTCAGCACTTCTGCACTGGTTTCCACGTCCCTTTGAAAACTGTGGAGATGTTGCTGAAGTGGGTGAGTTGGTTCAAATAAGAAAAAAACAAACAACAAACCAAAACAAACTCCCAGCAGGAGCTTTCTTTCACACTTGATTGGAATGTTTGAATATGGATACGTTGGTGTGTTTGTTCTTGTTTATTCTCTGCACATAATTCATTCTGCTTTAGTCTGAATATATTATTTTAGACTAGCAGGGGCAGCAGAAGGAAAACTTTGTTTGCATGAGTGTAGTTGGATTTCCTGGCTAATATGACAAATTCAGTGCCAAGGGACTGGCAGGGAGCAGACTCGGGGGCATTTAAAGCCTCAGTGAGACAAAAAGGGGTCACGTTAAATAAATTTGTGTACTGTGGATGTTTTCTCTGCTGGACTGGTTACAGTTTCATTAATACTGAAATAATGTAAAAAAACTAATGGGAAGTGGTGTTTGGGATTTATCTGAATTTAGAACAACTTTTATCTGAACATCTTCAAATCTTCTGACTGAACTGAGGTTTGGTTTTAAAATCTTCAGATGATACTTTTTCTTATAACAGAGTTAAAGAAAAAATAGCCAGTGAATTTTCCATTTTGAGCCTGTATCCTTTTGGGAACAGGTTTGTTGGTCCTATCATGTACTAGCAGATTGCAGAGCTGCAGTGGCAGCTTGAAGTGTAGTTTATCTTTTTGAGTAAAAATGTCTTTAGAAAAGTGAAACTGGCTGATCTTCTCTCTGGATACATCAGTTTTGTCAGTGCAAACAATTTTTCTTCACTTTAATATTAATGTTTTCCAACTGAAAGTGAGGGAATTTAGGTGAGATATATGGAAGAAATTGTTCCCTGTGAGGGTGGGGAGGCCCTGGCACAGGTTGCCCAGAGAAGCTGTGGCTGCCCCATCCCTGGAAGTGTCCAAGGCCAGGTTGGAGCAACCTGGGATTAGTGGAAGGTGTCCCTGCCCATGGTAGGGGGTGGAATCAGCTAATCTCTAAAGTCCCTTCCCACCCAAACCAGTCTGTGATTCTGTGATTTCATGATTAAGGAAATAATGATCAGACAAAGTAAAAATTCCTGTTGTTTTGACAGAGACAAGAAATTAATATTCTTAAAAAAAAAAAAAAAAAGACTTGGTCATAAGAGGGTAATAGAATAAGATTTTTATTTAACAGGTTCTTTGAGGAAATTTTTTTTGTTTTGGGGGGAGGAGGAAGGGCCTTCAGGAGAGATTGGCCTCAACTCAGAGTTTTTCCCAGTAGGTGTTTATCAGTGAGAAGCCCTGGGTGCAGCTGCAGGAGGGTTCTCCTTCCTCCAGGAGAGCTGTGGGGAACAGTTCTGGAGAACATGAACCCAAAAATGAGACGTGAGGATCCAGTGATTGCTCTGTCATTGTCTATCATCCTGCATTTCTCCACTGATTTATGGAATCTTTTTTTACCTTGGAATATTACAGTTTTTGTGTCGAAAATCATATTTCTGGTGTCAGTGGTCAGAGTTTGCCCAGACAGAGGAATGTAATGTTCTTTTGAAGACTGAAATATATTTAGGGCTTTGGTAGGGAAGCTTTGGTGCAGCTCCAAAACCTCAGGATAGTAGCTGTTAAAATCCTTAAAGTACATGGAGAAGATCCTGTGCCTCTTAATTAAGTCTGATGTACAAGAGAATAAAGAGGGAAAAATCTAATGCATGGTCATGTCTGAATTATGGAATTTCAAGATGTATAATCAGTACTATTTTTTAAATTTATGTATAAAGCTGGGTTCTAGATTTTATTAAAACCACTCTACTCAAAAGTTATTACATTTATTTAATAATTGATAGAAGATTCTTACTTTTGCATTCCTAATTTTACCTCCTCAGTTAGTTGATCCTATTTTTAGTAATTATCCTTGTAGAATTTAAACCCATGTTCTTAAATGTTGCTGTGATCTTTTTGATCACATGACACTAAGATATTTCTATAGCTCTCTCAGGTGATGGCATGAAATACTGGCATTTTATTCCTCAGCCTTTTTGTTGCAGAGCCATAGTTAAAACTCTCCAGCCTTGTACATGCTCTGCTAGGAAAGTTTCTTTTTATATGAACTTTGTGTATTTTTAGTAATTATTTCCATGTTATTCCAATTATATCTTATTATATAAATTACCACATTATTTTCTTTTTCTATTTTTGAATTTCTTTTTTTTTATTTCCTTTAAAAAAAGAGAGAGAAGGAAGCACCAAAGTGCTCCTTATGTGAAAAATGTGGGATGTAAACAGTGAACAGTTGAATGCTCCATTAGTCTCTGATCTTTTAAATTGAATATTTCTTCCTAATTCAGCAGACTGAGGTTTTCTAGCTTTTACCCTGTGATTTTAAACATGGTGAGAACTGAAGTTTGGTTTCATGTTTCTCTTCTAGCTCACATTTATCCAGATATAAGTTTTGATCTATGAGTTTTTCCATTTTTTCAATTTTTGTTAGGTTTAAGCAATCCACGGGCAGAAATCAACCTGGGATTGGGTTGATATGGACTTGTGTGGTAAAATAAAGTGTTGATTCTTTCTCTTAGTAACTGTTTTTATTGCAGTCAAATTTTTAAACCTCCAAAACATTGAGAGTGATATTAGTAACAAATTTGGAGTTTGGGGTGACTTGATTGCTTGTCTTGTGTGGAAACAAATATCGGCATTTTAATCATCACAGATCTTGGAAGCAAAAAAAAAATACAGACAAAAATGTGTTGTGGAGACATTGCTTTTCTTCTAAGATTTATTTAGTTATGCACTGGAAAATATTGAGATCAGGAATCATGTTTATTAACATTAGTTGTGAAGAGAGTTACAATCAAGGTGTACCTTGGGTGTTTCAATCCTCCCGTGCCATGGCATGAATTTAGTGAGGCTTTTTCATCCCAGGGTGAGTTTGACCCATAATTCAGTGGAAGGAAAAGTCTCCTCTATGGGATTGTTCACCTCTGCAACTTTTGCCCTGGAAACTGCCTCTTGATCAGAACTTAAATTTAGAAATAATAAATAATCTTTCCACACCTGTGGAACTGATTGTTAAATCCAGATCAATCCTCTGACTGACTGATCCCACTGATGTCTAGAACCAAGCAGAGCTCTACAGTCGCTCTTATCAGTGAATAATTCATGTCCTGTGAGTGAAAAAACCCAACAAAACTAAATCAAGACGTGCAAATATCTGTCTTTAGAGTCTAACAGCTCATCTTTTGGATAAGACTATTATAAAGTCATTTGCAGGAAGAAGCTCATACATAAAAATGAATGTTGCCATGCAACAAGTGCTAAAGAAAGAACCACAAGATTTAAGCCTTAATTAATTTCCCATAGCAGCTGGGAATGTTCAGGAATAAGGAAATTTAGGAGCAGCAGTGTTAATTAAGGCTCATTTGCTAGAAATCTCTGGCCTATAATTGATAACTTTGTCTGATGTGATATAAAGCCCAACTGATAGTTTTTGTGATTGTAGCAGTATTGTGATATTTACTATTTAGATAGAATCCTCTGCTCCTCTGATTTGTTAAAACTAATTTGTCAGGCTGTGGGGCCCTAGGCAGAGACGGGCATTGTAGAGAAATCAAAGAGATTTTGAGACACAATTAACCTCTTACCTTTCCTTTTTGTGATTGAGCTCCCTGCAGATAAAACTTGATGCATCCATGGGATGAAAGGAAAGCAGAACAGAGCCTGGTGATGAACTCTCAAATATTGTGGTGAGTTGATGACCATAAAAGTCTGGAAGTATAAACATAAATACATTTCATTAGCCTGTACATTCTCAGCTTCTAAAAATCCCCCAGTGAGTAGCTCCAGCTTTCATGATCTGTGTGGTCCTACCTTTTCCCCATAAAATTGATTTAATGTGTGTAAGCCAAGGCTCTGGATATTTGTGGAGTACAGTAAGAAATATTCCTGTAATTAGATCACAACTTCCTGTGGCACGTTGTTTTTCTCACAGAAGGAATTAATCTTTGCCTCAGAGAAGATAAATGATGAAGGAGAGCTGAGTTGTCTCCGAGCTGCTGAAACCATGGCTCGTTTTTTGAGTCCTTTCCCAGCGATCCATGGAAAAGATGAACATAAAGGTCAGCAAGTTCTGCTCTGGCTGCAGTGCAAAGGGCAGGTTTCTAGTCTAGCAGGTGCTGAAGCAAGTGGAAACATCCCATTCCAGAAGTCGACACAATTATGGATTAGGTAGGATTACAGAACATCAGGTCCATTTCTCTGTTCCTCTCTCGTGTCCCACCCCAAGTGCCTTTGCCTGCTGTCACAAAACCTCACTGGTTTCAGGAGATTGGTGGAAACACCTCTGAATTCTGATGGCAGTGGACAGGGCTGAGCCACTGCTGCTTTTGACCTTCACTACAACTTTAAGCCCTGGAAAGTCTATACCTTCAAAGGGCTTTTATCTTTGCTGTCACCAAACATGATGGTCGCTTGCTGAAAAGGGACAGGAACTCTGCCTTATCTTACACAGTAAAAAACAATGCTGGCCCTGATAACCCCCCCAGTTTCACTCTTATCTTTCTCAGTATCATGTTTTGCCCATGGTATTTACACTCCCAAAATGTGTCACATGTTGACTGGGACTCAGGGAGGTTTGAACAGGAATCTACAGGGGTACAATTCCCCTGGATATGATTCAAAACA
The DNA here is from genome assembly GCF_036250125.1 of Pseudopipra pipra. Lineage (NCBI taxonomy): Eukaryota > Metazoa > Chordata > Aves > Passeriformes > Pipridae > Pseudopipra > Pseudopipra pipra. The sequence goes on along the minus strand of NC_087558.1, from coordinate 3,415,582 downwards.
TACAGTTCAGAGATTAATAGATAACCTGAAATAAAATTACAGATCAATGTGGTGAAGGCTCATTATAATGTGTTTGTACTCATTTCCTCCCCCTTTGGCTCTGCTATCTCCCTTTTATATTGGAGGGCTGATTATCTGGAGGTAGCGCAGCAACTCTGAGCATTTTATCACCTCCTTTAAAAGTGGAGTCAATTACAACTCCAGATTAAAATAGTGATGCACTTCAGGGAGTAAAAATGATATCCTGTGATGTGTTTTCTGAAATTGCTGGTAGGGCCTGGCTGAGTCATAACTCAAAACTTAATGAAAAGAATAGAAAGGCTTTGGAGTTGATCTCGTCGTGGGGAAGATGCAGCTTCCTCCTGGACTGGGAATAGTGTTGGCATGGGCAGGGCCTAAAATTGAGAACAAGGACAAAGAGGACTGAATAGAGATCAATCATACAGATTCAGCCTGTATATTAAACAAAAATGATGGGGAAAATATGAGAAGAGCTATACATCTTATTCCGCGAACAAATTACCCTCATTAAACCAGAACATCTTATTGCATATTGCACAAATATAATTGTTCTACAAAGAGGGAAAACCTGTTAATGACCTTCAAACATGTAGAAAGTTGTTCCAGAGAGGAGGGGAATCTTCTGGCTTTCATTTCAGGGTAGACTGGGCACTGAACTTTAACTGCTGTAGAGACATTTCACATTGATGGTAGGAAGACTTAGTGGTCAAAGAATAGACCTGGAGCAATAGTTTTACTTGGGAATGTGATGCTCTTGTTCCTTTTCCATTAGCTGTGTGTCCTTTTGCATGGCTCTGGGACACACCAAATGGCCATGCTACAAATAGATACTTCAGCCCTTTCCCAAACCCCTCTGTGTTTACAGGTGGATGTGCTGACACACCTTTATGTCCCACCATAAGCAGATTAAGAAAGAAAATCCTTAACATCAGGTAACATGTGAAAGGGTGGGGGGGAAATCTTTTTGATTGGGGTATTTTCAAAATAAGAGTTTCTAAATGTTTTGTTTTAAAATTTGGATTTCTTCAAACTTTACTGCAAAGTTTTTGGTCAAGTCTTGTCATTCCTCTACTTACCCAAGAAAGAAAGACATCTGTGCCAGTTTTTAAATATAAAAAGGTTTGTGTGCTTTTTTCCTCCATCCAAATCTTGGTTCTTATTCCTTAAGTGCTCTTTTTTCTTCAGGAGTGATTCCAGTTCAATCCACATAGAAGTTGCATGGTAGCAAGAGAGATTAGTGGCCATAGCTTAACATAAAGACAAAGATGTTTTTACTTGCAAAGGAGGTGAAAGATTATTAAAGGCAAAATTGAACTGTAAATGCTCCTGACTTCAGTAAGGGGAGCACAGCGTGGGATGAGCTGGAAAAGCAAAGGATCAATGCAAAATGCAGCTTCACAGCCCTTAAAATGCAATCTGAGGTCAGAGGTTGGACCTGTAACTTGTATTTGAAAGTCTGTTACAGTGACAAGTTACATAATGTGATTTATTCCGAGACTCCTCAATGAAGTGTGAGTTCATTTTTAGATGTCGCCAGATTATTCAGATTTCACTTGGTATGACAGTCTGAACTCAGATTGCCTTCACTTGATCCATCTGACTCAGAAAGAAGACGTGTAAAAATTGGATTCCACGTTTTGAGAGCTGAGCTCAATTCTGATAGAATTAGAATTAGTGAAGAAATAGTGCCTGAAGATCCCAATCTGAAATAATGAGAGTGAAGCAGCTTTGAGAGATTATAGAGTTAAGTAGTTAGCAGTGTATCTTCTGTGTTATACTTTAAATAAGATTATATTTAAGTTCATATATCTAAGTTGCACTTAAGACAAAATGCAAAGCAAGAGAAATTAAAAAGAAAACAAAATAAATTGGTTGTGAATTTTCTTTGCAGTAAACAGGCTCCCAACTACATCAAGACAAATATATATATCCAGGGAAGTATGATTTTTTTAAATCTAAGTTAAAAAGTGTTGCCCTGATTATTAGTTTCTGATGTTTCCATTATTATGAGTTTATCACAAAGGAAGGGTCCTCTTCTTTAGGATAAAATTTTGGAAAATACGTGATGTTTTCAGTATGTGATTAAGAACAGAATTGATTGTTATGGTCATAGGAAAACATAAATAAATTTAGTGTATATAAATTCCAATTTTTTGACAGTTCTGTCACTATTTTGGTAAAGGAAGACTGGAGTGGGTCAAGGCATGAGATGGGAATTGGAGCAGGATGAAAGACAGAGCTGAACAAGGAGATCTGAACTAGACACTGGCTAGAATATGGAGATGAGGAATTGGGAAACAAAGGGAAGGAGAGAAGAGGACTGGCTTAGCCACACTCAGATCCAAATTGTTTAATGTGACATGACAGGAACATGCCCATTTTGAGCTAATTCACTGCTGTGTCAAAGCACTGAGTCAGTTCTGAAAGAGGGACATTTTGGGTAGAGTTCAGTAATTGAGTACTGAAGTCCTGGGGCTGTTCCCTGGTTTTCAGACCTGGCAGTTTTTGCTGGCTGAGTTCTTGCCATTGTGTTTTATTGAAAAACAGAGATCAAAATTGAGTTGCATCTTTTTTTTTTTTTTTTTTTCTGTGTGTTAAGTGATCCTGCCACTTTTTTGTTTATTTTTTTCCTCAGGAAATAATGCAGATCAATTTTTGGCATTTGGCTTCCAGCAGTATTTCAGGGTGGTGAATATTTCAGTGGGGCCTGAAAACCCACCAGGATCATACATGATGCAGGGGAACAAGCTGGCAGGTTCTCAAGGTAATTAGGCAGCAATTCAGGGACCAGTTTTTCCTTCTAAACTGTTGACTGGTGTGGATCTAAGAGAGGGGACTGTTATCTTTGCAGCTTATCAAAGCAGCTTTGGTGAGCTCATTATCAGACAGACACTGGCCTCTGCTTGTGGCTCAGCAGGTGTAGGGCAGGAGATAAGACTAAACGGGCTGCAGAGCTTTGGATTCATCCTGGGGTTAGTTTTGCTCCCACAGAATTCAGCAAGAGCTTTGCCATTGATGTGGAAGAAAGACCTGGTGCTTTCATTCCCGGTGGGCTCAGCAGAAGGTGTGGAGCACTGTTGCCATCCCTTGTTGATCCCTGTGTTGTACCTGCTCAGTGGTCCTTTGTCACAGCTTTGGAGAAGGATCAGGATTTGAGCTCCTTTGTGGGAGATGAAGAGGTGGGATGCAGTTGTTCACAGCAAATTTGAGAAGTCTGCCTTCTAAATGTCACCTGCACGACAACACTGAATCCTGGCTTTCCTCTATTATATGATCCATTTTGATTTCACTGCAGTGAAAGGAATTTGGATCAGCTCAGGAGTTCGTGCTCCTTGCCTTGAATCCAACTCCAGCCCAATTTCTGTCTTGTACTTTTGCTGCCTGCTACACTTTTAGATGTCTGATTGCATTGGGGTTGCAGGATCTCACATCTCCTTGGCTTTTTAAGCTGAGTTCTGACTTTCAAAGTGCACTAAAATAGAAAGAGCAAGAGCAAGTCTCACAGCACTGGAGTACATGGAGTGTCTGAGGATAATTTTACTGAGTTATTCTATCTGCACTGTCTTCTTGGCAAAAATTAGGTTTGATATGTGACAGTAGGATGAACTTTTAGTACATGGCAAGGATCTTATCCATTAGGTTTGGTGGTAGTTAAAATAAAATCTTGCTGCCATTTGCTGTGAAAAGTTTAAAATCTTCATAGTCAGACTGCATTTGCAGAACTTTTGTGCTCTATCACACCTCTGACAGAGACAAAAAGTTGATTTCTGCCTTGGTATTCTATGGGAATATGTACTCAAACCTCATCTGAGCTTTGATTTGAATATTTATTTATCAACACAGCACCTTTCACCAGTTTTTTTTCCCTTCTGTTACTTCAAGTATTAGTATTTCTCAATCAATGAATTACTGTTTGTGTTTCTCAAAGTTCAGGAAAATTGAGTTCCTGAGGATTTTGAAAGTGCTTAAGACAGTGTTAAGATCATTCAAGCATCACTTTAACCTTGTTGGTGGAAATAAGAGCTTTGTAACCTGTCCAGCTCAGCACACTGGGAACACCTGAGCTGCTCTTTACATGCCTGGTTTTTTTCCTGGAGAATATATAAAACAACATAGAGAGCAAAATGTGTATTTTGTCACTGAGATCCATAAATGGGCACTGCCTGACCAATTAATTCAGGGAAATCCCATGGCCTGAGCTCTGCTGGAGGCTCAGTGATGGCAGTTTTTGTTTTTACCTTGTGTCCTGTTCATGGGTGATGTCTCTGGAAGCACAAACAAAAGAAAAATAAGGATGAACAACTCCAACATAAAAAAATCTTGCTATTTTCCCCCAAAATAATTCAGCTCATTCCTCCTGGAGAATCTCTTAATGATGTCACAGAGAACACCAAGTTTCTTCCATATGATCCAGCTGCTACTTTTTTTTTTTTTTCATTTTCCATAGAATGAATAAACTATGCCCATGAGTTTCATTTAACATTATCATTTCTTTCCTCTCTGAAAAGCTTTTGATAAGTAGCTTAATACAAAAACACTGTGGAGTTAGGAGGTTTTTGCTTTAAAATTATCTTAAACAGAAGCTCCTATCCCAAAGGGAAGAATTTATAAACCCCGATAATCTCACTTTAGTCTGATGTTTAATTAATTTTTATTTCAGTTGCTCAATTTCAGACAATTTGAAATGTTTTGCAGGAAGAAATAGAAAATGGGAGCGTTGTGAATTCTGTTTAAATAGGGGGGAAAAAAAGGCATGAAAACGAGCCTCATAGGAGAGCACTGCCTCCATTCAGAACAAAATCTTTTTATTCAAGTTTCTTTTAATGAAAACTATTGAGCTTCTTGTGGTTTTGTTATTCTGGTAAGTGGACAGTTGGAATGTTCTGCAGGACTGCTGGACCTCACAGAGCAAATTAGCACAGTCAGTGCAGAGGCTGCAGTGAGCTGGAACCTGAATTTTATCGTTAGTGAATGATGTTATTCACTGAATTTGCCTCAATCAGAGGAACAGAGGGCGCAAAAGCAAACTAGAAAAACCCCAGTTTCTGTCTGAACACTTCACTTGGCCCCAGATATTTCTTCTGTCATTCCAAAACAGTAAGAAGTTCCTGGAGTGAATATTTCCAAGTGACTGAGAGCCATCCTGGGGTTGCTGTGGGAGGTAACCTAAGGGTAAACTGCATTTGTCCCTGTTCCTACAGCTTTATGTGTGACAGTGTCTGAGATTATGAGCTCCAGTGATGAGGATAAAAAGCAGATGCTCTTTGGCTGATGCCTGCTTTTAATCTTTGGGGAAAGATGTTAAGTTTAGTACATGTGGTGAAAATAATGAATTTTTCCATTTTGAACACATCTCAGCAAAAATCCCCGGTTATAATTTGTTTTTAAGCAACAGCAAAGAGACAACCTTTCATTTGTCTTGCCTGTTTCTGTGCTGCTCTAAGCTCTGGTGGCCTGTGGAGAGTTCCATGTCAGAACAAACTGGTGAAAAAGGCTGCAGGAACCATTTTAAGAATGTAATTTTTACTGTCGTTTTCGTGAACTTCTGAAAAGATTATGATAAATCCATTGATGAACACCACCAAATACTTACCCCAAGATCAGAAAAATGTGCTTTTAAACCTACCAAAATTGAGAGTTCTGCAGAAAAGGACTTGACAGTGTTTAGAGCACAAATCCAAACCCCAGCCCCACACCAGCTGCTGTGAGGAAAACTAAAACCTGCTCACTGGTCTATCTTTTCATCTTAGCTGCAGGTTCCTTTTCTGTGGAAAAGCTGTGGAGCACAATGTGGAGTGATTTTCCCGGAGAAGCTGTGGCTGCCCCATCCCTGGAAGTGTCCAAGGGCAGGATGGACAGGGCTTGGAGCAACCTGGGCTAGTGGAAGGTGTCCCTGCCCATGGCAGAATGAGATCACCTGTAAGGTCCCTTCCAACCCCATCCATTCCAAGATTAATTCTTTCAGAGCAGAGTGATTTATTCCAGTGGCTACACTGGAAACTCCAAATTGGAGAGTTTGTTCTTGTGGTGATGATTACAAGAACTGGAGTGAATGAGGAATTCCAATTACACAGACCTGAGCTTAACTTTGCCAGGGAAAAACCCCAAAGGAAAAACACTCAATCCAAACCCCTTGGAGTCCTTGCTATAAAACCTCTTAGTGGGAAGAGTGTTTAAAGTCAATTCCTGGCAGTGTGTCCTGTCAGAGTATGGACAGCATTGTTGTTGTGTAGAAAGGGATTGTACAAACGGGGTGATGTATTGTTGGCATGGGAATAACAAAAATGTCATTATGGATGCAGTAAATGGCACAGCAGAAGTTGTGTTTGGCAGAATTCTGAGCTATGGATGAGCACATACAGGTGGGACCCAGCAATCCATCAGTAAGACATGTTTCCTAATCCCTAATGCCAGCAGGCCTGGCACTGTGCAGCTGGTACAGGGAGAGAGGAGAGGGAATGAGACTCATCCATGGATTTGATGGATGAACCGGTTGGTGGGTAAAGAATTGGCTGCAAGGACACACTCAGGGGTGTGCTCCATGTGATGACGGCCAAGTGGAAACCAGTGGTGAGTTCTGGGATCAGTGCTGGGACCAGCACTGCTGAACATCCCTGTCAGTGACATGGACAGTGGGATCGAGGGCACCCTCAGCCAGTTTGCTGGGAGCACAGAGCCGTGTGGAAGAGCTGATGTGCTGGAGGGGTGGGATGCCATCCAGAGGGACCTGGACAGGCTGGAGGGATGGAGCTGTGTCAACCTGGTGAAGATCAGCAAGGTAAATGCAAGGTCCAGTCCCTGGATCGGGGCAATCCCAAGCACAAGGATAGGCTGGGTGGGGAAGAGATCAAGGGCGGCCCTGAAGATGGTTTTGGGGTGTTCAAGGCCAGTTTGGACAGGGCTTGGAGAAACCTGGACTAGTGAAAGGTGTCCCTGCCCATGTCAGGGGGTTGGAATGGGATGGTCTATAAGGCCCCCTCCAACCCAAACCAGTCTGTGGTTGTGTGTGAACTCCCACTTTGCAGAGGAAACAATTAATGTCTGTGAGTTATGGAGGGGTCACAAGCAGCACCATCACACAGGAGACCAGAGGATTCATTCTGAGCAGTTAAAAGAAATGATGTAGTTGTACAAAACTCCTCAGATGATCTTAGCCAAGGGCCTCAGGCAATTAAACAAGCCAGAAACTGAGCTCTCCACAGCCATTTAAATAGCAACTGTTCATATGGATACATGAGCAATTATTTGGTGATATAAGAGAAGAAAAATGAATACAAAATCTGTTGGGTAGGGGATAAAACTGGTTCAGTTCAGTTCCCTGATCAGCCAGGAAGTTGCTAAGCACAATTCCAAAGTTCAGAGAGAAAAGAGGGAAAAAAAAGCCCAAGAATTTTCAATTTCTCTTCCAGGGCTGGGGAAGACAATACCAGAACTTTCAGAGGGTGCCAACTCCAGTCAAGAAAAAGAGGGGAAGGAAGGCAAAGGGAGTTTTAAGAGTATTTTATTTTCAGGAAGTACAGTTTGTTTCAAGAAATCTTTGGTGTGCATAGGAATTGATATCCCTCTGTTGTGCTTTTGTGCCCTGGGAAGGTGTGATTGTTCTTTCACAGCCATCTGCTGGTTTTGAACCCCAGTGCTTGTCAGAACAGGTCCCCTGGTTTTCATTGCTTTGCCTGGGAATTCAGTGGCACAAATCAGAGTAAAAAAAAAACTGGGGAAGAGGAATCCCTAGAAAATAATAAGTGATTAAGGATGGCGAATCTTATCCTTGTGAGTAGGTGTTATCAGGCACAGACATGATTATGTTCCTCTCTACAAATCTCAGCAGAGGATGCTCAGATGTCCCATCTGCCTTGGAAGCTGGGATTTACCACTGCCACTTCCAGGATGGCAGCACTGAACAGGGATTTTACCTGCAAAGAGACATTTTACCCAGTTTTCAGTAACCCAGAGAGGATCCAGAGCTGCATTTTGCAGCTCATGCTTATCTTAATAAGAAACAAATAATAATAAATTGAAACCTTGAGTGTTTTCTAGCAGTGCTGAGCTGCAGCTGAATGTAGACACACAGCAAAGAGGTTTCTTCCTACCTCTTACCTAAAATTTATTATTCACCATCTTATCTTTGAAAGTCTGAAGAAGTCTGGATTTAGAATGTTTTCTTTTTGTTGCATTCTTTATAGAAAGATAAAACTATTCCTTTTTGACATGGAGAACAACATTAGGGATTTCAGATTTCCTTTTTAACTCTATTTTATCAAAAATATTGACTGTCTTGCTTTATTTTTTTTTTTTCCTCATGTACAGCAGGGTTTGCAGATGTGTAAGTCTCTGAGGGAAACAGCATTATTTGTATGTGAGAATAGAAGTATTTGTTAAACACTTGCAGATTTTATTTTTTTTTTTTTTTTTGGTGGAAACAAAGCCTGCTGTGTGGGTTACTTTTATAACAATCTCTTCTCCAATGTTCCCAATGTATAATTAGGAACCACACCATGTTCTCAAACTCTTTTAGGTTGTTGATAACTTCTAAGGAAGGGTCTTTATCATGTCTTATTTCTGAGACAACTCCTCCCTGCACCCACAGCAGTTACAGCCACTGGATATGAAAATATCTGATTTGGGTTATGATGAGCTCCTATCTTAAGTGAGATTTAAAAGTATATATATAAAATATATATATAAGTTTATATATATACTTTTAAATATATATATTTATATATTTATATATATAATATATTTATATATATAACATATATATAAACTATATATATATATAAAATATACATAAAATATATATAACATTACAGTCTTGATTCCAAGCCTTTTGCTTCCCCTCTTCTTTGGGTTCTTTGGAGTGTGTGAGGTTGGAGTCGTGTCTGTGTGACCAGGGGTGATGGAGAAGGGATGATCAGAGGGGAGGGTGTTTGTCACCTATCTCCCAACAGGCTTAATTTCATTTTGCTGCAGCTGAGTGGCCTCTGTTCTTTCCATAATGATGGGCCCAACCTGTTGTTTTTCTGCTCTACGAAAAAACTTGGAAGTATTTAAGATATTTTTTTAAAAGCAGCTCAAACATCTCCTGGACTGTATTTGTATTAGCAGGGTGCCCTGAAGGTGCTGTGACTGAACAGGATGGTGGGAAATTTGTAAGGGAAGAAGCACTGGAATTGGTGGTGCCCTCTGAAACTGATCTTTAATAATTTGAAATTATGTTATAATAAAATACGAAAGAGAAAGGGGTGAAAAAAAAAATCTGTTTTTCCCTTTGTTTACTCTCCATTCTCCAGAGCTAAGTGTATGAAAATTATACACTTAATAAGTGTATAATTACACTTACAATAATAAGTGTAATTATTATTACACTTCCATAATAAGTGTAATAATTACACTTATTACATAAGAAATGATGTAATTATTTCTTAATAGGAAAGAATGGGCTTTTAAATTAAAAGCAAAATGTTTTACCTGGTTTAAGGTTGCAACAAAATGTCATGCTCATCACTGAGGTGTTATGGGTCACTGGCACAGCTCAGAAAAATATGGTATCTAATTAAAGGTGTCACTTTGTGTGCTGTAATTCTCACTTCTTGCCATAGAGGGGCCAGAGACTGGGACAGAGTTTGTGTCCAGTTGTTTCTGGAATATCTGGTCCCTCCCTGGGTTTATCTGAACTTGGGAGATAAGGAATGTCTGTGGGTGGTTCCTGCTGCTCCCCTTGGTTATCTCTGTGTGAGTTACATGACAGCCAAATTGATAAGGGGAAAAAAAAAAGGTGGATTTTAGATAGTGCCTTTTAGTAAATCATAAAAAAAAATAGCATAGCATTGTTACTGATGAGATGTTCTGTTCTGTTTTTAAAATGTAACTTGAAATTCAGATGCATTCTGGTTTCTGTAAAAGCTATGGAATACATTGTTTTAATTCTCTATGCTCAAAAGGTAGAAGCATTACTAAAGACAGTAGTATTTTGGAAGAAAATTGGTCCTTTAGTATCAGTTTGTAGAGTTCTTTTGGGCTGACAGGTAGCACTTAAAAATGTTTGCTGCATTTTTTTTTTATCCCAGTTGTCACCTGAGAACAGTGCAATGAAAAATCAGAATTGCACCCAGATTCTAAAGCAACTGAAACTAAATATTATGAAAGATGAAAAAGTGATCAACAGACAAAACAAAGCCTATTTAGTAAAAGACATCCAGAATCTGTCAAAAATAACAGAACACCTCCTGTTGATGTTAAGCAAATGTAGGTTGTGGTTTCAGCTGTTATTTTGTAGGGCACGGATGCAGTTGGGTTGTTTTCTTGAGAAGAAATGAAGTGACAATTCCACTTCAGTGGGAAGAAACAACAGATATGTGTAGGCTCTCTCTTTTCATGCAGAATAACATGGTTTTGGGAAATGTACCACTAGTTTAGATGGAGAGAGACTCAGAAACACTGTCAGTCTGATCAGCTGCAGTGATTTCGCTGCTGATTTTTATTAAATGCACTTTATGAGCTCCTTCATGCTTCAGAGAGATGTAAAGCACAACATATTTACAGCTTCAGCCTTCTAATTGACTCTGATGTTTTTTCCCCTCTGAGTGTTCATTAAAGGGAGATGATTTTGCACTCGATACCTTATGATTTGTTATAATGCAAATAACATTTAGCACATCCTGGAGACCGTCGGAAGAATTCCCACAAGCTCCCTGGCAAATGTCATCTGACTCCTGAATTGAGTGAGGCACTGCCTTCCTTTTGCCTTCCTGCAATTTGTCATGCTTCATACTTGGCTAAATCTGCCAATTTTCATTGTCCTCACTGACAGCAGCTGTCACCGAGCCACTTGTGTCTTCAAAACTCTTGGTGGCAGCATCCTCCACGTTACGGGGCTGGAACGCGACCCGAGCGCTTGGAGATGTGCAGCCCTGAGACTTCTTGCTGGGTCATGCTCAGAAACGGCTCCACAGAACCCCTGGATTGCCCTGGAAGGGAAGGACACAGACAGATGTCCCAGAGTGGCCCCCAGGTCAGTGAAGTCGTGGTTATCCCTAAACTGCTTTGAAGGGCTCGTGTTGGCTGTGGTGGAATTAAACCCGTTGGAGAAGCTCCCATGGGTGAATCCAACCACTGAAAGGGTGCAGGGCAGGTAAATAACTTCTTTTGTTGGTTACAGAGTTGAGTAGATCCTTTGCTTTGTGTGTTCTCATTTATTGCTGGCTCATGACTGTAGGTGCAATTCCACCCTCAGGCAACTGGGCTTGTTGTTCAACTTTCTTTTCTGCTGAAAGCCATTTGGAGGATGTCTCTTTGCTGATGTAGCTGTGGAGGGTGGAATGGTCACCTGAGGTGGTCAGACATGGTCCTGCAGAGGGTTGGCCTTATCCAGCAGTGTTTAATGAATTATGACTGTCACTGAGGAGAGAAGGTAATTTTGCTCAGATAGGTTGGTGCAGAAGTTTCCATAATAGGCAGCCTGTAACTAATATTAGAGTTGTCAATATGGAAGTTTTCTACTAATTTTGGGTCCAGTCTCTAACCTGGCAGCACTGTTATAGAGTATTTTGACAGTGGGTCTTATTTTGATTAGATCTCAGCAACAGAGCAGATCTACAGCCTGGCCTGGTGGAAGGTGTCCCTGCCCGTTGCAAGGGGGCTGGAATGAGATGATTTTTAGTATCCCTTCCAACCCAAACCATTGTATGATTCTATAATTTTACAATTGCTACCTCTCTACTAATACTTTTGCAGTGCTTTCTGGCTGTGGTGTCTGGAGGACACCCCTTGCTTGTCCACACAGACGTGGCCCCATTTCTGTGTCTGCCACCTGAGTTAACTTTTAGCTGATTTCCCACATTGAGCTTTGCTCAGAGGTTCTCTGTGAGCTGCTGCCTCATTGCTTTTCTGCTTTGCTTTCAGGCAGGTTTTGAGCTCTGCTGTTGAACCCTGTTACAAACACCTGAGACAGCAAATTCAGCAGTGCCCAGGTGCTCCCACCCACGCTGGAGTGGGTTGTAGGAGTCATTTCCTAAAGTGATCAGAGAGATGCACCTGGCAATAAATTGAGCTGTCTTATAGCTGATTTTTGGGTAAGGGCAGAACCCACCATCGCTGGAAATGATATTTGTTATTTGTTTCCTTGTTCACAGCAGCCTCACAGTGTTTTATCTGTAAACAATACCTGTTATCTGCAGATAGTGTGGGTTTCTCTCACTCAGAAAAATATCATTAGCTCACATTACAGCAGGCTGGGCTTTTGTTTCCTGATACTTCCAGTTTATCAGCCAAAACTGAAGATTTGTGTGCATAATCCAATGGATCACATGAAGGCCAGACTGAAAGTTACCCAAAATCACCATGTATCCTGTGTAGCCTTCCCTTGCTGCTGTTAAAAGGAGAGGTAATTCCTTCCTCTCCTCAAGGTCTGAGGTAAGAAGTTCCTGTCACCTTGGGATCTGTGTCCTGTGTCTGAGCATCCCAGAGTATTCTAATCTCTCTATTTAGCTCTTCTTTCATATGCATGTATGAAAGAGCTTTGCACAGATGGGTAACAGTTTTTATCCACGTTTCTCAGTGGTTTAGTGTAGTTACATCAGGAGGAGTAATTATTTCTATCAGCAAGATTGTGACAGCCACCACATATTATGGAAATTTCCTTCATCGAAACATTTTTTTTTTTTTGCCTTTTGTTTGATTCTCACAGCAACACAAAGAATAGTTCAGAAATATAATTGCAATCTCTAGGAGGAATATAAGCAGCCTGGCTATGAAGCTGAATCCTGTTAGAGCACTGGGAATAGAGCCACCTATGAGAGAAAATGAGCAGAGAGAACATCACAGCTTGAGCAGTTGTCACTTGTCAGGAGAGGGGAATGTTTGCTGAGCCACCACTGACCCACCACCCTGGGGAAGAGTCAGTTTGACAGTGATGGCTTGTAGCTGCCAGGGTCAGAAAACTCACGAGGTGACTCTTCAACAGCAACAATTCCTTCATTATCCAGCACATGGTGAGTGATTCCACTGCTCAGCTGCTTCTGTCTGAGCCACTTCACCTCGAGTGGGATGGGGGTAACCAGTTGTGCTCGGGGCTAATGCACTTAAACTCTCAGGAAAGACCCTGAACGACCTTTCCTAAACCCAGGGGTTTGACTTGTAAAACATCTGTGCTTTGCTGCCAAACAACAACCCTGGCTGCTTCCGAGGAATGGAAGTGGGATATTGATACAGTTGGAATGTTTGCAACAAAGTCTGGGTAGAACTCCAGCTGTTTAATGAATGCATTAATTCACAGTACAGATCTTTTAATGCCTCATCCTTTCTCACTGATCACATATATTACATGCTCAGATATTACTGCAGATGAAATCTGCAGTAACATGTGATAATTGCTTTCAGAAAATATTACTAGTATTTCATATTTCTGTATCTAGTGATATTAGACTAGTCTAGTTTTTTGTTACCTGAACCTCATAAATGTCTTGTGAGAATCCTAATTAGAGTTTTACTGGACAGACACACACAAGTTCATTTTGAAGTCCTGGTCTTCACATGTGCTTTGTAAACCTGAAGCTTTCATATTGACTAACCCTCAGAATTCATGGCAGCGTCTCTCTCACCTCTGCATTGTGAAATCCAAAAGTTATATAAGAGGTTTTAATGAAGATTAGGTAAGTGTAAACCTGCAGCACTATGGGATAGAAAAATGTGTGTGTTCATATTCCAAAATTGCTGCAGTACAGAAATATTAGCCCAAGATACCCCAGAAATAAGTGTAGGTCATCTTAAATGCAATTGAAAGCCTTGCATTTAAACCCAAAGCATATTTAAATTGGAAAAGAGAAATGTAACCTTCTGACACTTGAAACTGGGATGATTATCTTTTATTAGTATATAATTGTAGTGCATGAGCACAGAGATATTACCTGGAACTAATTGCTGGTTAAAACCAGGTGTGATTTGTGGAATGCTTTCATTCCACAAATTTAAAATAATTGGCTTATCTATAAAAATATGCATTTGCCTATGGAGTGTAATAGAGCTGAAAGGTTTCATTCTTAATTTTAGTAAGTACTACTTAAACATTATTTAAACATTGTTGGATATTTTCTTGCTGGATCCTGAGTGCACCATCAAATCCTTGATGTGGAACGTGCTGAAAGGGTGACCTCTGTGTTTGTGTCCAGGTAAAGTATAACAAGAAGGTTTTAAATTAATAAATTCCTTGCTTCTTTTGATCCTCCTTGGGTAATTTAGGCAGTGAGATACAGATGGTGAGCAACATTTCTACTACGTTTCACATTTCCACCACTCTCTTTGAGAACTCTCTAATGCCAAGATGGAAGGGGTGAATTTTCTCCTCTCTAGACACAGAGTGGGCATTTCAACCCTGGTAATCGATGGAGAATTTCACAGTAAAGGACAGTTCATGTGATGCTGTCCCAAGCCAATCCCAGCTGCTGCTACTTCTGGTGGAATTGGTTCATGCTGCCTGTTTTTGTGGTGGTTGTAGGGATGTGCTGTAAGTGGGAAAGGTGGGAAAATCTACTGTGAGAGGCAGAGAGGTCTCACAGCAGCTTGTAGAGTTGTGGGTCATGATAAGGGAATTTGGGACCATTGGCAGAGATGGTGTTACAGGGTTAAAACATGCATGTTATGTATAATAATTATACATGTATAATAATCACACATCATGTACCCCAAGAAGCAAGACCAGAGATTCAGGGGTTGTAGGGAGAGGTAGTAATTTTTTAATTAGAATTGAAAGATTGAAAAAGTGATAAGCTTTTGTGCTTCCTGTTCTTTGAGCTGCTCCTAGGAGGTGATTTATTCTTCTCCATCAACATCAGTTTTTCTAGAAACACAACATGTGTTCAAATGTGGTATCAGTGCTTTCCCTACCAGCACTTTTTTATTCCAGCAAGTCATTACAGTCCAATAAACTGGGAGCACAGGGAAATTCAGGCAGGAAGGACTGGTAAGTCAATAAGAGGTAGCATTTATTGTTCCACTGATTTAATGCAAAAACCTCAGTTATGAATGTATCCTGGGCAGAACTTTGAGTGTCTCACCTCACACAGTTTGTATTTAAAGAGCTGGCAGGACTATGGTGCTGCTGCTCAGAAAGTAGAAAAACTCCCACTGTGCAGAAGTGGAAAATACCTGCTATTGTGCTGATGGAGCTGTCCGGGGACTCCGGCTGGGAAAAATAGCTCTGAGCTCGGGATCAGGGAAGTTCTGCTGACATAAGCTGGAGGGAAACAGTTGTGAATTCAGGCTCAGAAATTTCATAGAAAATCCTGGGGGTTGTGGGAGAGGTGTGCTTTCAGGTAAGCATTTAATATTTCATACACTGGCTTTTAGTACCGGTGTCACCACTAATAAAAGTATCAGGAAAGTTTTGCTGGGGAATTCTGCTTGTGTCTGCTTTCTTATTTGAACCTATTGAACATTTAATCACTTCTTATAGAACTTGCTTGCCTTTGACAGCTGCTCTTCCACCAGAACAAGCTTCAACTGCTTAGGACTGAGAGGTTCAGACCTGTCGAAAAGCAATGATATAGACTTGAATCTCTTTTGGGTAAGGAATTGAATATAGATGTTCTTGTGCCTCTGACTGACCTAACTACTGAGCAGTCAAATAAACAGAAGTGATATTTGCTCCCCCAGCTTTTTATTTTTTTTTTTTTTTTTTTTGCTAGCTGAGGAAAAAACCTCTATTTTATTAGGATGTTATGAGGTGTTTTTCTAGGGACCTTGAAGCATAAAGTGAGGAAATTCTGATGTTTGGTTTTTGTGGGGTTTGATTTTATAAATTTTTTAAATTTTATTTTATTTTTAAATCCTTCATCCTTTCATCAATTTATCCAAGTGGTACCAAGAATTCAGTGTATTTTAAAAAAACATCCCTTTGAAATATTAGTATCATTAAAAGTCAATTTCAAAATTAAGGCAACTTCTTCTGAAAAACTTACCCTGGGACAAGTGTCAGGAAAAATTAAGCTTTGCAGGCAAAGTGTGCTGAGATGCACAGTCATTTTGGGAAGCACTTTCCTTTGGTAGCACAGAAAATGCAGACATAGAGATAGGAGTTGATTGCTTTTCACTGGGGAATAAAGTTTAGCTTTTAATATTCCTTGGTAGTTGCTGGCTTCATTAAAGATTTTTAGTGAGCAAATGCAGCTAACAGTGCTTTGATTCTCAGTTAAGTGGGAGTTATTAAAACAGTTGTCCTGAAGTTTTTGTGCAAAACAAAAGATGTAAATAATCGAGGTTTTATATATGTTAGGAGTAGTAAGAGTGGGAAAATATTCTGTCTTAATAATAGGCTTAACAAGGGAAGGCAATAAATCATTTCTAATTACTGGTCTTGACAATTATATGTTTCCTCATTCTAATCTTTCAAATTGAATCCTGAGCTGAGACTTCTTTGTAAACGAGATTTGCTTTTCTTCTCCTTCCGTTCAGTGGGATGTGGCACTGCAGAAATTCGTGTGTGTCCATCAAACTCCTTCCCTGCCTTTTGGACCAAGATCAACATTTTGCTGAAAAAGATGGAGGGCTTTCCACAGCCATCTGGAATATTGCTGTCATATGGCTGCTTCAGATCTTCCAGGGGAAAAACAGGGACAAAATGGATTCCCAGCCTGACCAGTCTACTGAGTTAAATGTTGATTACTTTTGTGAGTCTGTTCCATTTAAAGTCTGTCATTCAGCTCCCATATTTAAAAAGGAGGATTGTTGAAAAGTTAAATCTTTGAGGATGGTGTAGGAAAACCTGAGGTAGGTTTGCTGGAACATGCATCTCCTCCCATCATTTTAGGAAAGCAGCTGGTACACAAAGCTAAATAAAGAATAGTAACTAATTTTCCTGAAAATTAAATTACGTCTTTTATTTTTATCTGGCCCTTGAGGCTGGTGAATAAGGAATGGAGGAGAGCTCAAGATCTCTGTCTTGCTCCTTCCAGTGTGTACTCCACAATACTCACCTTGATGATGGAATGCACTGGGTAGGAGGGATGAACATGTTCGGTAATTGAGCATATCAGGAAACTGTGTGGGTAAGAATTAGCCAAAATCATAGAATCATACAAATACAACAAATCATAGAATCATACAAATACAACAATAAACAAAAGCCCTGTTTTTGCAACCCTGACATAAGTAGTCATTGCAATGAAATATATATATATATTTTTTTTTTTTTAGAGTCTTTGAAGTGATTCTAGTTCCAGCAAGAACATCAAAGCAGCAGCAGTTAGGTGAGAGTTCTCTCCCTGCAGTGACAAGGGGAACGTACTCAACCTGTCCTGGTCCTGAGGAGCTCCACTTGGACCATGAGCTGGTTCCACATGGGCTGTCGTGTGGCCATCAGAGTGGTAACAACTTCTGGTTTTAATTATGTGTTTTAAGTGGCTGGGTTGTTCCCTGCACCTGCTCTCTTTGACAGCTGTGAGCTTAGACAGCCCATTGTCAGTCTGTTCTCCCAAAATGGGGGCCTTTACTTACCCATGACTGCTGATGGCCGTGTTTGTGACTGGAGGGGGATCTGGTGTTATGAGAACTCAATTGCCATCACTGCTGCACTGAGCTCAGGAAAATGAGTCTGGGAAACCCATCCCAGCTGCCCTACGGCTCCCTGGAACTGGACTCTGTGTATGACATCCCAGATCTGTGTTTGCTACAGGGACTTTAAAGGTCCCTTCCAACCCAAACTATTCTGTGATTCCATGCCATGTATTCCTTTAAAAGTTGATTATTTTTGGGTTAATGCAGTGGCCAGGCTCTGTTGTATTGTTGAAGGGGATGAAGTTTGGTGCCTGGTCCCTGTTCCTCTCAGCTGGCAGGAGGTGGAAGCGCTGGAGAGGAGCTCACCAGGAGCCTGGGGGAAGAGCTGCTCGCTCCTGGCTGATGATCTCTGTGATGATTCCTCTGGCCAGCCCCCAGCATGGCACTGATGAGCTCTGCAGGAGCTGTCTCCAGCCCTCCCCAGATGTGGAGATGGTTCTTGTGTCCGGCCTTGAGGGAAGGAAAAAGTAAAGAGTGGAAAATTAAAATGTCATGCAGGGTAATTGGTCCTGAACTAGGTTTAATTTAATTTTTTCTTTTTAATTAAGAGTTTAAGGTAGAACAAGAGGAAGAAGGTAAGCAAATAACAATGCCTCATGACTTGGAGGTGATTTAGGGAATATACTTTACAAACTGTGAAATTACAGGTAGAATACAGATTGATCTATTTATTTTGTGCAATAGATTGTGTTTATCTGTGGTGTAGTGGTTTAATATATATTAAAATCAGAGGTTTAGGAGTTTTCTTTTATTGATCTCACCTAATTTATTTTTTTAAATCAGGGATGGGATCGAGTTTCTGGGGGAAAATGATAATGAGAAGGTTTTTCCTAAAGAGATTTAAACAATCTTGAGAGAGGAGGGAGAAGCTGGGAACCATCACTTGTGCTGTGTTAGGGTAATCAGAAATATTTCAGTGAAGGTTTTGCAAAGCTTTTAAAAAATCTCTTTCCCTTTCATATTTAAGAGAACTATTATGCACATCCTCAGCTCTGACTGTGTTCACACAACAGGCTTAATGCAGCTCAGAAAAGTGCTGGAAGAATTTGCAGCAACATTTCTGAAGTATTTTGTCACTGATGTGGTGCAAGTCCCCAGCCATAAAACAATATACCAGTAACATATATATATATATATACACACATCAATAAACCCTGTAAAATCAGTTGAATTGTTTGCTATTTTCCTTCCAAACTAGAGGGATGAAATATCTTTTAACAAGCTAATTTTACTGTAGGAGATAAACCCTATAGCATGGGTGGGTATAGATAGTGTGAGAATGTAGGAAATAGGTTGTGAAAAGTCAGTGATCCTGACAGGACTGGTGGTAAAAACTTAAAGGCAATAAAATTTTGTAGGACCATGGTAGTGAAAAAGTTTTCCCACCATGAGAAATCTTGAGGCAAAACCATATTGAAAGAAAACTCTCAAGGTAACTGTTGTCTGGAGTCAGAGACTCTTTCCTCTTAGAATGAAAACACATAAAACTTCCTGCATGTGGATGTACCACAGTGGAAAGGAAAGCATCTTACTGACAAACTTCTTGGGCTGAGCAGCTGGAATTTTCCCAGGTGATCCTGTTCCCTGTGCACAGTCTCGGGAAGGTGGAACAATTTGTAGCTCCTGTCTGTACCTGTGCAGCTCCAGGCAAAATGCCTCTGGTGCTCCCCTGGGGCAGAGCTGCTCCATGTGCTGCCCAAATGGCCCATAAATTATTTGCTCACCTACTTTGAATATTTACAAGTTCAGCAAATGAGACCCTGTACAAAACTGATGGCATTGAGTCAGTTCATAGAACCCAATAGTTTCATCCTGTGGTTGTCTCAATGTTTCACCCTCAAATTATCTTTAAATTAAAAGTTGTCTTAGTGGGGGAAAATGACAAACAAAATCCTTGCAGAAATTTGTCAGTAAAGTTCTCCCTAAAAGACTCATCAGAGCACAATTCAAGAAATTAAAAATAGATTTGGGGGGAGAGTTCTCTTCCTTTTTTTAATCAGGGCAAGTTATGTGCTAGGACTTGCAAATCTAAAACCAAATTAAGCAAGTCACAGGAGAAAGAAAGTGCCATGTAAAATTGCTGTCAGCACAAAATACGAGTTACTCATATAAATCTCTAGGACTCCTTAAAAATATTGTAATGAGAAAATAATAATCAACTGAGATATCAGCTTCATATTGCACCAGATACATTGGGGTTTTGTTTCAAATGGTATTTAGTACTGATTAGAATAGCAGAGATAGAACTTGATGTAATAACTGGATCCATTCTGTTTAGTGTCTTGCAATCTTGCATTTAGCAGAACAGTTTCACCACAAATGGTATTTTAACTCTGGCTGTTTCACGCTTTAATTGAAGTCTAAATTTTCTAACAAAGCTGTCATTGTAGAAAGTTCACTGAAGTGCATTTCCAGGATGTGAATTACAGCATTCTGGGGGTGCCAGCTCGAGGGAGAATGATAAAATTAATGTAAAAAATCTTGTTTTATTACTGTGAAGATGGAGAAGGTTTCACAAATAAAGCAGATTTCATAACCTGGCCTAAATAATATAGTACTTTCATGGGAAAAGGAGATTCCTCCAGACTGATTTGTTGGCCTTTTAGGTAGAACTGGATAAAGAAGGAGATTTGGTACTGAAGTGGTACAAGATGACATGACTGGCCTTTGGAGCAGAGGATAAAATGGGTTTAAGATCTCTGAGCTGTTAATTACATCATGGAATCTTCAGAAGGTGACCAGTTACTTATCCAAATCCATCCTAAAGACTTCATCTTCTACTGGTAAGTATTGTATTGAGATCAGGATTCCTTTTCTGGTGTGTCCAAGTGTGTTTCATTTATGACTATGTTTGATAGTTAATAGAAAACTCAGTCCACACAGGTATCTCCTTAATAGTCCAAATACTTGATTTAAGAATTCTGGTAACATACAAATTAAAAGTTTCCTGGGTCTGGAGGGAGACAAGCCGTTCTTTTTTTTTTAATGCCTTGGCTTCATGTCTGCTCTCCTGTGTATTTTCTGCTCACTGTTACACTTTTAATGAGCATAAAGTTGTATATCTCAGCCCCAAATTTCCTCAGCTAGATGGTGTTGCCTGCTCAACACCACATCATTTCCACTGATCTTCAAGAGAAAAGGAAGCATCATTTGATATTGCATTTGAACTCAGACTTTAAAACAGAGCTCAGGAGACTCTTATCTGAGTAAAGAGCTGATATAATCAGAGAGCAAAAAGGATTTACCCTTGTTACCTGTTATTCTTTCCCTCTTTCTTCTATCTCTGCTTAAGTTGATATCATTAATGGGGAAGAGAAGTTTCTACAGTCTCCATTTTTCTCATGGGGAGAACACAGTGGGAGCTTTCAGGAATTTAGAATTGTGTTGTTGCAAGGGATGATAACAGCCAATGGCAAACATGGGATGCTGGCACAGAGTGTTACCACATCTCTGCAGGGTGAGGTGAGTTGTTCTGCAAACACTTGAGTACAGGTGTTTGACAGAGAAAATGGTCATGGCTTTATTACAAGCTGTCCCATGTAACGTGTCAGCTGTATAATGCTGGTGTATGGCCTTGTGCACTCACTTTCTGATGGAAATCAATTCTAAAATTTCCTCCCGAAATTTGAAAATGTTTTGATGACCTCTCATGGTGTGTTGGAGACACTCAAGAACTTGTTTGAGATTACAAGTGTTTGGGTGTAAAGCAACCTCTGAGGGAAGAAAGCCCCAAGTGCTGGACTAAGCAACACTGAAACCCATTGACTTAAAGAAATTACATTTTAGGTCAAAAGTCTATTATTCTAGTATGTGACTTGTAGTTATAACTGAGTCTTACATGTAAACTGCATCCACATCCATCTGTGTAGAGTTGCTGTGGAGTGCCCTGTGTTACTCCTGTGCCCAGATTTGCCTTTGTAGTAAATCTGCTCTTTTGCAAGTTAATGTAACTACAGACTTTTAAACACTGTAATTTCATTATTACCATTAGACTAATGAACCATAACTTCAAATCATACTTTTTGCAAATGAGAACTTTCCCTTCCAGTGGCACTCACCTCTCTTTCCTCACCAAAGCAATTACACTGGGTTATACTTCATCTGGATATCCACACAATTAATTCCAAAGGCAGCTGCAAAAGTCATTGTCTTGTGCCAGAACAATCTCTAAAGTGCAGCTCCACTGTATATATTAACTCTGCTCTTTTCTGCAGCAGCACCAGCTCTGTCAGCCTCTTTCCTTTGGGTTTCTCTGCTTAAAGCTTCTCGAAATTGTAAAGTATAGAGAAGAAGTGCTCACTAATTGGGTATATGGGAAATGGAGAAGAAACTCATATTGAGGGCTTATTTGTGGATGTTGAGAAAGAAAACAGACCTTTGTAGCTGGAGTTCACTGAATATTATTGTGATTTGTATGTGGCTTGGACTCAAAAAGGACAGTCTGGGTCATGTCTATGGAAATTTAATGGGATTTGAGAACAAGACTCTTCTCTCTTGTGATTGGAACTTTTTCTAGAAAGATTTTACTGATTTATCCCCTCTACAGATAACTTGGGGTTTCTTGAAAAAAGGGATGTTCCTTATAGCTTGTGATCAACCCCCTTTGGCCTGGCCTTGGTTTCTGTGTTGATCAGTGTTAAAATGTGATCATAAGTTCCTTAGTCTTACTTTGAATAGCATTAAAGTCCATAAGATCCTGGATCAGGACCTTATTAAAAACAGTAAAATGGTTCAAATTCTGCCATTTGTGGTAGTGGTACCTCATTGTTCCTTATTGCTTTTATTACCATATATTTATTTTCATAAGAGAAATAAGAAATACTTCTCAGTGGAGTCACTCCTGCAATGTTGGGCTCTGTTTTTTCTCTTTTAACCATCTACCATCGCTCTAAAAGATGGAAATATATTCATCCAGTGTATCTGTGCACAGCTCCAGAGATTTTAAGAGTATCTCGTCTAACAAAAATTTATGAGAGAGAAAACTCCTTTTGTTTGCATTGTTTAAGACCAGAAGAGAGTCTGTAGCCTGACCTTCTGTAAATGTCAAACCTCCTGAATTGTTCTTTGCTTCTCACAGAAAACAGTCAGTCATCCCTGTGACTGCCAGAACTGCTATGACTTCTGATGGATTGTCCCAGTAGTTCATTTGCTTATTTGTATTCACTTCCAGGCTAATTTGCCATTCTCAGCCTCCAACTAATTTTCCTATTGGATGACAAAATTGTGTTGTTAGTGTTTTGTTCTCAAAATTCATGTAGTGTTCTCTGCAGATGCCACTGTACAGATAGTGGGGTCGTAGTGAATCATAGTCACAGAATGTTTTGGGTATAAAGGGACCTTAAAGCTCATCTTGTTCCACCCCATGCCATGGACAGGGACACCTTCCACTAGCCCAGGTTGCTCAGAGTTCTATCCAACATGACCTTGAACACAACCAGGGATGGGGCAGCCACAGCTTCTCTGGGCAACCTGTGCCAGGGCCTCCCCACCCTCACGGGGAAGAACTTCTTCCCAATATCCAATCTAACCCTCCCTCTGTCATTTCGAAGCCATTCCCTGTGTCCTGTCACTCCATGCCCTTGTGAAAAGTCCCTCTCCAGCTTTCTTGTGGCTCCTGGAAGGCTCTAAAATGGCAGATATTCACATACTGCAACCTTTTCAGAACCCTGAAAACGAGTCCACACAACTGACGCGCGTTAAACAACGACATTATTGTGACAAACCCAACTTGTGATCGTGCAGGATGGATCATAAAGCTGATGTGATTAATCCTTCAAACAACTTGTGACAAGTAGATTAAGAAAAATGTGCAGTCTGATCCTGCATTGTGTCTCTCCATTTCCTCAGCTCTGTGAACACCGCGGTGCCAGCGGGGCCCGCCGAGGACGCGGCGTGTGCTGCACCCCCTGTGCCATCCAGCCCCTTCCCAGGGCTGCAGAGGTGCTGGAATCCTGGCTCCACTCCCTGCTGAGCAGTCTGTGACTCTGACAGCAGGGCACGCTGCTGAAAGATGGAGCAGCAGAGAGAACAATATGGAAAATGCCCGTGGACAGGTCGTTCTCTCGGAGGGCACTCGTGAAATCCTCGGGAATGTTCCCCCGGTCAGGCTCCACCACTGATTTAACCATCCACGAGCCATTGTTAGGTAACACAAGCTGACAGGCAGTACATTTCTATAAACTCACTGCACATCTCAGATGCCTTTTGAGATAATTAGGCTTTCAGACTCCTCTCTCTTTCTGCTCCGGGCCCATAGATTCAGAATCGATCTGACTTCCAGCAGTTCCTTACCTCTGCCAGGTGCAATTATATTTCCATTCTCTGCAAACAAAAGAAAATCCCAAATTATCTAATGTTTCTCCTTTTTTTTTTGTTTTTGGTGTCAGAATCAAACTGGTTTATGTGGCAACAAAAGAATCTTGAAAGCCACTGCATGGATCTGTGACATCCAAGGGGTATAACAGGAAAGGAAGTTAAATATGACTGGAGTTATGCATTTCCCAGGCCTTCAATATAAAGATGTGTTTCCAAGGAGGAATGCTGCTGGTATACAATCCAACTCATGCATTTATTATTAATTTTATATAGAGAGAGCCCTTCATTGAGAGCATTGTATAATGTTTTATAGCAAGTGTGAATTACAAGCTGTGAATAGTGACTTGACTGCTGCATTATAGGAACTGGAATTTAGGGAAGACATAAAAAAGGGGGAAAGGGCCAGCAGTGTAGCAGCTCAGCTATGGGTAAATCCCATCCTGGTAGGGTCAGGCTGGGATCTGTGCTGGCAGTATTCCACTTGGGATGGAAGATCTGGGAGAGAAACAAGAATTTGGAGTCTTGGAGATCCTCTGCTTTCAGCCAGCTAAGGCACAAGTGAGGTAAGCGTGGAGGGAATTCAGAAGCAGGAGTGGAGCAAAGTGCTGTAACTCCAGGAAATGTTTCAAAGCTTTGAAACTTGCTTAGGTCTCTGGGACCTAAGCTTGGCACAGCAGAAACAAGGGGAAAGTCGATGGTGATGGAGAATTGTCTTTGCAAACACTACAAAATTAGAGTGGGACACAGGTAGATTTTTTAGAAAAAGCTAAGTAACAAAAAAAAAAAAAAAGCCTAGCGTTTTTAAAAAGACTTCAAAGTCTCTTGCAGGTTAATTCTAAGTTATGGAAAGGCAGGAAATTTTGAGAATGTTTGTGTTGGCCTCTTCACCAGATAAAGAAAACATGACTGTCCTTACTGATGTAAGACCACTCTGACTGAAAGCTATGATAGAAATTTTGTCTTCCTGAAATCTTACAAAGGGACCAAGAATTATTTTCACTTCTTAGATTACTTAAAGACCAAATATGCAGGTGGTTTAATTAGGGTTGCCTTTTTTTGGTTGAAATGAACCAATTTCCAGACTCTAGAGACAAAACCCAGTCATACTGAAACTCAAAAAAATGTGGATTCATAATAACAAGTTCTAGATGAACTTGTTACTTTATAGGGTGGTGGGTGTGGTGTTATCACTGTTCCAGATCTGTGGCTTTTTCAGTACCAAGAAGAGGAAATGTCTCATATTTTTGTCTGCCTTTTTACTCATGTAATTATTTTTACTGTGAAGACTAAGAATTAATGTAACTAATAGAAAAACCAGACAGCAAGTAAGGCTTTGCTTTTCTAGTTAAGTGGATTTTTATAGGACAAAAACTTTGATAGCAAATAGTTTATTTTCTTAAGAAAATTTGAATAGCTAACAAGCATAAAAGAGCATTTAGATGATTATTTGGAGTTGTATTTATCAGAGAGAAGTTTCCATTTAATATTTGGACAGGCAGGGTAAGCAGAGCAAAGGTCTGAACAAGGGCTCGGGAAAACAGAGGCCCCACCGATGTTTGCAACACAAATGCTGGAAGGGACAATCTGTTTTAGTTATGCTTTTGAGCACACTTTAAATGTAACGTTAGTGCACAGTAAAAATGAATGTCGTGTTTTCCAAATGCATCTGCTGAGTTTGAGTTTCCAGACCAGATGGCTTTATATTATGTTAAAACTCACCACACAGTACGTGAGTGCTCGCTGGAGCTGCTCAAAGTGACCTTGCATTTTTTTTCTGCATGAGCACAAAACATGACATTTATTAATTCTGACATGCAAAAATGTTGCTCTTTCCAGCCTGTTGTCGTATTCTGTTTTACCTGGCTTTCGGGGTTAGTTGTTTTTTATGGTCAGAGGCGTTGTGGTGTTTCTAATTTCGAGATTGATTCAGGTACAAGCTCTGCCCAAATTGCACATAAATCTTGTTCAATACACACGACGTTTATGTTACTAAATACTGTGCATAAATCACACCCGGGCCGCTGAATTCTGAGTTGTTGAGTCTGCAGCTGGCAGATATTCATGCTTTAATCTTTCATTCATCCCTGAGCCTCCTCTGCCCTCGCACTGTGTCATTGCATCCATGGAAGCTCTGACCCAAGGCATGGCCACGCTGACATTAAACCAGTGCTGCTGGGTGGGAGTCAGCTGGTGTCCCTGCAGCTCTGGGGGCTTGACCTCAGCTTTTATTTCTGCCAAGGCTCTGTGGAGAGAGAGCAGTGCCTAAAATTAGACTGTGAGTAAAGCCTGGGCTCCACCTTACGAGTGAAACCTTGATGAAAAATGAAATGTCACCGTGTCACTGATATTCGTATGATTTGTGCTGCTTCCTCCAAGAAAAAATTCTGTGGCTGTGAAAAGTACGTGCAAAATGCTCCCCTTTTTCAATGTTTCTTCCTGTTTATCTGCTTTAGAATGGCAAGTGACTGTTCAAGCTGTGTGGCAGCTGCGATTGGGCCAATTATATATTTAATTTCACCGTCCTGCCCTCAGAAATTTGGCCCTTCTTTAAGAGCAGGGTGAAGTTATAACCAGGAGAACCTGCCAAGGGCAAGGGATGCCTCTGAGCACTTGGGAATGTGGAGCTGGATGTCTTTGCATCCCTGTTGGCTGCCAGGTGCTGATAACAATTCATTTTACCTGACCTTTGGGCAGTAAATACACTGTGCAGGAAAGAAGTGCTGTTCTGGCTGGTTTGTCTTTGATTCTTCTATTACTGGGATCATATTTCCCACCTACAGGTCATGCAGACTTGATGATTGTGTTAACCTGGATTTAATTGGCCTGGATATTTATTAATCTGAATTTTTTTACAGTTTCCATCCTCTTTCTATCTCAGTTATCAATAATTGTTGGTGTGTTATTCCTCACAGCATTTCTGATTGGTGGAAGAAATCTATAATACTTTTTATTGAGGCTGGAGACATCAAAGAACCTCACTTGCCACCAAGTGCACAGGAATCCATTGAGGATGGAATACCCAAAATCCAGGATAGTTTCCTAACCACTGAATCAGCTATTTTCCTTATTGCAGCAAGCTGTTATTTCTTATATAAATATAATGTGTATAAACAATGTCCATTTTAATATTATTTATTTGGTGTGACCCAAAACTTCTTGTCTTATTATTTTTCAAGTGTTTTCAGCTGTTAAGTCAGTTTGCTCACAATTTAAACACTTGGATAATATTAGAGCTACTGAAATTATTCTCTTGGCTTAAAAATAGATATATTTTAGAAAAATAATGTCAGAAACATTGAGGAATACCTGTATACAGCAACTCATTAAATGTTGTTTTTTTTTTCTCTGCACAGCAGATTTCATTAAAATTTTGGACCTAAATGTTTAGTTTCCTAAATGTCCTTTTGAATGTCCCTGAATTAGTGTCTATCCAGCCACTTATGTCTCATCTCTTCCTGACACAAAGCACAGGGGAAGGAGAGACGAAGGTGGTGGGGACTGGCTGGTTTTTGGTCCTGTTTCACAGAAGTCAATCTCATTTGATACCTTCTAACACATTTTAACCAGGAACTTTTGTGCTAATTCTGGCAGAAACTTGTCTTTTTGATTTTTCTCAGGTTCCTTATGGAGGTCATGTCACTGTTACTTATTTAATAACTTAAATTTCACACAGAGACACACACAAAACTCTAACAGAGCCTGCCATGCCTTAACCTGAGGGTTCATGGCCTTAGTCCTGGGGATGCCCAGAGCTGGGCACTCCTATTATTCCCATTTTCTTTTCCTTGTTTTGATGTGTTAAAGTGCTTAAAAATGTTGAAAAATGCACGAAGGAGTTTTCTTTGTAAAGGAAAAAAACTCTTCACCTTCCTCAGGCCACTTGTTAAATCCCAGATGGAAGGGGAAGAATCCCACTGGCAGGTACTGTGGAAATTCTTTACTATTAAGTCAGTATATGGGAATTTTTATCTGGACCAATTAAAAATTTTGTTGGATGCTTTTTCTCCCCTTTCCCCTGCATGCATAAATTTAATTAAAAAATATAATTCATGTCTACACAGCATTCTTGTCCAACAGGGTAAAAATGCTGCTGGATAACAAACACAAACCTTTTTAGACTTCAAAAGCAAACAAAGAAACTACAATTTGTTAAGCAGCAGCAGGAACTGTGTTCAATTTTGGGCTGGACTTGTTTTTTTAAGAAGACTGTTGAGTGCAAGTACGCTTTTGTAGCAATTATGGCAAAAAGAGAGACAAAATACCAGGAAGGATGGTTTTGCTGGGTTGCAGCTCTATTCACAAATACATCAGAAAAACTCTCCAGCAGTAACTCAGCCCTAATCCATGTCCTGTCAGAGAGCTACAAAGGGGCTGTTTTGTCTTAACACTCTTAATAGAGACCAGTGAGGATGAGGGAGGTCCTCTCTTTATGTGTTTTTAGGAACCTCAGGCCCTTTCATTCACCTTGTTCAAAGGTGCTCTCTGTGAAGCTGCTCGTGGTGTCCCTTGCCAGAGGAATGTGTGTGTGTATAAATGTTTTAATACTCAGGAAGGTGGTTTTTTTTTTTCTGAGGCTCAAATTCACAGCTGTTTGTATTACTGGAAAAGATGGTTAACAGTGCTCAGTTTTGGAACTCAAAGATTATTGATTTATTTTCAGTGGTATTTTCAGTTTTGGAAGTTGAAAATCCTTGCAGTATTTTAACTGCTTTTTTCCTGGCGTTTCAAAACCCATTTTAAAACATAGAAACCCACAGAAGGGTTTGGTTTGGAAGGGACCTTGAATGAGCTTCTTGTGGAGGTAATGATCTCTGTATCCAGAAGATTCCTATTAAACACCCTTAGGAGATCTTGTGCTGATCCAGAACCAGTTTAATTTATTCAATTAATTTTTTTCTTGTATGACACAGATTTGACTTAGTGTTTTTTTTCTTCTTTGTATGTTCTTAAGTTATTGAATATTATTTTTTTACCATACTTTGCCCAGTGCTTATGAAAGATTTTTTTATCAGTGAATAATGATAAAAATACATAGTGCAGGGAATGTCATGTAATGCAGATTCTGAGAATTTCCATGCATGGCTGGGAAACATGAAAAGCCATCTTCTCATCCATGTGTTGCTATTAATATTGATGTCATAACACAGCGTTGCAGCAATTGGAATAAGTGGCTCAGATAAGGAAAGCAAACAGCAAATGTTCCCAGCGAAGTTATTCCGAGCTGACACTCAGAGCAGCAGTGGCAAAGTCAAGCAAGGAGACTTTGCAGTGGTGTTTTACTGAATAACTAAAATTTTATTGACTTATGTTCCACATGGTGGAGCATTAAGCAGTCCCCCACACCCTAATTCCTTTCTCAATGGCAGCGGGAATGACCTGCAATTCCCATCAAATTATGTTTCCTTGTGTCTTTTGGACTTGATGTTGCTTTTTGATGTCACTGCTTTTTTTTTTCCTTCCTCCAAAGTTAAGGATTTTATTTAGAAAAGTTTAGAAAAGTTCTTTTAATGTCTTTTGAGAGATACAATTTTTCTCAAGGCTTGCCTCTATTTCACTCCTTGGAAATGCATATATTCTATATAACACTTCATACTGATTATAAAAGGAGTCCTACCTCTCTGTAGACATTTTTTACCACAGAACAGACATTGGAAAGTCTTGATTCATTTCCCCAAACCACAAATGAGCTGAAAGATGACAATCTGCTGGGTCATTTCACTGCACCAGTGAAATGAAGAGCAAACTGCTGATGGGAGGGCTCAGAACTTGTCTTTTAAGGGAGTGTTTTTCAGGTTCTTTTATGGTTCTTATGCCAAAGTAGCACAATACATATCCAGACTGCTACTCAAGTACACACAGGTCAGTGCAGAGAGAATTTTGTGTTCTAAAGTTCATCTTGGTCTCTAGAAATTCTAGAAACGGCAGGAAAAGCAAGGATTAAATGTTTGTGTCCTGAGCAAGTGGTGGTTTTCCTGCTACTGGTTTAGTTTAAATGGAGATACTTGATTATGCAGCCAGTTTTATATGCTCAAACATCCTGCTCTGATAATCCATATGAGAACACAGTAGGAAAATGTGAAAAACTGGAATTTAGGCCTGTGAATTGGGCAGCACTGGTGACAGATGTTCACACTGCTCCCAGATGTGAGGAGGTACAGTCCTGTTGAGTCAGCCACACTTGTGGCCAGTTATATCAACTCCAGGGACCTGCATTTAACTGGATTTACTCTGCCTTATGTATTCCATAGAGCAGTAATCTTAACATTTTCAGGATGAAACTTGCTAAGTTTGGTCTAACAAAGTAAAAATTCTTGGTTATGATGTTGGTAGAAGTTTGCAAAAATAAGGAGAACATGCCTTTGATTCTGCCTGGCACTGATTCTTTTCTCACTTCTGAGAATTCTTACAGAATGTCTCAAACCCTGGGACTGTAAGAATAAGTGACAGAGCCACATTTCACCTCCCAAATGTCCCAATAAATGAGCTGCAAAGAAACGATTATGAAAAATCTGTGTTCTGATGTCAACCTGAGGCCATGCAGAGTATCTGCCTGCTGAGCTACTCCTTCCTTTGTGGAACTTTGCCTCTTCTTTGGGCTTCTGGATTTGTATCCATGCTTTCATCCTCTAGAATGTTTGGAAATATAGTGCTTTATGTTCATTTTTGCATCCTTGATTGCTGTAGAAATGACATCTGTCACTAGAACACAGACACTGAGGGAGCCAGATGTGCTCAGATTCTCAATCAAAGGAGTCCTAATCCCCTTCAAATTGTCAGTGTTCCCAATTTCTGAGTGGCCATTCTGCTCACTCAGATTGTGCTATTGTCAAGGACATTTTCAAGAAGCAGCATGTACCCTTGAAGACAAAATTGCCTTCAGATGTTCTTGGATCAGATCACCACATGCAACTCGAAATGGCCCAAAATTCTGGTGCAGTTGGTCCCCTGCAACCACCTTGGCCTTAACACCTCCTCCCTGAGTACTTGCCAAAGAGATTTTCCATGCACGGTGCATCCAAAGAAATATTTGTAAACCCCATGTGCACTGTGAAAACTAGATGCAGTTCCAGTGAAAGCTGCAACTTTTGATGAGTTACTGGATGAATTCCATGTTTTGGAGCGTTTGAAGCACGGGAGACCACAGCAGGCCTTTCATCTTCCCTGTGCTGGTTGATCTCTGCAATGACAAGAGAAAATATGGCCCCATAAGGATTTTCCTATTCCTATTCCTTGTTTGTGACTTGTATTAATTTCCTTTTGGGACATTCTATTACGTGCCAATGATATTTTCCCCTGTGATTTTGGTAGTTTCATTTAAAGGAGTGATTTACAAGACCAGAGCAAGATGGCCTGGTGAGTAATTATGAAAACATGTTACATGTGTTCAAAGAGTCTGAGCTCCTTAGGCAAGACAGCTGATATTTTGACTTCTAAAAAAACTTTGCAGGTGTATCTGTTTGAATTTGGAAAGACCAACATTTGCACATGCATTGGCACTGTTGGTTGGATGAGCCATTGAGGGCTCTCTGTGCAACAAGTGTCCTTTCTGTGTAGAAATGACCTGGGGGGGCTCTTTCACCCCCTTTTTTTAATGTTAGTTTTATGAAACTCTGCCTGACTGTTCTTGCTTTCTGTTTTGAAGGTAAAAGAGACAAATTTTCACAGCTGAGCATTTGCAGAGTTTAGGTGGACTTTAGAAACTTTGAAGTCTCCAAACAGCAGCGTGCTGTGTTTTTATTTAAATCCACAGATCACAGTGGAGTTCTTCAACTTCAGACTTTTCATTAAATATAAAATTGCAAAATCCATATTTTTATCATTCTTATGCAATAATGCTATTGAAAAATACAGACCTGAGACTGCAAATAGTTAGAACAAAGCTTCCAAGGGTTCAGCATTTATTGTGAAGTGCAAAATCTAATAGAACAATGTGAAAAGGCATGTTTGAAAAGTGGATAAGTTATGCTTTGTCTAGTTCTGTCTGCCTGCTCCTGGTACCTCTTTTCCTCCTCTGCCTGGGGATAGAAATTACCTGTTTCTGTGGTCAAAATTTATAGATGATAATTTGGGCTCAAAGACTGACTTCTTTTGGTCTTCTTAGAAATTTAGTTTGGATTTTTTTATGGTTGTATCCTTAGGAAGTAGATACACAAATCCCAATGGTCTCCCTGAGTGAAGGATAATGAAGATAATGGCATCCTTTTCCCTGACCTTTGATAAATTCCCAAACTTGTTCATGCCCAAAATTCTTAAATGCTTCAGATTTCACTCACGGAGTGTTGAAGTGTTGAAATTTTGGATTCTGGGCATGCCAAGCATCTTGGTCTTGATACTGTGGAAAAAATACAGGAATAGGACAATAAACTCATGCAGTTGCACTAGGGTTCTACAGAGTTCAGAAAAAAAATCAGTGACTAGGTAGAGTTGTGGTGGGTTCCTCATGAAGAGCTTGGCAGCCACAGGGGACACAAACACCTTTCTTACCTTCTTGCAGGTGTTCAAATCCCATCCCCCTTTTCCCCAGGGAATTAAGTGGTCTCAGAGCTGTGTAACAGCTTTGCTCAGCTCCTCTGTCTGACAAGATTAACTCTCTCCATGAAGCTGTAGGTCACTCCTGGAGGGAGAAGTGGGAGAGATGTTAGGTGAGAGAGAGAACAAGGGAGCTATTAATCTCATTTGGGTTTTGTGCCAGAAAGAAATACAGGAAGGAAAAAAAAAAAGGCCTAAATTACTTGCTTAATATTAGAGCAATCACTGGGGATGATTTGGTTCTGGAGCTTTCACTGTCATTAGGTGAAGTCATTAAATAGTCATGGGAGCTTTTCTCTCCCTCTCGTGGGTTCAGACATTATCCACCAGGAGAGAAATTTCTTTTCTGCCTTTGGAAATGAGAGTGATCAGGCAAATGATCCACAGAAAAAGCAATTATCAGCTGGCTGAATGTCAGGGCTCAGGTGCAGCAGAAAGAACCTGGGTTTGGTGTCTGAACCGTGGCTGCTGGAGGAGGCACCAGAACAGGAGTGTGCTGCTGGTTGGTTGGTGGTGAGATTGTGAGGGATGGTGGGAGTTTGTTGCTGTGAATATTTACAGAATCATGGACTCATTGGGGTTGGAAAAGACCTCCAAGCTCATAGAGTCCAACCTATGACTGATCAGCACCTTGTCACCCAGACCATGGCACCGAGTGCCACATCTCATGTTTCTGAACACTTCCAGGGGTGGTGACTCCACCACTGTCCTGGGCAGCCTGTCCCCATTCCTGACCACTTTCAGTGAAGGAATTTTTCCCAATATCCAACCTGAAGTTCCCTTAGTGCAACTTGAGGCCTTTTCCTCTTGTCCTGTCACTTGTTACCTAGGAGAAAAAAAAAATAATGTAAAGCTTGGGTCAGTGGGAATAAACCAGGAATACCTGGTTTTTACAACCCTTGGGAATCAAACCAGGCCAATTTATATGATGCAAATAGAAATGTCCCAGATTCAGTTTTCTCGACTGTAATATTTGGTCATCCTGGCAGGAAAAGTGAATTTGAGCTGAAGCAATTTGGATCTACAGATAATTGGAAAACCAAGTCATAAGGAGTAGGAACAATGTGATGGTAAAGGAATAAATTTCAGTACTCAAGTGTGAAGAAGGGAATCACCATAGAAAGGCCCTTTTGACTGAGTCTCTTCTCATCTGCATCACTTCTGGATTACAGTATTTTTTTTTCCAGGATGAGCAATATAGTTTGTTATCTTCACTTTGTCAAAGTGTTCCGACTGAGATAATGAAAAGTACTAATTCTTTTTAACATATATATATATATATTTGTACAGTGTTTATTTGGTATTGTGTGCTATCATATAATTTTTAAAAATGTAATTTTTAATAATTTCATTAATAATTTCTTGCAAACTGAAGAACAGCTGTGACACTGCAAACAGTTTGGTGACTTACAAACAACTTAGGAGGTGTTCTCTCTTGCTTCTCGTGTGAGTACAGGTTTTATTCTGCAGAGCTTTTATTTCTGCCTTTCCAGCTTCTGGTATGTATTTGTTTCCATCAGGTCCCCAAACAGCACATCTGGGGGTTGGTTTCCTGCCCTGTGCAGGCACAAAGGCTCAGTGTGACCAACCCTATGAGGGGTTAAGGCACAAGTGGATGTTCTTTAAGGTTTTAATGGAGAAAACAATGTGTGTTATTAGAAATATGTTTTTCCCTCTCACACACCTGTCTCTCCTGGGAAGGAAATATTACCAGGCATGTTGAGATCCTGACAAAAGTGGAATGTCAACCAATAGCCTGGAATCACTGTGCAGGGCTAAGCCAACTTAAGCAAATACAGGCTCAGTGACCCTTTTTGTGTATATTGTTGACCTAATAATGAAACAAAATTCTGGGATTAATGAGTATGATTATTATTATATGTGTCTGAAAATAAAAATTCATTACATTTTTGTGTATGGAGCTCACAGGCACAGGACGTTTGTTGATTGCTGGCTAATTAACTACAACCCAATATATGCACTAATGGTGCCTTTTCTCCTGTGTGCAATATTAACCTTTCTGTGCCCTTGCTTTTATTTGTCCATTTAGCCACTCAGTAGCACTGTCTGGAGAAGACAATACTGATACAGAGGAAGCAGCCATTCTAATTGGAAATGGGGAGGGCAGAAGGAAGGGGAAAAAAAGAGAAAAGACTCTTTTTCCTGGGTTTTACTGCAAGTCAAAGCTGAAGGAGATCTGGAGTGGCTCCACTCACACCTGCTCTATGGTCCTACCCTGCTGAACTCCCATCTGATACCTGCTGACACTCCATTTTTCTGGCTCCATTTAAGTATTTTCAACATCTCATTTTCATCCTTTTATGAAGAGGAGAGATTTTGTGACATACCTGTTGCTGGAAGCGTTTAAGAGCAGGTAAGATGCAGAAGGATGTAAAATACAGTGGAGGGATGGGCTCAGATAACCTCCTGATTTCATGATTCAGTCATTCCACTCCATTTGATGTGAACTGACTCCTGTAGGTACTTGCCAATCATTTCCTAAGCAAAGACTCCAAAGAGAGCATTGGGGATTAAGTTAAGCTTTAGCCAAGGATCCCTGATGAGTTTTAAGGTTTATTTTTTTCCTCCCTCAAATGTGGAAAGGAAGAGAGAAAGCAGAGACCATTATTTTCATATGCAGCTATTGGCTTAATGAATTATTGTATATTGTTCTTTTGTTTTTCCTAAAACTTTAACTCCATTTTTTACCATGCATATTATGATACTGTGAAGTGCAAAATACAAAGGGCTAATGGAAAAAAATACACATAATTTTGGGTATATACACTCCTAGTGTAAATTGTTAGTAATTTGAATTAAAACATCAGCAAGTGTTTCATTTGCAGGGTTACTCATTTACACAAGCAGCATATTTTTAATCAGTAGTTTTCTTTATACAAGAGGAAAATGTTGATCAGAGTTCTCATGGTGATTTTTGATACACTTATTTATTCCTGGCACAAAGGCAATATCTGCTCTGGAGCATCAGATTGGTCCCCCAGAGGCTCCTTCTGTTCCCGGATTAACTTGCTGACTTCAGTGGAATCTCCATAATAGGTGTTGGATTTCCTCACTTATGAACCTCTTCCAAATGTAGTACACATTTACCTTTTAGGGAAAGTAATCAATTAAACAAACAAAGCACATTTACTGGGAAAATTGAGTATCTTGTTAGTTCAGTGCAGAAATGGAAAACTCCCCAAATACCAAGTCACAGGTGGAGTTGCATGGGAAGAAGGTGAAGAGCTCATTTTATCTCTTGTTTCTCATGCAGACTTGTACATCTCCATCATGTTTGTCCATCTGAGAATTTGTTCTTCACACAGAAGACAAAACATCATTTGCGTCCCAGAAATGCATCACTTCAATATTTTAATAATTTTTATGAGGAGGAAATGTTTTACTTCTCCTGGCATGACCATGTCAAACAAGACATTGTCTCAGCAGGGTTTATATTGCCCTTAAAATACTGTTAATTCTGTGTCCAGAGTGCATTCTCACTTCTGTACAAATTTGAAATTTCCTTTCTACAGAGGGACTTGGACAACAAGCCAAGGGAAAACTTTTCTTGACAGGGAACTTGAAGGGAAACTTTTTTAATAACGTTGATGCTGAAGT
This sequence comes from Pseudopipra pipra, assembly GCF_036250125.1. Classification (NCBI taxonomy): domain Eukaryota; kingdom Metazoa; phylum Chordata; class Aves; order Passeriformes; family Pipridae; genus Pseudopipra; species Pseudopipra pipra. The sequence continues at coordinate 3,379,552 of NC_087558.1, read as the reverse complement.
GGATGACAACGTAAGAGACAAGGATGAAAGAACAAGAGCAAACACTTTACCTTGAAACAACAAAACCTAAACATGTGATTGAAGTGACCATGAATTGCCATCATTAGTATATTGCTGACACAATCCTGATCCCAAAATTCCTTTAAAAATCTCTCAGCATTTGAGTGATTGTGGTGCTAATAATAGGTTGATGCTGCAATTTTATTGTCAGGGTTGTTCTTGGGCTTGACATTGTCTTTATCAATCTGTTAATGAAAATAATGCTTATGTAAGGTAATATGAATTCCTGGTTCAAAGCCAGAGATGGTGGCAATGATATTCTGTAGCTGGGCATGTTACAGGATGGTTCTGTTTAGTTTCTTTTCTCAGTGAGCACTGGAGAGAGAAAGATTTGGGTAGTGGAATGTTATTTCCCAACCCCACAAGTGTTCTAAAGGAAGCAGTGACTCTGCTCAAACTCTCTTTCTGAGTTGAAACATATCATCACAAAAAAAATAAAAAAAGGAAGAAGGCTAGGAAGTTCAATATTTGATATTATTTCATTGAATTTTTCAAACTGGAGATCCTTTTTTAAAATATAAGCATGTCTTGATCTTTGCAGCTATACCCATTCTTGCAAAACCTTGTGAGGGAAGCAAAGGTTGCTAAATTCCTAGTCTGTGTTAATGCTGGTGTGTTATTTTTCCCAATGTAACTGCGTGTTAAATGCCCACATGAGCATTATTTCCTCATCTTCAGCATCTTGCTCCATCCCTGGAAGTGTCCAAGGCCAGGTTGGGCGATTGTAACCAGATTGGTTGATTGTAACAAATCAGAGACTTTGGTTTATTCTGATGATATTCAACTGTCATAGGAGGTGACATGATTTCCTCACTGGGGTAATTTCAGGTTCATAATCTCATTTGTAACAGGAAATATATTTTATTTTTAGGTATAGTTTATGGGTTTTCAGTTTTATCAGATAAAAACTTCACCTTTCGCTGCCTCTCCTATTTTCATTGATCCGAATCTTGGCCTGATTCTCATTAAAAATACTGCATATGGGGAGTAACTTTTTACCAGGTCTAGTGGAAGGTGTCCCAGATTATCTTTAAGGTCCCTTCCACCCCAAACCATTCTATAACTCTATCTTTTTTTTTTTTGTTTTTTTAGTGAGTTTTAAGTTTAGGCACATTATAGCAATATTCTGCTTCCTAGTTCTGTAGGATCTGGAAGGATTAGAAGAGACAATTACTTATGGTGCTACACTTTTTGTCCCTGCCAGATGACTCCTGAAGTCTTCTTGTGGGAGAGTGCAGCTCTGTTCAGCTGCTCTGCAGGCAGATTGTAAACTGCCAGTCCAGGTCATTGTAAATACAAAATAAACTGGCTGCCAATAAAACTGAAATATAATTCTCTATTCCCAGTACGTGCAAGCAGAGAAACAAATCCAAGATATTCACACTGACAGCTGACATTCCCTCCTCATTTTATGGTGCTCTGTTCTTCCACTCACTGAACAGCCTCAGGTGTTGCAAGGACAAAGAGATAATGTGGATGCAGCCTAAGAAAGTTTCAGATTCTGGGACACTTACATTGTAAAGGACCTTGCTTTGCAACTAAGCTCCTGGCTTTGAGCTGATCTATTTGCAGGATAAGGCACTGCCAGAGGTGACTGAGGGCAGCAGAATTAGAAATCAGGCTTATTTTGAAGGAGGCACAAGCCTTGCAGTGTCATTTGGCAGAAAGTGCCAATACCATTCTGAGTTCCATTAGTGCCTGCAAGAGGTGTAAAAGGATGTGAAAGATGAGGTTGGTGTTTAGCTTCCCAAAAATGACTCTGATGCCTGTGTGCTGGGAGCTGCCTTCCTTTCCAGTCAGATTATCACCAGACAAAAATACAAATGCGTGGGCAGTTCTGAAAAGATAATGAAAGGATCAGCCCTGGTTTGTTGTGTCCACAGGCATCCTTTCATTTGCTAGTGCCACAAATTATATCACTTGATGTTGATGGAATGGATGGTGTTTCTACAGCTCCAGTGAATGGGTACTCAGACATTTCTCATGATAAGAATCTCCTGATTGTAGGAAATCAGAGACTTCGGTTTATTCTGATGATATTCAGCTGTCATAGGAGGTGACATGATTTCCTCACTGGGGTAATTTCAGGTTCATAATCTCATTTGTAATAGGATATACATTTTATTTCTAGGTATAGCTTATGGATTTTCAGGTTTATGAGATAAAAACTTCACCTTTCACTGACTTTCTTATTTTCATTGACCTGAATCTTGGCCTGATTCTCATTAAAAATACCGCATATGGGGAGTAACTCTTTACAGTTTTGGGAATAAGAATTAGTTTCACTAAAAAAGCTAAATCTTTGTTATTTTCAGTATCATACGGATCAGAAAAGAACTAAAGACCTGTTCTGACAGATTTCTGACCACAAAAAAAAATCTGATGACGTGCCATGGCCATGACATGCCATGGACTTCAACTTCTCTCAGCTTAATGCAACTAGAAGACCCAAAAGTATTTTGAGCAGAACTTGTTGTCTCTTAGACATCTTTAGTCATTTTATTTGCCAAGTTTCTCTCACAGCTGGATTAAGACAAAGTTTAACAGTTTTCTTGTCTGTTCTCCCTGAGATCAGTCACGAGGCTGTGGGAGAAGCCCAGGGCTTTGGAGCAGAGCCTGCATCTGTTCAAATCCAGGCACAGCTCCTGGGGAGGCTTTTTTGGTTAAAACTCTGTTCAGGCACGATGGCAAAAGCTTTGGGAAACAGTTTAAAGGTAAAGACACACAGCCTTACACATTTTATACCATAGAAATCCCAGAGCTTGGAAAGGGATGTCAAGTAACCAAATCTGGTAGAATTTCAGTCTAAAATATCCTGACGTTACTTGTAGAAAATAAGAATATGAGGAAGCTCTGCAGGGAGGAGAAAACAAGCTAAACTTTTTTTCTCTATTTGTAAATATTATTTTTATTGTGATTTAGTGAGGTAGACACCCATTCTCCATTTGCCTTTCCTTCTCCAGAGGTATCACGTGATGTTCCAGAGGCTGAAAAAGAAAAGCATCATTAGCAAGTGAGTCCTCATGAAGACTGAGCTGAAAAGCTGTGTTGTTCTGCCTTTTCCACTCTCCCTCCTTCAGCAATGGGTCCAGAGTGCACTGGGGAGAGCAGGAGGATTTGGGTTGGCAGGAGTTCACTTTTGGATAAGATAATTTATAAGCTGCAAAAGTTTGAATCCAATATTGTGAGTACAGTTTATTCACAATAGAAATTTCATCCCTGAGTTCAGAGGGACCAGAACATTACCATAAAGAATTCCATACATTTCTGTTAACACTGATATAATTTCCACACATGGTTCATTGCAATCAACAAACCCTATTGTTGCCAATGAAGCTCAGGAGACGCAGCTTATCTTAAATCCACACTTATCTGTGTGTCACATAAGGCCTTTTTTGTAAGTTTGCTAGGCTGATCTATCTGTGTTTAAATAAAAAAGAGGGGGAAAAAAAAAGGAGAAAAAGCAATATAAAACAGTGAGCACAACACCAGTCTAGGGAATGAGATGTCTGGTTTCTCTTCCAAACTCTGCCAGTGTGACCTTGCACAGCCCCTTCTCCGGGTTTCAGCATCCACCACTATAAAATGTGAGTAATGAGGTTATAAATGTATCATTTTTATTGAGTAATGATGCTGCACGGTTCTGTTTTGTCCTTTATTTCTGTTTGCTGTGTAGTTTAATATTTGCCAGTAAAAAAGCGTGCAAGTAGCTAATTACGTTCCAGGGTCCTCAATCCTCAGTTTGCTGCAGTTTACGTGTTTATTTGGTCCTGTACAAAGGTGTTATTAATCATTTGGAAACTGTTACAGCCAAGTTAACAGAGAAAGCCAAGTGTGCAGTGGTTTTGCAGGCTCCAGGTGCAAGGGAATCAGGTTGGAAGCATCAGAAAGTTTTCTGGAACTCACTCATCCTCTAAAACTCAACATTCACTCAGCAACCTTCCTCCCTTATGCAAGCCCAGGCAGTAAAAATAATCTTGTTTCTTTTTAAGCAGTTTGCAAATCACTACAAATCATTTGTTATGGCTTAGTCTTACTTTGTTCAAATTATTACTCCTGTTGGATTTAATCCTAAACTCTCCATTCTCCCCACTATAAATAAAAGTCACCACTAGAAGGTTTCCAGTGCACAAATTCTGCAGGTCCTTTTCTTTTTCTCTTTGAAGTGACACTTTTGAAGTTGAAAACAAGTGACAATGAAAAGCCACTATGTCTGGGAAATTATAGTTGCTAATTTAGAATAAATCTCCTGCTCATAGTGTCGTGGTAAAATTGTGCAGGTTCTGCCCCATGGTGTAATTTTTCTGGGTATTTCTTTGAAATTCCAACAGAAAAGAAAACAGCAAGAAACTTATGGATTTGGAGATCTGCAGAAATACAGATAGTAGATTTGTTTGATGCTGAGTATGTTATTTTTATATGAAAACAAAGTCTATTCTGCCCACTCTAGCAATTTTTCACATATGTTCCCCTCCCTGGAAATTTAAAGTGTCCCAAGTGTGGGTCAGAATGATTTTGTGGTGCAGTATTTAATAAAAAAGGGGCTACCTTTTTTTTCCCCATTACCAATTTTCTTAGCAAACTTATCATCAAAGCATTTGTGATAGTAAATTTAGCTCCACTTTTTGTGTTTCAAATCACAAAATCATTCTGAAATACGTTAAAAATGTTTAATAGAAGTTTCACATTAAATTGATTTAATGGTATTTTTGAGACTGGCAATATATTCCTCTGAAAATTGTGCTTCATCTTCTCTGGTTCTTCAATTCATTATTAGATACCTGTGGAGCTTAATAGAAATACACTTTATGTCAACTTTATTGTTAACAGGGAACATTCTTTTTTTTTTTTAATCTCTGCACACCCTATGAAGAAAAACCTCGTATTTCTTTATAGGAAATAAATACATGGATTTTGTTTATCAACCAAAAGAGCTCAGGGCTTCTGTTTAAATTGCTGGTGCAGTCTTTTTGAAGTGACGTTGGATGTTTAAAGATTGATGGTGGACAGATATTTTGAGAGGAGGCAGGATCTGACTGGGCTGATCTCACACATCACTCTTTGAATGCTCCAAACCTGGAAGTGCTTTTAATGGATATCTCCTGGAAAACTCTGGAGAAACTCTGCTAAGCTTCTCTCAGCTTATTTTATAACAATGATATTTCTAAATCAGTAAATTCTTAGCTTTAAATTATTTCCTCTCATCTGTTTTAGTCATTTTTTTAAACTAAAAGTCTTTGATTTCCATCATTTAATCACAGTTTGCCTCAGGCAAGCCAAATGTCTTCCCCTGAAAGGCCATTTGTTTCTGCTTTTCTAAAGAGCATATTAATAAGGAAGGTGGGGAATTTTAAAGGTGTTAAAAGATGTCTTTGTAAGGGCTCCTACAGCACGATATTCCCTCATTTATTTAAATGGGAACGTTCAGGTTTTGAGGCTTTTCCACTGATGTTTTCAACACAGGTAGTTGGGAGCTGACAATGCCACCAGCTCTGCACTGGAGGGCAAAGGTACAAAAGGGAGGAACCTTTCTGGGTAAAATAAAACTTTTTTTAGGTTAATTGACTCACATGCAGATGGCTGAGATCTAGGTTTTTATTTTTTTTTCAGATTTATCAATTCATCTACTATTGCCCCTGCAGTGCCCCATTTTTTTGTGTGTTCAACTCAGGGGTGTTAGTTTATCTACACATTCTAATGTGAATATTTGCTTTTATGGTGTTCCTTACAGATTTTCAGAGTAGTGATTAAAGTGGAATGGAGAGATCAAAAGAGGTAAAACTGGTAAGCAGTGATCACATGTGCTGTAAAAACACCCCTACAAACAAACCCTAACCAACCATTATTACTTTTTTACAGGAGGGCATCAAAAATCCAACAGAGGTAGAAGATGTATAGTGCTAAGAACTTTCCAGATAGCTACAGATAATTGTTGCTTCAAAGGAATTAGATGCAGCAGGCAAAAAAAAAAAAGTCATTTTCTCAGAGTTGCACATAGCAGGCTGGTGGGAAGATGAGGTGTTGCCATGAAGTCCAAAACACTAATTCAGTAATTCTCAAGATTGAATATCTTTCCTTCTAGGAAAACAAAGTTTGATGTAATGTGGTTTAATATTATAATTTTTGCCTGCCTATTGCTTGTTCTCTGCTTTTGTAATGGCATGGTGGTCTCACTTTTTAGTCATTGTGACTTTAGTTAAATTAAATTTTAATTACCTTGGTTACCTTACAGCGCCTCAGGTATTTTAAAGTAGAAACTCTACTAGGCTTTCAGAGTCAGGCAGGTGTGTATTTTACAGAGAAAAACACGAGCAAAAAAATGTCAGAAATATGGTTTTATGTAGAAAAATATTAAGAATTAGTGTGGTGCATAAAAGGAAAGGTCAGAGCTCAAAGCAGATTTTAGTCCTGGATTGTTAAAGCAAGTGAGTCCATTGAGCAACCTGGTCTATAACAGGTGTCCCTGCCCATGGCAGGGGTTTGGAACCAGCTGATCTTTAATGTCCCTTCCAACCCAAACCATTCTGTAATTCTATGACTTTTTGTACCACCTGGTGTCACATCCATCAAGGAATGACTGCTGTGTGCCACGGTGGGCTGGGACAAGTGTGAGAGTTGGCCAAAGCCTGAGTGAGAAACCCAGTGGAATGGTCAACCTTGAAAAAAAAAATTCCGGAAGGCTGAACATCTTCCATTTTCACCAGGAGTTAGAGATGTTCCTGAGTAAAAAAAAAGGGAGGATATGATGAAGGGAACTTATAACTCTGCTTTGAATTTTTAGCCATGTTGAGAAACCATTTCCAGTTGCTTCCAACATAGTTGTGGATTCAACTCATGATCTTAATGATGAAGGACACCACATCCCATTAGCAAACTTCTGAGCCACACAGTTCTCCTGAGAGCCTGTTTCAGTGGCCTGGTGGGTGTTTCTGTGTGCTGCATACAAAATAGATTTTACAATTAAAAGATTTTTTTTTAATCCATTCATCATTTAGATCAAATTACAAGGCACTTGAACATTGAATAATTTATATTCTCTAAAAAGATGTTAGGATATTAAATAGCAGAAATAATGTTACGTTCATTAGGTTGTTATAGTGAAATCTTCTCTATTTTTGGTAATGCCTCAAACTCTTAATTCTTATTAAATAATTGTTACCATCTTTGACTTGATTGTAGGGTTATTTCAAGAGGGTTTTTCCGTTTGTTTGTTTTATTTTTTTAGTGTTTACTGGGCAAATCTTTTCAGTTCAGGCATTCCCCAGCTGGTTCATCCAGTCACTGAATTCTGTAAAAGAAGGTTCTTTTCAAAACCCTGTGCCCACATATTCTCTGCATTTGGAGACAAATCCACGACTCTTTTCCTGGATCTGCATTTCCCTCCTGGCAAAGGGCTGCACGTTTCCCCAGTGCCTGGCTGGGTGATGTATTAGCATTTTTATACAAATGGATGCAGGTTTTCTGCTGAAGAGTTTTCAGAGAGATGCAGAGACAAGTGGAGAACACTTCATTTTATGTGGGTTTTTTGTTGGCAAGCTTCAAGCTGGGAAAAATAGTGAAGAAAGTTATGGTTGGGTTTGGCCCTGAATTTCAGCAGGAGGATTTCAGGACCCCCCAGACTGTTTCAAGGCTGTCTCAGGGTGCATGGGAATGGGGATTTGCCCTTGGGAGAGTTGCATTTATGGATGGAATTGTGTAGACACAGTTGTTGCAACCCAGAAAGAAAATGGGAAAGGAAATTTCTCTGTGATCAGGCAAGTTAATGCTCTGTTTGAGGGAAGAATTAAAACCACAGTGCAAGGGACGTATATAACCCTTCCTTGCTACAGAACCAGCGAGATGAAGAAAAGGAAGCACTTGGAGGATGATAACAAGGATATTATGATGGGGAACACGACATTTAAGTGCCAGTGGAATGGGCAATTCTATCAGCCCTCAGGAAGACAAGTGTTGCTGAAACATGACAATTTATTGAACGGATTTCCTACACTCTTGTTACCATATTTTGTTCCTGAAGTGCCACAATGAATTCTCTCCTAGCTTTTGGCACAAAAATAAAGAGAAGAGAAAAGAATGTGAAGCAGGAGCAGGCTGCCAGTGCCTGGAGTCTCTTGCCTTCCCAGATGAGGAGGGGGAAGCTTGGTTTTCTCTGCAGAATATGGGGAATTCTCCACAGAAGATGGAAGGTCCAAACTGACAGTTGTTGTCAAAGGAACTCACGGTAAGATTTAGCTTCTCTCAGTTAAAACATTTGGATGTGGTAATAGGAGGTTTCTGTGTGAAGGGGAAAATAATACTCCTCTTGTGGAAGGCAGGTGGAGTGGGATAGTTTTTACATGGAGGGAAATGGAAGAGGAGGAATAATCAAGGTAAAGAAATAACATGGCTTGTGTTGTAATGGTGACTTCTGGGTGGAAATTCTGATTTCTGGTTTCAAATAGTAAAAATACATATGAACCAAACTGTAAAATGGCTTAATTGGGACCCCAACTCTACTTGTTTTGTTTTATAGCAAAATTGTATCAGTGGGTGCAGGGTGTGAGCGCTGGCAACTTTTCCACTGCCTGGAACAGCTTTGGGAACCTTGGATTTCAGTCCATATTAAATAGTGACCATATAAATCAGCTGTTTCTTATCTCAGCCAGTGCCCTGTAGTCCTAAAGCAGCAGCAAACAGCAATGAAATAAATAGTAATTAAATTAATAATCCAATTAAAGTGCAGTTTCTATTTACAGTTATACTGGGTGGTTTGTCTGTGTCGAGTGACACCAGGTGACATCCATCCAGAGTTCAGTAGGTGACCTGCCTACACTCCATGTCCTGGAGGGAATAAAAGTTATGATGCAAATTAAGCACTTCCAGGGAGGATAATTACTTGAGCTCATAAGTGGAAGTAGTCTGTGCATCCTTTAACACAATCCAGGGAACTCCAGTAGTTGGGAGATGAGGGTTCCTGGGCCTTCTACCAAAGCACTCCTGATGCTTCCTTGAAAATTCATGTTAAATCTGGATTTTTGGGCTGGAAGAGGAAAGCTGCACCATTTCAGCTTCAAAGTGTTTTGTCTTTTCTCCCCAAATTCTGTCAATAAAGACAGAATATAGCATTTTCTATGTAAAAGCAATAAATAAGGGGTGTGTAGAGTCCTTCCTGGCTGCGAGGGAGAGGAATGTGTCATCTAAACTGTAGCTGAGATGTAAAATCCTTTGGGAAGACAATCTGTGATTTATCAATCCTTACAAAAATCAAACCAAGTCTTTGCAAGTTTATAGAGCAACATGCTAGAACACTGAGTTAACTCAGGTGATAATGTCTGCTTTTACTGGTTTCCCTAGAGATTCTGCTTGTAATTTTTCCAGTGAAATGGAATCTTATCAGAAAATAGCTACTTTTTGTGCCAAAATGTTCCAGAGAATACCTTAGTTTTGGCAACCTGCAGGCAAACCAGTTGTAATCTGACATAAGAGAGACTTCCATGGGTGTCCATATCCCCTGAGGTGGTGTTAGACTTATTAATATTAGTATTAATCACTTCAGGTTATGGCTTTAGCCACTGCTGATTAATACTCCAGTGATATGACTTCAACCAAGGCTGAAATACTCTGTGCCTAGGATCTGTAAACAGATCCAATTTCATCCATCTCAGGAACTAGATGAAGTTACAGCCACTTTTAGTGTTGGGTCCAGTCTTTTATGTGCTTTTAAATTACTAGGTGTGCTTTTAAATTACTGGGAAGGAAGAGCTCAGTGAAGAAGAGATGGTCACAAAGAGGGACCTTGTGGTGATGACAGCAGAGAAATGTTACCTGAGCATGAAACAGTGATCCAAGGCTGAATCCCAGCACCTCCACTGCTTCACAGTGAGTCACTTCACCTCTCCACTTTACAGGGGTTTTAAAATAAAATCCAGCTAATTACCCACCTTAAAGAGGAGTTGGGAGACTCATTAATTAATATTTGCAAAGAACTTCAAAAACTGTAAAGTGCAGTAATGACTGCTGAGTGTTGTTAGTACTTTTTGGGGGCAGATGCAGCACGAGCAGTGCTCATGGTGGGATTGTTGGGGCTGTCCTGTGCAGGGCCAGGAGTTGGACTGGGATGATCCTGGTGAGTCCCTTTCCACCTCAGGATATTCTATGATTCTCTGTAGCTTCTGCTGTAAGCTGGTGTGAAGGACTCTTGGCTGTTTCAGACTCTTCTGATTTCACTGACAGCCTCAGGAACCTCAAAAGAAACAAAACATCCCTGAAAGCTGCCTTGGCTCCCTGCCCCAGCTCCCTGCCCCTGCTGTGCACATTCCCAGTCACAGGGTTGGTGTGATCCAAACTATGTCCTTCATGGAAGTTGCCTAGAAATAAGTGTTTCCATTTATGTTCAGCAAACTTTCAGGGAATGGACTCGATCCACGCGGCAGAGGTTTGCACAGAGCTCACCATCATCCCGTGCCAACTCCTTGGCAGTAATGACCTGGAAAGGTGGAACAAACAGTGCATTAACTGGCTGATTAACTCCGAGAATATGAAGAAAGTCTCTCCTCCTCTCTCTGAGCACTGGGAGGAGGAGAGGCCCCTGAATGCAGCCCATTTACACCATGTCTAGAACCACCTTTTGTGTTTGTTTTCCTCACCCATCCTGTTCCAGCACCTCCAGGGTCGAGGTAGATTTTCCATCCCACTTCCTCCTGTCCTCTCCATGACCACTACCTGTCTCTATTCATTTATTTCTATCAGCTGGTGTTACGTGCCAGCAGGTTGCTTCTTCAAAAATTGCAGACAAAATAAGGCAGATGTGTCAAATGCAAAGATATTAAGAGAGCAGTTTCCATGGCAATTGTAACCACGGTCTAAGAGATTCGTTCCTGGGGTTGGAGTCATGTTGTAGCAGCTTTTGAATGGAAATGACCAGGTGCAGATTTCTGGAATTTCCACTGCTTTTTATGTAATTCATTCCATTTCCATAGCACAGCTACTAAAGGGTATCTCATGAAGACAGGCTAAGGAAAGTAGTTAAAAGCTCTATTTAATATTGCATATATAATTGTATGTAATATTATTCAAACATATAGCATATACAGATAATATAATATATTACAGATGTACACATACGCAGAGCATAATGCACAAATACATATTTATATATTGCACAATATATGGAATACATGGCAGATTACCTAGAAAAGTGCTAGTTCAGAATTGAGGGCTGCAGGGTTTCACTTGGAAAAAGAAAACAATATACAAGTTTTCCTGACATATTTTCATGTTTATTTGCACTATGAAAACTATTTGGCAGTGGTTCTGAAGTTGTCTCCATAGAATTATGCTTATATACATCCACCTTCTATCATGTGGCTGCTACAGAAATAGAAATATTAATAGATAAAAGCAGCAGCCTCTTCACTGTAACAAAGTCTGGGAGTGGATGAATTGTTAATTCAAATTAAACTGCTTTTATGAACTTCTCGTTCATTTGTATTAATTGCTTGTACTGACCTGACCTAACCTGCTTAGGTGGAACTGCAGAAATTAAAGATGCTTCCATTTTGCAGGCACAAAGTGCACGGTGAGTTTGTTGCTTAAATGCACCCACGTACACTTTCGACATAAAAATGAATAAAACTCATTGGTAATGTGGCTCAATTAGAATAGATGTGCTTTGGGAATCAATCCCAGAACACCAGGTTGGGAGGGGACCTCAAGGACTGTCTGGTCCAGCCTTTCTTGGCCAAAGCTGGGTCTAGACAAGGTGTCCCAGCACCTTGTCCAGCTGAATCCTGGGAGTGCACAACAGTGGGGAACCCACCACTGTCCTGTGCTGATTGTTCTCATTGTGAAAACTTTCCCTCTTTTGTGTAATGGAAATCTCAGCAGGGATAATTTTTACTTATTACCCCTCATCTTTTCCATGTGACTCCTTGGAAAAAGGGAGTCTCCATCTTCTCTGTAGCCACGCTTTGAATACTGGAACAAAAAATTCTCTCTGTTGTTTCTTTCTGTCGGGATTTGGGTTGTACTTCAGAGGGGGACAGACTGGAATGGTTTTCTCTTGAGTGTCTGGTGGATTCAGAAGTATTCCCAGTATTTATCTGTCCCAGGTGTGCTGGGAGACACAGAGAACTCCAGAGATGTGGTTTGTTCAGGTTGCCAATTATTACCTTGGCTCAGTAGGGAATTATGCAGCAATAACTCAAGCACTGTTCATTCTCATCCTTCCTCACCTTCATAGATTTATTTGAGGTTTCCATTATTGCTTTTGAATTTGATTCTGCTTGTTGGTCTGACAGTATTTCAGGAAGAGGTTTAGTTCCTGAGAATGGTTGGGATGAGGAGGAGGTGAAAGAACAAGGCAAAAGCACAAAAAGACCCTCAATATATTATGTAAACAACTAAGATGAGCTCAGTTCCTTATCTCTGCTTTTCCACAATCCTCCTTTCTGAACTTCTTTTTTTGGTCAGTGTTAATATAAACATTGAGAGTGTGGTCATGGAGATTTTATTTCAAGTAATAATATCACTCAACACGAGCAGAAGCTTTGGAAAATTTGCCAGAGTCACCTAGAACGTAAAGAACTGATGGAAGCTGTCATATATATTAAAAATATGCTCAGTTATATAAACTAAAAAAAGCTAAGAACACTCTAAAGGTACTCAAAGTGGGCAGGAGAGGGAGCACATGTTGCAGCAAAGCCCAACATCCTTAAGAATTCTGTATTTTCTTATCTGGAGCTGGAATGGATCCTGTTTGTAACAAGCACAAGTCCATGTGTTACTGCATTAATTGAGATTCTGATCAATTCCATAATGACTTTGAGAGAATAAAGATTGAGTGGCTTCTGTAAATAGGCTAGTACTAAATAATGGATATTTTGTATTTTACTGTTGTATTCTCTCTCTTTCGGATCTGTATCCAATCCAAAATGAAAAGGAGAGTGGAAAAATCACTTGGCTTGTTTCATCAGATATCTCAAAAATACTTTTTGCAGCATTTAAGGAGCAGAACTGTTATTGCTACCTTCCTATTCAACCATATTCTGTGTGATATTGGCTATTTTCTCATGGAATCAGCCTGCAGAGCCCCATGAATAGAGGCATGAAACAGTTTTATTTTATACTGAAGCACGTTTTTAGTCGTTTTGGCTTCTGAGTGACTGTGGCAGCTTCATCCCTTGTGGGATCAAAACCCAGAAAGCAAATACAATAACACTGATAATAATATTTATGATTCCCAGATTTAGAGCTGTTTTCTCCCTTTCTGTAAAGCAGGGGAATTTTCCCTGGAGACTTGCTTGTTTAGCCCCTTGGGTATGGTTAAGGTTTCTAAAAGGTTTATAAAGCTCTCAAATAAATATTTGTAAAAGAACTACTAGTGCTGGGAGAGAGCAGTGTTGAAAAGCTGGTGATATGGCAACTTAACTGAATACACAGTAATTATAGATCTTATTTCCAGGACTTTTTTTTCCACAGATGGTTCCTCTTGCAAGGGAAGGAATAAAAAAAAAAGACAACACTTTCTTTTCTTTTTTTTTCCCCATCAACTAAATTAGGTACAGCAGAGTTTTTTAAGTTTGGTGTCTATTGAAACACCTCGTAGTCTGTCAGTTAAACAAAATTAATTGCAAATGAGGAGAGAAATGAGGTGCAAATAGAATTAATAGGGAACTGATGTGGGCTTTAGTAACCAAAGCTCACAGGTGTTATAAATGTCTGTCCTGAAGTCATAAGTCTGTGTCACAGGATGGTTTGGGTTGGAAGAGACCTTGAAGACCACCCAGTTCCATGGGCAGGGACATGTCCACTCCAGCAGGACCATCCTGAGTGTCCTCCTTTGAGCTTGTGGGTTAGCAGGGGCTCTCTGGGATTTTTCTGGTAGGCACTCTGATTTTTGATAGTGTGAGGAAAGCTCTGTAACCACAGGAAGAAATTTGTGTTTGCACTTGGATAACAACCCTTGGATGCTCTGTCCAGCTGAAAACACCCACTCTGGAACTTTGGGAACCAAGTAGAGTCACCTCCAGATCCTGCTGAGCCCTGCAGAACAAAAACTGTCACTGTACTTGCTCCTGGCTCCTTCCATACCTCCAGTAATGCAAATTCTTGGCCAGGATCTGGGTTCTAAATCACAAACAAACATCAGAGGGTGTCTCTTCCTTCCCAGCCTGGAATGATTTCCAGAGTTTGGCGGTTGGGAGGCAGTACCTTGGAAGGGGAGGGAGCTGGGCTGTGTTGTATAATTGATGCATTGGAGGTGTCAGGTGCATGCTAATGGCAGGGCTGCTCTTTTCCCAGGTACTCTGGACACTGGTGATTAACCAGAGCACACACTTAAAAACTGCAGCAATCTAAGGCTGGGAGCTCTTTTTTTTTTTTTTTTTTCCTCAGCCAGCAATATAGGAAACCAACAAGTAGATGGCATTCTATCTCTATTTTTAAATTAAGAAACAACTGCTTAGGATGTCATGTAGTCTGTTCCTTTGCCTTGTTGTGTTATATTGTTCCTCTGAACAAAGAAATGTGTATTGATTTAATTTCACAGCTATAGCCACGGACTTTAAAAATGTAATGATGAATATAAGCATTGTAGTAAAATTGATTGAATGCAAAATAAATTTCCTTTTATGTTGAAGAACTCTGTGGTAAAATATCTCACAGGAAATGGCCAAGTAATGAAACACGAATTTTCTCAAAAAACTTCAAGTTTTTTGGTTGGGTGCAGAACAAATCACAAAGTAGTTTCCTCTTATTCACCAGGAAAGGGAATGGACAGTTGGCCGAACTGTGTAATTAATATTTCCAGCTGAATTGGCCCACGAGGCTTGATTTATAGCTTAATAATGAGATATATTTGTACACAGATAGAAAAAGATGTATTGCTTCTTTAAAACCCTCTCTTCCACACAAACAGCACAGTGGTCAACTGTAAAATGTTTCCCTTTCTCCTGATTAGTGAAGCACTTTTTATTTTTTCAGAAAAGCTTCCATTCAAGGAATTAGCAATGGGGAACCACTAAAGGCTAAAGGTTGCTGGGCTTTATTTAAACTTTGAAAGGAAAAAGTCGTTTAGGTATTGAACTGTGTTTTACACCAGATAAATGTCTCATGAACCTTCCAGGACCTCATGTTCCTGGCCAAGAAACAAGTCAAAACCCATTTTATAAGAGAGAATTTGTTGTTTCTTTCCTCATTTTTGGAGAAGGAAGGAGGAAAAATACTGTGTTGTAATACTCTTAATACTTTTCTCTACAAATGCTGTTAATGCCATGCTCTCTATGATGCCTTGGCACAGAAACTTGAGATTAAATGTTCCAAAGGTGTCCCAGTTCACTCTTACCTGGCCCAAAAGGTTTTGGTGTGATAGGTCAGGGGCTCACCTGTATCCAGGGGTGTTGCTGGTTGATGTTGGTTGCAATTATCAGCTAAATCTGGCAGAGAACATTTTCATCCTCTAACCCAACCAGTTCACCCACCCAACCCAGCTATTTTGGCCTTGCAATGGGGTTGTTTTAATTTTTAACAATCATTATGAATTGGGAGAGCAAATCTGAAGTCAGCAAACCAGGTAAGTGTTATGCTATGAGTTGCAGCCTTTTCATTGTGTGCTTATGATTCAAACTTTTATTTATACTTCAAAGAAAACAAACAATTCAGGGGCTTTAAATATAAATCCCTACACAATGTGCAAAAATATTTGCTGTGAGTATAGGACATTTGCTTATGCTTCTAAACATAGAGGAAAAGCTATGAATTTTACATTTTCTTGTCAAATCATAGAATATCCTGAATAGGAAGGGATCCACAAAGATCATAGAAATTGAACATACTCTAAAGTTTCCATTTCATTTTCCTCCACAGGCATCCCCAAGATTGTTTTTATATGTTTTATTTGTGTTTCATTGATGTCTAGGACTCCTATAGGTTAGCTATTGCAGTCATAAATATGATGTGGACATAATGACAACCTTCAACTCAGAGAATTTGCTGTCTTTTGTCTCTGACAAAATTAACATTATAATCAGCCCCCAAACCATATTCAGTGAGAATTTTGGAGCTTGCTGGAGGAAGAGGTGCTTCAGAAATTAAGGTATTCCCCTTAACTGGCTTGGCCTTATTTCCTCTGTCCTGAGCAAACAGGCTGTGTCAGCTCTGCTCCTGCTCCTCCATCCTCAGTTCCAGCTGGATTCCCTGTGCTCATCCCAGGGAAGGGCACAGTAAATAAAGACACTGATTCAACTTCCCCAGTTATTTCCAATAGAATCTTGGGTCAACACCAATTTTCTCTTCAGGCTTTAAACGTGGCCTAAAGTATCTGACTTTCCTCTAGGGCTCTGAACTGATTAGCCCATCCCTGACAGATTGAAATTTATGGACTTTTAGGGGAATTCTTGTCTGTGGGATCGTGCCTTTCGTAGCGTTACTGCTGTCATGGCAAAAAATAACTGTTAAAATATAACCTTTAAAAAAGACAAAAAAAAAAAAAAAGGAAGAAAAAAGTGAAATGCTGCTTTTTCATGTCAAGTTCTCCTTAATATTCTTTCCTTTTTGGGCAGATTTGTTTGCCAGAAAAACGACTGCAATTTGAGAGACTTGCAGTTCTTGCCTGAGGGCTCTCCAAGAAGCTGCCTCACCTTAAAATGTGTTTTTGAATACGGGTTAAAAAAGCAGTTTAAGCTTAATGAATAGTGATGAAGTGTTAAAAGGCAAGGTGCCTGAGTGAGAAACAAAAATGTATTTCAACTACAGTCCCAGAGCCTCATTAAAATCCTACTAAAGTGATCTCTTGAGGATACATTGTCCAAACTGCACCAAGGTTTGCAACACTACACATCTCTGAATTTGGGAAAATGCAGATGTGTTAGTTTTATTTTTGGAGGATGAGAGGTTTATCTGGACTGGAACACGGCACTGCTGAGGTCCACAGGACAAAGCTTCACCAGGTATAAAATGGGGCAACTCTTCCCCAGAGGATGAAATTTGTGTCAGTCTGGAAGATCTACAGCTTTTATTGCAGGGAAATAAATAAATCATCAAAAGCAACTTAATTAAATTAGTTAATAATGAAAAAGGATTATAAAATGCTATATAATTAGTAAACAAAATTATATGTTTAAGGTCAGCCTGTGGCTATAAGCAAATTATATATAAAACTACCTAGTTAATATTTAAGAAAACCCCAAACCCTGTAGCAATTTTTCTAGGATAAGCATGATAAAATATTCCATAGCTACCACAATCATGATAAATTTTGGATTAAGGAGTGCATCTAGTTGCTGAGTGTCAGCATTCTGGCAGTGCTGCAAAGAGGGGCCAATTTATTTGAAACTTGTAAATCCATAGTAGATTATTCCATATTAGTGGTTGGGAACTCCAGGCAGAGAAATGGTGAGTGCAATTTTATTAAAATAACACTCTTGTTAGATTGCTTCAGCAAATCAAGAAGATCATCAAGATAAAGGAAGAAATTAATTAAAAAAGCACAAAGGCTTTGTCCCCAGAGATTGGAGCTGTTGTACAAAGTGATGGTACTTCAATATAAAAAAGTCCGTAAGTTGAAGGATTTAGTGGAGTTTATTGTGAAATATTCCCCTTTATTCAAATCCTTTCCAGGGGTTATGTGTCATGTGATTCTAATCTTTTCTTACTCAAGTATCAGCAATTACTATAAGATTTATACAGCAGCTGCCTTCATTGATATTTGAGATGGAAAAAAGCAGTGTATTTAATGAAAGGAAGACTGGAGCAGCTCAGATCACCTTGCAAATTAAAGATAGAAAAAAACCACCCAATCTTAGCAATAGTGGCTGCACCAATATTAATAGAGGTTGGTATTTCCTATATTTGGATGTTTTTTCCACATTAGAGCAGCAAGTGCAGTTTGTGAGCTCTGATAACAAAATAAATGAATATAATAATCCTGGTTTGTGCACTAAGCACCACCAACCAGCCTGGATCACCTTAATTCCTTTTCCCAGATGTGCCTGGTAGGATTTTGCCACAAATATGTGTGTTGCTCCAGAAATGGGACCACAATATTTATCTATATTTGTTTACCTGTCATTCAATTTATCTTAGCCAGTGTGCTGGCTGAAGGGGAAAAAAAAAAGGTTTTTAATAAGCCCCAAAATAATTTATAATTAGAATGTACAGAGAAAATGTAAGTGAAAAACTAACCAACAACAAGAAAAAGATAGATTTAGAAAGTATTCTTTTTATCATCTGGAAATTATGAGAATTTTCAAAAGAATTATAAATATTTGACAATGTACAGGGAATTTGGTTTTTTTTTTTGAATTCTATTCACTCTGGTTTTGTCCAAAATTGCACAGGGGTGATAACCTGTAACCAGAGTTGGGGATACTGCAGGCATTTAATCTCCAATTCAGAACTTGTAATATAAATTTTGGAATTATTGTCATATTGTTGCAGTTTCATGCTGTGAATAGAAATGACTATTCCTATTGGAAAGGCTTCCACTTAAGATAAGTGGCTCTTTTTTTTTTTATTAAGGCTCTGTAATTTGCTCTAGATCTGTGGGTAATCTTCCCCAAATTTCATATATAAACCTTGTTCAAACGTGGAACACAGGAATGTTTCTTGGAGAAACTACTATTGGAGAACACTCTTGGAGAAATATTACTGTATGTTAAAAATACATCCATTAACTCAGAAATCTGAGTGGGTTTCATGATTTCGGGGGCAGTGCTCATGTCAATCCCACACTGGTGCTCTTAGGTAGCCATTTATCCCCAAAAGTTTGGGAAGATAAAGTGAGAGTCAGAACAAAGACATAATTTAATAGATGTTTTCATATCCCATTAGATTATTTTCTCCTTTTTTTCCTGATTTTATAACCTGCATTCAGATTATGCATATGTCCAATCTTATTATTTTTCTTCTAATAAAATATACTTTAAGCCATAATAATATTTTCCCCCTTGTAAGACAGGTGTCATATTTCCTGGCAGTTAAATATTTATAGCTTTTAGGATATACCCAGCAAGGGGGGTACAAGGTTGATACCCAAATGTTTCACTTGGCCTGTGTTGGTAACATAAAATGGTTTTTGTTAGAAGTTTAATTATGAACTAGTAATAAAATAACACTGTAAAAGATGAGATCAAGCTGAGTTCAAAGCTCTATTGGGTTGTCAAACACTTAATGCATTTGCCCTATAGCCAAGCTGGTTTTTGTACAAATTGAGAACACAACTTGGTCCTTGATCTCCCTAATGGAATTTCCCCTGGAAGGTGTTTTTGTTTTTTTGGTCCAGGCTATTTTCCTGCTTATATTTTAAGCATATAAACTGCACTGTCCCTGTTGCTACTTGAGCTGTTGTCACTTTGTAAAATCCTCCCTAATAGCACTTGTTCTTTTTCCGCTTGACAGGTGGCCTTCCCTTCTCTGTGCCCTCCACGTGCCTGGAATGCTGATGGATAACCAGGGATTTACCTGGAATACACAGGTAGAGACTGGAGGGGGAAAATCCAACTCCTTGTTGCTTCACAAAGCCCCAGTGAGGTGATGCCTCGAGCCTTGACCCTTTATTTAGGATCCCTCAGCAGACATTTGGGCTCATGCTGTTATTCAGGGCAGACATTTTATCACATTTTGGATTTCTGTACCAGAAAGGCAGAACTTTCTGAATTGAAGATGCTCAGAGTTTTATCTGCAGCTCTTCTGGGTTTGTTATTCAAAAGCATCTCACTGGTTTAGATATCTAAGACCCAGTGAAAGTCAGTGGAACTCAGATAAATGGATTTTAGGGATAGGGTTATAAGCATTTGCTATGAATTTTGTGCTGCTCTCCACAGAATCTTAGTCACTAACTTTATTTTGAGCTATAATCATTTTCTTTGAGGGATAAGAGTCTTGATAACAGTGAGCTGGGGCTGCACAGGTGAAAATCTTACTATTTATTTTTTATTTGCTCCTCTTTGTCTCTGAAAACGTCTGTCACTCTCTTTGGCTGGCATTCCTCTAATTTAATAGACTGTGCTTGTCAAGCTTGGATATCAAACACTGCAGACAATCAGGTAAGTCCTTGTCATCTGTCAAATAATGGGGTCTTGGGTGCAATGAGAAAAAGTTGGCAAAGTAGGGTATATTACATTCTGAAGTTTAAACTGGAGCTCTGTTTACTCCTAATACAAAAAGAGCATTAAGAGCTTGATAGTCTATTTGAAATTCCTTTGAAAAATGTATCCCAGACTGGATCTTTTTTACTGCTTGTCTCTTGTGAGCCTCTTTTGAGAAAAAGCCATTCTTTTAGATCCACACTGCTATAAAACCAGGGAACTGTCAGAGCCCTGCTGATCCAATTACAACTTTAAAACTTTTAAGTTTTTGATTTACAGTAAGCTCATTCCAGTTAAATACAGAGGAATCTTGTTCCTAATCTCCACATTGTTTACCAGTGTATTTCACAGGATATTTCATGTCTTTTCTCCCTTACTTATGGAAAATAAAAATAATCACAGAATCCCTGAACGGTTTGGGTTGGAAAGGACCTTAAAAATTGTCCAGATCCATGCCCTACCATGGCCAGGGACACCTTCTACTAGCCCAGGTTGCTCCAAGCCCTCTCCAACCTGACCTTGGACACTTCCAGGGATGGGGCATCCACAGCTTCTGTGGGCAAATTTCTTCCCAATATCCCATCTCCCCCTACCCTCTGTCACTTTGAATCCGTTCCCCCTTGTCCTGTCATTCCAGGCCCTTGTCCAAAATCCCTCTCCATCTCTCTTGGAGGCCCTTGAGGCACTGGAAGGTGCTGTTTATTGGGTTTTGTTTTTCTTTTGTGATGAAAAAGCATCCGTAAAATGCTGGTAAAGACAGTGCCAGTGATGGGAGTGCTTCCTTAGGTTTTATTTAGTTACAGTGCAACTTTTAGACAGAATATTTGAGGCAGTTTAGAGTTGTGCAGCTGTAACTGAGCAATGTCATTAATCTCTCTTTTTAGGCTGTCTGGGGTTGTTTGGGCTCCCCAGTTGTGCATTCAGAGCTTTCTTGCTAAGATGTACATGAGGAGACTGCTAGGAATTTTGGTTATTTCTGGTTTTTTTGTTTCCCAACACTCCTCAGCCCACCAGGAACTGCAAAACCGTGGAGTGTGAAGAGTTTGTGAAATTATTTCTGATCAAGTCTGCTGGAGACAGTTGTGTGTGTAGGTTTAGTTCATCTGCAGGGAGGCTGCATTTCAAAAGCAAGGAAATTTTGTTCAAAAAAAAGTAGATATTTTGACTATTTCAGGTCCCAAATAAGAAAATAACACATTTGGCAGTTACCGCATAGAAGTAATTAGTATTTAATTTGATAATGTTCCCTATAAACCCTTGAATTCATAAATCCATTTGCTTCTCATTTAGTAATAATTAAGTTTTAAAATGGAACATTGAAGGAAAAATGTTTCTAGAGTTTCTCTGTTGAAGATCTTGGTCCATAATCTCTGCAAAGTTATGTATTCCCAACTAATTAACTTAAACAGCCAGGACACAATAACAGATTTGCCATCTCTGCTTATAATTAATTTCCAGTGAGATGTCATTTTTCAACACTGAAATATTTTCCTGCTTAACAATTACGATGATTGTTTCCAATTTTTTAAAAGATGTTCTGCGAGGAATCTGTGCTGGAAACAGTTCTGCATGTGAATGAATTGCCTTGAGATTGATTTAGTACAAAGCAAATTAAATCAATGGCATTACTTGTGTGAATTTCTTCACTCCTGCTTGTAACTTTTTACCTGATCAAGGCTGTAACTTCACTTGCTGACACAGGAGTTGCCTTTTTCCCCTAAAATCAAACTGTGGCAGTTGGTTGATCCACGAAAGTTCCTCCTGAGGAAAGACAGTGCACAGTTAGGAATGCACAGCCCTTGATTCCCAAATTTAGGAGTCTCAAAGGCTATAAAATAATAATAAAATATTTCTAATAATAAAAATCTGGCTAAAATAAGAAGGTAGGTTTCTTAACTCTCAATTATTTTTCAGGTTCAATTGGGATCTTAGTAAATGGTCCTTGTTACCTCTCAGATCCACTTTATTTAATTCCATATGCAGGCACTTGTCCTGCTCCTTCCCTGTTATTTAAAAGCTCTTGCTGAGCATTCTTTTTAAGCATGAAATACTCCATAGATTTTAGTATTCATATTGTTTGTTTCTTAAGATGAATT
This sequence comes from Pseudopipra pipra, assembly GCF_036250125.1. Lineage (NCBI taxonomy): Eukaryota > Metazoa > Chordata > Aves > Passeriformes > Pipridae > Pseudopipra > Pseudopipra pipra. The sequence continues at coordinate 3,357,333 of NC_087558.1, read as the reverse complement.
TTGAGTTTGCAAAGAATGACTGTGCAATGGAGGAGCATCCTCATAGATCATCCACCTGCTGTAGAAATGTTTCGGGCATAAATGTCAACGTGGATTTGTGCTTGAAGTCTAATGTTCTTTAAAAGCATCTGCTCAATTTCTCTTTAAGAATGATATTGTTCTCCAAAGAAGCATTCAGAAAAATCCTATTTACTGTAAATTAATTTAGTGGATGAAAATCCTGTTGGATGATGTTACCTGAATGATAGAGCTCAGTAAGAGGTGTCTGCAGTGATAATTCCCCTGAGCACAGATGAGACCTTGGATGAAAGATCGTGCTCATCAGTTTGGGGATTGCAGAGGAATTTGCTGAATAATCATCTCTGCATCTCCAGAGCGATTCTCAAGCCCAGCAGAAATGTTTACAGGGCTGATTGTTTGTATTGATGCTCATCAATGGTTTATTTTCATAAGTCAGACACATCACAGAGGGAACACATCCAAGCCTGCTCTCTTGTGGGAGTAGTCACGTTGGCACATTTCAGGCAAAATTCCCACAAAAGCCCAGAGGATTATGGATAATGTCACGTTTGGAATGAAACACAGAAGTGACAAAATTTCTTCATGTTGTAAGAAATTCTGCTGGTTTGATGTTGTTATTCCTCCCAGTGCCTGTAGGTGCAGGAATGTACATTCCCCAGGTGTGTGATAGGTGGAGATCAGTTTGACAGCTCTTTAATCTCCTCAGCCTTCAAGAAGTGTGATTGTTGAGAAACACTGCAAGTCCATTTCTCTGGAGAGTATCTTCATTTCTGTCAACAAATCTCTTCCACCTTTGGCTCAAACAGTCAAACAAAGGGATCATTCTCTTTTTCCTGCCTTCACCACTGTCTCCTCATCCTGCTTCTCTTGGCTGTACAACTTTTTCAATGATGTTACCTGTGCACTTCACATTGTGGTCTCATTGCCTTTATTTTTCAATATAATTCTCTCCTCTTATACAAAATCCTTTTGTAAATGTGATCTGTCCCAGTCGATCTGGCCATTGCTGTTGCTGTTTGTATCCTATTTTGTCACCTTCTATTGACTTGTCCCCTCTTTTGACTGCTTTGACAACCATTTCTTCACTTTGCTCTCCCACAAAAGTGCCTTTGGTGCAAACCCCTATTCCTCTGAAGGCCCTGCCATCTGGAAGAGCCTTTCTGAGTCTCTCTGTCTCAGTGACTTGCTGTATCTTTTTAAAATCTCATTGGAAAGCAGCTTTTCTCATTTGCCTGAGCCTCTTAATACTATATTTGATCACTTCCATTATGAGCTATTTAATTTAGTGATTATATTATTCTAATCTTTAAGGCATTTTAGAATAGTATTTGGAAGAAAAATGTCTTGCGTTATAGTGCTCTGTTTTATTATACGTCTCCCTGACTGAAATAGAAATCACATTAGAATTTATTGAGCAGATTTTTTTTTTTAATTTCTTACACCTTCTATTTGAGTAAGTTTTATCCCTTAATAAAAAATACGAGTAAAATTGATTTTTCAACATCTTTTGAAGGTGTTTAGGACAGACATCAGATGACTGGGTCGAGGACACCTTCCACTAGACTGGGTTGCTCCAAGTGCCATCCCACCTGGCCTTGAACACTTCCAGGGATGGGGCATCCCCAATTTCTCTGGGCATCTCAGAGTGCCCAGTTGGAAGGGTTGATATAGATTAGTTTTTAATCAAAGGAAACATTTGCAATACCTAAGTCTGGTAGAGGAGAGCTTGATCCTCACAGACCCAGTTGAATGGCAGGAGCAGGGCAACGTTTCTGGTGGAAGTTCCGCGTATGAGGACTCAGCTCAGGAGAAACAGGGGATTGGGGATCAGAGAGGGGATGTCAAACATGACAGTCTCTTCCAAGAATTGTCTCCCAGAAAGCTGAAGGGCAGCACGAAATTCTCTCTCCTCAGAGACTCATCCATTAATGATGTTAATGACTGTGGGTTGTGTTCAATTTGATTGTTGTCCTCAGGAATGACTGATTGGAGCCAAGCTGCACATGGACACAGTCAGTAAAATGTCCCTGAAGTCTGGCTGTCCCTAAAACATTCCTGCAGGACAGTCTGATGGCTCGTGCTGTGCTGTGGATGCTGCACACATCGCTGTTATTCATCATGCAGGTTCTGAGCTGACATGTGTGAAGGGAATATGGGATTGTTGTGAAGGGAAAGCAGTTTACAAATCTACACTTAGTGGTTCTGTTGTCTGTCTCTGAAGCTGGCTTTGTTTACCAGCTTGAACTCCAAATGTGATGCTTTATGATTTGTGGAAATTGGGCTACTGGCACCCTCAAACCTTTCAAAAGGCCACAGAGATTCCCAGCACAGGAGAACCTGTGCCTATAAAGGAAGAAAGATATTTGTGCTTAAGTGTCAGTTTAGATGCCAGAATTTCTCTGGCACATCTATCTGGGCCTGGCAGGTATGGAAAAAATACCTAAAAGACTCTGCTGCTCCTCTAGAATGGCAGAATGAAGCCAAGCAGGAAGATTCATCACCTTCACAGCCCTGGGAATTTGTATGTAGGTAACCAAGCTGCTTTCTTTCCTGAGATTCTCTAGTCACCCCATTATTAGTGGTTAAATCTTGGAAGCACTGCCTTGCCACACTGGACTCAGGTAATGTAATTACCTGTTTAAAATCTCAATTTCTCCCAAGTTCAGCAGGAGAAAAATGCCTAGATTCTGGTTTTGCACAGTGAGACACTTGAGGCAGAAAGCTTAGGTTCAGCTTAATTTCCATATCCAAACTTCCCTGAAGCTTCAGGTCTGGGATTGGGACCCATTATTGTAATGCATTATGTTAATGCTGTAGATGAAATTCCAATTCAATCTTCTCCATAAGAAAGCCTTTGACATGATCTATTAACCATCAGATTAGAGGTAGACTGACTAATTATCATTTAATGCAATTGAATGCCAGGGTTTGTCATTTGCCAGGACTGGCTGGCTGGGGAATATAAATCTGTTAGTATGGATATCGTTATGAACTTCGGATGGAAGGGAGATTAAAATTTCCTGAATGCAATATTTATTCACAGTCATCATTCACAGACTGACACACCACAGTGTCATAAAAATGCCAGCACCTACCTTTCCATTCATGTGTGGTTTTAGGAAAAAGATTAATATGATCCCAGTCGTAGTTTAGATGGACCTACGTGCTGTTATTCTTTATTAGTCCTCCATAGGCAAACATCTCTGTATGGAATCTATATTCTGGAAGAATCCTGATGGTGGGTACCTCTTCCTTATTATAATGGCATCAAAATGACAAGGGAATAAACCCTCTGAGTCATTAAATCTAAATCCATGCAGTCACAGGGCAGTTCAGCCTAAACTCATCAGTCCCCTCTTCTCTTTCGGATGGGTCTCTGGCCACCTTCATTTTTAGTGCTGATCCTCATCTGAGCTGATTCAACCACTAATTTCCAGCCTGGCAATTAATCAGGTGCTTTACTGAAGTCCAGATAAATTAGATTGATCTCATTTTCCCTTCCAAGAAACTAGTTCTCTTAGAGGGAAAAAAAAGGGGAAAAAAAAAAGAAAAAAAAAAGGAAAAACCAGTAGATCAGTATCACTAATCTTTCCTTAGAAACCTGGGCTCCATTGGATACTGATTTGCCATTTGCTTTCTAGGTCTTTACTTCCACTCACCCCTTAAGAGTGTTTAAATTGTTACATACAAGCCCGAGATACAAGAATGGGTCCATAATTGCTCTCACCACTTATTTCTCAATTTAAAAATGAAATAATTATTTTAGTGCTCTCTTGGGAGAGTCATTTGATGTCCCTTAATTTAAAAAAAATAATAAATCAAAAGATCAATTACTTTCATACTTTGGGATGAGAATTCTCTTATCCTGCTGAGCAAATATTTTGCTTCATCTCAACACTTTACTCACTTCAGTGACAGTGCTCTCACCCTCCCCTGGCAATTTTAGTTTTGCTCCAGGTTCAGTACTACTGTTATTCAAAATTTAATGTATTTATTTGCATGTTTGACTGTATCTAGATTGTGTTTTATCTTAATGCTTAAATGCCTCACTTTGTCTTTTCATGTTCTCTTCCTATTCACGTGATGAAACATCCTTGTGCTGTTTGTTTTCATTGTAAAACCACCTTGAATTTGTCGGGTTTCAGTTTCTAGTTTCTGAAATTCAGCTTCTTTACTGATTTGAGTTTGGTTTTTTTCATTCTCTCTGACCTTTTTCTCAGTACCTTTTCTGAGGTGGTTTTTTCTCTAAATAAATGAGAATTTGATGTCCAGTCTGTGTCTGAACAGTTAAAATTTTCCATAATTATCTTATTCTCCAATGCATTTATATCCAAACAAATTCCAATAATGTCTGTTGATGCATAAATACGACCACAGGATCTTGTAGAAAACTTAAACTATCCCAACAGGAATTATTTTTAAATTACTTCTCAAAATCACTTCAAACCACTGCTTTACCTGGAGCATCATTTCCTATCTCCTGAGAAGTTCTCGCATTGTTTATGTACATTAACCTCTGAGGTTTTAAATTCTATTTTTTTCTGAACTGCTTTTGCATGCTTTTATTTAGTAAGGATTTATTTGTGTACTTCTAAGGTTTTATATTCTTCTGACCTTGCCCTCCCTTCCCATCATCTCACCGATTCCAGATCATATCAGCACGAGGTGAAAAATGAAATGTGTTTGGGTTTTGCCTGTAGTGAAGTGTAGCCTCTGAAATGTGCCACTCTTAAACTGTACAAAGGGATAATCTGTGGGCAGACTTTATCTTCATATCAAACATGTTCTTTTATGAAGTGATGTGACCTGCCAATGAAGTGTCACAGATTTTTCCACAGCTGGTTTAACTGCCCATTGTAACAAAAATAGAGAACTCAATTGAAAAAAAAAAACCCACACAACACAACAAACAGTCTCAAAAAGGTGGTTTAATATCTGAGGGTGCCTGTCTTGGAACATTGAATGGATCCCAGTTTTTCAGCAATGGAAAATTAAACAAAGGGTTTAGATGTTGTCATCTAAACCAGTTGATGGCACAATTAGGAGCCGTTGGTTTCATGGACAGAAAGTGCAATCTGCAAATAATATTCTACACAAATTGTAAAGCATTGCAGTTTTAGCTTTGTGGGAGTTTCAGACACAAACTCTTCATAAGTGAATTGGTGTTTTTCTTAGCTCAGCGTGTATGAACCTCTCTGATGCTGATCTATGTGAAATTCATGTTATTTGGTCAACATTTAATATAGAGGTGATATTTTTAGGATAATAGTCCCTGGAAGTGTTCAGTACCAGGCTGGATGGGGCTCTGAGCAACCTGGTCTGGTGGAAGGTGTCCCTGCCCATGGCAGGGGGTGGGATGAGATGGTCTTGAAGGTCCCTTCCAACCCAAACCGTTCCATGGTTCCATGGTAAGACTGTGCAATGTAAAATATGTATATTAAGCACCACGAAGATCTTCACAGGCACACTTTCCTTTTGGAAGGGAGATCAACATTTCAAACCCAGCTCCAAGCATTTTAATAAAATGCTCAATAATTAAGCAAATCTTCTATGATTTTGAAGCAGTCCTAAAGAATGATAAAGGAAGAGCCTTTATAACGAATTAGAAAAAATTTAAATTTATAATGTACTAAATTTTTAACCTACAAAAAATTTACTGCAGAGAGGAAGGAAGGTTTCAGATTGTAAGGGCTGGTCTTCAGCTCCTAATTAGGCATCAGATGTGTTTTTTTTCCCTCTTTCCTTTGCTCCCTGAGAGCTGCACCTCATTTTGAGCAAACTCAGGGGTGTCAGCAGACTTGACTTCTTGCTGGTTTGGCAGCTGCCTTCAAATGTTGTGTGCTGGAGGGCATGGGTGAGCTTCAGACAAACAGTTGGGATTGTTTTCCAAATGATACTATCAAAAAAAAAAAAGAAACTTAACTAAATATGTTTGCCATAACTCAGCAGAGACCCTTCCAGACCTGAATAACCTTCCCTGTCACCAGAGGAGTTACTGAAGTAGAGCAGAAAGAATATGAAATATGGTGATGTGGGGATATGAAAGGATGTGCTTTTTGCCTGGTTAAGGGAGAAAAAGCTCTGAAAAAAAAGGACTTTCAGGGCATAAGAACTGGAGCTGTGAATTACAAGATCTCTCTGGTGTGATTCTCGGATCCATTCCTTCAGCAAACAAAATTACTGAGGGAAATAAAACTTTATTCCCACAGAAACAAAAGGCATATGACACAATGAAATCGATTTTATTGTTATTTATTTTGTTGTAATAGTTTACTTGTTGCAAACTGGCATTTTCTGTTTAGTGTCTATTCACTTTTTCCAGCATAATGAAATTCCCACTGTCACAAGCAACAGGACTGCCTTTTAATTGGGCATAATTACATGATTTCTTTTATATTCCATAGTGACAGTAACAGCTCTACATGGACTGGTTCGTGTAGTTAAGGTATTACCACATAATTTTTAATGCAACTGTCCTTGCTGACTCCAGTGTTGTCCAGCTGTTGAGCACAAAAGGGGAAAAGGTAAGTTAAAATCTATACAGATCATAATTTGCAGGCGTGTTCACAAATATTTTGAAACATCTATTGTTTTGTAACTAAACCAATTTGTTTCTAAATGCAAGAACTAAGATATCCCCTACAAAATGTTCTAAAAAGCAACAATCTCTGAGTAATTAACATGCCAGAGAAGAAAAACAAATTTTGCTGGGAAGTGAAAAAAACAAACCTGATTTTTCTTTATGGCAAAACCTTGCAAACCCTTTTCAATGAGGTCTATTTTTAGTAAATATCTACATTTCTGGGCATCTGCCTCTTAATTTCACATGCTGAAATACCACCCAGTGGATTGTGTCCTGTCAAAAGGAAAAAGAAAGGCAAAATTATCATTATTATTCTCTGGCCCCAGAGTGGCTGATATTTCTCTGAGCCTTCGTCGAACAATTAAAATGTCTGGTAATTAGAGTGGTTGCAATCTTTCAGGTTAGAAGGGTTTAGTGTTTATTAAGAGGTTGCCTTCTGTGTTGCAAGATGGTTGTCAGCGTGGGGCCGGGCTGGGATTGCCACAGACAGCACAGCCAGGGATGTGTTTTCCACTCCTTCCCTGTTTTAACCCAGAGGAAGACATTGGATATGTCAGAGCTTTGCATCTTATTCATGCTCTGCTGGTCACAGATTTCCCCTACAACTCGAATAAGTAGGTGGTGACATATTTTTGTGGTGGTTCAGCCCAGCTCACCCCAAATCAGGGGTTTTGTCCCTCTTTACTGGAGCTCAGTGCCAGGTCTGGGAGCTGTGCCAGGCATGGGAGGGACTTCACAACCTGGGGGAGAACAAGGGTTTCACAAAAAGGAAGGAGATGGCAGGTTACATGATGTAATCTCCCCTCATATCATCTTTGACATAGTGGAAAAATCGGGTGTATGAGCTCAAGGTGCCCTCAGGCATCTTGACTTGCCAGTGGTACTTACTCAGCACATCCCTGACCTTGGCATCGGTTCAGAGCCACATTTGTTCACAGATGAGCTGCTCAGGAGGAGTTTGTCCAAACACTGAGGCACAAAGGCACCTGGGTGCCTCACTGCCTTCCAAAGTTGGTCAGGCTGACAGTGCTCCACAGAATATCTTGTTTTCAACAGTCTGACATTTTACTTTGGAAACCCAGCAGGCAGGGAAATCTCACATGGGTTCTAAAACTTGCTGCTTAATATTGTCTGACTTTGTCTAAGCTGGACTTTGGATAGCAGAGAGTTGAGAATTTAAAGTTGACTCTCTGTTCATGAGTCATGATATCTTCTCACAAAGCTTGGTAGGCTATTTGTTGTAGTTTGAGACCCCCGAAATCCAATTCCCTAGTCCAAGCCCCCCTCCCACATCTCACCCCAATGTGAGAGGGGTGAGAGGAGACCTCCTGTGTGTAATGGAAAGAAATCCAGCTACAACTTCAGCTATGACTGCTGCATGGAAGAAGAGAGACACTGCTGCTCTGAGAGTGGAAAGGATCTTTCCTTTTTCCCTTCTGAACTTTTATTGGAAGGAGAAGAAATTTGATCCTTTGTAAATATTGTTTTATCGTAGGAGACATAGTTAGGATTGTGTATATAATGTATTATAATATTTATTTGTGTAGTGATTGTAATATAATTCCCTTCCCCCCATATTGAGTCTTGTGTTGTGTCTGGAAAACCCCTCTCACACTGGGGTGAGATGTGGGAGGGGGGGCTTGGGCTCAGAAATTGGATTTTTGGGGGTCCCAAAACACTATTCAAAGTCAATAATTTGCTGAAAAGGACAGCTTTTTGTCAAAAAAACTCCAAAACTCTTCCACCTCTTCAAGTTACCTTTGTAATGAAAACATCCATTGCTTGGTGAGAGGGTGGGCAAAGTAATATGGTCCCTGCTGTGTAGGAAGGGGTTTAGAAATGAAAACAGTACATTCATAGATATGTTACTGCTTTTCAACTTAATAGCAGTAAATTTTATTTATTTTAGACTGTCTGAATTTGCGGTTGTACAATCAGGTGGGATTCTAAGATACGCTCAAAAATTTATTTTTAAAAGTAGGATTGATATTTTTCAAAGCTGGCTTTTTCTTTTTGTATCTAATATGTTTTGAAACCTGATCACACTGTTGACAACTTCATCGCTGTGGAATTGTTACAAGATGTCTCTTTATATGAGATTTAAAAAACACATGATGGTTACATTTTCCATCTTATGTTGTTAAAAGCAGAGCTTTGTCATTTCAAGTTTCAGGAGATCCAAAACAAGTCAAAATCCTAAAAATTGTTTAAAATTGTCCTTCCAGATTTATTTCCTGAAGGTGTTTCCTTATGTTAAATTATATACTTTATGTTCTTGTTACTAAAGTAATATTAATTTTTGATGGTTGTTTATGATCTGAAAATGCTACATCTGTAATATCTGGAGCGTTGACCTAAAAATAATAGGTACTGAAATACACCAGCACAGACTATTAGTGGCAAAATATTTCTTGGTGGTGGTGTAAAACTGGATGTAAACATTAAACACTCCTTGCTTCAATTCAGATCTTCTCAGTGGAGTAAAAATATGTCCTGAATATAAACAAAAGAAGGAAGAGAACACTGAGATGCCCACTGGTCACCTCTTGAGTGTTCTTTAATCCCATGGTCTCATACCTTGGTGTCCTGCACAGTGAGTGCCCTGAGCTCTGTGAGAACAATGGCTGTAAAATGGTCTTTGTTGTTCTTCCAGGCTGTTTTTTCAGGATTTGTGCAGGATTTCCCCTCAGCCTCCCAGCACTCTGGTCGCTGTGTCCCCCAGTTCCTTGAACCCTGTTTTGTGTTTCCGTTTCTCCCTCTCTATTTTCTCCACTCACAAAGTCAGCCCCAGCACTGGATAATGTTAAGCACCTTATCAGCATTCAGGAGATTTCCCCAGCACTCACCTAGGGATTCAATTCCAGGCCAGGAGTCACTGACAATACATTTTCTACACTCTCCTTTCTTGCTGCTCCCTTTGTTTCCATTGGCAGCTTCGAACTTCTCACGTTTCTGTTCTTTGAATATTATTCCCAGCACCTCTCAAGCTCTTGCCATGCATAATGCCATTCTCCACATCTCTGCTTTTTAGTATAAAGAGTGTTTCTCACGTCACAGTAGCTCAGGAGTGAGTAAACTGCTTCTGGGGGGGAAAAAGGGAGTGTCAAGTTGAACCAGCTGAAATCAAAGGCAAGAATGAGACCTTTCAAGGTAGGGTAGTGAAAATACAAGTAGCCTTTGCAATATAGGATTGAAACAGCTCACAGAGGGCTGAGATGCTTTTGCTCAATCATCCACACTAGTGGAGAAGAGATTTCCAGGGAATGGTGTCTTTATTTGGCTCAATTCACTGCGCTGTTTGAATTTTTCCGGTGGACCTTGGACAGGTAAAGTATCTTTCTGCCTCTCCTTAGGCCAGAATCCTGAGATGTAGGTTTAGGCTTCTGAAAAGTGAGTCTCTTTCTCTTCCTAACAGTTGTCCGTGGATTTGCTCTTGAGTATCTGTCATGGGTTTTGTGAAATTGCCTCAATTTTAATTCTCCTTGGCATCCATTTAGATGTCAGCCCTGCAAGTGTGGTTTGGTGAGCAGCGAGGTGCCAGTGTGCCAGGAATGCTGACATGCTGCTGGATCCTGCCTGGAGGCACAGCCTGACAGCAAAAGAGCCTGGTCAGGGAGCAGGTAAATCTGGGAGTCTGCCAGATTCCTCCCAGCTACTGAACTGCATCTTAAAGAGCAGCATAGACACAGGTAATTCTCCAGCTTTTAATTACCAAACTAAGTGGGGAACTGAGCTGCCTTTACATACCCAGTGACTTTTATAATTTTTCTTTTTGTTTAATATCAGCAATAACAAAGTCTCTTTTCCCATTTTTCTCCTTGGAATTAACAGAACTGTGGAATTTTTCTTGCTAAATTGTATTTTTATGCCTGATATCTTTCCAGATAAATATGCGATTAAAAATAATCTATACTCAATGACAAGTAAATAAATTTTTATTGAAACAACTGTCAGTAGGGAGACTCCTGCCTGGCAGGAACTTCAGAATTGCCAATTCCTTTCTGAGTCATGTCTGTGTGTGCAGGTGCCTGAATGTACCTGACTCACCTCGACCACTACATTTGCTAATGAATTAAGTGTCCTGCTCTTTGGGTACATTGTGAGATATCTGAATATGTTGATTCCTGGTGGGACCTTCTCACAATAACTTCAAGAAATTGTTCTCTCCTAGTAAATTCCTGAAAATTCTGCAAATTTGAAGTATGGAAGTTGAGGGCTTAAGGGTTTATGTTTGCAGAACTTGCAAGCTCTGAGCAAGGATCGATGGTGTGAACAGAAACATTAACAGATTTGCTTCTGTGTATCTGGCCATTGAATGTTTAAATAGCTGGCAGAAGTATTTATTCTTTTATTTTAAATAGTGTATTCCAGCCTTAACCTTTGCTGTTCATTTTTCTTCAAAAGTATAAAAAGATTTATTACTATAATATCTCTTGCTGAGCAGATCAGGAGACTCAATGCATTACAAAAAAAGCAGAAATTACTTCAAGGAACTTTACCACTGGAAGTTTCCTGTCATTGTTTACAAAATTTAGGAATGTGAAGACTTTGCTGATGTCATCAGCTCAGATATTAATGAGTTAGAGGGTCTGGGTTATCAGGCACAACCTGAAAGGGAAAAAAAAAAAAATCCACATTTTATGTTCTCCAAATCTAATTGGGAATACCTGTAGATTCTGGGATAAATTCTGCTGGAGTATGTCCATTGTAATACTGTTGAATCAAATTTATTCTGGCTTTTTTGCTGGGGTGTAGGGAATGATCATGAGTCACACTAAACCACAAAAAAAGTGGTCCTACTAATGACTCCTGTGTGTTACCCACCCTTCTTTCATAAAATATCTATTGATTACTGCTGCAGTTTCCCTAAGACTCAGTAATAACCAAAGCATGTTATTTTTTTGCCACTCTGGCAGTTCGGAACAGCAAAGGGCCAAGTGACCCGAAGACCCGAAACATGTGAACTCACCTGACTCCTGGAACCACTGGAAATAAAAGGGAGTAGCTGCAGAAAAGCTTGTCCTGGCTGTTCTGCCAGCTCTTGGAAAACTTAGATTCGTAGCTCTTTATAGAGAAAACTCGACAATCTGTCCTCATTTTTCCCCCACATCTGTGCTGGTACTTCCTCTAGGACTTCTCTCCAACCAGAACTCTTGCAACCTCCTCATTTTTCACTTGTCTATCTCCTTTTTAGCACCTTTGTTGTCTTCAGTTCTCCTCTTCATCTTGACCAGGTCCAACCTCCTCCCCTCCAGGGCTGCAGAACCTGCAGCTGAACTTCTAATTGACCCAAGTGCTGTTCCCAGAGTCAGGTAGCTCCAGTTTATTCTTCCCAGGGCTCTTGAGCCTTTTGCTCTTGGCTATTGCTGACCACTTTGGTCCTTTCTTGTCTTCTGGTCTTCATTGTAAGGCAGAGTTTCCCACTCCTGGGAATGAAAGCTAAGATCATGGCTTGTCCTTTGACAGTGGAGATGGATAATGGGCACTTCAGTGCATTTTTTTCAATGCAAAAACAGCTGAGATAACTGTTCCCATAAAAGCCCAATTGATTGCTGTAGGCATTATATTCACTCTGACAATGATAAAATGATTGCTTTAGTATCTGGCTGCATAACCCACTTACAGCATGTGCACCAGTATTATGAGAATGTTTCAATTGTGGAAATCATTGAGATGTAAATGTCACGATTGCAATTTATCTTCATTAAAAATTCCGTCGGCAGAGGGGGAAATTAATACACGTGCTGTGTGGAGTCCCAGCCACTAAAAAGTAATATGTTACACTGAAAACAGGGGCTTAGGAATGTAACCACATCAGAAAATAACTCACATTCTGGTGATGTGACAGGTGGTTATCTCAAGGGCACTGCCAGAAATGTTTGAGTGGCTCTCAGTTGTGATGGGGAGTGGTGGAACATTTCATCTCCCTCTAATGGCACCTCTTTCCCCCTCCCTCCAACACGGACACTCAGCCAAACAGAAGGGATCTGTCACCGTTGGGTTTTAGTGATCAAAAATGATTGTATCACCTCAAACTGCCGTCAGCTTCCAGCACAAAAGCCAGCTGGGAATTGTATTAATGTCACTGGAAAGACTTCCATTAAATTCAGTGATTTCACGTTATTTCTCCCATAGTTGTTCGTGGTTCTGTAACATTTCACATTTTCATTGTTTTATTTGCTTGCTGATTTATTTGCTGACTGGAAATTTTTCTTTTGAGTTCTACATCTATCAGCTCAATCAGGTGTCACATTTCTATCACAGATCCAAAATTGCCTGACTAAAGATCTATTAGAAATTATGTTTTTTCTCCTGCCACAGATGACTTTAATCTATTACCTTCTTACATATAAAGTTTTAGGGTGTTTCTTTCCTTTATTCATTGACTGTGTGGTGTTGATTTTTTTTAATTTTTTTTTTGTTATCTAGTCCAAATAAAAATTGTGATTTCTGTTCCATTTCTGTTTTAAAAAAAATTGTGTTTGGTTGGTTTGAAATCAAATATTTTAATTGGAAAGCAGTGGGTGGCCACTGAATATTTATAGACTGATTTTGATTAAGTTTAATATGTTCTATTGCTCTCAGATTTTTTTTAATTTTGTCTTTTGATGATGTGTGTCAGCATCTTGCCTGTGCTTCTCCTGTAGATGAAATGCTTCATTTCAGTGATTTTCTTCTCTGCCAGATTGAAGAGAAAATGAAATATTCATTGTTTTGTTACATGTTCTATAATTGGCAAGTCTCTCTGTAAATACAGAGTAATTGCTAAATTTATGTTTATTATTTTATTTGCTTTTGTATCTTGAGGAGTTCTGATTGTCCCAGGATGACCTTTTTTGGTTGCCTGTCCTTCTACTGACCCATTCATAATATCTTTGCCAGTGCACAGCAGTGTCTCGTTGCCACAGTTGGTGCCAAAGCTCTGTGACAAAAGATGGTTTATGATTTGAGAAGTTCCTGTTAATTGCCAAATTCTCGATGTTAAGGAATTGAAAGGTATAATTTTTCCTGAGTGCTATTAGATATCCCGTGTTTTGGCTGTCAGATATGTTTTGCACCTCTCTACCTTCTTTAAAGTACAGTGGTGAGAAATGTCTTGGAACAGGAGAGGGAGCCCTCAGCCTGGATATGAGGGTGGGAAGGGCTGGGTGGGAAGGGGAACTCCCCTCTGCCTTGGAAAGCAGAGGGGAGAGGGGTTATTTTTACCTACCATTCTATGTTTTATCCATAATTATCACAATTTAGTAATAGTTACAGGTATCTGAAAGGATGGAGAGTGACTTACATTTAAAATTAAATAAAAACAACTAAGGAAGGTCAGAGAAGGGAAGAAGTTTTAGAGTAAATGACTCTACATGTCACAGTCCAACAGAAAAATGGAATTGTTCCTGAAGGCAAACAATGGGGACAAAACATATTTGGAATGGATGTTATAAAGAGCCTTGTTCTTTCAAGTTTTAATTAATAGAACTTTCTCCTGGTTGTGCTGTCAGGGCTGCAGATTTCACATTTCCTGGGGAATCATTTTACATGACTGGTCTTGTTGGAGCTGTCGCCTCCTCTTCCCTGCATCCATCTGCTCAGGGATACAGGTACACGAGCCCTTCTCACAGGCAGGCAGACAAAACCTGCTGCATTTATGGTATAAATGGGCAGGAATTTTCTCAATTGAAAGCACAGCAGAGAGAAAGTTACACAGAAAGGCTTTGGCTGCTCCATCAGGGCTTCTGATCAAACATTTGTACGAGGCAGTTTGTCCTCAGTTCTTTCGTTCAAAGGGTGGGGAAACATTTTTCTGAGTTGTTTGGCTTGAACTGGTTGTGATTGAGTTATTTTACAATTAAATTATTTTACTTTTCCTAAAGACCGTGGAGTTTTTGCAGGTTTCCATTAAAAATAGGAAAAAATACACCAAATAACCACAACAAAGTGCTTCCACCATATTCCAAGTAGCATTTTTGTTCAAAGTTCGAGTTTTGTTCTTTTTGGCTTTTCATTTGCTGGCAGTTGAATTTTACCCTGAAGAGTTCTCTTTTAGAAGCAGGGCAGGTACTTTGTAAGCTTATAGGATCTGTCATCTTGACTGCAAACAAAACAAACAGCAAAACAAACTACTACTGTCTTCTCAGAAGGCTTTTTATATGTTCCCCTAACAACAGATACAGGGAAAAACCACAATACTGTGGAACAGTGGGTCAGCTTGACCAACTCTTAGACAACTATCTTATATTTCATTTTGATTAGTAATTAGTATAAATTGAAAAATGCTTTGAAGAAGAAATAATTTACTGTCCTCCCAAAATGTAACTTTTGGCAATGATCAGGTCATGGCTGTTGGTACCTTGAAAATCAAGTTTTTTGAATTTTGGGTCAATAATATACTGTGGTGCTGACACTATACTTGAATATTTTGATAAGTTTAGAGGCCTTAATTTCACTTTCAGGTGATCTGTGGGATTAAAAAGAATTCAGATATTCAAATTGATTGAGTAGCATTTTGTACTGTGGCTTATGGTGAATATATACTAATTTGTTTTATGCAAGTATCCTGTAATAAGTTAAAAATTTCCCTGATGCCCTTATGTATTGAAAAATGCCAAATAAATAGAAAACAGGTTAAATGAGTAAAGGACACGAGATCTTTTCCCTATATTCTGTGGCAGGACATATTTTTAATGTATATGAAAATTATTTTTAATATCTAAAAGAACTACATTTACATGTAGATGTATTTGAATAAGCATATTTTAATTTATCATACTTCTGGCCACTAAGCTAGTTACTAACCTGGCACGGTTAAGATTTTGATTTTTATGTCACACAAATAAATAGTAGATGAGTAATATGACAATAAAAAAAAGATTTAAAGTCTATTTAAATGTTAATATAGATTTTTATTTTTTTTTAATTTAGACCCATGTAGAGGAGAAGGAAACCCATCAAAGTCATGTGAGTGGCACAGCTGGAAACCTCTGGTAAATATTCCTTCACTTTAGTGAAAGTCTTTCCAAAATGTGAAGTTTTGGACAGAATTCTAAACCACCTAAACATTCTGTAGCAGATCTTATGAATGGAACAGGTAGCAGAGATGTTGTCCAGGGGGAGGTGAGGTAATGCTCGTGTATC
This sequence comes from Pseudopipra pipra, assembly GCF_036250125.1. NCBI lineage: Eukaryota > Metazoa > Chordata > Aves > Passeriformes > Pipridae > Pseudopipra > Pseudopipra pipra. The sequence goes on along the minus strand of NC_087558.1, from coordinate 3,341,603 downwards.
AATTTTTGTGGTGGCAAAGGTTTCCGAAATATTGCCGTGTTTTGGACGTGCACAAGGGTTGGTTCTTGGCTCCTGTGTTAGCCTGGGGCTCACATTTATATCTGAAAATTGTGTGTGAAAGGTGCCTGTCAAGTAAACCAAGATGAGAACATAAACCAAAGCTGCTGCTTCAGAAAATAAGAAAGTCAATAGAAAATGTTTTAGAGGGACTCCTAATGATCTGCTTGATCTTTACAAAAATGTCCCCAAGGAGCCACTTGTGTGGAGTTAAAAATACAACAACACTTTTAAGAATGTTGCTCCATTTGTTGGTGTGTTTTCCTAAGGAATGAACAGTTCTTTTTCTGACATTCAGAGTGCTGAAGTACCATTTTTAACTTAGTATAAATGCATATTATTAAAGCTTTAACAGCATATGGCAGCAAGTAATAACATCTGTGCCTCTCAGCCTTGTTCTTTCCCAACATACTGGAGGCACATTTTCTTTTCAGAATTGTGTCAGAACCACATAAAAGCCTGTTTTAAAGGAAAAACAGACAAGGATGTGAAGTTCTGTCAGTAGTGACACCAGGATCTGGGCACTTTGCTGCCTGTCCTTGAACAGTGTCACACACAAAGTGTAAGAGTAAAAGGTGGGACTGGTTTAAGGTTCAGGAGCCAAACCAAACTCCTGGATCAAAGCACTATAAATTTCCAAGTTTAGAACCTTGCTGGATCATTAGAGTGGTAGCCCAGACCCACGTGATGTTCCACTTTTTGGGAGAAGTTTTTTTTATTCAGTTGTTTATTTGGTTGAATTCCTCATCTGGACTCTGAGTTCTGGAGAAGGTTTTAAAGATCTGCAGGCCACAAAAATGTGGTGTTTGACACCCCCTGATGTCCTGAACAGAATTATGTTAAGAGCAGGTGAGGTATCAGATGTTCTCCTCAAATAAAAGAGCATAAAGAACTCCTCAGGTAAGAACCTATTAAAATGCACTCAAAGAGCTTTTGGTTTTATTATTAGGAACAGGTTAATTTTCCACTAATGTGAAATAGAAAGAAATCCCAAATCTCTCTGTTTTGCATATGTATTGTTATGCATATGGAAAATAATGTATTTTTTGGAAGCACTTGCTACAAAGTAGATATTGCCTTTTATAATTTTTTATTCTGTGAAATGGGCTACCTGCTTGTGCCACTTATTATAACATCTTGATATGAGTTCCCATTAATCTGCAATATAAATTTCAATTCTACATGTGCCTGTATTGGATTAAGGCTTAATCACTCTTTAAAAGAAGTGATCCAAATTGAACCCTTGTATAAATGTGCTCAGTTCCTCAGGACAGTAGTCAAAATTAACCCCATTTTTCTGGCTACATTTTTTCTACTTTCTGTAAAGTCTCTGTCTTTTGTACTCAGTTATCTGGTATATTCTCCTAGAAAAAAAATTAATTGCTTATAAAGTTTTAACCTTGCTCGGTGGAAGTTTAGCCTCTTACAACAGAGCCTGTAATTGCCTTTTTTATCATCATTTTTTAGTCATAAACCCAGGGGTTGTCCTTGAATAAGGAAAAATGTAGATTTTAGAACTGGTGAACAGTTTAGGAAAGTGAATTATCTTGGAGCTCATTTCTCGAAAACTGCTCTGAAGAAGAAACAATTTGCTTTCCTTACAAAATGTGGCTTTTGGTAGTTGCTTTTGTGAGTTTTGGGTCAATAATATACTCTGGTGCTGATGCTATATGTGAAAAAGAATATTTTGATCAATGTTGAGGCTTTAATCTCGCAGGTGATTTGTGGGATTAAAAAGAATTCAAATATTCAAATTGATTGAGTAGCATTTTGTACCGTGGCTTATGGTGAATATATAATAATTTGTTTTATATAAGTATCCTGTAAAAAGTTAAAAATTTCCCTGATACCTTTATGTATTGAAAAATGTCAGATAAACAGAAAACAGGCTAAATGAGTAAAGGATCCAAGATCTTTCCCCTGTATACTGTGGCAGGACATATTTTTAATACATCTAGCAATTATTTTTAATATCTAAAAGAATTAAGTTAATTTACATGTAGTTTTATTTGAACAGGCACATTTTAAGTTATCATACTTCTAGCCACTGTAATAATGACTGTAACATTGGTTTTCAGGGCTCTCTCTGATTGAGAACTACTTAGAATTTTGTACTAATAATAAAAACATAATCACGTTGGTCTGGATTAATATTGAGAAGTGTTTGCACAGTAAATATCAGAACAGCCTGTGGGTTTGAGGCAGGTGGAGAACTGGGAGAAAGAAAATTGATGTCTTCCTCAGAAAAGCAAAGTACAGGAGCCAGGATTTGCAGAGCAATTGGCTTTATTTTACTTCTCACAGATGATAAGAGCCAGCAGGTATTTTTTAAATAATGATTCACATCAGACCAGTCTGATTTCTTTATATAACAGAAGGCTTTGTGGGTGGAGTACAGGCTTTGTTATGTGTCTTTTGATGCAGTTGATATTAGAGATTAAAAACATGCTGAATGCTCATTGATAAGGAAACCAAACTAGAGAAATATAAATGGATGGGAATAAAAACTGATCCCATCCAGCCATATAAACACCACAGGGGTGCCTGGGCAGAATTACCTCCCTGTGCAGATGGGAAACACCACCCAAAGCTCAGCTCTGTTAGGCTCTGAAGAAAAAAAATGGTCTGGTTTGGACCATGTAAACTAAATATCAGACAACTGTGTTAAAATGTGTGCAAGAAGGGGCCAACAGAACATCCTCAGAATGTAATAATCTTATTATAGATTATAAAGAAGAAGATTTACATGAGCACAGATAGATTTGTGATTAAACCACTACTTCTGTCCCACACACAGGTCTCAGACTGTGTCCAATTTTGAGCACTTCAAGAGAGATGAATCAATTAGGAACTATAGCATGGAGAAGGAAGAGCATCAGGTTCTAGGAAATGATTTTATATTTCACATTTTCGTTGTTTGTTTCCAATCAAAGGCTGAAGGGAGGCACAGTAAGACCTTCTCAAGTGTGCAGAACGGTCCTGCTGAAAGGAAGAGAATAAAAATCTCTTTAGATAGGCAGGTTGTAGGGGCTTTATGTTGCAGGTAGAAAGATTTGGATCAAACTTGGAGCAAAAAGGGCAGTAAGACAATGCAACAGATTGCTCAGGGTGCTTGTAAAGTCATACCCAGAAGGTCAGATGATGGTGGAGGGGCAGCAAGTGTCTGTCACAACAAATGAAGTTAAACTGGTCCTTCCTTTGGGCACGGGGAACAGACCAGATGACCTCTGAGTGCCTTCCCTCCTTGAGTTCTATGATTACATGGAAAATGTGTCTCAGACCTTAAAATAACCCCCCCTGAATGCTTATTAATATGACAGTGGTTGTTAACATTAACTAGACTTAATCAGGGCTACTGTCCCTTCCTGCAGGACGAGAATGAAGCGACACAAGCTGTGCCAGCAGCGCTTCCCCTGTTTACAAACAGGAGAGAGATGATCTTGTCGTCCACAAGGATTGTGATTCTACAAGAAAATGAAGTGTTTAATGAAAACTAGATGTCAAACTGACACTTGATTTTAAATTAAAACACCTCCCAAACATAGCATAATGTACTTTTGGGTAATAAACAGGAGTAGTGAAGTTTGAGCAGTGTGTTTTTCGGCTCAGATGGTGATTGGATGGGGCAGGAGCTGATGGAAACTGGGGAGGTGCTTCAGTCATGTCCTATGTGTTAATCATAGAATCACAGAATGGTTTGGTTTGGAAGGGACCTTAAAGCTCATCTCATCCCACCCCCTGCCATGGGCAGGGACACCTTCCACTAGCCCAGGTTGCTCCAAGCCCTGTCCAACCTGGCCTTGGACACTTCCAGGGATGGGGCAGCCACAGCTTCTCTGGGCAACCTGTGCCAGGGCTCCACCAGCCTCCCAGGGAGGAATTCCTTCCCAATATCCCATTTATCTCTGCCCTCTGCCCCTTTCAAGCAGCAGCAGCTTGAAATTGTCATCAGGGCACCTGCAAGTTTGACCCCATGGAATCATCCATACCTTAGTGTTTATGTCTTTATTTACTTACTTATTTATTTCTTTATTCTGTTTGATTTTTTTCCCCTCCAGTTTTTAAAAATTAATGCCAAAGTTGTGAGAAAAGACCAACCTGGCTTTGCTGGGCACTGTGCCTTTAAGAATGTGCAAAGCAAATGGGCTAAAGCAGATTGGGGAGTCTGTGTTGTCTCCATGAGCATCTTGATTTTTCATAGATTTTTTTAAAACAGGAAGGATTTGCCAGACACCATCCGTGCCAGGCAGAGTAGGATAAGTCTCTGTAGTGAGCCCATTGTCTGGGTATCAGTCTGATTGTTAAAGGCTTGACATAATATATGAGAATTAAAGAATTTTAAAATACCAGAGCACTTCTGGCCTTTATTCAAACCGCAAATCCACTCAAAGTAAAGCATCTGTCTACAGACAATCTTGATAGAACTCTCTTTCAACCTCTTCAAGATATAGCTTTTTTTTTAAAAAAATCTTCTTTTAATTTACACCTATCAATACTCAGGAAAGGAATTCTTAAGGAAAGTCTGTTTGCTTTTCCTTTTCATAGGCAATATTAGGCAGGGGTTTTATGTGATGAATTTTTATTACTACAAAAATGATCTTGTGTTGACTTCATCAAGTGACATTCTAAAACAATGAAACCCATTACTGTGAAAACATCTAGATTTGATAAAAAATAAGCTTTCTGTTAAATATTTGAATCAGTCCCTCCAACTCCATGACAGAAATCCCATCCTCATTAATTTCAGAAGTTTAAAATTAATGTTTACTATAATACAATAATATTACTGTTATAATATGATGAGATCTTTATCTCACATTGGAAAATATTCTTATCCACCTTAGAATTTCTGAAATTAGAATGTTTTCACTTTGCTTTTTAGTTTGCTCATGGTGCTACACAAATAAGCCAAACTGTATCTAGAGATGAGGGGGACTCAGTCTTTTCTCTCTCCTACATTTACCTTTTCCCAAAATATAGTGAACCCCCAAATATCCTAAACTGAGACTCAGTTTTCCTCTCTGTATCTCAGTATTTTTTTTAGCTTGGTAACAATACTTGTGTTCTTTGTAAAACACTTTGAGTCTGATATGGAAAAATGCTGCAAAAAAAGCTCATTTTTTTTCTCATTTAGCTTTTACAGACAGATTTCAATAGTCATATTTTATTACAATATAAACATCATATTTATATGATAATGATTTTTTCCTCAATAGATATAATCTGTTTCTGTCCATATGTGCTAAATATGAACATGTTTTGTTTGAATTTTCCATGTTCTAGGAATTTTTTGTGCTTAACCTGTAAACCAGCAACAAGGAAGGAACTATAAGTTCCTCAAATTATATTTCTCTTAGACAGACAATACGTATTACTTTTGCTCACCTTATAGTTGCAACTACTAAAGGAAACTGTGACACAGCACATTCTTTCTGCTTGGAGAAAATGAAATCATGTAATGGCTCCACTCTGCTGAAGGAACAATATTCTCCACAAGCAAATTTATAAATTTTCCTTGTATACTTCTATAGCAAGGTCAGATGTCTTCCCTTTTTTTTAAAAAAAAAAAAATAATTTGCCTGAAAAGAGCCAGCCCACAAGTTCCACAATACCCAAATTTCATGCCAAAATGTTAAAAAATGTGTCCCTGAATCCACTTAGTGTGAGACATTGAGACTTGCTTATAAAGTACCTTTCCCTGGTATAAAGGGACCTTAACACAGCTGAAAGCAGGGCTTTGATCTCAATAAGCTCATACTTCCCTAATAAGAAGTTGTTCCTTATGTAATTCCAAAGAATTAATAGTGCAGCAGCAAAGAGGAACCCACATATATTTTATGAGAGTCAGAAGAAACCAATTTTTCACTGCAAAGTGCTTCATATTGTGCAAAAGCATGAAAAGGTAAATGTTTCACTGAGGCATCACAGGAGAAGCCTCCCTTAGCCCATATAATCCAAAAAGGTCTTCAGGGAGGGATAAGAGGGAAAGGTATATTAGAAATGATGTCCTGATGATTTAGACCAAAATTCTAAGGAGAGTCTTCTGAGAGATTCTGGTGGTGATTCACAGTTTAAAAGCCCAAAACAGAAGAAAAATGAAAAAAAAAAAAAAAGAGGAAAAAAAAAAAAGATCTTGGTTCATTGTAGGGAAGGATCAGTGAAATGGCAGGTAATTACTCCCCACCCTGTCATCCAGTTTATCAGAAAACAGAGTGAACCTCTGCAATATCTAATAATCACAAACAAACAGCAACTAATGGTGTTTGTGCTGCAAAAACCGCCGGGTCCCCAAAAGAACAACAAAAGAATCCAGGCAAGTTATTGTGGTGAGAAAGTCATTATTGCTGCCTAAGTGACACTGAGTAAATAAAATGAAATTAAAGCTGTGAGCAAATGTTGCTGCCCTGGAGATCAGGATAATTTTGTGGCACATCATATCAAGGAATATGTGTCAGTGCTGACAGTGGAAATGCATCAGGACCCCAAAATTCCCTTTCAGGACTCACTGGCATCACAAAATTCTTCTGATTTTAGTGTCTGTGCCCTGATGGAAGAAAAGAAGGTACTTTTTATTTTCCCTGGCAGTAATGGGATGTGTGGTTTTTGTGAAGTCGTGACATCTTCCCCCTGTGTGTTTCAAACCACCGTTTGGAGCAGAGAATCACTCCCGGGCTGTTTCTGCCTCTGCATTTACAAAATGCTTGGGAAAATAATAGGTTTGTGTCATATCATAATAATAACCACTTACAGGCTATTCTCACAAGCTGAAATCCTAACCAAGCACTATAGGATTTGGCCTAATTACCCAATTCTCATTCTCCTGTAGTCGACAAAACCTTTTTCTCTGCCTCTGTGGTTGTGGAATGCCAGGATTTCCCTGTGCAGATCAAATAATTCTGATTTTGCTTTTATATTCAACTGGCAACTGAATTGATTTTTTTTTTCCCTACTAAAAATAGATCAAAGTTTCAGGAAAATTACAAATTTCATTTTCTAAGCTTTGTATTTCAGTTATTTCGAATAGCTGAAATGCTGAAGAGAAATCACACTGATTTCACACTTAATGTACAAAATGGCTTTTTTTTATTATGTTGATATTACATAAAAAGTTCATAAGAGTGATGACATCGAATTCGGATGCATTGTAGAAACATGTTCTAATTTTTATCCATTCTAAATCCAGTTTTATCCAGTGTTTGATGCATTTCCTTTGGTTGGTACCTGAATGATTATATTTCATTAAAAGTGTGTTGTGTCTTGTCTTCATAGCAATTCACAGGGATGGTCACCAGAATCATGTCCAAAAGTAATTCTGACTGAGTTTGCAAGTAGTTACTAAATTTTATTTATTTGAACAACATTGGATTTATTTTTGGAGACTTTGACTATAGATCAAAAATAAGGTAGTTTAAAGTCAGTATAAATCAAAATATGGTCTGAAACGTTAATACATTACCTGTGTCACTGGTAACAATTCTATCAAAAATTCCTTTAGCTATCAAATGAAAAAAAAATGTTTTTGAGTAGATTTCTGGGTGATACACATAAATTTGATGCAAGGTAGAAGTTTCTCTGTATATCAATATCATGCAGGTCATTATAAAGTTAGAATAAAAAATTGATGTTGGAGTTGTACACACTCAGTGGATCTGTCAGCTGTTTTTAGGAAAATAGATTTAACTGCTTTGTATTTCAACAAAAGATATCTTACTATCTTATGAGATAATGGGGAAAAAATCCATTAAGAGCATAAGGATGTGGTGTTCAGATAAGTTATTAAGGAAATTAAGTCATTAAGGAAAATGTTTATTGGAGTCATAAGTAAAGTAGGTTTATTTTCAATGGCACTTCGTATCTTGGCCACTTTGGGTTTGGATTTGATACATTGCAAGAGAAAGATAGTGATAAAATTAGAAAAAAATTAAAAAGGAGGAAGAAAAACCAATTAAAACTAATAGTAACTATGTAGAAGGCTTTTTCCAAACCACATTTCAAGATTAAGTAACTGTCTTTTCAAAGAACATTCAGGAGGAAATATTTCAACGGAATGATTTCTACTAATTCTTGTACACACTCTTATCTGAGCTGGTTTTATTATTTTTGTCAGATTTTTTGTCTTTTATCTCTTTGTTGTAAACTGTGTTCTGGAACCTGACGTGGGTTTTTAAGTTATTTCAGTGGGAAGAGTTACATTCATTAGTAATTTCTCTCTTACCACGAATGAATTTGGATTCTTCTACTTTTCTCTTGAAATCTTTTGGTCTCTCCTGGATTACAGGCTCATGTTCGGCCACAGAAAAGGTTCAATTGGCATGTTAAAAATGTCATCATCAGATACCAATCCTGCAGAACAATTTCTAGGAAACACTTTCACCTATGGAAATTCGGCACCAAAAAAAAAAAAAATCCCGTTTATTCCAAGTTTTTAAAAATGTTGGATTTTGGAGAGTTGTGCTGTGACAAGGGACAAGTCATTGGAATCCCATTGCTCTGAAGTCATAGATATGTCTGGATAAAAATTCATCCTTGAGGTTCCTTGTCTACTAACAGGAGTCCAGGATTATTTATTCCTGGTTCTCTAAAACAATTGGTAGCTGGACTTGTGCACAGAGCTTGGCTTTACTGCAATTGTTTCTCCAGCTATTCAATATAAAAATAAATACCTACCTATGGGGATGCAGGGAGGTTAATTCATTAATATTTATGTAGCACTTTTAGTCATTTTTATAGAAGGGACTATAAAAATGCTTATACAGATGAGGCTGTAAAAATAGGAAATTGTGTTCCTGCGACTTATAAATTTTTTGGCAGTAATGACACACACCTTGTTTTCAGTATTGCTTCTGTTCTTTTATGCAAGGCCTTCATTTAGAGTGGGATAATTTTAATCCAGTTTTAGTCACCTAAAATTTAGGTGTGTAGTCTAAGCCAGTAATTGATATTCTTGCTAAAGGAGATAATTCCACATATCTAAGCTTTGGTGCATAATTTTTGGATTTTGAACGTTTCTTGAGATGAATCTCCTCTCTTTAGTAGAAGTGTCCAGTGACCATCACACCTTCCTGGCTCTGACACCCTCCTGGGGGTTTGCAGGCTGCTGATGTTTTTGCAAGGGAACTAATCCAACAGTTTGGCATCAGCTCCTCCAGATGTTTCTGGTTGGCTGTGGAGGATTTTCTCCTCTTCTCTTTATTTACCTTTTAAGGCAATACTAATTCCCAGAAACACAACTAAAAACACCCCTGTTATGTAGATAATGGAAATACGTATTTTTTCACGTAATTCCTGCATAGAATACATGAATTTATGGCTGTTTATTCTTTTATAGTTTTAAAAATGTTGTGCTTGCTGTCACATCAGAATACAGGGTGGAACTTGCCCGAGCAGAACTGGAAGGATACATTTTCTTCCGTAAAACATGAGGAAATTTTAGTACAAGTTCTGAGTGTGTTAACAATATTAAACCCCTTGACTGTCACACTCATCACTGAAACTCTTAAGAGCAGCCTTTTGTGACTAAAAGCCTGGTTCTAAATCTCGGAATCAGGGGAGACAGAGAGTGAATTCTGTCCATGGCCTGGATGAAAAGTATTTTCAATAGTTTGCACTTGGCAGTACTGAAGAATTTGATAAAATACAGATATTTCCAAGAGAATTTTGCTTCTGTTCATTCACCAAGTAACTCATGCAGAACTTCAGATTATCACTGGGTAGAATATAAGAGGTGATATGACTTATAATCAACCTGAAAGAAAAACTAACACTTGTTTTTTTTAATCTGGCATTATAAAATTGACCGGTATCTATCTCATAAACGAGGTGCATGCTTTTATATTTTATTACAGCAGGTTCATAAGATGAATCCCCTCAAGTGTGAGGTAGAACTGGTTTAAACTGAAGAACTGTTCCGTAAGCAGTTCGGAGACACAATAAACAATGATTTACTTCTTGGAGCATTCCATTTTCCAGTATGATAATGACATAACTGTAATGAACCATATCTTCTTGTTATGAAAAAGAATCAACCACAGTTGTTGCACAGACCTGCTGTGTATCTTGTCTGACAGCACTTGCTTTTTCCCCCAGCTGCGTGGATTTGCTTGTAGGCAAATGGCAAAGCTTATCTCCAGCCTCAGTGTTGTAAGGTGATAAACATGTTTTCCTTTATGCACAGGAGACATAAATGCATTCCTGCTCTTAGTTTATTCCAAAAGAAATTCTAGCTCTGTAGTAATCCTGCATCCTTTAGAAGTCAATAAGCCTTTTCCCTAAAATAAGCTGACTATCCATCTGTTCAGCTGCATTCTGGACCTCTGCTGAGTGACCACAAACCTGCATGGGGTGTAAGTCCCATTCTCAGATATGTCCTGATTGATCATAACAGAGATTTCCACACATTAATGCTTTTTTTGGGAAATATTCTTTATATGATGAATGCTATTTGTTTGTAAAGGCTGTAAAATTAAAGAGAAGGACAAAAAGAAAAAGAAAATAGGGAGACGTGTTTCTTTTGACATCCCTGAGACTCTGACATAGAATTTGATATTAGCACTGATTTCAGGTAACTCTTATGAATGCACTGTAACTGTAGCAACAAAATGGCTCTTTTTAAGTTCTATTTCTTACCTTTTTCCAGCAGTTTTCCTTCATAATGAATTTATGAATATGTCTGTATTTTAGCAGCTCGAATTGATGAAAAGAAGAATTTACCATTGATTTCCAAACACAGAACCTCAGTCAGGCAAACAACTAATTGCTCCATTTTCAGTATGAACTGAAAAGCTTTTGTCAGTGGCAGCCAGCTCAGAGAAATAGCTCTGGTACAAAAGCAGCTGACCCTGGGCTGAGGTGGAGAGAGAATAGAACTCAGAATAGCAGTGACATTATACCTGGATTGGTGACATTTGGATATAAGGAGGGTGCAGAGAGGTAAATCAAAGTGCAAAGAGTTTGTACAGGAGAATCTTCTGAAAATAGAAAGAATGGGATGTCTGACAGGGCCTAAATCCATGACGGGCTAAAGGTGATACCTTTGGGCTCAAGATGGGATTTGGGAAATCCTGGAAGATATGGGCTGTGTGAGAAGTAGTTTCCATCCTCTAAAAGGAGCAGACCCATTGGTTTGCCACCCAAACCAGTTGTTATCTCAGTGAGGGCAGCCAGGCTGTACCTGGAGTAGAGCTGGAGAATGGTTGGAATCAGTCCCAGAAATATGGAACATTGGTCCCTGGACATGGGATGGGTGGTGACAAAGTGGTGGCTGGTCAATGAGATTCTTTTTTTACATATAAAAGCAATCAAAAAAGGATTGACAGTGACACAAAAACACCCCCCTTGTTGTGGGCCGTGATGTTTTGTAGCTGACTGGTGCCCACAGCCTGATATCACACTGGGTTTGGAAATGGAATCAAAGACACACCTCAGATATTCCCACTCTCAAGACCTCCTGGCAGCTGAGGGGGAGGGAGCATTTGCTGAAGAGAAAACCAAAAAAATCCAGAAAATTGCTGTCTATCATCCAAACAAGGCATTCAGTTTGCCTTGTTATTGTAACATAAGGCAAATTTTAATTTCTAGGAAAGGAATTTCTTTCTATCATAAAGTTTTGAACTTTAATTAACTATCTGTAAAGGGCTGATGCCTTAGATAGCAGACAGAAAGCCTGTGTAAGCTTATAATGGCCAAGGGCATACCTGTCATCTGATGTAATCTTTACATCTGTGCCAAAACAGATTTATGTTCTTATGAATAAATATTATTTGGTCATTGTATGAAAAATGATTTTTAATGGGAGCAAAGTTGAAAACTATAACTCACTTATGCAGTTGGTTATTCGCCTAATGAAAGTCCTGCAGAAAATGTATTTCTGGGTTATTCAAAAAAGTTCATTAAGGTGTCCAAAATCTGACACTATTTTCTATTAGGAAACACAATAACCTGCCCAAATAATTTAGATCTTTATATAAAGGGGCTGATTTAGTTATGTTCTCATGCAGAAGTTATGCACCTTCGGTACAAAAATAATAAATAAACAAGAGTGGATCCAACACTTGAAATTACACTGGAGTCAGGAGAAAATATAAATTAACCAACTCTAAAAGGAGGATCAGTGAATCAGCAAAAACTGATGAGACAATATATGGAGAAAATTACTTTCCTTAAACTGAATTCAAGACAACAGAACAATTTAAGAGACTGAAATACCATACAGATGTTGTGCCAAGACACACTTTAAGATTTGACCTTCTCTAAAATTCCAAAAATATTTTCTTCAGTCTTCTGGGAAGGTGGATTTTCTAGAGCACGAAATGTGAATCAAGATTTGATCTGAATCCAGACCTCCTTAAAATTAGAAGGGGTTGTTTTCTCTTAGGTAAAAATATGTGATCAGGACAAAGGATAGTTAGCCACTAAACAATGTTTATATCATGTAAGTAAGAATATTGAGATTTTCACTTTTCTGTGGGTTTTCCTGTCCTTTACTGGAGCAGCACAATGCATGTTTGGCCAGACCTGTCTGGGTCCTGTCTGAGTTTAAGGTAATTTTGGCATGAATTAATTTTGACTGAATTAGTGACTTTTTGTGATCAGATTCATAAATCTGGTGTCAGTTGGGTGAAAAAAACAACTTTTGAGTACTGTCACAACATATTTCCAAAACATATATTTCAGATACATAATGAAGGCTTTGTTCTGGATGTTTGATTCTAAATGTTGAGAATAACCCATCTTGTGTTCTTTATGTCTGATATCAATGATTTAACACTTTGAAAAACATTTAATATCAGAGTGTTATTAAATATTTTAACAAATTGATTCATTCAGCTAATGGGCCAAGAATTATTTAACGTTCAATGAACAACTATTGAAAGTGAATCCATTTAGATGATGATGTTTGATCATCTATTTTTAATTTTATTATTGATCACGATTGATTGTGGTCAGTTCATGTGAAATCTTAATCAGATATATTATCCCTGTAGATTTTTTTTTTTTTTTGCCACATGCCACAAATAGGAATTCTTAATTTTCTCTAAAATTAAAACAGGCATTGCTGAAAAATCATGAGCACATTAGTTATGTACTGACAAGAGACCAGTACTCTGCAGTGACAGAAGTGGAGTCTCTCGTTACTGATTGCAAGTATTCACATGTCTTGATGCAGGCACCACCAAAGGTTGCCAAGAGTACTTGAATCAGTCTTTTATATTGATAAATACAGCAAGAGAGACTCTTGCATATGAAAATTTTCACCAGGTGCCACAGCAGCTTTGCTTATATTAACAGAAAACTTTGGGAGTAGTTTGTGGCTAATTTAACCTCTGTTGTCCTCAGAAAGTAAGACTTGGTTACACTCTGAAATTCGCTTTCAGAGCTGATGCAAACTTTTATTTGCTCCTTTCTCTGTTGTATTTTTCTGAACAGTGATGTATTTTTTGACATTTTCTAACTTCAAGTTCAGAAGTGTGTCTGCACTCAAACTCTGAGATGAACAATGAGCTTGAAGTTTAGGTCCTTGGTATTCTTGAAATATTGGGTCATCTTTTCCTTTGTTTCTTTAATCCAGTAATCATTCCTGTTCCTTGCACAGATATATCTCTATTTCTATATCTATATCTATGCATAAACCCATCCTTATGTACCTGAATGTATAGACAGACCAGTAGAACTGCATTTAAAGTAGCTAAACTTGGTTTCTGACCAGTTTTTGGGGGAAAAGCCATCCTTGTAGTGACATTATGGCACCGTTACCAGAGATGTTTAGCAGTTCTTAGCAACTGTTGAAACCACCTGTCCCATTTTGGTGACACTCTTTTAGATGAGAAGGATCTTCAATTCAAAGGAAAGCTGACAGGCTGCAACTGGGACTTGGCTTTGCTTCCCAGAGAAAATCCAAACTAATAAACTGCAGCTCTTGGGACATAGTTCCCTCCTTAATGCAGCCCTGGTATATACAGGTGGTTATATTATGCAATATAAACACCTTCATGTACCTGCAATATGAACACCTGCATAACACAAGTCAGAGGGTCTTATTTTTAGAGAATTCAGCAGCAAAATTAAAGGGGAAAGTAAAAGAATTCTTAGTGAAGTGTTGATTTGGAGTCTATTATCTTCCAAAGGCTTGATGTAGGTCTGGGAGGTTCTAAAAGTTATGGAGTCTTTGGAAATCTCTAAAGAATTCCATCGTGAAATAGCATGTCAAATTACATTTATTAGCCAGGTGAGGAGCCAACCATTAGTAATCTCTCTTCTCTGTTGGATTAATTAATAATGTTCCTCTCATGCAGTCATGTATCAATAATACATAGCAGAGTGCCCATGTAATGTGTGCTCATACATATGTGTGTGTTTTTATAGGTATCATCATATTTTCAAAAGAGAAGTAGCTGCTATTCACACAGTGACTCTGATTTGTCCCACATTTTGTGGCATTTGGTCCAGACTGGAGCAACAAATATCAAAAAGTGGGTGCTCAGGACACCTGATATGTTTTGATCCATTTTTGCAGGATGATTGGAGTTTCAGCCCAATTTCTTTGTGCCCTGAGTCCATCGGCTCAGGTAAAGTGGTGATTAGTGTTATATTGCTTCATTTTCTCAAGCACAGACTTCTCAAAATGACTGCAAGGGATGATTATAAATATCCAGATTACAGGTGGCTGGAATTAGTCAGTTCCCAGAAGACTGGAATCATTTAGTTTGGTTTCATATTCATCAGTGCTTCGTATGTAAAGTTCAATGTTCTAATCTCTGGAAATGCAGCATCTGGAAAGTTTAATTTTAAGTTTTCACCTGGAAATGAGCACCTGCAACTTCTTTTGAGTTCTATCAACTTCTCAGTTAGAGTTTCTGTCCTATTCATTGCTTCTGTGACTTCAGTGTTAATTTTGCCTTGAAGAAAGCCTTGTATCTTATGATTATTTGGTTTTGATTAATTTTCTCAAGTTGCTGAGCCAGTTCCTCCTTTTCCAACTGTGGTGACGAATCTGTAACAGGTAATTCTGCAGCATGACCTACTTTCAATTTTTAGCTACAGAAGCAGCAGAAAAGGATTAAAAATGTCAGCAGCAAGGGTAACATTTGTTTGGGTGGACTTAAAAATGCAATTTTTACTAGCACAGGACCTCTGCTCCATTCAGAACTTACAGGACATGTCCTGTGTATTGATTACCCAGGACAGTTCACAAATATACCCACTGCCTTCTGCAGCACTTGGAGGGCTTCTCTGGGTTTCATTCCTCTAATAACTCTGGTAAGTATTTAAGAACTATTCTGGAATTGTATGTAAATTATGAATACACGTTGAGAAAACTGAACTGCAAACTCCTACACTTTCAGCTAAAATTAATAATATCTCTGTTCTCCATTTTTTTGAAGCAAACCACCCTTCCCTCAACCAGCTGCACTGTTAAATTTGTTATTCCCCAATGTATCTTGAACTAAAAGGCTGAGACATGAACGAGTTGTAGGACATATGTCAAGAACTTTTATCTTAAAGGGTGTAAAAAATGTGAAAAAATAAATAGGATATGAGAGAAGAGGAAAGAAGGGAAGAGAAGAAAGTGAGGGGAGGAGAGGAGAAGAGAAAAAGAAAAAGAAAAGAAGAGGAGAGGAGAGGAAGAGAAGAGAAGAGGAAGAGGAAGAGGAAGAGGAAGAGGAAGAGGAAGAGGAAGAGGAAGAGAAGAGAAGAGGAAGAGAAGAGAAGAGGAAGAGAAGAGAAGAGGAAGAGAAGAGGAAGAGAAGAGGAAGAGAAGAGGAAGAGAAGAGGAAGAGAAGAGAAGAGAAGAGAAGAGGAAGAGAAGAGGAAGAGAAGAGGAAGAGAAGAGAGAAATACTATTTCCCTCTTGGAAGCAGCAATGTTAGAAAGGAGAGTTTCAGTCCTTGCTTTCCCCCATTATATCCTCAAACCTGATGGGGGAGGGTGGCAGTGGGAATAGTTCAGATGGCTCAAGTGTGCTGAGCTGGCTTTTTGAAGTGATGAATTGCTCACAGCTCTAAACAACCGAGCGCAGGCTCAGAGCCAGCAAAGGCTGGCAATTGGAAATGGAGAGCACACAGTGTGTTCCAGAGGAGGGAAAGGAGGAAATCGTTCCAGTGGAAAACTTGTTCAACACCTGTTTAGTGCCGAGTGTTTTGTACAGCTGCCTGGAGTGCCAAGGACTGGCCATTCCAATAAATAAGATGCTGAGCAAATGAACCGTTCAGCTCATCAGTTTGTTGGTTCAGACATTTCTCTGCTCTTTTTTAGGCGCTAAAAAAAAATGCTGATTGAGATAGTTGTGTAATTAAGTAAAATTGTTTTCCACAAGATCTAAAAGGAAAATATGGTTGGCTTCCTACCTGTTCCTTCCAAACAGCTCTGCAGGTCTTATTAAACCCTTTCTCATTTAAATGCAAATAAGATGTAATATCAAATGCAGACAGGTTTTGCTCTTGAATGATGTGTATCCCTTTTTCTAACCTGTGTGTTGAGAACATGTGAACTCTTAGGCTTTAGTCAACCTTCAAAAATCATCCAAATACACAAACCACTTCTGTTCCTCAACATTATTCCCTATCAGTGTTTTATGGGATTTATTTTGTCTTGGCTTCATTTTTTCATCACTTAGGCATGGAGGATGTTCTTAATGTCTCAAAAAGAAAAAAAAAACAGGGAATTATTGAGTTGACATTATTCTATTGGAAATTAAAGTCTGAACACTTAATAGCTCTAAGGTAAGGCTGACATTGGTTTCTCAGTCAGACTTACTACACCCAGACTGTATCAGTGGTAAAAGTAAATTAAGTGACTGGCCTCTAATCATCTCAGATGACTGGTAATGATTCTCTACATTTATGATTTTGTACTATAAAATTGATCTATAAATACAGGTTACAGCAGCATATTATCATGACATTCCTATGTTTAACGTTCAGATTCCAATCGTTCTATTTGTGGTTTCTATAATGCTTTCATGTTAATACTCAACTTCTGTGTTTATGTTAATCCTTCCTTTTCTTTGAAAAGAAAACAAAGGGATGAAGTAGAAAGACTCAGTGCACAAATAATGGTTTTTTTTTTTATGATATAAAACTGATACCTTTTACTCTCGAAAGCAACCCATCTGCTGTGATAATGAATGTAATGGGAAAGAGTTTTAATTATGACTGGCATAACCATCAGCCAGAGACTTGCTGTCAGAGATGACTAAAATGAGGATATAAAAAATCTGGCACCCCACATAAACAGGGCTGTTTAGGTATTACAGCTTGTTAATTACCTCTTTATTAAATCCAGTCCTTCTTTATCATTGTAAAAATGTTTGAAAGAATAATATTGTCGTTACAGAGGTGACGGTGCTGTGAGAAGAATTAAAGTGCCTGGAAGAATGTTTCATATTTACATGCATTTGACACTTACCCATGTGAAGAAAATCTACTATCTTCTTAGAAAATGCATTTATCAGCTTATCTTTGTGTTATATGATGAAGTTTTATGTATATCTTTATCACACATAGATTTTTTCACACATATCTCAAAAACCCATCCATCATGTCTTGTGCTTTAATCAGGCAAATTGATTGATCTCAAGCCAAATATGATCCCAAATATTGTTAAATGCACTGAGTATACCAAAAGACTTCACAAGCAAGGAGAAAATCATTGTCACTAACTTAATTTTGAGACATTTTTCATTTAACCACTTAAATTACAATGTGTTGTTTCTGTCTGTCCCTGTAGATTTTTATCTGTACACGTGTATGCATAAAAGATAGAAAACAATAGATGCATAATTATCCCATGGAAAGAACTATATCATGTGTTAATTGGCCAAAGGGCCACTTTGACAAATCTTGATTTCCCAGGATATTTAGATTTTCTTTAATGTAAATCTCTGCTAAATTTAATAAAGCAGCAAATCACTGTTCATCTGAATGAGCTTAAACAAACCTATTATACATTAGTGTAGCACTAAGTCTGATGAGAAACTTGTTTGAACATGTTTTAGGATGGCTCTTTGTGGTCCCTTTGTAAACACATGTTTCTTCTTCCCAACACCCCCCATAGCAACTGTTATCTCCCATGCAGGAATGTCCTGGGAAAGGTGTCCTGAGGTGTCCCATTGGTCCTTGTTAACCCCTTCCTGTGATTGGGTGTTCCTGTAAGCCCCTTGAGACTTCTAATTGGTTAACCTGTGATTCTCCCTAACCCTATAAATGTGACATCCCCACCAATAAACACTCTCTTGCCTCCTTTCCACGCCCGGTGTGCTGTCTCTGTGCCTGCCATGGGGCCACGTGGGTGCTGGGGGGAGGGGGGAGCACCTCTCCCCTCCAGGCTCGGGGCCTGAAAAACCCTGTCCCTGGAGTCCCCTTTCCCCGTCCCTCAAGACGTCGGAATGGTTCTTCAGATGGAGATGGAACTACAACTGGGCTCCCCCACGTCGAGGGTGGGGAAAGGGATCCAGAACTGGTGCCACCGTGTGAAGAAACGAATTTACTGAACTCTTCTATGAAGATAGGTGATTCCTAAGGCGCAGATGCGACATCTGTGTTCCCCGACGCCCCGAAGTCTTCCCCAATCCCCCTCAATCCGCCGTAATTGGTGCCACGTGGTGAAGGCCAAGATTGTTTGAACTCTTCTGTGAAGATTAGAGCAGTCCTAACGCACAGACTGGGGCGAAGTCGTGCTCAACGGTGGACCGGAGTCTAAGCGTCAAGGTATTAGCAGACGGCATCACCACAAGAGAGCAGCCTGTTTTGAATACCTCAACCTTCCTGAGGACATTCAGGTAAGGAGCAGACCCGGCATATTCCCTTATAAGCAGACTTCGGCATACTCCCTAAACCTCTCCCCCTGTAAACCTGTAACTACAAGAAGCGTGCATGCCTCTTTAAGAGAGAAAAAGAAAGCTTAAAGAACATATCTAATTCCATCCGCAAGTCATCTAATAAGACTGTTTTGCTAACCTGAAAGATAGTCCCGTTTCTAACAAGGGACTTAGACCACGCCAGCATGGCGAAAAAAGGGTTAAAGCTGCTAGAAACAGCTCCGCAGCAATCCCCCTGCGCGGCTCCCGGCCCCGGGCCGGCCCCGCCGTGCCGCGGCTCTGGGGAAGCCCCGACATCAGCCAGCCCCGCTCCCGCCGCTCCAGCTCCCACCTTCCGAGCCGCCCGGGGCGCACCCCGCCCCGCGACAGACCGGACCGGACACCCGCGGTACCGCCGCCCCGACGAGACCCCGGCGCTGCTGGCGGCCCCCGCCGATCCCGCCTGCACCCTGCTCCTGCCGCACACAGCACCCTCCACGTCCCACCATGTGGCCGAGGCAGCAGCCGCCGCCGCAGCCCCTCTGGACACCAGGACTGCCTCCGAGAAACAGAAGAAAACAACCATTTGGACTCTAATGAAACTAAAATTAACAGCAATAAGTAGTTTGTTTGGTTCAGCAGTAAATTGGAAGTTTGTATAAGTGAAAAACTTGTTTATGAATACATCAATAAAAACATTTTTAAATTCTGTTTTATAGGGACACCCTCAGACACTAAGAGAATGGGGTAAATTTAAAATCCATATATCAATAAAGACATATTCATCTTTAAGGAATAAAAAAGGGTGGGATGTAGCACTAAGTCTGATGAGAAACTTGTTTGAACATGTTTTAGGATGGCTCTTTGTGGTCCCTTTGTAAACACATGTTTCTTCTTCCCAACACCCCCCATAGCAACTGTTATCTCCCATGCAGGAATGTCCTGGGAAAGGTGTCCTGAGGTGTCCCATTGGTCCTTGTTAACCCCTTCCTGTGATTGGGTGTTCCTGTAAGCCCCTTGAGACTTCTAATTGGTTAACCTGTGATTCTCCCTAACCCTATAAATGTGACATCCCCACCAATAAACACTCTCTTGCCTCCTTTCCACGCCCGGTGTGCTGTCTCTGTGCCTGCCATGGGGCCACGTGGGTGGTGGGGGGAGGGGGGAGCACCTCTCCCCTCCAGGCTCGGGGCCTGAAAAACCCTGTCCCTGGAGTCCCCTTTCCCCGTCCCTCAAGACGTCGGAATGGTTCTTCAGATGGAGATGGAACTACAACTGGGCTCCCCCACGTCGAGGGTGGGGAAAGGGATCCAGACATTAGAGTGTACAGACACTCAACTGGGGGGGTGTTAATTTGTTTTTCTTTCAGAACTGGCCTGCCAGAACCTCCAAATCCTGAACATCTCACTGGGAGCAGGACAAAGAACATCTGAAAAAATAATGTCATTGACTTTAAGAAGTGACCCCTTAAAAGATGAGTTGATGTCACAATGTAAGTCACAGTGCAATAGCCAATCTTTACCTTTTTTTTTTTTTTCAATTTCTGTTTCCTTCTTTCTCTTCAGTTACACCCAGAATCAACAAAAAATTATAGTCAGAGCCTCATCCAGTTTATACTGAGTGAGGGTATATCTCTCTTGTTAAGGCTGCACCAGTAAAATCAGAAATGCAAATATTCCAGGTGCTTAAAATGTATGAAGAGATCACACAGAATTTGTAATGAAGCCATTGTGAGTTTGTCCTGTGAACCTTAAACTGCAGCAGGAATTTATAATTATCATGACTGCCTTTTCAGCTGAAGAGCTGAGAATATTCTGCATTTATTAACTTGCTTTAGCCCAAAGTGGACAAGAAGAAAAGGCTTTCCTCCGGGAAAAACTCATTTTGCCTTACTTAAAAGTGAAGAAGTACTCTGATATATACGGTATATTTTCAAGATACCATTTTAAACAGAAAACACAGATAATTAAATGATCACAAACTGTAGTGCAATTAGAAGACTTTGATGAAAGACGTGATTTAAGTAATACAAGTTTTAATGGCAAAAAGAGCAGTTCTTCACTCAAATGCATATCAATCATCACAGTGTGTGTGCTTTGTCTGCTGCTGATAAACTGATTATTTCTTTCTTTCTTCAGTTCCCTCTGAATAAACATCTATTCCCAAATGCCACCCATAGCACTGAGTGCAAAGAATGAGCCCTTCCAGAGCCTGATAAAATGGCATCCTGTACTCAGCAGAGAGAACAGGATCAGGAAAAAGAGTTTCTAGTGGCAAAGAGTTGAATTATGCTTGGGACCAGCACAGAAAGCTGAGACATTCAGGATCGCTGTGGTTGCATCTGAGTGTAGGCTGTCAAAATTCCCTCTTTCCCCCAGTATCCAATATTTGTTTATTTATTTATTTATTTATTTATTTATTTATTTGCCCTTGAAATGTGCTAAACAGAAAAGGATTTCTGCTATTCCTGGTGTTTCAGCACAAGCTGGAAGTCTCAGGGCAGGTTGATTTTGCAAGGAGGAACATCCTCACTAAGGATGGGGCTCAGGAATTGGGGTGTAGTTGTGTGTGAGTGCACTGAAGTGCTCTGAGCAGAAAAGCTGATCTGCAACCACCAAGTTGGAACAGAAACAGCACAGACCTGATCTAGAGACCTTTTCTCCCAAATCCTGAATATTTTGTCGCTGTGCCTTTGCTTTTAGACAAAGCAATGAGGTTCCATTCTGTCCAACACCATCATTGTCTATGAAGAGATTTTCAGAGTCATCTGCAGACAATTCTCTAAACATGATATTTTTTCCCCTCTACACAGTTTTACACATTTTCTGAAATTGGATTTTCCTTCTCATTTTCTTCCTAGCTGTTCAAAGGCCTGTTTTGAATTAACACCTCAGTCACTAGTATGTATTTGAAAGTCAATGTTCCATAGAAATGTGAAAAAGAAGTTTATTAACCTCCCATAACAAGTGAATTGTCCTGGATCTGGGGGTTATACTGTGGCCATTACACTATATTAGAGAACAGCCTTAGCTATGGGGAAAAGGCACAGACATCTGCAGTCTCATACAAGGAACAGAATTGAACACAATGGGAACATAGAGAAACTGGTAAAAATTATGCTGCTGGATGGTTCAGCGAAACTAAATGTTGCATAACATGTTTTTTTGTTTTTGCAGTGCTTCAGCATTCAAATTAATTAAGGAATCTTCCAGAATGAGGTGCAATGTTGCTTTGGAAATATATTGCTTTAGCAAGCTGTAATGGGCAACTCAGGACAGTTCTGTAAAATCAGTCTGCAACTTGTACCAATTAGAGTTGCTGTGCTATAAGTGAATTTTTAAAGTTCCTTATTTATAAAAGCCATTTTTAAAACACAGAACCCTTAATGCTTTTGCAGGCAGTTATAGCAGCACATTTCAGTTGGTTATCAAAGGTTAAAAAGAAAGAGATGATGGAATTTCACACTGATTTTCTTTTTCAATTCACAGTGGAAGGAGTCTCTCTTGTGTTATTCTGACCATCAGAAGAAAAGGCATTAAAGTCACCAAACATCCATTTATTGTGAGATACAGCTAAAGATCGGACTCCAAATTTAAGGTGGGCTGATTTCTAAGAATTAGAGATTAAATGCACATCCAAACTGTGGATGGATGGATTTCTTGGGCAACATTTTATAGACCATCAGTAGCAGAGAATCAGTTACATGAACTCTTTGTAAATTCTCTTTTTGGAGAAGATTCACTGTTGTTTGTATTCCACAGCCGTCACTCTCATAACTGCAAATCTTATTTTTCACAGGTACTGTGAAAAGTGCTCATTGAAAACACTGATTAGGCCCCCAACATGCAACTCTTTTGAAAAGAAAACTCAACCCACAGGATCCATAAGGGCACCACAGACTTGTTGTTTTCCTAATGAACTGGAATTACAAGCCTTCAGGGGCAGAGAATGAGAACAAAATGTCTTGAGAGCAGAGGCCGTGTGGGTGAAATTGAAAATAATTCCTGTGAGAATATGTACCCTGTTGGGTTGAATGATCCCAGAATTAAAGAACAAACACATGAAGGAAACTATGCTGTAGTGTACAGTCCTGCTGTATTTTATGGTACCTCTAAAAAAGACTAAAATATTCAATTTTTTTTTTATTCATGTTGCTACGCAACATCTTATCCATTTGTCCATTTGCTCAGTAATCAGTGTCCAGTGTCATTTATCTTCATTTACTTAAGCTGCCTGAACAATGTAACATTGCTCATCCTAATCTTTTTGGCAATCTCTGTTTGACATTGTTCATTATTGTCTGCCTTTCATCATGTCACCATTTCGAGCTGATATTGTTTATCTTTGCTCACCACACATTTATCTGGTGATTGTTGTCTAAAATCATTAGTCTTGGCTCATTCCTGCCCACTTGGCAATCACAGGCTGACAGGGTTCACTCTTGGGGGGGTCAGTTGTCATCATTTGGGGCTTAAAGGAGTGGGAAAAACTTCCTTGAATGCTTCAGAAATTTAAATTGAAAGTCCAGACTCACTAAAGGGCTCATTTACCATTGTTTTATCAAAAAGGGAGAAGCTGAGGCCCTGGATATGGTTTGAGGTTTCAAACAGCTCATTAATTTGCTAATTGAGGACTGTGGAAAAACCAAATCAAACCAAACAAACCTTTAACCTTAAACAAAACACAGTTGAAACACAGAGATGTGATTTTTTTTCTCTCTGGACTTTCAATGTTTTATATACTTTTCATAATGAGGTTGCATCTCTAAGTGGGATCTTATTTTAAACTAATTGAAAAAAGTCAAGTTTGTTCCTCAATAATCTACGGTCTAGAATATCCAGAAGGTGATTTATTTACTTTTAGAAAAGATTTTTAGGACTTTACCATTACTTTTTTGTTGTTTCGTATTTCTTTGGCAAATGGTTTCGGTTTCCTACCTCAGAGATTGAATATTGTCAATACCTAGGAAAAAACCTTGATTTAGGAATGTTCAAGCAGGTTTTTGTATTTTCAAAGTGTCTTGAAATTTCTTGGTATTTTTTTGCAGTGATGGCTGTTGGTGGATGAGAAAGACCTGGAGCCCAAAATATTTGAGAACTGTCCTTGTTTTATGACATAAGAAGCAAAAATTATATATAACTGATCATATGGAGTTTAAACAAATTGCATATGAAAGTGAAAAACACCTGCTGCCAGCCTTCTTTGGAAATGATTCTGAGCCCAAATCCAAGCCAGAGCCCTGAAATATTTAACTACAACCAAAAAGGTGCTGAATGTGGGTAAATCCACTGTTTGAAGGTTGAGCTGTGCCTTGGCAAGGCAACAGTTACACCCCTAGTTAAAAATCTGAGCGTCTCTTTTGCTCTTTGAATATGTAGAATCGAAATTTCCTGGTTGGCATCCATTTCTCTGCCTCAGAATTGTCACAGAAGTGCTAAGTGAAGTGGCTCCAAAATCTCTGAGCTGTAAATTGTGTCTTGTCTCTGCAGAACAAAGACTGGCTGACCCCCATTTCTGGGAGGTTGTTCTGCAGATGAAGTTGATGACAAGTCACAGAGCCTGAGCTGAGCCACGTTAACAACTCTGTGTATCTTTAAACCATGACAAATTGTGTCAACTGCTCCATCTGAGCTGCACTCTGAAGTAAAATAAGTTTTCTTACATTTGATGTGGAATAAAGCAGAGCACAGAGTCTTCTGTCGTTGACTTTATGTGTGTTATCCTTTTAAAAGGCGACATGTGAAAATTTGGGCTTCATTATTATTTGCTTGAACATTTTTATTTGACACAAAATAATATGTGTCATGGCTTGAAATGTCTGTACAATTTGTGCTATAATTTTTTTTCTCTAGTGTCCCAGAAATATAGGTCAAAATTTCATCTTCAAAAAGAAAAGGACTTTTCTGGGGAGTTTTATGTATGCTTTACATTTGCTACAGGCTTTGTATTTTGTTCATGTCGTTCTAAATATAAATAAGCAGACTTGGAAGAACTAAAAATAATGGCCAGATTTGATTATGTTTCAAATCACTGAATCACCCAGAATCACAGAATATTCTGAGTTGGAAGAGACCCACAAATGTCAGATGCCATTTCATATCTGCAGTTAGATACAGTTCATATTGTTGATTTGTTCTGTAACTGGCTCTGAACCATTGGCAGACAATTTAGAACGTTTGAGACACCAAAACTTTGTTTTTCTCAGAAGAAAATAAGAAAAACAGTTGTGAAGATCTGCACATACAAATGTGACCAAATCATTTTAACCAGCCTCTAATTTAATTCAAGAGAACAAGCTTTTTACTGAAAGTAAGAATGCGCATTTCCTTTCTAATATAAAGTTCTCTGATTTAAATCAGGGTTATTCAGTTGTACTCCTGTTTATGTTTGAACAGGCAATACAGTGATTTTGGAAACTGAATCCAGATTCATGCAGATGATGAAAAATTAATCAATTAGCTTCATATATATTCATTTTAAGGTAGGAATCATATCTCTTGAGCAGCCTCTGACTGCTTTGCTACAAGCCCCTGAATGATGCAGACACTAGTTCTGCCTCTGCTGGCACAGCATTAGCTAAAACATTGTTTTAATTCCAGAAATAACTGGAGATACCACTTTAATTACTGTATTTATATGTAATATTAAATATATTCTCATGTTCTTGCAGGCAGCAAGTGTATAGAAGATCTAAGAGCAAAAAAATTATTTAAATGTCAGAAAATGATCAATAAGTTGAACACAATTTCAAGGAATCTCTTTGGAGAACATTAATCAGTAAGTTAGTCTTTGTGACAGATTCAGTCATATGAGATAAGGAAAAAAAGAGGTTGATATTCTATGTCCTTTACACTATAAAGTGCACTAAAGGTCATTGAATCACAAATACCTCAATGGCCACAAAGTACAGTGTCAAGAACTCTGGGCCCAGCACAGAATAAACTTTATCCTTTTATAATCTGATTCAGTTCCCACCTCATTTTAAAAACTTCTCTCCAGCAAAGATTAAGTTCATGGCTCTGAATGGCTCAAGATGGTCCAGAGTGCAGAAACAAGGTTGTCTGGATTCCCTGATTCTAAAAAACCTTACAGGTGATAATGTTTGGAGGAGAGAGACCCACTGGAGTGTTAATGCTGCGTGAACGTGGTCAACTGAGTGGTCAGAGGAATCTGGTTTTCAAAAGAAGCTGATATTTTGCTCACCAGTTTCTCTTGACACTGATTAAAAGATTAGTCAAGTTTAGGTGACACAAGCCCACAAAAAAGATGGAGAGGGACTTTTTAAAAGAGCATGGAGTGACAGGACAAGGGGGAGTGGAGTCAAACTGACAGAGAGTGGGTTTAGATTAGGTATTAGGAAAGAAAATTTTTATTGTGGGAGGGAGGTGAGGCCCTGGCACAGGTTGCCCAGAGAAGCTGTGGCTGCCCCATCCCTGGAAGTGTCCAAAGCCAGATTGGAGCAACCTGGGATAGTAGAGGGTGTCCCTGCTCATGACAGGGGGTGGAACAAGCTGATCTTTAAGATCCCTTCCAACTCAAACCATTCTGTGATTCAGCCTCTTGGCTTAGTCTGCTTCGTAGTAAAAATCAGCTGGTGGGACTTGGCAGTCTCCAGGAAATCAGGTGGAGCTCCTGAAAGAATGCATCTTCCTGCCTCATGCTTAATATTTGTGATAATTTCATTATCTGCACCCCAAACAAAGTTTGCTACTGTTTTCTCACCCTTTTGATGCAGTGACCTCCTCCAAAGGCTTTGCTTTGTCCCGGTGTCACTCCAGGTAATGCTGCTGTCCCTGGATTCCCCCAGCACTTTGATCTGTCACTGGAGGTAAGAGCACAGCATGGTTGGTGCTACAAGTGATGATATTCACAGTCTCTCCAGGCAAAATAGGTCATCCTGTAGTTTTGCTTTTCTGTCACATCAGCTATTTCCCTTCACCAGTACCCTTCATGTTTCCTTGAATAAACATCCTGCAAGTGTGAACAGTAGGAACTGCTGGAAAGAATTCCTTCTTTCTCTCAGATGAAGTTCACTTCAGTTTTGTCAGTGGAAGTTCCTGACATTAGGCCATTTCTTTTTTATAATGCTATGATACACTGATTTTGGATGCTGCATTCTCTCTTACAGTGGTGGTTACTGCTGAGAATGCCAAGATACTGGCTGGGAAAGACAGTGTAAAAAATGTTGTGGGGAAAAATATACGGGATAAACAAAGGGATAACACAAACCATTCTTTTTCATTGCTTCTGTAACCAGGAGATATTTCTTTCACAAGCAATGGATATTCTTCACACCTGCTCTAGTGGAAGGTGTTTCTGCCCGTGGGAGAGGGTTTGGAATGAGATGGTCTTTAATATCCCTTCCAACCCAAACCATTCCATGATTTCACAATTCTAAGAGTGGCATCCTGTAATAAAACTTATAATTTTTACTCTGATTGAACCCATAAACTAGTGTTGACACAAGTATGTTGCTAAGTGAGCAGAAGACTGTATTTGATGGTGAAATAAGTTTGGTTCTTTCCCTACTGTCTATAAAGTTAGTCTTTGATCCCAAACCTCTTAGAGTCAGTGATGGCTTTCATCTTCCTTTGGTTTGCCTTGAATTACACTCAGTTAAAGAAACCTTTAACTTACGTTAAAAAAGTTAAAATACCCATTTTTCAAGAGCACAGATCATAGAATCATAGAATCAACCAGGTTGAAAAAGACCTCCAAGATCATCAAGTCCAACCCTTGATCCAACAGTGTCTGATGGCAGACAATTTTATCAGTATATAAAGAAATTAGGCCAATTTTTCTCAGTAGTTCTACCAAGGCTGTATAATTTATTTTTTTCCCTTTCCTTTTATATTTTTTTTCCTTCTTTTTCTTACTACAACAGCCTCTTCATGACTATGGAACATTGTTACCATAGTGAAAGTTGTCTGATATCAAGGGGGTGACAATCAGGAGGAGTTATGATACTAAATGATGTGCTGTTCATATTATTCAGCAAAACAATTATTGGTTGGGAAACATGACGGGATATGCTGGAATTTTGATCGTGAAATGAAAATAAAACTTTCTTTTTTTTTAAACTAAAAATGCTGCTGCTTTATAACTGTGTATATATATGTGTATATATATATATATATATATATATAATGAAGAAAAGCAGATTTTTAATGTTTCTTTTAGAATATTCTCGGATTCCTTTCCTAACCATGTTCCAGCTGTCACTCTGCTCTCGTTAAGGTGTATAAGTGATGGTCTAATTAGCAGACAGCACCAGGCCACTTATGTCAATTGACATTTATTAGCTGAGGGAAGGCAGGAGAGACACAGGAGGCTTTCATCCCTCTAGAGACTCAGCCAGCCATAGTCTATCTCTTATCTAGGCACAATAGGGAAAACCAAGTGAAAAGGAGGAATTAACTGTGGTGCTTAATTTTGAATCCCTTCACTGAAATGTTCCAACTACCTCTGAGTGTAACATTGAAGCCTAGGAGGAGTTGGTTTTTTTTCCCTCCATAAAAAGATTGATGTCAGAGGGCTGAAGAGAAAGAAGCTGTGCCTTAAAAACTCATGTGGTGAAGGGGAGAAATTCCGGGATCTCAGCATCTTTTCTGGAAAGGGAAAAATCTCATCATTTTCATTCAACATTGCAACTTAAAGTTGCTTTTCATTAAATAACTGCTGTATGTAGGAAGGGCTATAGCTATTTCAGTAAAGAAAACTAATTCAGTCTCACTTCTCATCCTGTATGATTATTCAGTACATAAAAGAAGTCAGCATGTATGGTCTGCACCAGTATGAGTCACTTAGGCAGAAGGAACACAAAGAATGCAGGAAAAAAAGAAAACAGAAAAAGGAGTTATTTTCTTTCTGCCTTCCTTCAAAATAATAAACCTTCAACCTTCAGAGTCTTTGAAGTTCATATTTCATGATGTTGCTGCAGCTACTTGACTGTGCCATTACCCAGAGCCCATGAGCACAAATGTTAGTAGGGCTCCATTCTCTTTTGGAGTTACTGATTAGCTGTTAATTTTTTAGTAAAGTGGAAATATTAACCTCTGGTGTTGACAGATCTTGGGCCCCAGTTTGACTATGCATACAGTAAAATTTTCTTTGCCTGTGTTTGATCAGTTCACATTAGTGCCTTGAAACAATCAATATCACACTGCGCTTAAAATTATCTTTTAAGGGACGCAAAGTATTCAGGTGGAAAAAAAAAATCTCAAGAGACCAGCACGAAACTAATAAGATTTACTAATGGCTTTTGCTTTCGTAATTTGCAGGGAAACCAAAGTGTAGACTCTGAATAGTTGGATTCTTAATTGGATATTGATCTAAACAAATATTCTCTGTCTAAGTGCCTGTTAAAATCAGTTACTGCTATTTGTTGGGACGCATTATATTTATCCTTATTCCTGTAGAAGTGGTGTTGCTGTTCAAAGTTATATAAAGATGCATTAGCAGTACACTTTTAATAGACCTATTAAATTCACTTTGCTTTGATTTAGTCAGTATTTGAGTGTAGGCTGAGTATTGTATACAGCTGCAGAAAGAGGAGTAGTGAAAATAATGTAATTATCACCATTTATGCTACTATTTATTTTGTTAATTTGCATGAAACTGCAGTTTATGGAGCACTTATGCTGTATCTACTTTTTAACATTCCTTATATGTGGCTTAATGCTGTTTAACCTCCACTTCTGCTGAAAGATCCTGCTTTCAATGGAATTTTCTGGGTTTGATTTTGCTTCTTTGCTTTCTTGTTTGTCCCTGTTGTAGGAAGACAACACAGCATTGTTCCAGAAGTTATATATCATTCTTTTCCCAGACAGACTCTCTTTAATTTAAAAGGGTATAATCATACAGGCAGAGCTGTGAAACGCAGACAGAACATATCAGTGACCTTTTTTTTCCCCTTTGCCAAGTTTCTTAACAATTAAAGAAACAAAAAAGCCCACAAATCCAAACCCCCAAAACTGTTGAATTAAATAAATTACTTCCTAAATAGATTAATGGAATATGATGATAAATACAGTTATTTGTGGATTTGGCTTTGGATGTTTATGGTATAAATCAAGATGGCATATTTCAAATCAAACTCATCTAATAATTTGGATTTTTATGATTAATTCTTATTCTGACTTATTCACACTTGATTTTATTTATGTCTAAAAATGGATAGAATAGAAACATGATGTTTGGGAGGTAAAAAAGCATAGGAGTACAGTAGATGCAATAATATCTCTTTTAAGGAGGCTTTTACAGGGTAACCAAGTCCTTGAAGTTACACCTTTACAAATCTTTAGAATTGTAGCTCAGTCCCTAAACTATTTTTGTACTAAAATAAAAAGAATAACTAAAAAAAGGCATTAAAATGGATAACTTGATTTTATTCAATAAGAAAATTAAACTAATTAATAGCAGTTGTATCAGTTCAGGGAAACTAAATGTGGCTGCATCTTGAGCCCTGAGCTGTGGAACTATTGACCCCAAATTAATTTGGCAATAACACATTTGGCAACTATGACTGAAAAATTGCCCAGTGCAAGCAAAAGTTATGGTTAAATTTGCAAATATTCAAAGTCTTCTCTCTGTCCTTCTCAAATACACCTTTCATTAAACTTGAAGCAACTTAATTCTTTATAAATCTTTTACTTTTCCATGAAATTTGTGAAATCTGCCAGTGAGTTTGAGAGCAATTGGGATTTTAAAAGAGTCTGTGATTTTGTTTGGTTTTTTTTCGGTTTTTTTTTCTGCAATATATTATTCTGTTTGTCACTAAGATGAAGAAATACCTTTGTCTCTGTTCCAGAAATGCTATTTTGTGGGTATTTTTTGTTCCAGTCACAGACTTTTTATATGATATTTATATTTAGCCTAAAATAATGAAACTTGCACAGACTGTACAGACTTTAGAGCTAAGCCTATATATGTCTTATTTATTTGTCCTCTGAACAAATGTTTTCATAAAAAAACCCAGGAACTTGTAAATACCAGCAATATAAAAATGCTGAAATTAGAGTGACAGGTCTGGAGAAGACCTGAAAAGATAATTCATTCTATGACTGTTGTAAGGCAGGTTTCACAACCTACTTTGATATCTCCTACATATCTAACCTCTTCTTAAAGACCTGGAGCACTGACAACTCCCCAGTCTGCTCCATTGCTTAATTATTTTTACATAATTATTGGGTTTGGGGTTTTTTTGGTGTTTTTTTTTGTTTGGTTGGTTGGGTTTTTTTGTTTTGTTTTGTTTTGTTTTTTTCCCCATTTGCTTCTATCTATTTCTTGAGGAAACTTTCTGTATTTTGACCGTCCTTTTTACTATTTTAAAAATACTTTTACCTATTTTATTTACTATTTATTCTTTATGATTATTGCATATTCTTTACTATTTTTAAATATTTAAAAATATGTCCATACTTTTTACTGTTATGTACATATTTTACTGTTGTTTATTATGCAAGTGCCTTTGGTCTTTTTCAACCAGTAACTGTAACTGGTGAGTCTTTCTCTATAAATCACTCAAGCTCATTTTAATAACAACTTTTTAGTCACTACCTCAGTTGTATATTTGTGGGATTAATTATTCTCTGAGTTCTACTGGTTTCTCGCAGGTTTATCAGATCCCATCTCCTGATTTCTGGTAACTCTGCTCTCCAGTGTGTGCTGTCTCCACATTGGATTTTAAACACACATATTTGAATTATTACAGCAACCCCTGTACAATCTCCATATAATTTGGTAATAAACTTACACAAATTTATTACAATTTGAGGGTGGTGAGACACAGGTTGCCCAGAGAAGCTGTGGCTGCCCCATCCCTGGAAGTGTTCAAAACAATGTGGAGCAACCTGGGCTAGTGGAAGGTGTCTCTGCCCATGGCAGGGGGTGGAACCAGGTGGTCTTTAAGGTCCCTTCCAGGACAAACCATTAAATTATTCTTTGATAAAATGTGATAAATATCCAACCACAGAGGATATTAATGTTTCATTGAAATAGGGCTATTTAGAGGGCTGAATATGGTTTGTTGGGGATGTTTTATTCTACTACAATGGGAGTTTTTTGGAACTACTTTGTTTCCCCTGTTCACAGCTGTTCACAGACCATAATATTTGGCAGTTGTTGATGGTTCCAACTTGCTTCTGGGCAGCCTGGGGACATTGCTGCTCAGGGAACCCTGTCTGTGTTTTGTTTTCCACAGGTATTTGCTGGGCAGGAGGGAGGGGCTGACACTGGAGAGCAGATGCTCTGATTTAGGGTTGCCAGAAGGTTCCTCTCCTGCTGCAGTTCCTCCTACAGCCAGTTCTACAAACCCCAGAGCTCCTCTGACTTTACAAGGCAGAGCAGGCCCAACCTCAGGACAGATGAGTGTCTGTGGTTGGGTGGATCATGAGTGAATCATGAGTGAACACCAGGAATGAATAATGAATGAACGATGCTGATCAGTGAATTACTGCTCAGTTTAAAGAGGGTGAAGAAACCAGGCTGGCATTCAGCTCCTCAGAAAAGAAGGAAATAACAGGTGGTCTCCTGGCTGTTCTTTGTGGACCAGAATGTTTTGAGCCTTCACAGAAAACAGGCTTTGAATTCACTCATTGTTATGTAGAATGAAGTCTAAACAGGAGAAGGAAAATATAATGAAACCCAAAACATAAGCATAGGCAGGACATTTAATTAGTTTCTCAATTTAAATGGTTGTAAGAAAGAAAACACTTCTCCTTTCATAAATGAGACTTCCCTAGGGCTTGGAAGGAGAGGATCTGTGATACCAAAGAAAGGATCAGAACAAAGGTATTTTGGAGTTCTGGGTCCATCTACTGGTAAAATGACTCTTTTGATATTTTATGTATTTTACTGTAGACAACTTCATTCCCCATGTAAACTGTCAGAATAACTAAAGCAGTGAAATGACACAACTTCACAGAGGCAGAAATTTTGGTTGACGATATTTTAAGAACTTCCTTCTCTCCTGAACCAGCTTTGCTATGGACTGACCTTCTCATCAAACTTCCCTCGGGAAAATTTCCACAGTTTTCAGAAGCCACGATCCATCAGGAAGAACCAGAGCCCCACCTCCACACAGTGGAGAGGGCAGGTTTGCAGTGATATGTTAGAGGAGACAAAAAAGCAGCAGGAAGGAGAAATGCTTCCTGCTGTTTGCAATCATGTGTTTTGGCTATTTGCCTGGCTCCAGGAGTGACTTACTGTCTAGGAAATATTCTTCTGTCTTTCTCCTGGTTTCAGCTGGGATAGAGTTTATTTATGTATTTGATGATAATTATAATAATGATAATAATAATATACTATTTTACTATTATAATTATACCACTATTATACTATTTTAATTACTATTAGATTTTACTTTATTTTATTTCTTAAACTGTTCTTATCTCATCCCACTAGTTTGACCTTTATCCAATTTTCTGCATCCCATGGAGTGGAGAGTGGGAGAGAATGAGCCACAGTGTGTGGTGACTGCCTGGTGACTTAACCACTGGAGTCTTTCATATGTGAGATTAGAAAAACACATTTATGTTCCTCTTGTAGCCACTTTTCGAGTTATGATTTTATTTTTTCTGAAGATCTTTTTAAGTTGAATGACTAAATGAAAAATTCTTGGTAAGCAAATTATCTCTGCTCAGCAGCTTACTGAGAAATACGCAGGAGCAAGTCCTGTGAACACGGGAATGCACAGGAGACATGGACATCCTGTGGTACAGGAACAGGGTGGATTTGAAGAGGCAGAATAACAGCCAACATTAAAATCTGTTTAGGCAACCACAGGAGTCAGCATTTATTTTTGGGAATGATATGTGTAGTTACAAAGCTCCCAGGTCTGCTCTGGTGAGACCCCACCTGCAGAGCTGCCTCCAGCTCTGGGATCCCAGCAAAGGAAGGACGTGGAGCTGCAGGAGCAAGTCCAGAGGAGGCCCTGGAGATGCTCGCAGGGCTGGAATCCCTCTGCTCTGGAGCCAGGCTGGGAGAGCTGGGGGGGTTCCCCTGGAGAAGAGAAGGCTCCAGGGAGAGCTGAGAGCCCCTTCCAGTGCCTGAAGGGGCTCCAGGAGAGCTGGAGAGGGACTTGGAACAAAGGATGGAGGGACAGGACACAGGGAATGGCTTCCCACTGCCAGAGGGAAGGGATGGATGGGGTATTGGGAAGAAATGCTTCCCTGTAAGGGCGATGAGGTCCTGGCACAGGTTGCCCAGAGAAGCTGTGGATACCCCATCCCTGGAAGTGTCCAAGGCCAGGTTGGACAGGACTTGGAGCAACCTGGGCTAGTGGAAGGTGTCCCTGCACATGGCAGGGGGTGGAACCAGATGGGCTTTAAGGTCCCCTCTAACCCAGTCCTTTCCATGATTCTCTGTGTTCCCATTCAGAAAATATCAAAACTATCTGATTTATCTTTAGAAATTCTAGAGAGAAGTAGTGAAACTCAGATAAGATGAAAGTTTAAAATAATGATTTGCTCATTTTTGCATTCAATTCTTTCAGATTCTGCCTCTTTGCTGTTCTAAGTCATTATTTGATTGAATGTCTCTGTCAGATATCAAGAATTTTACACGAACAACCTCAGGGCACACTGGTATTATTTAAATGTCCCTGGTCAAGGCATCACAACTGATTGTTATGACTAATTTTTGATTTCATCATTGAAACTGTCATAATAACTCAACATACAAAACCCTGAAGTCTACATCATTTCCAGTTAAAAGACAAATAAAAATTAGCAAGATCTTGTAACTTTGGAGAAGGATTAATTTTTAAAAATCAGCTTGAAGTGCTACACAGAGGAAAGCTGAGCAGGACTCAACATGTTTGCAGAGTTGGATCAGGGGGCCCAAGGGATTTCCAGGCTTCTATTGAATAATGAAAAATGTTTCTCAAGTCTTCCCTGTGTTTTCCAAACATACACCAGTGCATCTGTACATGCTTTGATGATCATCTTCTTCACGATTGGCTGATCACAATTACCGAATATGAAAGCACAAACAAATGGAAAATATAACACAAAATCCCCCTCTATCTATCTGTGTAAATATATATTCACTGCAGGAAGTGAAAGGCTTAAAACAAATGAACTTATAATGACATATGAATATAGGATCACAAGTTTAGACTGTGCCCTTCTAAGGAAAGGAAATTCTCACAAAATTATTGTGTTTTTTGATCTTCAGCAACTTATGGGATGATGCCTTGAGATAACCACTGCCAAATTGTGTTAAAACATGTCTTTTACTACTCAGCAGGTTTTAGCATGTCATGTCATCAGGAGGACATGCAAGAAGGCTGTTTAACAGTTTATCTTGAATTTAATAGATTATCCACCATGGGCATTTAAGAACAGAAACATGAACAGAATATACCTGTTAAAAATTCTGGGCAAAACAAGGAAAACTCTCTCTGAAAAAAAAAAACAAAACAAACATACAGACAGCATTTCCATATATTTCTTACAAGTTAAATAATAGCTGTGAAATATATGTCTGGGAAATAGCTGCTCTGCTGACAAATATATTAGTAATTAAAATTGCTGTCAGATGAACTTTAGAGACAGAACTTGGGAAGAATCAGGTGTGACCAACCTGTGCAGATTCACTGGTGAGTTGTTACTGTTTTATTTCATTAGATTTCTGCTGCTTTATCTGGTAAAAATCAAGCCTGCTGGTGATGATTTAGTTTAACATTACCCCTTAATTGGGCTGAGAGACTTCAGTCATGAATGTTTGTTAAAGTACTTGGATTCCTGAAGTTAGATTGACGAGACTAGAATTTTCAGAAGGTCTTAGCACTCAAATATCTTTTGTATCAATGAAAAATCATTGTGGTGTTTGAAATATATCTGCATAAATACCTTTGAGTCATCCTTTTGGGTCATCAGTGTGGTCTGAGTCTTGTTGTAGACTTTGGTTTTGGTAAACCAGAAATTATGATAATTTTTTTAATGAAGTGTCCGAACCTGGTAGTTGTCTGTTTTGTGTTTATTTCAAACATAAAGCCAAATGCTAAATCTTTAACCATTTACATGTTTCTTTGGATGTCTTTCCTATAAGTCATTACTTTTGAAAATACCCTGACTGCAGAGTTGTGTTGTTTTTCAACCTGATCCATTCCCATCCCTGTGCTCTGCAGTGACTCCATCCAGACCTGAGAAGTGAAATCTCTTGTGCCAAACGAAGCAAGCAGGATTCTTGTATTGTCAGAAAAATGTCACGTTAGGCAAGTGTGGATATTTCTGGAAAAACCCTCTCTCTTTTTCCTGTCATGTTTGGTGAATCCTGGGAAAAGTGATTGGTGACTACAACACAATTATGTAGATTCAACAGAACCACCATGTACATACCAGTTGTCTACAGAAGTCCTGCCAAATCAGCTTGTTTCTCATGTTCTTGCTCAATATTCCCATTTTTTTTTCACATTTTTGGTGAGTTATTTGAATTACTTCTCTTTCTATGCTCAAAATATATTCAGCTTTACTTTCCTGCATTCCTTTCCTGATTTTGTAGATAAACATAGGTAGATATAGCTGTTTCCTTACTCTTCTACATTCAAGTATCTTCTGATTATCACGTCAAGAAAGGCTGAGTTCTGACCTGTCTTTCCAGTCTCCTAAACCTGATGGAGGAATTTGATCACATCTTCATTTTTTGCAAGTGGCAACTGGGCTGTCTCGTGTGCAAAAACCAGATGGCATCAGCTGTGGGAATTGTCTGGTCTCTGAGGTAATTATGTTTTCTCTGATTTTCTTCTTTTCAGTCATGTTTATTTTCGGATTAGCTGAAAAAAAAACCTGAACTTGTTTTTTTTTTTATTTGCTCAGAATGTTCAGCTTCTCTTGAGCCCAACCAAATCAGATTATAAATTGTCTTCTGAAAAGCAAACACTGAACATACCTTTTAATTGTATTGCCCATCCTAGTTAGCGGGAGGTAAACTTTTATTTAGTATAATCAAAGGTATGTAATCCAAGTTTTTAAGGATTTTTTTTGTGGCTGAAGTTCAGAACTGGCTCACACATCAATCTTTTCGGTACCTTGGTTCAGAGCACATAAATAATTGGCATTAACTTTAAAAATCACTATGTTGAAGCAGAATTGGAAGCTTTCTATGATGATAAGTGTTTTGAAAGAGGAATTAAAAAAGGAAACTTCTAAAATTCTTCTTTCTGTAAATGACCAACACTAACTCAGATTAAGATTTAGAAGGTGTTCTAAACAAAAAAAATGGATTGATACTGCCATGAAAGTTTACTGTGTTTATGATCACTATTGTTTACATTTTTATTTCATATTTTCACCTTATTTGTTATTAGGGTAGCTTGTGATTATTAAAATTCTTCTCAAGCTGTTTAAAGCTTAGATGCATCTCTGAAATATGCTTACATTTTATAGAAAACCCTTGTTGCATATCCTGAATTCATTGCTTGTTATGCCAGTATTAGACTGGGGAAGACTTGATTGTATCATTTCCCCAAAAATGTAAACTAAATATTCATATCCTTGGGAACTATCTATGGGAAGTCTTGCCATATTAAATGTGCTTTTTGGTTTAATTCCTTCTAGTGTAACATTAAAATTCATGAACATCTATGTAAACAGAAAGTTTCCTTTCATCATTCATTAAAAATAACAAAATGAATCCAAACAGCTGAATATCTAACATCACATTAAGTTTCTTAATGCATATATACATATATTTACAGATACATTCCATGGGTGCCTTTGGTTAGGATCTGTAGAGAAATATTTTTGCTCTCATTAAGTGCAGAGCTCAGCTGAATACTGAAATGCAGCGAAAGAAAATGCACAGTAAAGACAAATGAGAGGATAAATTAATTAATGAAGTGGGTTTGACAAGTTAATTAATGAACAATCTTTCTTTACTTGAGTTAAGCCTTCCATGCACTGCCTTGAACTGCTTGAAAAAGTTCTCCTGGCAGGCCCCAGTGCTGATTTCTTACCCTTGATAAGAGTCGCATAATACAATTTATTCTGGATCCAAACTGGTTTTACCCAGTACATAAGTTTGCCAAACACCTACTGGTGTGGACAGAATTCCTACAAATAACTGCTCCCAGTTTTGTTTTGGGAGCACACAAAAGGAAGGCATGGGAGTTCAAACACCACCACTGGTACTGACAGCAGGAGTCTGAAGGGTTTTTTCTCTCCACGGATTTGTAGGAAGTAGATTTTGTCTATGACTGATATTTTTGACCCTTGATGCCTCTGTCTCTTAGGGCTTGTTGGGCTGGAGTTACTTAATTAACTGAGGGGTCAAAGTTAATGAACATCCATAAAACTTGTCTGGATCTCTCCAGACAAGGAAAACGTAAGGCCTCTCCCTCAGGAAAAAGTGAGGTTTAAGGAGAACTGAGGGGCAAAGATCTAAGTCTCCCTGACTTATTGAGGGAAGCTTTGAATTTTCTCTTTCCTGTGCTGTGATGTGTTCCTGCCTTGACAGGAAGTCATGGAACAGGGAGGAGTTATTTTGGAAACTGTGCCACTGACTAGATGGAAAAAGGAGCACGAGAAAGAAAAGGTTCTTCATTTCTCTTATGGCCAAGAGAAAGTATCAAGTTATCTTTAATAATTATCAGCAGCAGTTAGTGTGGGAAGAAATGGTCTGATGAACTGAGTAGGAGTTTTATGTGACTTTAGGGGAACATGAAGTAATGTTGAGTGCTTTTTGAAAATACCGTTCCCAAGGAGTCAAGGTTTGCCTTTTCAGAATGAGTAAATAGTTGTTTTTATCTTCTATCCCTGCTACTAAATCACTCTCTTCCCTGAAATGCAGTTCAGTTATAGTGCCAATTTCCCCTGAATCCGGGCCAGAATTTTAATTTATAAATAAAAAATAATGAGATGTAACTGGTATTTAAGGCTCCTCTAAGGAAACATTTCATAGTTCAGTGTGGCAGAAACATGTTATATGAATTATTTCAATTTTCCACAGCCCAGAATAATTTTACTCTACTGATTTCAGGATAATTTTTTGTCATCCCACGCTTTTTGTCACATCGAGCTAAACCCTTTGTTCAGAATCCACCTCTGGTTTATGTGTGCCTACAAATCCAAAAGCTCCTTCTTTTGAAGGGCTTTATTAGGCAGCTGGTGTGACCATATTGGAAGGAAATCAAGCATTCCAGATCCCTGACTCTCTTAGTGGAGTCAGAGCCTTCCACACCACGGAGCAGCTACAAGGGCACTGCAGATTAGAGGCACAGCATCATTGTTAACAGGAGTGGAACATGAAATCCACTGTGTGCAACCATTGTGCTAAGAAAATGCATTACTTGGAGTTTTAAATCCCCAATCCAGAAATTCAATTAGTTTCCGGGGAATCCAATTTGGAAATACAAGAACTTTGCTCATCTGCTGTCTCGTGCCGCGGCGGGACGAGTTTTGTGCACAAACAGGGTGTGAAAATCTCGGCTTAACGTGGTGGTGGTAGTTTCTAAAGCAGGAGTGTTGGCCTTATTTAAAGACACAGCGTGAAATAAAAGTTCCAAACCTGTGCATTGCCTGTGAGCACCTCAAGCTCCCACCACCACATCCTGCAGAACTCCAGCCCCCATCTCCCATCCTCCGTTCGCTTCATGTAAAGGCTCTTTTCGTGAAATTTTACTCATATAAATGCATGTTTTCAACAGTGGTGTCCTATTTTACACCAATTAATTTCTTTTCATTTTCACATGATAGCTGATATTTTGTTTTTGACCCACTGCTTATTCACCTGCACAAAACACACAAAGCCCAGTGTCTTCTTCACCTCAAGGATATAAACCTTGTTAAACCAGGACTAAAAATAGAGCAGCTCAAGCTCACTCTATTTTATAATCAACTTTAATCTTTCTTCATTTTGTTAAGGATGAAAGTTATAACTGTATTATGAAGAAAAATGCTTACTACATCTAAAAATTCTAGTGGTTAGAACCTGTGAGAAAAGAATATTGAGTCAGAGGAGAAAGGAAGAAAGAAGGTAAGAGAGAAAGTGAAAGAAAAATGAAAGAAAATTTATTTTAACAGATGAGAATTAAAGTATTTTAGACATTTAAATAAACACTGTTCTCTTAAAGTACTTTTAAGTTTTTCTATTGAATGTACAAAACCCCTCAAGCACCAGTTTTAGTTTCAACATGGGGAGATGGAAGGATAGACAAAAAGCTCCTGGGTGCTTTATTAGCTGCCTGTTCTTCTTGGAATGGGAATCGATAAAACATATTCCTCATAAAATAAATTTAATATTTCACCAGCAAAAAGTGATTCTGATTTTTTTTTTTCTCGTGACTGACCTTAATAACTCTCAAACCTGGGAGGGACTTGTGGTGCCTCTGAGTTATCAAACTTTCATACTCGGGAAGGAAATATGGGAGTCACCTTTCACTGTTGAGATATTCCAAGAACATGTGTTATGACAGTAAAAGGCACAAATCCTCTTGTGCCTTCACTCCTTGGTGAGTTTGCTGTGCCAAAACCCTGAGATACCTGGTTTCACTATGGTTTTCCTCTATGAAAAAGCAATAAGAGCATTAAATAGCTGAAATAAAATTCAGAGTCTTTGGTGTAGTGAGGGTTGTGTCAGAGCTGTGTGCTGGAATTTGGGAAGGAATATTGTTTAGGGACATTACTGGAGCAAT
Organism: Pseudopipra pipra; assembly: GCF_036250125.1. Taxonomy (NCBI): domain Eukaryota; kingdom Metazoa; phylum Chordata; class Aves; order Passeriformes; family Pipridae; genus Pseudopipra; species Pseudopipra pipra. Next base: position 3,301,119 of record NC_087558.1, on the reverse strand, counting down.
ATTGCCTTCTGCTGAGAATAACTTACATTTATTCAGGAGGTTTCTTGCCTGATTATTTTCAGCTTCAGAGTGGCCAACATTCCATGCTACACTGTCTCACAAGGACGAGGGTCTCCTGGGAATATCTGGGCACGATCCCAAACGGTGATATTTGATTTATGACACTCTTGTAGTAACATCACGTTCCGAGTCATCATTTGGCAAATAAGAGAATGACACTGTGTGTACAGGTTACTGTGATCTCAGAGCACAGGGCACCACAAAGATCAGTGCACAGACACAATTACATCTTTGTTTTCCAGTTGCTGTTGGTTGAATGGATCTTCCAGGGGTTCATGCACAAGCCACCGGATCACGCCCTGACAGTTCCAGAAAGCAGGAGGACAAGGATTGTGGCAAAGGTGAAGGTATGAGTCTATTAACTTACTACATTTGTAGCACTGTTGAACTGGAGAAAGCCTTAAAAAAGAGACTTGAATGCACATAAAATAAAGCTTAAATTATTAGTGAGATAATTAAAAAGAGTAGATGCAGATGTTGCACAAAATGTGGAAACAGTGATGGATCTTAGTCATGAGCATTCCCATATATGTTGTTTGTTATATTGATCTTTACTTTGAATAAAGACATTATATTTTACAAAGAAAGGTAACATGACTTCACATCTGAAATTTGTCAATACATTCCAGAAGAACTGGTTTCTAGGAGAGGCTACAGGATTTAAATTTTACTTTCCTAAGACTTTGGGATGGAGTGAAGTAAGGTGGAACTTAAATTAGGCACTGAAGAAATGTCCTGCAACAACACTTAAAACTTCTTCTTCTAGAAACCTGACAAAAAGTCAAAAATAAGAAAAGGACATTCACAATAAGAAAGGTATTTTCATAATTTTGTAGCAATAAGTACTAGGCTCAGATTTTCACTGTTTAGCAGCCACTGCCATGGATGCTTCTAAGAGATATTATATTTTTGCTGTTTCCCTGGGTTAGGAACAAGATTGTGGGATTCTGCTTTCTCAAATATGCTTTCCAGCTAAATACTACAGCTGGGTTGCTGCTCTGAACTTCTAAAGCCTCACTTTGTAATTATAGTTTCAAATCTGTTCCTTTAAATCCACATGGTGTGTTAGAGACTTGACTAAAAATAACCTGAAAATTAGAGGAGCATAATTTGCTTAAAGTCCATTTGAAAGAGCTGATCCCAATTGTTTTAAGTTTTCAGCTAAACCTCTGTTTAAGTCACTTCTAGTATTGAAATGAGAAAGAAATGGAACAAATTAGAATGAAAATGAATTTAATTTCTTTTTGGTTGAGGGCAACTTTTCCAAGCTAAAAGCACGGTGTCTTTAGGGCAAATCAGGTTAAAACAGGTCTTCTGTTGAAGCACTAATCATTTGGAACTTTTTCTTGGAGTGGTCAAGAAATCATTTTCTCTGGATTATGTGATTAAAGAGATCAAAGAGTTCATTTTTGCTTTAAATAAATGCTTGCAAGTTCCATCATTCTCTTTGCAAAGGGAACAGGTCTCCAGTCATCTCCCACCATCCCAAGGCTTCCTTAAAAGGTGCCTTGTGCACTTTAATTAGTGAAGGATCAAAGTCTTTATTCTCTGGGAGCAAAGGAAAGGCCAAAGGAGCCTCTTTGCTCCCAGTTATTGCAACACTGATTTAGGGAAATTATTGGGGTTGTTCTGCTCTGTCTGGGGCAGAAGTAGGGCCACGAGAACGTGGAAGTTCTTGACACTCCAGGGATGCACTTTTGCCTCTCCAGCATCCATTTGTAACCTACAGAAATGAGGATTTTGCCCTTGCAGATATAATTGCCAAATTGTTGGGTTTATTACCCTTTCAGCTGGACAAAACTTCTCAGGTCCATGTTCTCTGTGGTAATTTCTCTTGGATCACAAAGGGTTATTCCAAGCTTTTACAGGAAAAAGAAATGGAAATAATTTTATGGCTTATATTTTCACTTTTTTTCTTCTTTCCATTATAATAAAAACAAGAAGAAATAGTTATTTTAGTCAGATTTGCCACATTATATACAACATATTAGGGTATATTTTGATGTCTGACTCACATTCAGAGGATGCAGATTCATGAATTAATGCCTTTTACACTGGTTTTTCTTTTTTTACAGAGTTTATGTGACATTTCTTCTCTTTTCGATAATATTTATGGGAATCTTCGAGCCATTATTTTGAACATATGCAGGAAAATGGTGAGTTGATGAGAGGTTTTTTAAGAAATGAGCCCAACTATTCTCGATTCCATGGATTTTATCACACTGGCTGCCACAATCTGAGCTTTGCAATCCTAAAACAGTCAGATAAAATAATCAGGAGAGAAAAGCAGCCGTCTCCAAAAGCTGAACCTGAGATCAAATCTGACTTTTTATAGAAGTACATGACAGATATGAAATGAATATTATTCCCATCCATAATAAAAATGAAAAAGTTGAATGTGAGTGGAGTGAAAACAGTTTTTAAATACAGCTGGAGAGTTATACTTGAAAAGCATTTGAATGATTTTGAAGTCTGCAGACTAGATTTTAAAAGTATTTATCACTTAATTTCTTATTAAAACACTTAATGATACAATAATGTACCTCTTAGTCCTGGAGAGAAGAAAGGGTTGATATAAAAACGCTTTACAGGGCATGAAATTTGGTGTCCTTCAATGAGTGACACTTTTTGGACAGTGCTTCTCTTAATCTTTCTATCTCAATATTATATCTATAATACTTAATTAAAGACTCCTACAAAAAAAAAAAATCCAAAAAAACAGCTTAGTAACTTGTTTCACTGAGACTTTTGACTGGTCCAAATAGTTTCATGTCTATACTTTTTTCCCCCAAAAAAAGGTTATAAATGAACATTCGTGTTCTTCACTACCAAATGAATAGTCAACTCACCAAATTCATAAAGAAAATATCCAACCAAGGCTACTGTAATTTTAAATGGACTTGAACTTAAAAAATTTACATTTTCTTCCAAGATAAAGATATGTCTTCTTGTTATAATCATATTTTTCATTCTCACATAACAGTGAGAAATGCTTCTTCTCTTTTAAACCATGAATTTTTATTATTTTTTATTTATTTATATTATCGCCATTGAAAACATAAAAATACAGACTAGCTTAATACCTTAGGCATAAAACAAATTTTTTATTTTTTAATGGTTTTTATTTCAATCATTTAAGTCATTTACATTTTTCATCCCTCTGTACAGATTGTTTAAGCCAATGCCATCAGTTCTTACATCTGTATTTACTGAAATTAAGTAAGGAACAGCATAATAAAAATATTGATTTTATTGTATCTTCCAATTTAGAAGATGGTCCTTGAAGAAGGACTAGGAATTTATTGACAATTTTCACATTTAAATTTATATTATTAAAATCAAACTGACCCTTCCTCAACCCAATTTTTAATTTTCTATTTAATCTGTGAATTTAATTTATGGTCTTTCCATCTTGTATTTATGATCTGATTTCTTTCTCTCCCCCTTGAGTAGTAAACTATATTTAGAGTATTATTGCCTTGGTTAGTTCTCAAATAAATTGTTGGTTTGCTTTGATTCTTCTCTTCAAGTGCTCTTGGAAGTGACTTTCTTTGCTGGCAGCTGCTTTAATAATTGCCCTTAAATTTAAAGTGCCTCCCAGGGCAATTTGTTAACGGAGCTGAAATGAGTTTCCCCAACAAAACCAAGTGTTATCACAGCACTTTAAACATGAATTGTCTTGCTCAGAACTGCTTCAGTTCTTAAAGGTTCAACAACACATGGCTTTGGTTAGACCTGGGCAAAATGTTGGCACAGAATATTGGATGTTCCAGAGACTTGTGGCTCCAGAGAGAAGCTGGAAGGTTTTGTTGAGGAATCTAAAATATTTGGACAATGGGACTCAGAATGTGAAGTGCCACAACACTTCTTGTATTAAAGAAAGTATTTTCTTGCAAACCCATCCTGTCCATTATTCCAGGGAGATCCAGTGTCCCGGGTTAGGAAGGCACTCACAGAAATTTCCTGTGGATGGTGGCAGCACAAAGGAACCCAAATGAAAAATAAAGGCTCTGAGAGCATAATTCATGGGGGATTGCAGGCTGCAGAACAATAGAAATATAATTACTTGCATTTCACACACTGAGCAAAGGAAGTCTAGAAAAATTATGGCTCCAGAATGTGGTTGGTCTCTAAAAAATTACTCTTTTCTGCACAGTGTCTACAGCAACTCTAAAGTGCCTTTTCCTTCCGTGTTACACTGTGCTACCCACACAAAGTGTTTTTCTTTTGTGGAAGTTACTGTTCCACAAACATGCTCCTTTCCTTTCAGATCTGTCACTGTATCTCTGAAGGAGTCATTATACACATGTGTTAATTAAGCTAATTGGAGTTTGCTGGGGAAGGCAGCTTTGCTCTTTTAGACACCCAGCAGTTCTGCAAAATGAAATAATCCCTTTCCTTTTCTTCCTTTTCCCTTTCCTTATTTGAAGGAATGAGGAATCAAAGGGCACATGAATCTTATGGAAAATATATTAAAATAACTTTATTATAAATACAGCCAACTTTTACAGAATACATTTAATGCAACTTGTACACAATCCAGTGGCCTCACAAAAATCACTTTTTACTTCATTGGGCTTAAGGGTTTGTAACAACACTTTTGAATAAGTGTGAATTTTGCTCATTTCTCAAAATGAGCTCCTTCTTTTTACAGCTTCAGGAATAAATAATTGATATGTGTCTCTAGTCACTCGTGAAAATTCTTCTGTTTTTTCCCCCAAATATGCATAAACTCTAAACTTTCAGTATTTTTACCCGTCAGAGTTATTGAGATATTAAAAGTATTGCAAAGTTTATGCATCTCTAATCATACTGTTCTCAAGGTCATTGGAGAGACCAACATATGTATGTACCTTTGCTTGTAGAGACATTTTTAGTTAAGAAAGGGAATAAAAAGAACCTTTGGTTCTAGAGGTTTTTTAATTAAGAAAAAAGAGAATAAAAGAAAGTGTGCATGGCCACAGAAGGTGGGATTTTCTTAAATTTCCCTATATTTGGTTGAATATAGCAAAGTTTACCAAAACTTAGTCAACTCTGATTTAATTTGTCATGAAGACAGATGATTTGAGTTCCACCTAAGTTGAAATATTTAGAGATTTGGCCACCATTTTTCATCCTCTAAAGCACTTGATCTAAACAGAAGGATTTTTAAAAAAACCTCATGCAGTGCAATGCATATATTTTCTTTTCCTGCAGGTTGGTTGAGGCACTGATTCCATATCTTAATCAGCTTTTCCCTCCTACAGTGATGACGTTTTTTGAAGATTTTGATGCTCATCCTTCAAGAAACTCTGGACAGTTCAAAGAGGTCCATTTTCAGAGAATTCAGACTGAAACCAGAGATGAAATGGTGATTTGCACTGCTAGAGAATATATAAAACCTCTGTGGAATGTGTGTGAAAATCTCTCTTTTGTTCACTGAGATGTTCCTGTTCGATCCCTCCCTCACATCTCCAGGGTTACCTCAGCATTTTTAACAGAAAGGTTGGAAAATGCAATTGTGAGCAAGAGCTGAAGGGAAGAAAGAAAGCCCAAATCCTGACTAAATTATACCAAATTCTCCTTGCCTACAACAGGGGCAAAAAACCCAAAGTCTTCTAGTTCAACTAAATTTGCCTTTTCCTTGCCAATGCAAAACCTGCCTAAATTGTTCCAAGAAAAGATTTTCTTTTTCTCATTCTCTCTTCCCTCAATATTTATGATACAAAAGTCCCCCTTTTCCTTGGTGTAAATTCATCCCAGATTGATCTGTCAATCATTTCTTAACAGGCAATGCAGGAGATGCTCACTGTGAAAAAGGTGTCAAATGGAAAAAGATGTTAAATGTGTGTAATTAGAAGTTGAAACAGGAATCTGGTCACAGGAACCTCAGTCGAGATGCTGCAAAAGGGGTTGTTAGGGAGAAGTTTATCCATGGTGCAGTTTGCAGAACAGAGTTAGGAACTAGTATAGTTTCCAGTTAAACAAAGAGAACATTATGTAAATGTATCCCAAGATTATGTACTTTATGCAAGCTTGATTGCGTATTTTAATTGCACTATAATCGTTAAACATATCTTCTTAGTATAATTCTATTTTTTTTAATTAAATCCCAAATTCTTGGTGTTAGACAAGAATTCTGATGTCACATTTACAGTTCATTAGAGTTGTAATTAAAATGTGCAGCTCGACTGGAGAACTAGAGAATATTTAATTTGAAAAAGGATTTTATTTTATTGCTTCTGTAACAAGCTAGTCTCGGTTTCTATACATGAATTGTAGATGTAGCAACTACAAAATTTCATTAAACAGGAGGATTTAGTTCCTTTTCTAACATGTCCATGGATATGATACATAATACATTTTAAAAATCCCTGTAGTGTGAGTGTTACAGATTTTTCTCCACCTCAGTCTCACAGGTTTTTTAAACAACAGAAAGAAGAAAACAATGAGGTTTGATATAACAATCAATGTTATATCAAAACTCTATAAGTGTAACATGAGATCTTATCTGTTTTTAACTCCTTGCTCTAATTCAGGCCAGGAAACAGGAGAGAACTGAACCCTAACTTGTCCGTATTTGGTGACAAAACAAATATTCTGTCCAAGTACTTCTCAAAGAGCAAAAATGAATAAATAACACCAACAAAGAGGTGTTTGGGAAGGATGGTGATGGGTACATCTTGCATAGCAGAAATTTGATCTCTAGAGGGTGATTGTGTGTGATGAAAATTCAATATGTTAAATCTGTAGACTGGATTAAATCTGTAGACTGGATTTTTAATCTCTTCTCAAGGACAGGATTGATAAGAACAGTGAGAACATGATTTTTTAGGGACTCCTTTGGTTTCCTTTTTGTGCCACCTGAAGAACTGCAGTCCTGACCACTGTGAACCACCAGGTGGAAGTGCTTCAGTAAGCAGGGAACTGAGGAAGGGCAGGAGAGCATTTCTCCAGGGATATTTTCTCCACAATTATGTTTATGGGAACCTTGTGTGTTCCTCTGCACCTTTTCTTTGGCCACTATTAAAAAGGGGTTCTGTTGCTAAATCCTTCTGAATTCCAGGCAGTCACCCTGGAGAGCTGCTCACTGAGTCCATACAAAAGGTGTTCATGCAGCCAAAAAATGTCTGGAGTAAAAATGGAAAACTTGCTTCTCATGTGATGAACTTTCAAGCCAAACACTGATGTTTTTGTCACTCTAAGATGTGAAGCAGCTCCTGACTCTGTGTGCATTTGGTCTGGAGAGTTTGGTATTGTTTGTTTGGTGCATTGGTACATTTTCCTGCCAGTGTAGATCCCCAAAATTCCATTTAAATTAATTTAAATGGAGTAAAGGGAAGAGGGAGAGCTACAAACAACAGTAAAATTCAATAATTCAGAAACTGTCAGTAGAGCAAGAAGTTTGCAAAGGTAACAAAAATAATTACAGTTGTCTTTCATCTGGATGATAGAAAAGATGGAGATATCCTGATCTACCAGAACTGATGAAGAAGATGATGTACATATATAATAATATACCACCAGACCACAAAAAACTATTTATCTCCTTCAGACATGATATACGGATTTCAACATGTGACTTTTTCATTGCTGCCAATAAAATACTGTCACTAATAACATCCCTTGGTTTGAAACTCTATGTTTCTCTACATGCACTATGAATATAAAGGCTAATTTAAAAGTTAATATATATGGTAAATATATTCTTTTCAGATATGTTCCTGTACAGAGGAACATATGAAAGTTAAGTTGTTTTCAGCACAAGGGATGCATATTGAAAAGAGGTTGTTTTAGTAATGAGATTATTCCGTTGGAATCTAAGATTTGAACATAAATTCCCTCTTTTCAAATACAACTAACAATTTGCCAGATGTGTAAGTTCTGTTTCATTATTAATAGAATTTGTAAGTGATAAAGTCATAAAATGATTACATTTAAACATTTCTCTAGAGTAAAAGGAATGAAAATTTGCCCATTAAAACAAAGTTTCTGTGTGTAGTTTCTATGGTGTAACATTGTATTTGACTCCATTGAGATAAAAACCCTCCAGCTCATTTTTTTCCAAAAACATGATGTCTTTTAAATCTTTTATCTCTCAGTTCCAGCTAAAAGTCATCAATTCCTCCTAGACTCACTTAAATTTCTCATATATAATTCTTTTGTTCCAAGACAGGTGATGTTTTGAACTTTCCATTCGTAGAAACTTGATTGGGTTTTATTCTTATTATCTCATTTTTTTAAATTTCAAATTGGAGTGAAAACCAGGGATTCAGGTTTGGGGGTTTTTTTATGAAATGAAAGAGCCCCACTTTTAGTTTCAGTCTGCTTCACTTAAGCTTTGTAATTTTTTAAGTCACTGCTTGTCCCCTCTGCCACCAATATTTGCAGTCCTAGTGAAGGACTAGCAGGCTCTGCTATAGAGATACAGCAAATATCTAATAGTCAATGCACTCATTAACTGAATGACTCTTCTCATTTATCACTGGGAACTCATAAATATTTAGTTTACTTTCTATATTACCTGATAATTTAAAATAAATCACGTAGAGTCACAAGCTTTTTACCTTTATGTCAACTAATGCAAGAGCACTTACAGGAAAAAAATAATAGTCATAACAACAACACTACTACTAATCCTACTAATAATACTAATAATGCTAATAATACTAATACTGCTAATTCTAATGATATTACTACTACTGTATTTGATATGATTGAAATAATCAGTTTATAGTAAGACTTTAGGGTCTCTTACTGTCCCTATCTAATAGAAATAAATCCATAGGTAATTCAGGACATCTCAGAGATTCTGCTGGGATTGGATTTGTTCTGGGAAGCCCATGGATGTGCCCAAAGCCCACGGCTCTCACATGTGAGGACACTTCAATGATACTTTGCTTTTCCACGATGATTGCAGAGCTCTTGAGTCACGAGGAGGGAGAAAAATAACCCCACTCTGCCCTGGACCTTCTTGGATATGTTGCTTTCAGCATTGTTCTGTGCAAATTTAAGCTCCAGCTGCTCTCCAGGACAAACTATCAAGTAAATTTTATGAAATACTGCAGCATTTTTCAAAGTAGCAGGTAGATAAAACCATCTGTCATATGACTGACACTGTGCACACAGAATGTCTTTGATAACTGTGGTGATAATTCAGTTTTCCCATTTGTCTGGCAGGAGTTTTTGCAAAGGTGTGACAAAAATCCTCCATAGAGAATTTGTCTGGTTAATCCATATCTTTATCACTATTGAAGTGGTGATATTTCCTTTATTGTTTTTGTGCCATTTCCAGGTTTTTCTCTTCAATGTCTGTGGAGAAACGTGGAGTAAATTCAGAGACTTGTACTGGTTTACTCTGAAATTGAGGCAGCTTTTAAAAAAGAAATAAATTTGGTATTCTTTTAAAATCTACGCCTATTTAAAAGTGTATTTTCAATCATAAAATGATTGTTTTTTTTAAATGAGATTACCCTTATTCTTACTAATAATCTTACAAATTGTTACAATCGTTCTCATGTCCAATTGAATTAATTGTAGAGGGATTTTTAAATTTAAATTTAAATGAATTTTCCTCTTCTTGAAACTAAGAATAAATTGCAGTGACCCAGCTTGTTAAAATTTTCCTTTTAACAGGTTTTAGACCCTGAATTACAGTTAATATTTGTTTCTATTCTTCCAATAAAGCAAAAAAAACCCAACTTTCTAAGTATAAATATGATTTAATATCCTGTATTATAGTTTCAGCTGGGTTTTTTTGCAGTGCAAAGTAAACATAGTGCTCTAATAAGATCTCTGAGCTGAAAGTGTATCTGAAAGCAGAACTTTCATAAGGACTCACCTGCTTTCTTGCCACTAATTTTGGTGACAATTGTGCTGTTGCTTCACAACAAGAGTCCTTTGGTCACAGCTGTGATCTAGGAGGGTCATATATTGAAAATGGATCAAGACCCTTTTTGACCCCTATTTAACACACTACATATTATGTTTTGTGAATTTGTTATTTGTTATTTTTAAAAACCTAAAAATTCTAAAATTAGTCCAAGCACAAGCAGGAGAGCAGAAGAGGCTGTTTTTAATTTCTTCACGTGTTTGAATTAGGAACCAAATCACTCATTTCCTACAGAGAGAAAAATCAGTGTCTGGATGAAACAATGAAGGGCAGTTCCTAAAAAAAAAAAAAATAAACAAGGTAATTTCTGATCTTTTTTAGAGATAGCAGGAAGCCACACATTTACAGTGCTGGCAATTGTGTGGATACAGCAGCTTTCAAAAGGTGAAAAATATCTGGATCACACATTGATCTGTTCCCGCTTTCAGACTTTTTGCTTAGTTTTGTGCAAAAGTTTGCACTGGGAAAAAAAAAATGGAGGGGAAAAGGGCAAACTTTTGTCTTTTCTCGTGAAAATATGCAGGTCTTCTCTGCTGTGGTCTGGAAAACACAAGTCAAATAACTAATTTGAAACTTTTCTTTGCATATAGTTGGGTCAAAGGCAGATGATTATGTTCAGCAAGGAGTACAAGTGAGGACATACATGAAGAGAAGATGACTCCATATAATTGATATGGTGAGTTATTTTTATTCTCTACTCTCAGATGTTTAACTTTGGGGGAGAGAAGTCACAATCCTTCAGATTAGTTACCTGAACTTTCATGGACAAACTCATTATTTTTTGCCTCTACAGTGCAGAAAATTATTACCACCGGTGTTTCAACAGCGAAAAAACCATAGTTTTATAATTAAATAAAATAAGATTCTTTCTGGGATGTACAAGACATGAAATGTATGAGATCTGTGGCTGCTGGTGGCTTTCAGAGCCACGTGTCTGCATCAAACCCAGCATGAGCAAGAGTGTTTCAGGCCTTTCCTTTGGTCAGAGAATATCACCAATCCCACTGTGCAGCACTTCTTTTTGACTTTAATGTGTGAATCCAAGGGAAATGGTGTCTTTTCCTGGAGACCCAAAGCTCACTCGTGGTGTAGAGAACTTCCCAGTGTGAGAAAGTCCATTATTATTCTTTGAAGAACCAGCCTGCTTAAAATCTTATTTGCTAAATAGTTGTATTATTATTTCTGGAAGAAGAACGTGCAGGTGGCTCAGATTTGCTGCTCAGACCTTGTGGTCTGTTAGATTTTAAACTCAAATTTCACCTTGGGCAGATTGCTGTCCTTTCATAGTTCCAGAGAGGCTTCTCTTGGTGAAAGGAGGCTGTTTCTGGACAAACTGGTGTTCCTATGGGCATTAGCCTTCCTGTGATGTTCCTGTGGGAATCAGCCCTTGCATTAGATGGTGTTTAGTCTTCAGCAACACAAAATAAAGACTTTGTGTCTCCAGAGTAAAAGCTGGGCATTCAAAAACCAGATCTTGTACAGGTGTAAAAAGGGAGTAAGATACTACAGGTGGAGCAGCTGAGCTCTGCCAAGGGGTCCTATTTTTCTGACAGTAGGCAAATGAGAGAGACAGTCTGATATTTATGGAGGTGTGAAAAATCCACAGGACTCTGCACTTTCCATTTTCTTCTTGCTGTGTTTGCTGACTCCATCAAATCCTGCATCTTAATATCACTTAAATGTTTTCCATAATATCAAAAGTATTACAGAAAAAATAAATGTTCTCTTCCTCTAGAATGATGCACTTGAAAAGTACAATTTTGTTTCTTCTGTGATATATTTTTTGGATACAATTTGGACTTATAATGCTGCAAGTTAAAATGTAATTTATTGATAAAATGTTGAATTAGTGAAAGGAAAAATGAGTGCTGCTTGACCAAGATGGACCTGATGAGAAGTGGTGAATCTGTCATTAGATCCTTCAGGAGAAAACTAGACTTTGCTTTATTTACAAGGGGTTGATCAGCAGTGTTTTTCAAACCTGTGGTATTTATATTAGTTTACCAGCACAACGGGGTTGTTTAAGAGCTCTGTCTCAGTAAAAGCAATATCCTAATTATTGCCAAATCACTGCAATTGCCTGGTGACACTTGTGCCATTGTATTCTCATCAGGCCTGACCTCACACTCTGCAAGGTCTGCCCAAATGTTGACTGAATTGGTCATTTATTGATCATCCCTTGGTGCTAATGCAGTGCAACATTTCACATGCAATTGAGATGCTGATTAATTCAGAGCAAGGTGGCAGATTGATTCCCACAGGAATCTGCTGGAACATACAGCACATTACCAGAAACAAGGATATTGGGTGGGGGGAAGGAAAACAGAGGAAAAAATAAAGGTGTTGAACTTTGCATTTAGAGAAGGTATTTGTGATATTTTTAGTCCTCTGGTCTTCCGAACACAATCACTTCTTTAACTGCACCAGTATTTAAAGAAACTTATAAATGTTGTGCAGAGGAATTTCAGGTAAATCCTGAATAATAAAAACCAAAACTAACTAAATAAATGACAGATTGAATCTTTACAGACTGTGAAGGTAGTAGACAACATTGAATGATAAAAGTCTACTTCTCTGAGCATTTACAGGAAGTGACTTTCTAAGCTTTCTTGTCTTTGATATAGTGAAAATGTAACCCCCACCCAGCTGTTTTCAAGGCAACAACGTTAAACAAAGACAAAAAAAAGTTTAGCATGCAGTGCACAGAGCCTCAGATAAATTGCCTTCTGCTTTATTTGGAAAATGGTCTTGAAAAGCTGCTCGAACCGAATTATTTTACTATCTGTTTTTCAAACATCTGCTTTAATTGAACTCTGGGGATATGGGGACCCAAGTTCTAATTTACTGTGTCGTTAAGTAGAGAGGAATTTAAAATCTTACATATCTGCTGCATTTGGTTGTTTTGAAATAAATTATCTATTACTTCTGCAGGCAGGTTCTCAAATATCGACTCACAAATACACACACACATCATATTATACATATTTTCAAAAGAATATGCTGTAAACCAGAGTTATTTCCACTGTTTCCATAGTTAGTAATTTATGCAGAGGTCTCAGCAGTTTATTAGGAGCAAACTATGAAAGGCATTGCATGGAAAAGTGTGGGTTTCCAAACTGATAAAAATCTGTGGAGAGTTACTTTGTTGGTGGAATTTAAAGGTATTAATTTATATTATATTTATATTAATTTTACAACTACCTGTGAAAGAATCACCAATGACAGTTTGCCTTCCTATTGGTTGGTGTTTTGGTTTGGATTTTTTTAAATTACTAATTCTACTGTTAAAATTATTAACTATTTACTGTTAAAATTACTGTTAAAATTACTGAAAGCATGTGGGGTTTCATTAAAATTTTAATTTCATAGAAACATGGATTCAGGAATTGCTACAGAAGAAAACAAATGGACTTAATATTTCAATTTGCACCAAAGACCACTAATTCAGCTCCACAACTACCAGCCCTTAAGATTATTCAGTTGACTTTAATTATTTTTCTTAACTTAATCAGATTGAAAAGACATTAAGTGTGAAATCAAAAGCCAAATGGCAGATACTAATAATTTTTCTCAAATTAAATCCAATTCTGTGTTATTTAAATGATGATCATTGATTTAATCTCGCTTTTTTCTTAATTGAATTCACATTTAAGAAGCTTCCAAAGATCTTGTGGGTTGATGTTTCAGAAATCATAGTAATAAGTGGGTTTAAGGCAACAAGTGGGATTTAGATGAAGGTTGGATTTGATGACCTTGGAATTCTTTTTCTCTCTTTCTGGATCTGTGATTCTGTGATATATTTCCATTTTGTGAACAAAGAGGGGGAAACTTGAACTTGATTTTGCGGCAGTTTTCCTTCTTACACAATATAAATAATCACATTGACTGAAAGCAAAATCCAGCACTGTAATTCCTTGGAATTATTTGCAGGTAACAGGCTGCACAAGTGGCCTGTTATAAAACAAGAGCCAATTAATTAACTAGTTAGACTTTGTGCTTGCACTTTTAAAACCATAATTCACCTCCTAAGTCACCTTTAAAAGACCAGGTTAGAGGTGTGTTAGTCTGGAACTGAAGTTAATCTTTAGGCCTGAATGCCATTAAAATCAAGTGCTTAAAGGAATATTTAACAGAGGTGCCTGTGTTGGGGTCAGTGGTGCTCCTGGATTGCATTAGTGTTTCAAGGAGCTGAATTCTGATCAATTAAACACCATCAGCACAGAAAAAAAGGGGAGTTTTTAAATTAAAAGGTCAATTTAAGTGTTGCCAGAGGTGCTGGTGAAGTCACACTTCTGAGTGCCCCTTGAGGGGGGTGTTTTGGCAGTGGTGGGACGCAAATATAAAGAAATTCCGTGGCTGCTATTGCATGGGAATTACAAAGGAATTAATTATGGCACTTTTGTCTTTAAGAGGCATATGATTAATATATTTGCTTTCAGCAATGTATTTTGCTTATTATAATAACATAATAAAGTAATAGAAATGCTTTTATTTATGAATTTACTAGAATATCCTAGAAATTACTGTTATTATGCATAATTATATCCACTGCAAGCTGGAACCTTGAACAGCTCCGACAACGCAGGAAGGAAAAGGATCACTTTGACCTGTAGCTGAAATCTCTTTCACCTGAAAAAAAATAGCTTTATTTTGCTCTTTTGTGGTGTTCTGCAAATCAGGCTTTTATTACAAGTGAAACAACAGCCACACATGTGGTAGGAGAAAGGATATAAAAGTATTAGGGATCTGTCCAGATATAAAAATGTTGACAAATACAGCAAATAACTAAGCAGTGGCTCATTTTTATTTATTAATTCTTTATGACAGTTACACACTGCTTGGGTGCTTTGTTTCTCTTTATTTGTAAATCACTCCTGAGTGTCCAGGGAGGTGTGTAAACGTTGGATTTATAGAGCTCTGCAGCTCCAGCTGCAGCTACTCTTGTCCCTGGCAGTTCCACGTGGCCTGTGGGACTCTGGTTTTCCATCAGGAGCTGTTGCTCCTTGGTCCAGTCGGGAAACTGGGGTGGGGACAGGCATTATATCATGGGAAATTCAATCTCTGTGTACAGTCCTCACTGGGGTAAATACTGATGGTGTGGAGTAACGGTAGAAACAAATAAAGAAATAATAAATTCTCACACTGGTCTGAGTGAAATGTGAATTGAAATAACTTTAACATCCATTCCTTTGAACACTTAAAGTCAGATCTGTAGCGTTTCTCCTTTGGTATTAGCAGAACTATATGAAGGAGATTTTTTTCAAGATGTTATCTTTTTATTAAACAATAATTCTGTTCTCTCTCAGCTCTGCCTCACTCAGGATCTCCAGAGACAGGACTGACAGGTCCAGAGATTTTGTACTTCTGACAGTGGCCACTCCCAGTGATGGAGGAAATGTTGGTGCAAAGTGTTCTGCTCAAGGGCAGGTGAAAATACTGATCTCAGGTAAGTGCCAAAAAATGCAGAGTCTGCTGAACTGGGAGAAGGGATGCTCACAGGCCACACAACTGCTCCTGTCTGATACCTGTGGAAATATCTGCTGGGTGTTCAAATGCCTGGGGTGAAAAGACTTACAGCTCTTTTGCACACTCTCCTCTTACCTAACTCACTTCACTGCTGGAGCAGCTGTCCCAAAAAATTCAAATTGTGACCACACTACAGAGCTTTTTGTTAAAATTGCCCTACATATCAAGATGCACCTACTGACATGGCCTGATGGTGGTCACAAGAACCTCCTTCCTTTCCTTCATTTTCTATTTGTCAGCCCAGATCCATTGCCTGAAGGAAAGAAATTGGGTCTTTAAAACCACAGAGTGATTTTCAGGGCCTGACTGAAATATCAGAGGATTATTCACTGAATGTTCTGAGTTGGAAGGGACCCACCAGGATCATGGAGTCCAACGTGGCCCACACAGGGATCAAACCCTCAACCATCCTCACACCAACCTTGGGGTTGTGATTTGCCCTTTTACAAATGCTCATAAAGAATTTTAAGGTTGACAATTTATGCCAGCTGCTGGGTACTACAAAACACTGTATTTTTAGTTGTTTATTTTGCATGAATGAAACTAAAACTGCACACACATACATGTATACACATGTATACACATTATTTAATGTAAAACCAAGAAATAATATTCTCTGGTTCTAAAGAAGTTGAAGCAGAGAAATCATATTGCAGGGAACAGTAACTGTCTTCTGATTTTACATTGATTTAATACTAATTTTGTGCTTTTGCTTTGAAACAGAAACTACAAAAACATCTCCCAAGTCAAGAAAAAGGCAAAAAACTTATTGCTAAAATTTGTTTTAGTGTTTAATACTTAGATTTTGCCCTGACCTTTCTCCCACAGACTCCTTCTCCACAGTGCTCATCCCACAATGTGTCTATTAATATTAAACATATACTTTTGGGCACTCAGGCAGCCTCAGCAGGTTTTATGGTTATAAGCAAAGAGATTAAACTGTTGTTTATCCACCCTTTGCAGATTATTTGCTGGTTTTTTAATATTAGGTTCAAGTTATATCTTACATTTCCTTCCTCATTTCCCAGGCCTAAGGGTATATGAACACCATCAAGTCAGAACCCAGACATACATGCTTTCAAAGTAATTTTCTTCCTTTTCCCCACACCCCATCTCTAAATTGCCTTTTAGATTGAGTTAAATCCATAAAATAAAAAAAAATACTTCTAAAAACACTTAAAATTGGTGGTGGCTGGTAGTAAATTTAAATACTTCTCACAAAATCCCCAAACTTTAAAAAATTGGTCATTTACCTCTAGCCTGGTCTCAGTTAAGAAACATGTTTTCTACTGGAAGGAGACTTCAAACAGAGCACAAAAGTTTCGGTTTGTGTTTTATTTGTTTACTTTTTTTTTTATTTTTTCTAGAATATTTTGATTCAGTGTCTGTTTGGAGGCCAAGTGCAAATTTAATTACACTGTTTTACTGCTAAAAATCCACTGGGGCAGATTCATGAACCAATTACCTCAATTGCCCTGTGGCTCCTTTTAGATTTAGTAAATACTTTCATTTTTTAACTACTACTTGTGCTGTAATGAAGCAGACGGATTTCAGTGCTCTGAACCAGTGGTTAATTTTCAGTTGGTTTTTTTTTTTCCTTTTAGTCTCAGTAAACTAAGCAGGGAGAGTTATTAGCTGGTTGTAGGAACTACTAGCACATCTGTCAAATTAAATGGATATTTGAGCATTGCAAGTGCCCAGTTACAAGTTTCCAGGCTGTGTATGAGCCACCAAATTAAGTGAAGATTGGTAACAGTGGATAATCATCATTATTTAATATGACTCTTGTATTTGTAGCTATTTTTTTCATATTTAATTGATTTTTAGGTAAATCATTTTCTCAACTGAGGTGGTAGACAACAACACAGCGTAAGAAAAATAAACTTGAGGTGTGGTTGTCGTTCTTTAGTGTAATTCCTGAAGGTGGAAGAAATAATTTGGGTACCACAGATCAAAGGTGGTCCACAGTGCCAACCTTCTTCCAGCATTTTTATACAAGCAAACTGAAATCTAAGACTGAGAGCTGCTTATTTCCTCTTGCACAACAATTTTGGTTCTTCCAGAGAAAATAAATCAACATTTCTCTAATAAAGTTATTTCAAGGTACTTTACAGCTATTTCATAAATATAGAGGGCAACTTGCATTACCTGCATTAAGGTTGAGAAATAAGGAAAATAAAGTTTGTAGCAAACAGGTTTTTAGTTAAATGTTGGTCCAGCTGGAGCAGGGGACTGGACAAGGTGAAATCCAGAGTTGCCTTCCAGCCTCATTAATTCTGTGATCCTGTAAAATAATGGATTATGAACAACTGTGACTTTTTTTTTTAGGAATGAAAGTGATTCATTTCCTTAGAAATGATCTGTGATTCCTATTTTTGGAGCTTGTACAATGTACCAGTTCTACCCGGGATGGGAAGTGCTGGGATTGAAACTGGGAAAAAGCCAAGCCAGCATCATCTTAGACTTAAAAGGTAATATTTATTTAAGACTGGTCATGTGTCATTTCTCCTGCTTTCCTGTTGACTGATTAGCGCATTTAAAATGAATATAATCTGAATTACAGCAAAGAAGACTCAAAATGATAAATAATACAGTTTATAGCCCACTACCCTTGGTAACACAAACACCCCTAAGTGCCCTGTGGCTTTGTGTGTGTTTGGAATATGAGGATATGTTTTGTCTCCTTACTTTTAATTGAACAGTTTACAGTAAAAAAGGGCTTTGATGGCTTCTGATGATGTTCCTACTGAGTAATTCTGTTTTGAGTCTCAAGGGATATTGCAGCAAACTGGAACATCCCTAATGGCATCCGAAAGGTGAAGCTGGAATTTCTCAGAATTAAGATTTAACTATAAATTCTATTTTTTTTTAATGCAACAAAATATGGTGAGAAATTAATTTAAAAAGTAACAAGAACAATTTTTGGAGATGCATGTGGAAAAAGAGTGTATGTTCAATATGCATCAATACACAATTATACACTAAACACAATTACAACCATTTTAAAATTGTCCCTACCAGAGTAGTTTTCTTTTCAAAACTAGGCTTGTTTAGTTAAAATTTAAAAAAAAAAATAAAACTGTGGTTCAAAAATACTTCAATTCATAATAGCTATTAAGTATGAGTATAGTAGGATGTCCTTTATTACACACTGAATTCTCTTTAATTGCTTTTAGTCTGAATGAAAAAACAGAAATGAAAGACAATGAAAGGATAACCTTTTCCCATAAGCCTGACACGGAATAATTTGCAATCTCCATTCCCCACTGCACTGCTGGAATGATCAGGCTTTGTTTGTTTGAATTTAGTATTTATGATTATAAATTATCTAGTCATAACTGAAGGCATTTGCATAAGAAAATTATCTTATATCAAGTAGGATTTTACTGCATGTGTTTTAATACTGTGACAGCCTGTTAGCACTGAGATAATTAAAGGGATACTCTAAACTCTAATTTAGTCCAAAAGTAACACACAAAAAAAAAGAAAAAAAGCTTTTATGGGACTTGTAATTATTCCTAAATATTCTCATAAACTGAAGGGGCAAGCATTTAAAGGCATTTAAAACTAAAAAAGCTAAAATAAATAAAAATAACTAAAAGCAGCTACTGCATCACTGAACCTAGGAAAGTTATAGAATCATAGAATTGTTAAAGCTGGAAAAGACCTTTAAGGTCATCAAGTCCAACTGTCAACCACCATCACCATGTCCCCAAAAGCCACATCTACACATCTGTAAATCCTGCAGGGGTGGTGACTCCACGTGCACCACAGGAGGGAATGGGATTAACTAAATTCAGAGCCCTTTACCCATGACTGCTTGGAAAGGTGCCCCAAAGCATTTTCCTGAATCAAATCCTAATCCCTATTTTTATTTTTTTTTTTTTATTTCCCACTGGATGCTCAGCTGAGAGTGGAAATTCCACTTTATAAAGCTGG
The DNA here is from genome assembly GCF_036250125.1 of Pseudopipra pipra. Classification (NCBI taxonomy): domain Eukaryota; kingdom Metazoa; phylum Chordata; class Aves; order Passeriformes; family Pipridae; genus Pseudopipra; species Pseudopipra pipra. Next base: position 3,281,723 of record NC_087558.1, on the reverse strand, counting down.
GAAATGTTTACTTTTTAACCCAATATATTTTTAAAGCCCTTCCCAAAACTCTCTTGAGCTAATAAAGCTCACTAGCTGGGGGTAAAAAAAAATCATTTTATTGCTTTTTCTCCTCGGTTGTTTATTTTTGTCTGGTAGGAAGGGAAAGTATCTTAATCTTACTGCTGTGGTATCTGCCTGGAAAGAAGTTAATCTCTGAGCTTTGCCCCTCCACACCTCTTTTGAAAAAAATCTTTAATCCTTATGTGAGTCCTAGTGCCATGGTACCTATCAAAGAGACATTATATCAAGTCAGACTCCTCCAGCATCAGTCATTAAAGGAAATACAGCACAGAAAGGCTGAGGATTAACCTTTTGGTGCCAACAGTAAAATTGTTGTGCCATTGTTATGGTTTGTTATTGTAAATGAAACACAAAATCACAGAAGGTTTGGGTTGGAAGAGACCTTAAAGATCATCACACCCCCTGCCATGGGCAGGGACACCTTCCACCAACCCAGATTGCTCCAAGCCCTGTCCAACCTGGCCTTGGACACTTCCAGGGATGGGGCAGCCACAGCTTCTCTGGGCAACCTGTGCCAGGGCCTCTCCATCCTCGTAGTGAAAAACTTCATCCTAATATCCAATCTAAACCTTCCTTGGTTCATCTTAAGGCCATTCCCCTTGCCCTTGGGAAAAGTCCCTCTCCAGCCTGTGAGCCTCTTTTGGTACTTATGCTTATTCTTATACAGTTAATAATGACATCAGGACAGCATGAATCTATCCACGTGTCTCAGGGTTGATTTCTGGAGTCACCAAGGTTTTAACTGCTTTCAGGAGATCTCCTGCCCAGGGTGAGCAAGAGAGCAGGAAATGCAGCTGCAGCTACTTCAGTCTGCCTGGTACTGCTGTGATGTCTGTGCTGGGACAGAGTTTGCACTGAGATTTGCAGTCTGTAAACCAGTTTTTTATTATAAAACAGCCCCCCACTTCTTACCTGTGCTTATACATTCCTGACTTAGATGTGTGATAGATAATACCCACCTCTGTTTCCAGTGCAGTGAATGAGGAGATGGTGAATGAGAAGCTCCTCAGTCTGTGTAAGTGCAGAGATTTTTAGCTCTTGAAATAAGAGCTGGGACTTCATAAAAATCATATTGTTTTCTTCCTTTTCTCTCCTCACCATCTTCTTTTGACTTTTCACTGTGAATTATCATGCATGGCAGGTAAATGCTACTGGTGCCTTGTTCTTCTCAGATTAATAATGCCATAAGCCATCATAAGTCATTAATAAGTCATAATGCCATAATTTCCATAAATTGTGTTCTTTTGGCTGTAGAAAGAGTGTGGACTGCAATGTTGGCAGTGATCACTGCAGCAAATGCCTCTGCCTTATGTAAAGGGAGCTGAAAGGAATAAATGGGATAGAAACAGGTTAGTTGTGTGATAATTAAACAAGAATTTACTCCAAAGCAGTCATTTTTGCAATCAATATACTTGCTTGTAAAAGGTAAATACACAAGTATTCTCTTATTTTGTTAATTAGGCAAAAGCAGACTTGTCTCTCTCTCTCTCTGTGTTGATGGAGTGAATTAAGTGTTATGAACAGGGGAGAAAAGTGGTGCAATATATGGCAAAGTAACTGATAGGAAAGGGAGATGAAATGTTCTATTCAAGATGTTACAATCCTCTCTCATTTTATTCCTACTGTGCAAATGCATCAGAGGTGCATACCAATAACAGTGAATATAAATTCCTGTGCTGGCCCTGGGTGATTATCTGAGCAGCCTTTCTCAGCAATTGTCCTGAGATTCCCATCCCAATCAGCTCCGTGCACTGTGAGCAAAGCTCAGCTTAATATTTTCATTTATATCTTCAGATTTGCTTTAAGTACGAGGAACTTGCCTTAAAAATGATCTCAAAACCTGTGCTGAAGGTTGCACAGGTGGTTATTGCTCGAGGCAGAACCATGGTATCAATCAGGTATTCACATCTCAGGGGTTTGGGCTTTTTAACGCTCAGACTAAATTTTCTGATGATCTTCCTCAGTAAAGAGGTAAAGCCACAGAAGTATCTTTTCCTGGTTTTTGTTTGTTTGGTTTGTTTATTACTTTATTTTAGTTTTTTTTTTTTAAATGTCTATTTCTAGCTTAATTAATCAAAATGTAATTAATTAAGAACGAATGAAGAAGTTCTAAATTTTACAGTAGTTCTCTATTTAGGATGTTTTATTCTCATAGTACTATCAAAGAATCACAGAATGGTTTAGGTTGTGAGGGACCTTAAAGTTCATCTCATTCCAACCTCCTGCACGGGCAGGGACACCCTCTACTAGACCAGGTTGCTCCAAGCCCCATCTATCTACTTTCCAAGCTCTGGATTTTACAAGGGTTGGATTAAAAGCTCAAACTGCTTTAAAAGTTGCTCAAACTGTTTTAAAAGTTGCTCAAACAAAGGTGGTTAAAGACCTATAAGATCTTGAAAGTGCCTCAGGAATGCCAGGATTATTTGTGAGTGCTGTGGGATGGCGTAATTTGGTGTCATCTGGAAAAACAAATTGCATCACCCTTTAAAAAATTCCTAGAGAACCAATTTCCCTCTTCACAGCAAAATGTATTTCATGCAGGTTTTGGTTTTACTGAATTAGATACCTGGAAGCAGATTTTAGCCTGGAAAAGTTTTCAGTGAGTTATTTGCAAGGAAGTCTCCCCATGAGCTGGTTGGATCAGAGGACTTTCCAACTTCAACCAATTCTGTGTGAGGGACAAGAAAAGCAAATATATGTCAGTGTTCTTTTATCATTCAGCTGTGACTTCACTGCCATAAAGATGTACAGCATTTAGGTGCTCACATTCACTGGCACTGGAAAGACTCTTTATTAAATGCAAAATTAAAAAAGAGCCAAAAAGAAGAAGAGACCTCTCGAAGTCCCACAAAAATACGTTTCATTGATTGCTTAATCTAAACAATCATTCCTACGTATTTATTTAATCTCCCTATTTCTGACTTCACTGGTGACATAGTCATGCTTCAGTGGTATTTTCTCTTTATCCATACATTCCAAATAAGTTTTTTAGAACACTTCAGCTTTTGTGGGCTTTTAAAATTTTACCCTCAGTTTTCCCTTTCACTAGCTCTCCACTGAACAAAATTCTTTAAATATTTTACTTTCATCATAAGACCCAGCCACCATTTCTTTTGCAACTTAAAAATATTATTTCCAATAATTCTTTTCCCCTTTACTTTTGCATTCATCCACTCACATCAGAGGTCACTCCCTTGACCTCTTCTGCATTTTATGATGCATGTGTTCTCTCGGATTCTTTCTGTCCTTTGATCATTGATCACTTTTCCCCCCTCTTTACAATAGATGTGCCAATACCAATTAATCTTGAACTGCTTGTTATTTTGTGACCTTTAAAAAGGCCACGTCTCATGATTTATTTGCTGCTGCTGTGTGTGTTTGGATATTGTTTTGCAGTGGTAGAATCGTGGGCTTTTCTCTGCTTTGGTAATTCATTTCCCTTTTTCTAAATGAAAACCCATCAAGACATATTGACATTCTCACTCCAGTGGAGACTGGTAAACGTTATCTGGAGAACTGTTCTGTTTGATTTCCTAATTTTAATTGCTAGAGGCAATTCCTCCAGCACTTAAATTAATTATAGTGAAGGAGACTTCTAGACACTGCAGAGGGAATGTGGCTGTGCTGTGGGATGGAGACGTGGATGGAGTGGGAGGAAGCAGGTGTCACATGATGGGGATGGTAGTGCAGCACTGAAGAGTTTTGGAGAGGTACAAGACATGGAACACAGAAGGAGGAGCTTGTGGATATCCTCATGTGGAGAATCAGAACTCTATTTTTAAAAGGTAAGAGGTTGTTAGTTCTTTTTTTTTCTAATTTTTTTTTGTTCTGTCTGGTTTCAAGCATCTATTTTACTTCTTTATTACTATAACATTCACAATTTAATAGTTTTATAACATTTCTTCTTTTTTTTTTTAAATAGATGAAATAATTCTAATATTTCAAAAGTAAATGACACTTTTTAGGTCATTTTTTTAAGAAAAGGGTCGTTATCTCCTCTCCTGGGTAAGTACAGCTATTCATGTTTTTATGTTAATGTGTTTCTCCAGATACTGATAATCATGTTCTTTCTCTGTGTAATTCAAATAGACTTCACAGGAGACACCTCTGCCTGCAGGGGCTGGAGAGGGCAAATAATAAAAATTTAACTGCTGGCAACTACTGCTATTTGACCCTCTCGTAAGTTCTTGTCTGTCCTTTACTTGGGATCTGAGTCCATATTTTTGACTGACTTACAAAAAATTAAAACTAAACATCAGCCCACCAGAGTATGGCTTGGACAGTCAGAGTTTTCATTTTTTTCAGACCTCATATACTTATCTTAGTATATGGCACTTTGTTCTAAGGATCACATTTACAATTTATTTATGTAAATCACTGGAATCAAACAATTTATTACATGATAAGAAAAGTACCACTGGCCAAAGGTTGAAGTCCTGTCTCAAAGGAGAAGTTATAACTGAAAATAAAATCACTTATTTGTGGCTGTAACATTGATAGAATCCATCCCAGATGAGATATTCAAGGCATGCTGAACCTGACACTGAATTTTTCAATACCAAGCCACAAGATTTTGCTACTCACGCTGAAGAAAACTTCTGTTAAGGTTGTTTTACTTGCTGGGATTTAGCCCAGATCAAAGTGTTCCAGGTTCAGCCCCGTGTGTCACCGACTGACAAAGTGTCACCTGAGGAGAATGAAATGCATCCAGGCTAATGAAATCCTTGCCTCGTGGTCATGCCTGTGGAGAGCTGTATTTCTGGAGTTATAGGCATCAAACTGTTTTGAACTGAGAGCTAAGAACACCAGTAATTTAACATATCCTTGAAGGATTCTACCCAAAAAAGGTGGAGAGGAAAAACATTGGTTCTTATTTTCTTCTCCCGAATCCAAAAGCTGAAACTCTGAAGCCAATGTTCATGAGTTATGAGAGTATGTGCTAAGCCCCATTTATAAATAATCCCCTCCTTCTCTCTTTCAACATCCAAATGGGAAAATTGCAGCTGCCTTTGCTACCTGGCCAGGTAAGGATGGAATTATCCCTGTATTTCTCTTCTTCATATCTCTGAACAAACAGGCAAAATTTGCTGAGTGAGGCACTGTGGAGAACCCTGGCCTTGGAATCATTGGGGAAGCAGATAAAACTATGACTCTGTTACTTTGTGCAAAAGTGTTTAGTGTTATTGTGGGGGTGTGTTGAGGGGCATTAAATGATTTTTTTGGCCTTTTAATATACAGCAGGTGTGTCAAAACTCAGCTCAGGGGTTGTAAACCAGCGACTCTGCAACAAGAGCTCTCCTGCACATTCCTGACTTCAGACAGGGTAAAACAGCATGGCCTGAAGATGTTGGCTCTAAATTAAACTGAATTACATCACATCCACTGTGAACTGAGCACACACATGGAGCAAGTGAACTGACTGAACAGTGTAATTTAGTGAGACACATAACTGGTCTGTGGGCCTGGCTCTTCCAGCTTCTTGTAAAGAAGAGAGGAGGAAAAGATGAAGAAAAGCACATGGTCAGTGTTTGTCCCATCTAATGGACTGCAAGGACTTAGGTAGGAGAGTAATGTAAGAAATGTCCTGCCTTTCTGAGGAAACAGGGGCTTGCACTTGCTTTCACATCCTCTCTGATTCTCTGAGGCTGTTTAGACCTCTAAAACTGCAGATCAGATTGCCAAGGAAGAAAACCTCTACTGACACAATCCTAGAAAGCCTTCTGGAGGAAAAAAAAAAACACAAAATGAGTGTGGATTAATTCCAGTAATGTTAAGTACTACTTTTAATATTCACATTCTGTGACACTTGGGAGGACTAGTCAGAGTTAAGTGCTGAACATGCAGAGCACAGGATAAATCTTTGTATCGTAAAGAATAAGCAAGAATTTCTTAAAGAAAAAATGATGCATCATCTCACTTCCCAGATTTACCACCCTGCCATTATTGTCAGAAGTAATTGTCATTAAGTGTCCATATCCACCTTGGAAAGAAATGTCACAGACCTCTCTAACAGCCACAGGAGACATTTGGAATGTGCAACCTGATTATTTTTCTGAGGTAAAAATGACTTCCACAAAATCATACACTGTCTGCCAGCCCAGGATATCTGACAGGGAAGACTCCGGATTTTGCTAAATACTGGAACGTTTGCAAAAGAAAACACATTAAAGCTAAAAGAAACTTTTCAAAATTCCTCACAGACCCATAATTACACGCTCAACAAAAAGCCTTGTCCCTCTGAGGGAAAGGTTCAGTCCTGTGTGTTTCCCTGCATTAACAACTTCTGGGAGAAGGAACAACACTGACATATTTTCCCAATTCAATTACCTTTAAGAGTTTCTGGGAATCAGTTTTATATTGAAACTACCTTTGGCTCCCTTGGATGAGTCAGATTTTTCCAAATCATGCCATAGCAGCTGGACCTTTGTAATTTGTAATTTTAATTTTATTTACAGATTTGACAATTCCAGGAGGAAGACAAACCCCTTACACTTGTCTGTAAGGTTATTTGGGAACAAAATCAGCGTAGCCACCTTCCCAGAGGAGACCTCCGAGAATCAATTTTGTAAAACATGCTCATCTTGGTAAAAGAGACTGCAAACATTGTGCTTTCAAACTTGTGATGGTTTGCCAAGAGGCAAAGAAATTGAGACTCCTAAAGGAAGCTTGTAATGCAGACGTACGAAGGAAGCAAAAAATTTTAAATAATTGCATTTATTCCCAGTGAAAATGCAAAAGACTTTCCATCTTAAAAATAAAATTGAAAATATGGGATAGGTAATAATCGTAAGGACTTATTTAGCATCAATTCCCTCTGTTCTTATTTCTGGTTTTCACGTTCCACAGCTGGAAACTGGGTGTTTTCCTCTTTGCCAGACCTTCACCACAGCTCTGTCCCTGCCTGGCCCTCATGGATGGATTTACTGGAGCTACGGGTGCTGCTGGAGTGTCCCTGGGGGCTAAAGGGGGATCTTGGTGCAGAGCAGGAACTCCTCTTTTCTTTCCATCCATTGGAACTGGAGGCAGTTTTATCCCACTGGAGTGCAAGGCAAGACCTCCAGAGGTGCTCACGTCATCCAGGTAACACTTGGGCCATCCCAGATTTCTCCTAAAGCAGGTTCTGGACAAAATCCTCAACATATGTGCTCCTTCTAAGATGACACAGACATCAAACAGAGCACAGCTGTGCTCCTGGTCCAGGAGAGGCAGCAAAGCTGTGTCATCAGCTCTTTGTCACCTGAGAAAATAATGAATTTAAGGCCTCTACAAGGACAGGAGCCCATTCCAGCTCTGAGTTTCTCTCTTCTGAGTTAACATTCCTCTCCCTCTCTCATTCATCTCTGACAAGTCCAATGTTTAGAAGTCAAAAGACTTATGCACCTCTGCAAGAAGGTCTGATTTCTAGATCAATAGTGTCCTTCTAACACACCAATACAATCCATCCTCCACCCCTAGGTTATCATGAATCAGGAACGTGGGAATGCAGCCTGAGCCCTTTGTTTCCTTTGGCAATTCATCCTGCATTTTCAGGTCATTTCTTCTTTAGGTGTTTCACTCTTTTTTTTCATATAACTCCACACTATACCCTTCTTTTTTTTTTTTTTTGGCAATGTGCCCAGGCTTTAAGGAAAAAAAAAAATCTTACATCCCTTCAATGCTAGGTTAAAACTTCCAAACTATTACTGTCATTTTTAAACCAGAAGAGTTGTCACCTTTCTAGAAACAGTGGTGCAAGACAGACAGCTTTGTAGTTCTATAGTGTTTGACATTTTATGTGCAACAAATATTGACTCCAACATTCCCTTGACAGAGCACAAAAATTCATTTTGTGAATTGTATCGACAGCCTAAGTAGGTTCTTTCTTTTCCCTTGAATAGGCTTCTCTAACTTATTAACCCAGCCTTGAGGGTTTTGAATATTTACCTCTAAAACTGAGATCTATTTACAGCACAACAAGCATTTTGATAGGCAAGAGACATGGGATGAAGGTTACCATGCAATCAAACTTATTGTAAAACTTCAGAGAACACTCAAATGATAAGTAGATGTCCTTGTTCAACAGACTCTACATCATAAAATGGATAAATCAGCTTCAGGCAGACTCTAAAGTGACATATTCCCAAGTTTGTGACTTTCATTTGCCATGATTTTCAATTCCCAGTCCAAGTCTACCTTGTGATGTTGAGGTAAATAAAGGGAAATTTAAAAATTTATTTCAGTTAATTTTATCTGATGAGAAAAGAACTTTGGTTTAATTAAAATAAACCCCACCATTTATACCAGAAAACTCACCATTACTGCAGACACACACCATGCCTCTAGTTTTGACGACAAACAGAGAAGAAAAATCTCCAGGAAAATTATTTAATGAATCATAATTTGATTAAAACCTCTTCTGTATATCACCTTTAACAGCTCACCTGGAATATATCAGCTCTCCCTGTATGACAAGTTTTCCAAAGAGCAAAAACTTAGGTTTCATAACTGATAAGCCAGATTTCAGAGGACTGACTCTGTCTCAGCTCGTTTGGATCTCATACCCCAAACAGAGCAGGAGAAGTTTTTTCTTTACTTGTGGAGTCATCCATATGTGCCTGGATAAACAAAGATGAAAATTGGCTGCCTTTTTCAAAGGCTAAATCAAGACACTTCCAAAGTCTTTCTACAGATCCATCAACATTTTCATGAGCCAACTGTGTTTCTCTTCAAGCTGTAGTTGGTTCAGTCAAACAGGAAAAATCTGTTCAGATTCTTTGTAACTGGGAGGAAGGGCAGGACCAGCCACTCTTCCTTAAAACCTCCTTGGTGAACTGCAGCTGTGGCAGTCAGGGGAGCTAATTAAACCCAACCCAGAGTTTTCCAGACTTAGGTCAGGTGTTTGCCTTCTAACCTGCTGCTTGCTGTGAAAATATATGTTTTATCACTTAAATCTGCTCTGCAGTAGCAGTGAAACTTTTGGGGTATCCCTTGGCAACCCTGTTCCTGCAACCCCAGAATTCCTCTGATGGAGTCTCTGAGTTTATGCAGCAGGTTCCACCTTAGGGTGCCCCCGAAGGGGTTCCCTGGGAAGAGATCTTCTCTCCTATCACCTTTCCTTCACCTCTCCAGTTTATTCTCTGTCTCGGGCTTCCTTCAGCCCGAACTTCTAACTCTCTGAAGCAGAAATGCTGTTGCAAGGATACAATGAGCAGTAAGATCCTTTAGTAACTAAAGGCTGACCTTCCTACTGACTGTGCTTCCCGACCTTTTCCTGAGGGAGCAGCCCCTTCTGCTCCATTTAGGCTCATCTGGCAGAAGGAGTTTGGTTCCTCCAGAGCTGGAGAATGAGAAGTTGCTCAGCTGAAAGTTCTTGTGCTCCCTCCCCTTCCCTAAGGGGAACTGCAGGTAGCAGTGGAGTGCAGTGTCTCCTGGCTGGAATGAGGAATTGCTGCTGGCAAGTCCACACTGTTCTCTCCTCTCTCACCTCGAGGGACTGGGGTTGCTGTTATCATAGTCCTGAGTACAGTCAGAGTCCAGAATGAAGTTCACACATTCCTAATGATCATGATAATAAAAGAATAAAAAAAAAAAAAAAAGTGAAGCCTGTAGAGTGTCTGCTGTGAAATAGTCTGAGCCCTGCAGTGTCCTTTGACTGAGAGGAGCAAAGTCAAAGAAATCCCATGCCAGAAGCTCCAGTTAAGAGATACCTTCTATTCCATGGAATATATGCTGTTAAATATATCTGTGGATCATGAAAATTAAAAAATACTCCTTTTTTTTTTTTATTTATAACCATCTCTAATGTAAATGCCATTTACATTAGAGGTGGTTATAAATACACAGTGCCCAGTATATTCACAATTGTGGGGGAGTTTAATGTTTGCTAAACAAGTTTCCAGGAATCAAAACAAGCAGTTGAGCATCAGTGAAGGAATAAAAGCCTCCTGTGCCAAAGGCAGGCAAGAAGTAACCAGTCTTAGAGAGATAAGGAAAAGCATTGTACGTATGTTTAAATATGTAAAAGTGCAGTGCTGAAATCCTGCCACAATCACCCGGGATAATCCAAGATTAAATCCAGGGAAACAGATATTCCAGCCCACACTGGAGGATCAGAAGGTGCTGATAGTTTACAAACAAATGCTGTGTGGCTGTGGGAGATCAATTCCAGATATTCATCAGTACAATCGAATGATCCGTACCAAAATCTAAATAACACTGGGACAAGATCCATTAAAATGAAGATGGGAATTCACTACTTTTCCTTTGGAACGGGAAAAGCAGGAGAGCATTTCTGTGATTCCAGGAAAATTTAATCTTTTATTTTAAGTTTCTCAATCCCAGGTTGCTAGGAAACATTTGCAGTATAACTAAGGAGGAATGAAATACATTCCAGAGTTATACAATATCCCAGTGTTAAGTGAGGAGCACAATAGCTTAAAAGCCATCATTAGTGTCAAGAACTGAAAATACTGCAACATTCTCAATTCATTTTAAATTTTAGTGACTTTCATCTGGAATTTAATTTTTGTTTCTTTGGAAAGCCAGAGATCCTTTGCCTGAAAAAGCTCGGTGACAGCTGTATGATATCACTGGAAGATCAAAGACTTTGTTTTCAGAGTTTAAAAGGTGATCTATGTGGAAAGCATCCTTAATTTTTATTCTATAGCAACATATTTGTTAGTAATGGTAATGGTAAACAACACTAAAGGTTAATTTTCATGTTGTGAATCAAACTGAAAGAGAAATAACACACTAGCTGAGGCAAATAAATATATATGTTTTATATATATATATATTTATCCACTCAAAAAAAAGTCACTAGTTAATTAACTCTTAGGTTTCTAGGACTGAATATATGTTAAAGGCAAGATAAAGGTAGGAGTTGATCAGCAATGTATTAGGAGGTGGAAATGCTGGGATTTTAAATGTCACTAAACTAACTATGGGCAACTGAACTGGGCCTTCAAATACTCCTAGATTATGGGGAAAGCTTAAATATTTAGTTCCTCTAGACATCTACATCCACTCTGAACCTGTCAAATGAATCCCTCCCCTGTCTAAAAGATGATAAATGCCATCATATTTAAATCACTTTACAGCAACAGAAATAACCACACAAAGATTAGCAAATCTACTTTGGTTAAAAATAGCATAAACTCAAAGAAAAAACGTTCCCTGCTAGTCTTTCTCCTTAGTTTTCAACTCCATCTAGACCAAAACAATTTGCAATATCAATTTGTTCTCCTTTATGTAAGATAATCAGACATTGAGGTTTTATTGTGCTCCGAGTATTTTTTCTCATTTCCTTTATAGAGGTCATTTAATTTTTCTTACTTCTCTCCACAGTGAAAACCTATAAAAGAGAAGAATATCCATCTTTTCCTGTTTTCAGCTTCACCCTGGTATGGACATTTTACTTATCTGTGTGGACTGGGTCACACAGAAGGTTTGAATAGTCCAGTATTTTATCTCTAATGGTGGCCAATAATTGGTGCCAAGGAAATAAATAAGGAGAAAAAAACAAACAAACAGTAGCAGAGTAAGCACTTGTTATATTCTTAGTTTACAGCCACCTTTTGCTCAGAGATTAAAGGAGCCTCGTAGCCTTTTCACTTGTACCACTTTATTTCTTGTGTATTTTGAAAAATTTGATTGACAATGCTTGGCCAGAGTGAAAAATGTTATCTTTGAGAAACCTCAGTTGGACACTTTGTGCACTCCCACTGGGTGTCAGAAAGCCCAACCTCTACCTAATCTTCAGCATTTCTGCAGATGTGGTTTTATTAAAACAATAACACCAGCTTTTTAACATCCTGGTCAAAAGAGATATATTTGTGAGTTCTGAGGGGAAGGTGAATCCATGAGGAAAAGTAGCTCTTGTCACAGGTAACATACACGGATCAGGTAATGTGTGATACACATTTCTGATTAGGGAAAGCTTTTGGCCTTCTACAAATTCCCAAGGTACAACTGGAGTAACCCCTGTTTTGATGTACAAGAAAGTCTATTCTAGTGTACAAGTTGAGACACTTGAGAAGGTAAAGGGTCAAAGTTTGCAAATCCCAAGTGAAAACAGGCTGCTTGTGCTCTGTTGTGCCTGGTTATGTCGTGCAGGTTCCAGGAGAAACCTGAGACATCTTTGCCAGTCTGCTGTTTAAATAAGGTGGTTTAGATGTGTTAAATTTGGAGTCACTTGGTACTATTATGGTGGTGAAAAGTTCACCTTTAGAGTTCCCAAAATGCCTTCGGATCACTTGTATCTGACTCTTCATGACGTCATCTGCAAAGCAGATATTCTATATCAGTATTATCTGATACTACAACCAGCCAACAGCATGTCCTCCAAAATCTCAGGAGTATTTTTGTTCCAGAGTAGACAAGAGCATCCTTTTTTTTAGCTAACAGTTCAGATCCAGTTAAGAATTTGATATAGAATTCCCAGCACTTGAATGAGTGGCAGCAGACTTCAGAGCTGACAATGATGCTGAATCTGGGAGTTAAAGCAGCTCCTGACAGAATTTCCTGACCATCCCACAGGGATGTGAAGCAAATGCAAACAGCAAACAATACCCATTCTCAGCACTGAAGGTTGATTTATTGCTCTTCCCCATAAGAATGACACTTTCCCTCCTTAGTTTGAGGGTCTGTGGTGAAGCCCAGGCTCCTCATCAACTTGTCATTTGCTGGTGATGTTTCTACTAAGTCAAGCAAACCAGGGAACATCAGATTTTCTGTGTCTTAGTAGGGGAGTGCAACCTGGAAATCTTAAAAGTTGAAACCAGAGAACCCTCCAGAAGCCAAAGATTTGCAGTTTGAAAGGTAAGAAAACTCAAAGTAGAGATTCAGGGTCCTGTTTAACTTGGCTGCCATCTCTGTATGATTTCCTGAATTCCCACAGGAGAGGAACAAGGAATTAGAGGCTCTAAGTACGTGTTTTACACTGTGTACATCCAGAATATTGCTCTGTCCCAGTAACCTCTGTGATTTGTTTCTTGTGATTTTCCACTTCTTTTAATTTGCTTCAGAAAGGTACATTTTGTGTCAATGTTTAACCTTTTTCAGCTGAAATGGAGGTTAATTCAGCCAAAGGAAATGTTTAGTAGGAAGAATTCTTTTATTTACTTAAACCTCAGTAGATGATTGGGAATCTGAACAGCTCTTTCTTGAAGGTTTTCTTTTTTTCCCCTCAGAAAAGTACTTGTCAAGGACTCACAGAGAGCTGAAAAATACTCAGAATGTCTCTAAACTCAGTTCATTCCAACTCGTAGCAGTTTCAGTAAAGCCACTGAAGAGATCCAGCAAACAAGAAACTTTGGAGTGATGTTTTTATTTGGAGAGAAGCACCTTTATGCCAAAATATTTTATTCTCTGCTCTGATAACCAGGGGTTAAGGACAGTGAAGGACATTCCATCTGATCCTGCCTGAAATCAGAAGGGACTTTCTTCCCCTTAAATGTAAGACTACAGATGTGCTACAGGAAAATAGCCCAGAGCATCAGAATTAAGGCAAATGCTCTGAGACCTCAAATTTTTTTGTTTCTTCCAGCTATGCCCGAGCAAGGTGGAAATCAAATGGATTCAGTGGAGCTGTTGAATAGCAGCAGGGAAAGGACACAGCCCTAAAATCAAGCAATGTTTAAAGAAATAACTGGGTAAACAGAAAAGGAAGAAACTATGCAGATCTAGCAAAGGATATCTTGGGAAGCAAGTGATAAAAATAGGATGCTACAAAGCAGTAGGATGAGGTGATGGGAATTATTAAAGAGAGGTTGAGAAGAAATTCCAAGAGATTTTCCAAACCAGAAATTCTACAGACTCAAAGTTGGGGCTCTGGTAGATTTGGCACTAAAGCAGATTGTTAGGATTTTGAAAACAATTTAAGGAATCTGCTGTAGCTGTTGAACACTCCTGAGCTGAGAGGCTGGTTCCTTTCCCAGCTCTGTTCCAGCAATTTGTTGTCATGACTAAGGCTGGAGAAACGAGGCCCTTTCCTTGACCCCTCGTGTTCCCCGACGCCGCGAAAATCATCCGAAATCAAAATGAGTTAAATCTCCTCTGTTTCAACCCGGTGGAAACAAATTGCTTTTTGATTGAGGGCCCGGAAATCATGCAACCTAATTTATGCACACGGAGCTCCGAAGGAAACTGGTTTACAACAAATGATGCCTCCAACTTGTCCGAGATGTCACACTCGAATTACTGTGCTTAAAACACCGCGCGGTTTTTGTTGGGAAAGGTCAAATATGTGGGTGGCAGAACGCGGAGTACTTATTAACTCAGCAGCTGAAATGTTAGTGCAGGTACTAACTAACATCACAAATTTGACTGGTAACATCTTCTGCGTGATTTGTTCACTTAAGGGAAGTAATTGAAAGCAGCAGAGAGCACAAAAGAGGAGTGGTTGTTATTCAGGCTCTTTTGTGCCTCTTTTTTTCTTGTAGGCTGGGTTGTTCAGCCGGTTTGGGTTAGGAAAGAAGTTTCTGATTGGTTTGAGCAGGTTGTGGAAATATTTAGTGGTTTCTGTTTGCTTATTTGTTTGTTTTTATAGCTCTTTAATGCATTTCAGTCTTCATGGTTTCGTTTCTCGAAGTCTCTTTACACGTCAACAGTTTTACAAACCCCTTAATCTTGAGCTTCCAGTTTGTTTGTTCTTTGAAAATGGAGGTTGGTCGTGGTGGAGAAGCCACCAATTGCAGGCTGATCACAGCAGGTGCCTCTTCTCTGATAATATTCAGATTAATAGTAATGGGATAAGTGAAAGAAAATATATCCTTGCACAGGCTGATCTCAATAGTGGCACTTAAATGCTCCAGAATTCCTTTGATACCAATATGATGTTTCCTATGGAGATGTCCCATGGTGTCCAGGATTAAAAACTATTGTCTAGTATTAAATACTGCATATTTTCATGTTATTTAAAGAGGAGAGAAACTTTATTGCATTTGTTGAAGGAATTATCAGATAATTAATCACTTTGATTTTTTTTTTCTTCTTTTTATTCGGTTTCGATAGCCCACAAGGTAAAAATCACTGCAATATATAATTAACACTTTCTATTTTTTATCTAGCATACATCCCTTATTTCTGCTCCTGGTTAGTATATTGTGCATAAATATAGGCTTAAATTTGAACCTTAGAAAATATTAGTGTATTTTTTCCTTACAAAGGATTATTAATCTACTTTTATTAGCTGCCTAGTTGCAAAGAGATCCTTGTTTTTGAGGCACTTCTGATGAGGCAGGAATGCTGCTATGTTGCTTTCCCTGTCTAGAACCTATCCCTGGATAAGGATATGATGTTGAAAACTAATAGTGTGTAGTGTAATTATTATTAGTTCAAGTCAAATTTTGAAAGAGCAGGTAGTTCAGAGAGCATCTGGATTTAAATAAGACACTCTATAACTGCTGGAATATTAAAATCATTCTGCTATTGGGTTGTAGAATTAAATTCTGTGGAGTCAGGAATTAAGTGATTATTACAGCAGTTGGCTTGCATGAATATTGGCCATAAAGATTTACAAATTACAATATGGAAGAGTTTTAAACTTTAACATCTTACATTACTTTCATCACATTCAATAAAATGTTATATTCTTCCATGAGATTTCCTCAGTATGCAAAACCCCATTCTCTCCATCTTCTACACCCACCTGGTGAAGTGCAGTGGTTTAAATCATCCTGCTGAGGAGATTTCCTAAGATCTCCTTTATTCTCTTCATCAGATTTCCCAATTCCCAAAGGAAATTCTTGGAAAACTGTTTAACAATGTTTTAGGAATAAAAAGTGCATGGAAGGGTATCACATTTTTCTCTGGCTCAAATTAATTATACATTTAATTATACAAAACTAAACTGGATAACAGTAAATAGATTACAAATATTGTATATCAAGCCACACTCAGACTAGTGCTAATATTCATATTCTGGATGATATCAACACAGGAATTTGGATTTCAACGATCCTTGTGAGTCTCTCCCAACTCAGAATATTCTCTTATTTTATGATACTAAAAAATTCAGTTACCAAAGTGTACAAGAGACTAATTTAAAAAAAATAAATCTGTGTAATCAAATGGGCTTTCATTGTTTTACCATTAGATTTTTTGTTAGAATTCCTCTGTTACATGAGAAACTTTTCAAATTCTCCACAAAGTCCTTTCATCTTGCACATTTATGAAATTTATTCCCGTTTATAAATTAAAAAAAAAATCTTTAAGGATGAAACGTATTGAGGTATGAAAAAGATCAAATTGAGGGATCCTTAAAGATTACCAGGCTTGACTGGTAGTTATCAAGACAAGAAACATTGAGTTTCAGGGGACAAAACTAAATTAGCAGAAGGCAAACATAGGCTTAGAATCCAGAATTACCTTTAAGGAGTGTCTATAACTCATAAGCACATGTTAAATGGATGTATTGGGGTCAATAGAGGAATGATGTGCCACGACTGGCAATAGGAGTTAATTTAATTGAGATGACAGCTGTCCTCTTGCTGGCATCCCTTGAATAAATTATTTGATTTGATTAGTTTTTCTCAGGCTGCAAGATGAGATGAAGCTTTATATTAATTCTGAGAACTCTCATTTATTTGAACTTTGCTGACGACTCCTCTGCCCCAGCTGCAAATCCTTCCAAGTCAATTTGAACAGGTTTATTTACCTGAAAAAATCTGCCTTTCTGCTCCATCTTCAGCTTTCCAAACAAGGAACTATTGTTTTAGGTCATGGGCATGTGGCCTGTCTGCATTATTCATGTCTTTGGTGGTGCCTTTTCAGCTGTGGGTGGTGACATGAATAGACACTGTTTAAACTTGCCAGGTTATTTGGAATGTACTGTTGTATTAAGCCACATTTTAACTGAGTGGATATTTTTTTGTTTCTTCCAGCTATCCCCGAGCAAGGTGGAAATCAAATGATGTGAATTTCTCAGAGCAGATGAAAATTATTGTTTACCTGCTGGAGAGGTGAAAAGAGCCTGGGCTGACACTCAGCATCATTAGCTGGGAAGAATTCTCACAAAAGTCAGGAGGAATTTTGAATAAACACAGACAGCAGGGCAAGGTCCTTGGAGGTTATTTCTGTTTCAGATGAATCTTCCTATTCTGCCTTACCACCTGTGCCCTCCCTTGTCTGACAAATTAAAAAGAAGCATCCCAGATATTTTAATAAAAACCACAGAGTGCTGCCAATAGTTTAAAGGACAAGGCAGTGCCACAGATTATTGAAGTTCAGAGCGATGAATAACAACTATAAAATATTTCAGTCTCTGATCCTATTGAACAACATGATCCATCTCCTTAAAATCAAATCAATAAATGCAAAGCAAAGTATATTAATATTTTAAAACTATAGCAGAGCTGTAACATGTTTATTGGAGGAAGGATCAAAGAGTAAACAAAAATATTTGGATGTTCACACATTGTTATGATACTAAAAAGTACTTCAGTTGAGCAAGAATGGACAGAAAGTATCATGAACAAAACTTTATTCAGGAGATACTTTGCTATTGGTTTGCTAAAAGACACCACTAATCCTGCCTTCTTTATACAATTCTGTTGACAGCTTTTATCATATTCCCATGAAGGATTGAGTGGTGTTGATTAAAAGGATTCAGGCATATTTCCATTATTATAATGCTGGATGTACATTAGTAGTTTAACATGATAGCTTATAAAAAACCCACTTCTATATACAGAGTTTGCCTCATTCCCCTGCAACACTGTTAGAATCTATTTTATGTGTACAACTGTCTTTTATTTTGGGAGATAAAAAAGTTTTGTTTTCAATCAGATGAATCCTTTCTAAATGTACTATTGACATCTGCTGTCAACTGCCATCTGCTTTATAATTAATAATCCAGATGTTAACACAGCATTATCTAAAGAAAATCAGTTTATATTTTGATGTTCCAGATAAAACTTATGACTTCTTGACTGCCCTTTCTCATCTTCAAAAGGCAATATGTTTTCTCCCAGTGCCTGCTGTAACACTGCTGATGTGTGATGGGTGTTTATTGACATTTTAATCACTAAAATTTTACCCTTTTTTGTCACACTTAATTCCCATCTCTTGATATATATCCTTCTCTTCTTAGTCAGACAGAGGATTAGCTCAGAGATAGTGGGGCCTTCCTCTTCCTACCTCCACAGGTCAAAATAGTTCCAAAACCCCCTTTTAGAACCATCTCCAACATCATCTACTGTCTG
The DNA here is from genome assembly GCF_036250125.1 of Pseudopipra pipra. NCBI lineage: Eukaryota > Metazoa > Chordata > Aves > Passeriformes > Pipridae > Pseudopipra > Pseudopipra pipra. Next base: position 3,263,478 of record NC_087558.1, on the reverse strand, counting down.
TCTTCCCTGAATTGTCTTTGCTCTGCCCCCTTGCCCCGGAATTTCAGCCTTTTCTTGGCTCACCAGACACTTCCACCCACTCTGAGATGGGTCTGGAGATCCCTCTCAAAACCCCTGATCCTTCAGTGAGTAAATAGGCACCAGTTAAATGAGTTTAATTTTTAAGATGTGTCTCACAGCTGACACTTTCTGTGCTGTGGAACTGAAGCTGAAAAGCAGAATTTACACTGAACAGCAGGAAATAGGGTTAGAAAAGACCTTCAGATACATCTTGTGTGTTGTTTTGCCTTTAAAATGTCATCCCTCATATGTTCTCCTCCATGTTCCTCATCTTTTCTCGTTCCAGGCATATGTTCCAGGACATATGGATTTGTCTTTCCAGGAGAATCTTCTCCGGTTGTTTCCTGTTGACATTTGTTTTCTTGGAACAAACAACCCGAGAATTGTCAAATTTCCTGCTTTATGGTGACTTTACCACAAGTTGCCACCTTCTCCTTCTGCAGAGCAAGACACAAAGAGGAACATCCCTGTTTCACCCTCAGCTGGACCCCAGATTCTGAATGCTTTGGCTGTATTTTAAAGTGCTTGGAGTATTTTCTTCTTCTACACCATCCCACATCAAAACTGGTCAGTTCTTGTGACATTGTGTTCATTACTTTTGTGTTAAGAAAGAAGAATTCTAATTAACGAAACATTTTTAAGTCTAACATTGGGTTGTTTTTTTTTTTGCTATCCTTAGTCATGTTTGTCATATGAAAGATAGAAATCAAATTCTCTGTAAAGCAGAGTCATCTGACTGTGCACAGTGAACATCACTGTGCACACAACAGAGTATTATATTAGTTAATAAATATGTATATTATTAAAATAACTACTAATTATTAACATACTAATAGTAGTCACTGGAAATTGCATCCATGATTTTGTCTTATTGACTGGGAAAATGACTTTTCTATTTCATCATTGCATCATTTTCATATCTGTTTTCTTTCAGTAAGTGGTAAATGCTGGATTTAAATAAATTAAGAAAAAAATAAACCTGTGATTCTTATTTCCATGGTGCAGGTATCCATCCAGCAAAAGGGAATTCAAATGCAGTAATTTTTCATGGATTCCCAAACAACCATTGGCTGCTAACACAGTATTTGGATCTCACTACGACCCGTGAATATTGATATAAAAGTCAAAGTGCTCCCAAACTCTTCCTGGTACTTGGGATATAAATTTCCTGTGCCCTCAGGAGTGTGTGGGTTTGATGTAAGTGCTGGAAATCTTCTTTGATTATTTTCAGAACAGGAGCTGGAAATATTTTCTAATTAGGAAATGTGTCACAGTTTGGAATTCTTTGATTAGAATTCCTCATTTGGCACTGTGCAAGGTGGTGGCTTCTGGCTTGCAGAGGGAGAGGATGTTTTGCTGTAAAAGGTGCTGTGGAGGTGTCAGAAGATGTTGCTTTTTGCAGATGAATATGTAAATGGAGAGTTCAAACCCAAAAGAAATATTGTGCCTTGGGAATAGTTCCTTTGTTGTTTTCTTTCCTCTTTTCTTTGGGGGAGAGAGTTGTTAGGAGGCTTGGAATAGCAATTATTATGGTAAGTGTATAAAATATTCTGAGCAACTTCTATTGAATAAAGGATATTTTCTCAAGATTATAAACTGGTGAACAAGCTGCAGCTTAATTAAAAGGATAATTAAAAGTTGCATCAACTACCTACAGTTTTTTACCTTTTTTCTTTCATTTCAGGACTGTTTTTTCTTCTTATTTTTTAAAGGAATCTGAAGTCCCCACTTTATAAAAACAGTTCTGAATAATTTATATAATGAACTGATGGAAACAAAAATGGAATTTATAACTCAGTGATATTTCCCTGCTTATTTTGCAAGAGGAGGAGAAGAGTTATGTGACAAATTAACTGTAAAAAGGAGAGCTAAAATGCTTTATAGTGAGTAATAAGTAAATCACAATGGGGTTCAATATAAAATGTGTTTCATGAGAAGTATTAATAGCAGCACAATTTGATTATGTAGAAAAATCTATTGTTGTTTAGCATTTAGTGAACATTTCCAGGTAAAATCTGATTTTAGCAGACATTTGCTAAGGTATTTGGAATACTCTGCTCCCTGCAGCAAACATGAAGCTTGGCTGGAAAGCAGATATGGAGCCCTTAGTTAAAACATCATTTCTTCCAGTAACTCTCTTGTAATTTTTGTGTAAGTTTGGGAACTTTTTTTATTTGGGTTTTTTTTTCCCCACATGTATTCAAATGCACCAATTCACTTCCTGTCAAAAAAAAAAAATCTACTTTAAACATAAGTGACTCTTAAAAAACTGATGAATTTAGGCAGCAGCTCTCAGAACGAGCCCCAGGATTCCAGATCTGCCTCATGGTGAGATTTTGCCTGACACGTGCCCTTGCTGGCAAACATTTTGCTTTCAATTTTATCTCCCTGCCCACTCTGCACCTCTTTTGCTTTATCCTATTTGTTGCACAACATTTACTAGAGATAAATATAGTGCAAGAATACATTGCATTTCCTTCTGGTGACACAGTTCAGGACTGACCTTCAATTCTCCTGTAATCTCATTTCAGATGTTCCTTGGGCAGAACTTAGTGAATTGTGCTGAATTACACTGAGCTGGGCTGGCCTGGAGATAACAACAAACTAAATGTGTGAGTTCATCCTGCTTTCTTGCAATCTGTTTACTCCTTTTAGCATCAGCCCATGGCAGCAGAGGAATGCAAGGGAAGCTGCAATGAGCCTGGGTAGGTTTTGTTGTCTTTGTACCTAAAAATGTGTAATAATAACATGGTAAAGTTTAATCCCAGCCCAGATCCTCTGTATTAAGCTGTGATCAGAGCACACTTACTGCTGAAAACGTGTTGCTAAGGGAGAAGCTTTGCAAACTGTTTGGGAGGGATTTTAATACTTCAACCTGCTTCTGGCAGGGCTTTCTTCAGAAAGGACAGAAAAAACCACGGGATAACCCTCATCCCTGTTTTGCTCAAGTAGATGTTTCTGAGCTCCTACAAGGCTCAAAGTTATATTTTCAAGTGGGACTTCAGGTGACATCTATTGTACAGAAGTATGGGGTCAAATCACTGTCACTAAATCCCATTTCTCTGATAGTGTTGTCAAATAAACACTGCAGGGTTTGACCCCATTTGTAATTGAGCCAGGACAGATTTCTTGCAATTCTGTTCTCACAATGGGAAATTTTGTGATTAAATGTGGTCAGAACTTTAGACTCCCTCCAAAAAAGGAGATATTTAGTAACTAGTGAATCATTTAGTGAACCTGGTACCTCCAGCCTGGGGAAAAGGAGGCTCAGGGGGGACCTTCCCACTCTCTACAACTCTCTGACAGGAGGGGGCAGTGAGGTGGGGATCAGGCTCTGCTCCCAGGGAACAAGGGACGGGAGAAGAGGAAATGGCTTCGAGCTGCACCAGGGGAGGGTCAGGCTGGAAATCAGGAGGAATTTCTTCATGGAAAGGGTGGTGAGGCATTGGAATGGGTTTCCCAGAGGAGTGGTGGAGTCCCCATCCCTGGAGGTGTTCAAGGAATGACTGGATGTGGCACTCAGTGCTCTGGGCTGGGGGACACGATGGTGTTCAGTGAAAGGTTGGACTCCATGACCTTGGAGATGTTTTCCAACCTTAATGATTCTGTAATTCTCCAGTCCATGCTGGAGGACACCTCCAGTACAGATCCATTTAACATCTGAGTGCTGGAGTGTCTGCACCCTCAGTTTTGCCTATTAAAATAAAGATGTGTAAAAATATGTGAGAGATATATATATGTGGATTTAAAAATTTTTTACAGCTCAATTACATTGAATCCCACATGAAAAGAGGAAAACCAGAGAATAAAAAGACTCAGAGGTTTATTTTGTACTGATTTTAATGAGATAAAACAGTCTATAATTAAAAAATCACATGCTGTTTGATGTGCTAGCTGGAATTTTTGTCCAAATCCCAACAAGTTTTGCAGGATCTGGCTGTGAATTGAAATTTTTAAGGTACCAGCTCAAAAAACTCTTACCATGCTGTCTGAATCCTTCCAGCACAAGATTTCCTAAGTTTAAATGTGTCATTAAACTGATTTCACTATTAGTTAAATAGCAGAGAAACACAAATCTTTTCCATGAAAGTAATTTTTGAATTAATTGAATCATTTGCAACCCCTCCATGAGTCAAAGTTAATCAGAGAGGTCTAATTTGCTCCCAGACAAAGAGCTCTTTGTGAAAGGCTTTCTATGAAACCCTGTTTTTCTGACAATTTGTACCTTTGCACGCCACAACCTCCTGCTTATATTGCAAACGTAATTATCCCCTTTAGGTTGCCTTTATATTAAATATTGAATTTGTTAGTTAATAAGAGGTATAATTCAGTTCTGTGTGATTGGTAAATCCATCCTGATGATGTGAGTTATGCCAAATCTCTCGATTTTTTTGCATTCTCCTCTGGAGGCAGCTCACAAAATTGAGAAAACATGCAGCTGGTTTATTTGAACTCCCCTCTCCTTTGACATTAAATAATGACATTACTTAAGAAGCTGTTGGTGAATCCATAAAATTAGCATTATTGAGCACAGATACCATGTCTTATAAATCAGGAATTATTAACAAGCTCTTGGCTGATTCAGAGATGAGTTTCTCAGTGAAGCCCCTGATTACAGCAGGCAGAGAGTGCGAGACACTTAAAATTACAGAAGCTCTAATCATATAGATTTTCCCAGTTGGCACATTCATAAGCACCAGTGTTTTAAATTCTGGACCTTAAGAAGTTTAAAAAAAACCCCTGAATGTAACTTTTTTGCATCAGTGACACCCTCACTGCTGAGGAGAGTCTGGAGGTTTCTGCACAAAATGGTGGGGGAAGTGTCTGTTGGCTTCCCCAGGAGGAAAATTGTTCATCTGGAGGGTGGGAAAGAGTGTAATTCCTTTTTCAATCTGATTTCACAACCTGGACTGAACACATTTTCCTCCCATAGGAGGGTTTTAGTGGATCATTTTCAGCTCTTCAGTAGAGGATCCCTCCCAGTAATCCCTGTTTCAGTTATCCCACTTAATAAATTAACATGGCCATTTTAAGAGAGACTATTTCAGATTTCCCAAACCAATACCTTACAAAGTAATTATTACTCTGTTTCTGATTATGCTTCAGTTATATCAGCACAGGTTAATTCCAGCTGGAAATACCAAAGGATAAAGATGGAGATAAAGATTTACTGCTATGAAACTGCAAGTTGAAGTGAGTTTAAATTTGAATCTAATGTCCATAATTGTCACAGATTTTGAGGGAATCAAGTTCTAAAACATACATGAAGTGCATTAGTGACAATTTTATTTTTATTTGCATCAGTTTACTAGTGAAAATTTTATGAAGTTCCTGATCCTGTATCCTCAGATGATGTGACCCAGTGCATTTATATTGTTTTAGTGGAGTTCTAATGGCTAAATATCCCTTTAACTCTTTTCAGGAATTCTAAATTGAGATTAAGGAAGTATTTTGGTGTTTATGCAGTTGCTGAATGATTCCAATTGTCATTTCATTTGGGAAAAAAAAAAGGATAAAAACTTGGGCACAAATTTTATTATATTGGATTGTGCTGCAACCCCAAGCACTCAATAAAAAGGCAATGGGTATATTATAGCACTTCATCTCCCATTTAATGTCGTGGTGCCAACAGTTTTGTGCAAAATAAAGTTCTAAAGCCCCATCAGGATGAAAGAGCCCAAATCTCAGCACATCCAGCTGGTTGGAAAAGTCAAAAGGAGATAGAACTGCCTTTTCTGCAGCATTTTCACAGCCTGGGAAATTAATTTCTGAGGGAGTCTTGAAATTCAAATATTCTTGTGAACATTAATTTTTTGAAGTGAAAGACAAACCACCTGTAATTCGAATTCAGGCAAATTTGTATGCCTGGGGCATGTACAATCAGATCTCTTGCCTTGTCCTGTGACCTGCAGCACCACCTGCTCCCATCCCTGCACAAACCCACCATGGAATGGGGGAGAGTGGGGGGGCTTTTCCAAGTGCAGATTACATTTTTCCTAATTCTCTTTTCAGAGCCTTTAGGGTGCCTTGTGTTATGATTTTTTAGCTTCACTCTTCTGCAAGAGAGAATTGAGTTGCTGTAACCACTAATAAAAAAGCTGGAAAAATAACACATGAATAACCTTTGCAGAGGTCTGCCCCTGAATTAGATGCCAGATTCGAGATGGGCATGTTTAATACAAGAGCAGTTCTGGGCAGGATTTCTGAGTCTCATTTTAACTCGAGGAAGTTGGTTAAAAAAGAGGAATTTTGTTTATCTTCCAGTTAATCAGCTGGGCTGGTTTCTCTCCATTTTCTCCATTAATCAGTCTGATTTCTTCATGGCCAACTCGCAGTGCAGAGGGTTTTAGTGTTGGTAAACAAAGTAATGAATGAAACAAATAAAAGAAACCCTGGGCTGCTGAGCTGGGTTATTTCAATATTCCCTTGGATAAGCCTCCTGATTCATTAACAGAGCCTTTGTTGAATCACTAGACCTTTTAAATTCAGTGCAGGGGCTCATCTCTGTTCATTTGGAAGGAATCGTGTTTAATTTAGTTGTTTCACATGGTAATGTATGTCACTTGGTAATTTTCCTTAGCTTTCACAGATTACATGTTACTTTGCATTTACATTTGATTTGCTGGCACAGATCAATGTTCAGGAGTTTGTGGATTAAATATAAATCGAGTGTGCTGCTTGCCAGCCCAATTCCAGTGAATTAATGGCTAAATGTGAACCACAACACCCTGGGAAGGTTACAAAATACAGGTAAGACTGAGAAGCTGAAATTTTCACCGCATGGGGTTTTTCCCATAGGGAAGTTGGGACATAGAGTGAAATTTCAGGATAGCTGGGACATAGATGCAGTCAAATTTCCCAAAGCTCATAAGCAGATTTGACTGTGCCTGCACTGCAATCCAGAAGCAGCACTTCAAGTCAGCTCTAATATAATTCAAGCATGTAGTGGTACAACAGTGACATCGTGGAGCTTCAGCCTGACTGCAAACCCGCCGTGGGTGCCAGGAAAATATCTGGCTAAACAGCCTAGAGGGAACCCAGTGCCTTCTGCCTCCTCTCAGGAGATGAGTTACTTTAAAACTGCTTCTGTCTGTAGGTTTGCTCTCAGGGGAACCATTCCAAGAGCATTAGACTTGTGCTTTAGGTGTTTTTAGCCTATAGGCAAGGATTCAGCTGGAATTAATTGGCCATGGTGAGCTGCAGCCAGGGAGGATCAAAGCTTGTTGATGGTAAAGTATTAATGCAGTGGTTGTACCTTCAGTTGTTCCCCTGTTAGTGCAGCAGCAGTGTGGGTTTGTAAGGAACTAATCCCTTGTAGGAAATAAATGTGCTGCCTTATTGCCAGCATTTGAAATGGTAGGGGATGGATGGATATTTGCTGGAGCAGGAAAACAGGTGCACTGTGTGATATTTAGGGTATTTTCCCTTGGAGAAAATGAGTTCTGCTGAATACTGGTAAGTAGAAAAGAAAATATAATAAGAAGAATAATAAGAAAAAGGAAAGGAACAAACTCCAAACAGGACTGCTGACATCCTTTACGTGGTTGTTTATGGCAGACCCAGCATTTCCCACAGTCCCAAGGACTTGTGCTGCAGAACAGTCTCATGGGGGGGTTCACAGAGCTCTACTTGCCCATGGGCTCCTTTAATGTTAGGAAAAGACCATGTTCACATCATGTTTGATTTGTAGTGCCAGAGACTCTGCCTAACCTGCAGAGCAGTTGAATTCTAGGATGTACTACACGCTCTTAAAACACTGGGTTTTGTTTCTTCTCCAGAGCTCTGTGTTTTGGGTTTCTTCTCCAAAAAATTGCTCCTGGGCTTATTCTGACGTGAGTTATCACTCAGACTTGTGGGCAGTGCCCCAGGACCCTGCAGGTTAGGGGTAGCTGGCAGGGCAGTGAATCTCTTTGGGGTTGTCACCTTAACACTCCTCTTGGCACCCACATCATCTGTACCACGTTATTCAGATTTCTGCTTCTCCTGTCACATTGTTTGGGTGTTGTCTGAGCGATACCAAAGCTGTAACACACAAGCAGCTGCTGCACATCCCTTCCACACATGCATCTCTCTGCCAGATTGAGTTTAAAATATCAATCTATACTCAGTGATAGCCTTTCTAGGGGATATCCACAGCTTGCAGAACTCATTTAGGATGTTTTCTTCCAAAGCTGCCATGTTTATAGAACTGAGAGAAAAACATCTTCACACAATCATGTCAGACAACTCAGAACCTCTTCTTTTTGTGTTAATCCCTTCAGTGTTTACTAGTTGGATATAATTTCTGCTTCCCAACTGATTCTCTCTACTTTTATTTTTTTTTTTAAATTTAAAATGAGGCGGTGTTAGCATTCCTAGCTGAAGGTTTTGATCCTTGGGTGTTTATGGCACATTGTTCTGAACCCTGCAAGTGATGAGCTCCAACCTCTATAGAAATATCACTGTAACTTATTAAGGTCTGCACTTTTTCTATGTTATGCCTTACAGCTCTGGAAGGACTTTAGGAGACACACAGCACACTAACATTAACACTTCTAAAGGTTATCTGAATGCACAGTGAGGAGTGACTTCAGCTTCACCCTTTGCTTCGGTGAAATTCTATGGTTTTTTGCAGAAAAATATCTGCTTTTCTGACATGCTTTTTTCCTCAATTGCAAAACTGCTTCAGTTCATCCTTTTCACTCACACTGACTTCTTGTCATCTGGATTGTTGTTGGAAGAAAATAAGCTGATCAACAACAAGTCTCTCCACCTACAATGCGGTCATGTCCTCTTTGCCTGGCACAAAGGTAACTTTTTTAAATGGTTCAGTAATTTAGCCTGCTTTTCTCACATTCAGGATGGGATAAAAAGGAAATGAGAGGCTCAGAGCTGGTCCAGGCCCATGAAAGTCAATGAAAAGACTCCAGCTACCATGTAAAGGTTTAAGTTCAGTCCACCACTGAGCAAGAAATTCATCACACAAATGTTTTTTAGGTCAGCAAAGGACTCCTTGAGATTTCAGGTATACGTGGTATCAAACAAACTAAAGAAGAAAGTTATCTCCAGCTTGATATTTCCATCTGACTTCCCAGACTACTTACAATTAACTGCTTTTTTCCTCCTTTTTTTTTTTGTTGAAGTGGTTTTCAAGTAAGGTCAAACCAGAGGAACATGGATACAAATGGGCTCTTTAATTGCAAACAACTTTATAGCTTTTGCATAAAAGACCTTGGAACGTTTAAAGGTATTATTTGCAAGAATAAGACAAGTGGCTGTGCACTTAAAGTGTCACTCACAGAGCCCCCACTTGCAGAAGAAGTGAGTGGGAGCATGAACTGCCTGAGTGAGGGAACCAGCCACTGCCCCACTGACCCCGGGGCACCGTGGAGACAGAGGCATTAATTTGGGCAATTACTGCTCCCTGACTGATGAGCCATAAGTTCCAGAGACATAAAACAGCTTCATGGGAAATGTTCCTGTTTGCTGCTGCCCAGGTTGTCTCCTGCCACCCTGTTGTGTTTGCTGCTGGCAGATCAGGTTGGATTTGGGGCTTTTAAAGCTAAATTGGCTCCATCCCGGGAATGACACACGGGCAGGGCAGAGGGTTCCTGTCTCTGGAAACCTGCAGTAAGGTCAGTCCTTCTCCAGAGGATATCTGGGAGGGAAGGAGGGCAGAGAGCAGGATGCAAGGAGACCTTCAGGGTATGTCTGTACTACAGGGCAAACACTCAATGACGAGTCATGTCACCTCCTTCTGACCCCTTGCTAATGCACAGACATTCCAGGAAAATCCATGGAGGGCTGGGTTTTTTTAAATAAATTTGCTAGAAAGCAGTTTTTTGAAAGATATCCAGGACAAATGCAGATACTGGGGGTATGTGTTGAACTAGAACACAGATTCCATTCTGTTTTACTTTCTTTTTCCTTTTCTTTATTTTGGTTTTCATCACTAACTTATCTTGGATTCTTGTCATGGTACTTTTCATTTGTTTCTTTTTGCTGCCCTTTCTTGCATTTTTTTTTTAAGTCTAGACTGTATTTAATTCTCTTGTCTCTTGTTTTCAGGTTACTGAAATAACAAAATGTTCAAGTCTCAAAAACAAAGGTCTTGCAAATTTACAGAATATATACCCTTTCAAAATTTTTCTGGGAATACCCACTTACTGTTTGCCACCCTGTGCACTTGTTTGTTGTTCAAAGATGTCAAATTTCTGCTTTTTCTGAGCTGTTCAAAAATTGTCCTGGACTTAAAACTTGTATTAGGCATTTTCAATATTCAGGGTTTGCTTGCTTTCCAGGAATAACAAGGGGGAAAACGGTGAAACAAACACAAAGTTGCACAGGGCCAACATTATAACCAGATAGGTCATTCTTCTAGATTTTTTACAGTTGCCCTTCTGCTTATTTTTCACAGCATCACATCAATCCCTGAGGCTCCTGCCAAAAATCTCGAGTCTAGTTTAAGTCTAATATATGTTATCATTTAAGGTTAGCTTAGAGTGCATCTTACATAGTTATAAGCCAAATACTTTTACTCTGCTATTTCTTATTGTTATTTAGAGATACTCCAGGCCATGTAGCCTGTCCTTGTGAAAATGTAGCAGCCACCAAAGCAGTGACTAAAATGACTGTACTTTGCAAAACGCCAGCAGTCAAAAAACCTTAAAAGCTCAATAATACAAAACATTAATGGCTGGCCTTTTTCATGCATCCCAGCTCCTTTAGCAGATGTAATATTATTAGCTTCTTCTGTTCACAGTAAATTAGATATGCAATAAGTAGGGGTAAGAGACAGATTTACAGAATATGAAAATGGCCTGTAAAAGATCATTCACCACAGCAATTAGGGATGGCTGGAACTCCGGCGGGCAAAGTGTTTTGTAAACAGAACCGTGGTTTTGTTTTCTTGTTTTCCAGAAGTTGATTTAGGCAAAAGGGCTTTATTCCTGAGTCCTGGTTCTGTTCCCCACCCTGGGGGTGGAATCACATCAGTGGCAGGGCCCCCCAACAGCTCCCGACTCGACTCGTGGCCGAGGGAGTTTTCCTGATATTCCAAGTGGTGGGAATCAGAAAGGATTTGAGTCCAAAGTGGTTCAGCGTGGCAAGGTCTCGTCTCCACCAGGGTTCCAGCTGGCTGGGGACCACTGACTGAGTCCTGTGGCTGTGTTTTTGTGCCCCTGGTTTGGCAGACACTGATGATCCTGTCAGGCTCTGTTTTGTTGATGCTTTGGGTTTGCTCCACTTGGTTAAACTTGGGCCAGTGGATTCCTAAAAGTGGCATTTGGTCTGCAAAACTCTTAATCAGTGGGGGGAAAGGTGATGACAACCTCTTTGAATACCCCTGCTTTAGTTAAGGAGCTGCATCTGCTTTGCAAGTTTTCTTAATTAAATCTCACAAAATTCCTGAAATGTCTCCATGTGATATCCTTTGCCATGAAGCAAAAACCTGAGGTGCTGCCAGCGAGTTAGACTTGAATCAGGGACACAATGCAATCTTTTCTGTTTCTCACTCCTGCATTATATTTATTAAATCTCTTCCTGAAATGTAACAGAAATGGAGTGCTGGTTTCTCACCTGGCAGGAAAACCAGCCAGTCTCAGGAGCTATTAGGGAGCCTGAAGTCAGAGAGACTTGCAGTATCAGAGTAGATGGTTCTGACTCCTTTCTTAAAATCCTGTGTTACAGTTTATATGGATTGACTGGCTAAACTCAGTGCTACTTAAGTCAAAAATGGGTAGTTGTAACCCTGAGGTTTCTTCTTTTGCCTCCTTTCATTTTGCAAACAAATTGAAGGAGCAGTGTAACTGTATAATGGCGTGATAAATCACTCAATTTACATTTGGCAGAATAAAATTAGCATTGCCATTACTTCATAATAAGGCATGGCTATGACTATGGAATTGATTTCAGAGCAAGGCTGATCCATTACAATTTTGTTAATATTGAATTTTAAATAGGATGATGAATTGCTAATCAATGCAGTTAAAGAAGCAACTTAAGGGAAAAAAACCACAACTACTGTTTACTTTCTAAATTGTGTGTCATTTACTGTGTCATTTTGCTGGGCTTCCATATTGGGAACTTCATATAAATAATATGACAATTACACCATGAGCATCTGTGCAATTCAAGAAGAGTCTTCGTCGGGCTGAAAGGGAAGTTTTTAACTCATTTACATTCACTATAAACTTCCAACATTTTTGGTGCACTAAGAGCTTGCTCTGGAAAGATGGACCAATGCTGTCGTGCTGTTTCATAACCTAAATGAACTATTCTAACAACAAATGGAAGGAAACTTTGTTCAATTCCTTCTTTGTGCAAAATACCATTTGTTTTTCTTAGTTGGGTATACTTCTTATCTAACCTATAGATGGAGTTTAGATTTATGAGTTTATCTTAAACCCAAAGAAGGTTTTAGTCAGAGAAATTTGTCATGTTTTCTTACTTCCAGCTTCTATCTCTTCTGGTGGAGAGGCCTTGACACCAGAGATACCTCCACTGTGTCTCATCTCAGAGATATGTTTAATTGACCAGATAAAGCTGATGGATGGACATTCTTTTCCAGGAAATCTCTGTGATGGTGGAAGTAGAGAAAATATAAACTAGAGTCAGCCTGCTCATGAGCTGGGCACAGAGATTTCTTATCTCATGTATAAGTTACTGGGAATCTTTCTCCCAAACCTGCACTACCTAGAAGAGAAATGGGAATTCAGCAGCACAATGATGGTTCATTCTGGTGACCAGCATAGAATCATGGAATCAAGAAGATCAACAGAATCAAGAAGATCAGTAGAATCAATAAGATCAGTAGAATCAATAAGGTCTTGGAAAAGACCTCCAAGATCATAAAGTCCAACCTTGGGCTGAATATCCCCATGCCCACTAAACCACAGTGCCAAGTGCCATGTATGCTCATTTTTCGAACACTTCCAGGGATGATGATCCCATCCCTTCCCTGGGCAGCCTGTTCCAGTGCTTAATCACTGTGTCAGTGAAGAAATTTTCCCTGATATCCAACTGGAACCTCCCCTGGCACATCTCAAAGCCATTTCCCCTTGTCCTTTCCTTTGCTTTATAGAAAAAAGAGAACAGAGACGGTACTTCCTGTTACAGTGAGGAGTTTCAATTAAAACCTGAATATTTGGAAAATGCTGCTTTCCACCTTTCTTTATCTTGGCTGTTGCTTTCACAACTTCTGTAATCAAAGACCAAGCACAAATGACAACGAGATGGCAGCTTGCAAAATTCCTGGAGAATCGAAATGAAATCAATTGCTAAATCAAACTGAACTCATTAAGATGGAACTTTAGGAAGTACATTTAATCTTTCTCTTCACCTACAAGATCCTCTTTAATATGGACAGGATAATAATTATTAATCATGTCTCCAATGAATTCCCACAAAGGAAAAGTGCTCTGAAGTGAACAGAATATGTTCAGTCTCTTGGAAGGATTGTTGAATAGGACTAAACAAGCTTTTTGCTCACGCTGTGCACCTTCATTAATATAAGTGGGAGTCCCAAAGATGTTCTCTGACAACTCTTGGAGGGCTCTCTTGGGAAATACCAGCACTGCTCAGCGGAGGGATGTGAAAATCCTTTCCTTGGGCAATTTTCCGCAACCACTGGGTTGTTCCACAAGCATTCGTCTGGAATCACTTGAAGCATTCCCCACCCGTGAAAATAGACATGCCACCATCCTTTGTCAAGTGCTCTTGAACTACATCCAGCAAAAAGGGTTCCAAAATAAGGTGCTGCTCAGCCTGAATAGGGAAGACAACATTTGGCTGCAGTATCATGGAAATATATTTGTCATCCCGATGTGCAATGACATGGGAAAACTCTCTTGCTGCAAAGAACAACGACCATTTCACTGTGGAAAACCCTGGCATTTGAACAATTTGGTGGCTTTTCAACCATTTTCTGCAAAGGTTTTCCCCTTCTCTCCCCACCCCACCCCAGTTTCACAGCAATTTTCCCCTGGAATATGTCCTTTATTTCTAAAGCACTCAGATACACAAACCTAAACCAACATTTTCCATCACTGAAATATTTTAAAAACCTTAAAAGCATTGTTTTTTCCTGTCCTGAAAATTGCAGTCTTTTGCATCGTATTTCCTACCACCACAACCCCCTAACTTGTACAAACATCCGTAGATTTTAATGTCTGCTTAATGTACCAGAATGGTTTTATAGATCTTTAAAATGATCAGATATCAGTTTCCACAGCCTATCTTTCAGTTCCTGCCATTGCTTGGTTGAGTAACTAATATTAGGATCACTCAGAATTACAGAATTATTAATTTTAAATGTGTATAAATCTAAACATAAAAAGTCTATTTATAAAATACTCTTAGGAGCAGTTTAGCAGATTGTAGGAAAAGAAAGCTCCCATTTTGCTTCTGGATGCTCACAGAGCTGAAATCTGGGATCAGGGATTGAGGGGATCCCACAGAACTCACTACCAGGGAAATTCTCATTTGCTTTTGGAAATGTGCAGTTTTGCTAATGCAGTTTTTTCTAATCTTTAAGGCACTGAGAAAAACCTGATTCCCAGGTTTATCTCAGCAAAGAGTAAATGTGTGAGTGTCCCTTTGCATGACAACCTTCAGTTAGTCCCTGCAAATGCCAGTGGGGTGATAACAGTCCCAGAACTGGTGGGACAATTCTCCAGTGAGGATTTGCCAGCCTTTGCTGAGTTACTTTGCTGCTCAATCTCTCCACAACTTGTCTCAAAACATTACTTACTTTATCTTCTTGGGGTAAAATCAGGCAAAGCTCCTGGTAATGTTTATGAAGGTCAGAGCTTTGAATATTTTTTTTTTCATGTGAATGTAGATAATATTCTGGTTTGGGATAAAAAAAAATTGCAAATATCTGAGAACCGCACAAGTTTTTGGAGTTGTGCTTAACTGGGAGGGAATTAATTTTATCCTGTGACATTTTCTTTCTGCTGGAAACATATCTTTCGAGTTTGAGGATTTTTTTTCTGCAGTTAAACCTGGACAGATACACAGACAGGCAGATACATTGCCATATATTCCCATTTTCCTGGTGTCTAACAAAGAGCCATCCAGTCCCTTTAATGAGATAACTTGAGAACAGTGAATCAACTGGCCTTTAAACCTCCAAAGATGACCAGGCAACATTTTTAAAGGGATAAGTTATTTCTTTGCTGTCAGGAAGGGGTGGACCAATGCTTGAGGAGCAGTGCATCAAATAACTCACTCTTGGCATATAGAATGTCAGGATTAATAGACACAACATTTTCTGTGACTAGAAACTGTAAACAGAGAAATAAATACTTCTTGTGTAGTTGGAATTTATTCATTTGTCATTGTTTCTGCTTTTCCTCCATGACCTGTAGAAGTACAAAATCTCTGTGTAACCAATTAAATCAGGGCTGTGCTAACAAATCTATCCCTTTGGGTTACTCTCCAGGAGAGGTTTCTTCTTTATTAAATACACACTAAATTACTTCGGGAAAGTCAAGCATATATTTCAGCAAGATGAAAGCAGGCAAATATCAGGAGAGATATTTCTTTAAGATTTTAGTTAGAGCTTCAGAAATTCTGCCCTCCCAGGCTGTCCAAGTCATGCTTGGTGCTACGGGTGTCACATCCTGTGCTCCTCTCCACAGCAAATCCTGAATTTCAGCATCATGGGGATTAGACTATTAAAGGAGTTCTTTAGTAGCAGATTCAGGAATTATACAGCCTGGGACTTTGGATCAGTCTAATTCTGCAGAGACTTCCCAATGAAACTTTTTGATCCACCTTTGTCATCCGGGGTAAGGGATGAGGGGGTTTTACATTGTTTCCTCCCATTCTGTGCTCTCTGCTCAGGTTTTATTTAATGAGGTTACAAGAGCAAGGACAAGGGAGGGATGACTTCAAACTGAAAGTGAGACCCTGGCACAGGTTACCCAGAAAAGCTGTGGCTGCCCCATCCCTGGAATTGCACAAGGTCAGGTTGGAGGGGGCTTGGAGCAACCTGGGATAGTGGAAGGTGTTGGGGGTTGCAAGGAGATGGTCTTTGAAATCCCTTCCAACTCAGGCCATTCTGTGGATTCTATAACTCCATAATTCCGTGCTTGGGAAGGAAAGGGTTAACAGGGTTGGACTTGCTGTGGCCAGAAATTGGTAGTTTTGCCTTTTTTCACTCTTTTTTCTGCAGCTGTAACCTGCACACCGAGGCCAGGCAGCTCTTTGCCATCGTGCAGAGGAGGAACTGGCTGAAGCTCCCTGCACAGACACACCCAGGAGTGCAGTTCAAGTTCACTGTCGTTATGCAGTGAGGAATGGGAGATCTGCTGAGGCAAGAGAATTTATTAACCTTTACTCCCTAAGCCTCGAGGTGCAAATCTACAGGATGAGCCTGTTTCAGTGGTATTTTGGGACTTGGGTTGTTGGTTCTGCACCTGAAGTGGAAGAAGGTACAGAAATGGGAGATACTGGTAGAATAACAGTCAGGATTTCTAACCTTGTTCTGAGAATCAGAAAGATATTTTAGGGATGTTTCCTTACAAAGTGCAGATATAGAAAACCGACTGTTCACTTTTGTTAAATATTTCATCTGAAAAACTGGTGCCTACATGAAGCAAGAAGAGCTTTCTGCATAAGGAAACTTTTTATTCCAGTTTGAGGAAATAATTCTTTCATTTGCTAAGTATTTTTTACACTAGTAAAGATTACTGAATTCAAGGTTCACTTACTGAACTGCAGTGAATTATACTCAGAATTTTATAAACTTTGTTGCCTTTGTAGCCTTTGTCAAGTGAGAAACTCAGTCTGTGTTGTGCCACTCAATATTTTTTCCACTGATTGCAGTAGTATTTCAGATGAGTCTCCAGGGAAAGAGAGTTACAGCCTTTTGTTCAGAAAGTCATCAAAACCAGGCAGCTTATGATCTTTATCAGCAAAATTATTTGCATTTCTTTTGCTATAGTATCAGAGAGAGGAAAGAGGGACAGAGAATGAAACAAATAAAAAAGAGTAGGGCTGTTTGGCAGAGGTTCTAAAGCAAAGCCTGAAGTGTATTTATGGTTATAATTTTGCACAGATCACTTGGTGCCCTAACACCGTGCTGCTGATCACAACATAAATCACACTTTAATTTTAACCTTTGCAATTCATCAATAGTTTCAATATCAAATATAATTCAGCTCTGACACTATTGGTTTACAGGTAAGTGGAATAAGAATGGAGGAGACTTGGTAATGGATTAGTTGGCCTGTCAACAGAGGCAGAAAGATTCATGTTGTCTTCTCTATGTTTCTATCACATGCACGAAGCTATAAATAATGGCAACAGCTAATCAGACACAAGAAAGATATATGCTGTCATTGAAAATCAGTTATTTCTACCATCTAAGCTTTAAAAATTTAGCCACTGAAAAGGAATCCATTTAGTAAAAGAGCATTTTGCTGCTTGTTTTGCAAGCCATATATATTTAAAGGGTTTTCCTTTTAAAGATTTAAAAGAATTATTTTCTTTGGTCATGGTCTGCTTCTGAAGAAGTGCTTATGTAACTCCAGGGAATTAGCAATGTTTTTGGGAAAAGAACATCTTATTTGGCCAAACATTTTTTTTTTCTTTGAACATGGTAAAACTGGAATTTGGCTTATTTTCCTGCTAAATGTAAAGATACAAAATTTGTCTGCTCTGAGTTTTCTTAGTCCAAACTTCTTCGCTCAGGTACTGGAATTTTAAAATATGTCTGACCTCTAAGGGCTTCAAGTTTCCAACAGCTCCCCCAATGCTTCCCTCCAGTCTTAGCTCAGGAATTCAATGGGATGAAGAGGGGACTAAATCTGCTTTGTGGTGGGGATGGTGGAGGTGGTAGTGTTGGTGGAACATGAGCCTGTAGAGGCTGATGAATCTCTGTCTTTACAGGTATTAAAAATGTAACTAGGTGTGACCACAGGTGACCTGATTCAGCCTAGAAGTCAGCCCTGCTCTCAGGGACAGAGAGGATCAGAGGGTCTGCAGAGTTCTCTTCCCATCTAAATTATTCTAGATGGTGACCTGTGGCTCCTGGTAAGAAATTTCATGTTATCTCCTGTTTTTTCCTCTCCATTTATCCTAAACCTGTGTGATTTTTTAATTACCTCCAACAGAAGCACAAATGCCCTTGAAGGCTTTACTTGGGATGAAAAATCCTAAATACTCAGAGTTTAATTCTTCCTTGTCCTTATTCATTCTGTTGAATGAATTATTACCATCATACTAAATTTCTACATAGAACCAATAATTCAATGTTTATAATAATCATCATCTCCTTTGTGCTAAGTCTCATACTCAGAATATTGACACAGACATTCTATAAAGTTTATGGCTTGTGGTGTAACGTCAATATGAGTGAAAAACACCAGGAGAACTGGTCCTGCATTGATGTGTATGTGAGTGAGCCTTCTTCCCTCTCCTTCTTCTTGCCAGGGGTCACAGGGATCCCTGGAAAATGCTAAAACTCTTTAGTGACACACTGACACACAACCTTCAGAACAGTTTAAGACCTTTAAGGGAAACGGTTGGAAATCTGCCAGTGCTGGGCATGGGATACTTGTCTGCACTGATGAGATTACAGAGCATGAGGACTGTGAAAGGCACTGGAAGTTTGAGTTTTCCTTACCAAAGTTGTACAAATACACCATATATTTCTGTTTTACCTGATTTGTGCAGATCATTTGTTACCTCCAAGGAAATACTGAGAGAACTTTTACTCCACAGGAGTGTCCTGATCTCTATGAGAAGTTTGCATTTGCTGGGTTTTTTTGAGGGAGCAGTTGATATGTTTGTGTGGGTTTGGGTTTGTGGTTTTTTTGCTACATTTTATTATGTGTTTAATTGGTGGACTGGGACTGCTCAAAAAAATGTCCATGTCCATGTTGCCTTTTAGGAAAATCAGTCTCCTTTAAAAATGCTCAGGTGTGTGTGTAGTACATTATTATTCTAAAGTTATATATTGGCTGAAGAAAGTGAAAAGAATCCTTTAAAGATCTACTCTTATAGGAGGACATCACATGCAATTTATCATATATCAGGCATTGTCAATTAATCCAAATGCTGCTTCTTCCTTCCTTCCTTCCTCCCTCCCTGCCTCCCTCCCTTCTTTCTTCCCTTCCTTTATAAAATCCTGGACAAATTAAAGAAAATTAATCCAGATCTAAACCTCCATAAATGTTGGAAAAAAAATAAAAATTATCGTGTTCAATTGAAAATCAGAATCTCCTGTAGAAGGATTATACATAAGATTTTTGGACTGAGCTTGGAGTAATAAAAAAGACATGGTATCAACCTGAGTGTTGCATTTTCCAGTGGTTTGTGTCACATCATGGAATTAACCTGGATGTTTCCCATCTTTATTCCTGAAGAACTTTGTCTGAGGAGTTCTGTGTGACACCTCTGGTAGATAATTT
Organism: Pseudopipra pipra; assembly: GCF_036250125.1. Lineage (NCBI taxonomy): Eukaryota > Metazoa > Chordata > Aves > Passeriformes > Pipridae > Pseudopipra > Pseudopipra pipra. The sequence goes on along the minus strand of NC_087558.1, from coordinate 3,244,021 downwards.
TGAAGGCAAAGTGTGTTACAGTGCTATTGACTTTGATTCTGACATTAAGATAGTAATGTGGAGCAAAAAGAAGTAGTCTTAATTCAGATGAAATTGTCAAGTAGGGATTTAAACACAAGAATATAGAATATACAGCAACAATGAATAGAAGGATCCTCAGCCACAGGGTTTTTTCCATATACAGAATGTACCCCACGGATTTTGGTGGCACCTGTAGGGGAGGTGAAATCACAGGTACAGATCAGAGCCTTGGTGAAGATGAAATGGTGACAGGACAGTGTTTGAGCATGTAAAGGCTGCTGCCTCCTTGTCTTTACAGCAGAAAATGTAACTGAAATGGACTTTTAGAATGGGCCTAAGCCATGATTTTGAACCTTTGGTGCTCTCTGGATAAATTACTGCTTATGAAAGGCTTCATTACCTTCTGGAAGCCTGACCATAAGCAGAAGCAGGGAAAGGAGAAGTGCTTTTTATCATTTCTTTGAGAAACCCAGCACACTCACAGTACAGGCCAGTAATTGTACATCACTTTTCTCTGACACATTATGGAAAAAAGAAAAGGCATTAGAGAGTCAGGTAAAGAGACTAATCTTGTTGAAACATTACATTTGAGCTAACAGCTTATGTTAGAGGAATGCCATCCTTTATGCTCTGGGAAGCAGTTTAGTCCGTGACTGCTATGCAAGAGTTTGGAAATTCGAGTGCAGAATCTCCTACAATGCTTTGTGCAGCTGGTTTGAGCTGTAGGGAATCAAGGATAATCCCCTGGTTAGGTCTCACAGTGCTTACTGTGATAGATCTTGGTGGGACTTACTGGTAAAACACAAATAAAATTGCATTTCAGTAGCAGAAATTGAGTGCTGAGTGCTCTCTTACCTAAAAAGAGATCAAAATCATCCCCAGAACTTATTTTGAATATTCATGGGTTGGTGTAGGTACTGAAGTGTGAGAAGCCTGCAGAGCTGGGACAGCTGTCAGTTGTATCACAAGATGTTTTGTCCTTAAAAAAACCTTCACAAAAGGTAGGAGAAAAGCTTATTATTCTGGAATGACTCCAGTGCCAGCCACTTCATATCGTTCAGCATCAAGATTACCAACTCCTACAGCTCTCTCTTTTGAAAAAGTCGCTGAATTCAGCTCTGCTCCCAAAGACCAGACCATAAATACCAGTGCCTTAGATAAAGTCAATGCATCATTTCCCTTGACGTGTCCCACAGCATCTCCAGGTTTGGCTGGAAATGATTTGGGTGGCAATTTCAGGCTCTCAGATCTGAAGCAGAGGTGTAGATCTTGTCAAGGCACTGAAAAGGGGGAGTAAGAAGTTGCTGAATGTACAAGAAAAGGATGGTTTATATGTTCTATTATTTCTCCTCGACTTGCAATTGTAGTTTTTTAATTGCTTCTCTTTGTTCTTTGAGCCACCATTGTTATCTGGAACTGGAGTGTTTTTTACTTCATCTTAAGATCAGCCCTGAAGAGCACAGAATTCATTTCTCCTTTCCCAGCCATGAGCCCCAATTTACCATTTACTGATCCTGCGTGTGTCTCTCCATAGGACCCACCCTAAAAAAGTGTCATTGCACCTTCAATGACATCAGATTTTAACCTATATTCAGGAAAATACTGACAGCTGTCAATATTCTTCAGCCTGGTTTTGTTACTGATAGTTATTGAAAGAACTCAGTGTTAAAGGCAAATGGAAAAGTCTTGCTGCCATGTTCCCTAGGAAGTTATCAGCAATCACTACCCAAGCTTGTAAAACATTAAATCACTTGTGAAAGGTGGGAGATTAATAAGAGGAACTTTAATCTTCTCTTCACTTATTGCAGCACAAACAACACGATGTACAACGGTGAAGGGAGGAAACCAAAGCATTTTTTCCCCCTTGAGCAGCTTGCTAAATCCATCACTGCCTGAAAAGAAACTTCAGCAGAGTCTCTGCTAGCTCAGAAGGGCCCTGACAGATTCCAATCAGTCACAGGGCACATGTGGAGCCGTGGAACTCCTGGAAACCGGCTTCCAAATCGCTGCCAACAGTTGTAATGAGTTCCCACTGCAATCACCCCAAAGTCAGTCCCTGCAGCAATCCAAGGTGGTCCAGAGCAGGACACACCATGTCCTGGGGCAGCTTTAGAGCTCACACACCAGTATCAACACAATATTTCACCTTCTGCTCCATTTGAAATGTATTTGTGTCAGATCTTGAATCAACACACTCAAAGCTCTGCTTGGGCTATGAAAGAATGGGGTTGTAACTTTTCCAAGTAGCCAACTTCTCATATTGTATTTATATTCTCTATAAGGCTTCTGGCTGTTCAATATCCATTTGGGACAATCCAGTCAGTCATTTGAGTCTCTGGTATCGGGAATTTTTAACTGTCAGCAGAGCAGGAGCCTTTCCCAGGCCCTAAAAAGTAATAAAACTTCTTTCTCTACTTCTCTCCATCTGCCATCTCCAGTTTTCTGTCTTCCCAGGTCTCCCCACAGCAGACAATCACTGCCATTAAGACAAAGCACTTTCTTTCCTGAGATGGGAGAGCTTGTACAGAGAAAAAAAAGGAGAAAGGGAAAAACAATGGGATATTTCTCTGCAAAGGGCACCTGTCTTTTACAGAGGATAGAGTGTTGCCAGATGAGCTTAGCAACAGTATTAATCAACCCATGGAGACATCTCTCTTATTTTTTCCCTTTGTAGGAAAAATCTTTAGAAGAAAACAATCCAGGCAGAGGCAGAAATGCAGCATCATTTGGGGGTGGGGGGGGCTGCTTTTCTCCTTGATAAGTCAGCCCTGCTCTCTCCGGTGGAAATTCTTTAGGGAAAATATACTTTCTGTTTAAGTTGATACCAAAATATAGGCTTTGAGAGTTTGTAGGTTTATTTGTTGTTTAACAAAAGTTGATTATTTCTTTGAGGGGCTCCACTCATCATCATCATCATCATAATAATTAATAATAATAATAATCCTATTTAATTGTTTGGTTGTGTCAGGACCCTTGATTGAAGAAAATCACCTTCACTGCAGGTGCCCACAAATGGCAGTGAAAGACTCAGGCAAGTTTCTGTGCTAATAATTTATTCTTTGCAGAGGTTTTTTACTCAGCTGTTGGGAATTGTAGAGAAGTGCATATCAGTATATCAAAGCATTCTACAAACCCTGTAAAGCAGGGAACTGACGCTTTATTGATGCTTATTTTAGACTGACAGCAAAACCGAGTGATTCACCCAGATTCCCCTGACAAAGGCTGTCCTTCCCCCCCTGCACCTCACTGTGGCTCCTCTCCATGTTCTCAGAAGGCATCTGGCTGCAAAGTTCTTCAGAATGAATAGAAAATGCTTCCACCAGTGTGGGATTTTTGCCTTTCTTTGTACTGCATTAATGAAAACTCCCACTGCTGCCAGGGGATTAGGATGGATGGATGGATGCAGGATGCCAAGGCAAAGCCCACCCTTGATGGAGACAGATGCAGGATTTGATGTCTTACAACCCCTTGCAAAGGCACTTGAAATACCTGAATAAACTCAATGAAAATACAGAGTGAAAACTAAAAACAATACTGAAGTTTTCTTCAGAAACAGAAAAAAACCACCTCATTTTGGAACAAAACTAACTATTCCAGAGAGACAAAGACTTTTCCATGAAAGACAATTCCACAGTCTTATTTTCCGCATCTCTAAACCAGAAAATATGTCATTGAAAGAAAGACAGTGTCACTTAACTCCAAAGAATATAAGTAAATAAAATGCTTATTGCCCAGGCAATAAGTAAAAAATCTCTGAAGTAGATTGAAACTGTTGAGTGAGGTTGTTAAGAAACATTCGTCCACTGCAAAGACTGTTAATTTCTACTTGAACTCCTATTGAAATGTCCCAGAGATGCCAGTAAAAAACCCAATTTTTTTGTTCTTTTTTATTTCCATATAGTTTATTATTTTTACCAGTATCCTCATGGACTCTTTATTCCTTGTTTGTGGGGTTTTTTGACTGTATCACACTGGAAAGTGAGACTGACAGTTAATAATTGTATAGGAAGGGCCTTCTTGACATTCTTATCATTGAGAGGATGAATACTAAAGTGAGTGTAACAATAAAGTATAATAATAAAGTGAATATCTTTCTTCTCCTTGTGCTTATCAGTATTAGCAGCTCTTTCAAAGTGACTCCTTAAATTCTGTTTGCATATATGGGCAGTGAGCCTTATTTTCAGACTGTGTTAGAGGGAAGATAGGATCAGACACTTACAAATTTCCATATAAACCCATTTTTACATGTTAAATTTTTCCTCTCCTTCCCTCAGCTGCTGGAGAATGAAAACGGTCTGGAAAATATCTGTGTTCCTTCTGGCCCTGCTGCCACCAGAAATCTTTGGCCAGTCCTGTTTGCCCTTGGTCACCAAAGTCTTTCAGAAAAGAAAAAGCAAAATCAATAGGAATTTTATCTGATTTTCACTCAGATTCATTGCCTGCCCATCCTTCCTTCCAATCAGTTAAATTAATGGTTGAGAACCTGAACTAAAGGAAAATCAAACAAGTTTTGTACTGGAACTCTTTGAGGCAAAGGGCAGAAAAAGAGAGGGTGCACAGAAAAATATGGAAAGTTCAGAACATTGGATAAAATCCAGGAATTTGTGACTGAAAGTGGATAAATGCATAGCATTTCTCTCAAGGGGTGGAAAAAAAAAGAATAACAAGCAGAAATAAAATACAGGAGAGCAGGAGGGAGGGCAGCAATGCAGAAAGGATTCTGAGAGACAGCAGGTAACAAATTAAATAAAAGTGAAATGTGAGGCTATTAGGGGAAAATGCCACAGCTATTTTGGAGTGCATTCCTCACGAGGGGAGAAAAGGGATAATGCACATTCCCATATCCTGCCTGTGATTATAACCAGACTATTGTGTGCACTGGGGGAGAACCACCAGGAATTGATGCTGCTGAGACACCAGAGGTGGCCAAGCAAGAGGTGCCCCTACACTCCCTGCTAACGGGGTCCTTGGAAAGTCACTGAGGGTTTTTTTCAGTGATCTCTGATGCCCAGAAGAGAATTAAAAGGATGCCAGGGAGAGTTTGGAGAGGGAAGATTCATTTAGCACTTGGCCAGGACTGTGACAACAGCCTTTTGTGTCGCTGTGTCGTGGCAGTGACTGACTCCTAAATTTGAGGGCTAAGGAACAACTGCTCTCCTTGCTGAGTCAGAGTGATGTGCTCAAGAGAATCGTCAGAAACTCAAGAAGGAGCTGAATATCAGTTCAAATAAGTGATATTTTCTGCACTGCCCCACATTTTCTCTCCTGCTCCTCCACCATTTCCCAGCACTGTTTCTGTGGCAGGTGAAGGTATGAAAGCAAGTGCGTGTTGATCAGGAATCAAAACAAATGTTTCATTTTTGGTGTGAATTCTGTCCTGCTTTGGAAGATTTCAAGTTAGGGAAGCGGAAGATAATTGCAGGGCTTTTGATAAGTCCTTGGTGTGCATCAGAGATCATTCAGTTCTGTCAGACAGGCCCACTCCAAAAAATCTGCGCTCTTTATGACACTTCAGATTATTTTCCAGTGTCATTAACATTTTCACCTCAAATATTTTGAAAGCATTTCATAATTAGCTAATGGATACCCACAAGAGTTAATCGAGGAAGAGATCAACAAGTAGCATACAGTCCCTCTCTTAAAACTAACTATTCTTTAAAAAGCTGAACACTTGCTGTTGTATCCTGTAACAAACATGCTCAAAGCTCTCTCACTGTCCTTTGACACTTGGAAAAGGGAATCTCAAATCCTCTAAAACATCTGAATTTAAAACCAAATTGATGTCCAAACTCTTCCTTCATTTTCTGCTTTAACTTTCCTTGTTCTTTGAGACTGGCCTCTTTTCCCTTTGCCTCGTCTCTCACCAACATCATTCCACAAATTCAAAGTGCAAGAGTCGGAGGAAAAACAAATTAAGGAAAAAATCTTGTAAAATGTGAGGGGTTCTAAATCTTCCAGTCATATTCAAAATCACCTTCTAGGCAAGCTACAATAATTTTTTAATTAAGACTTGTAATTTTGAAAGACACCCCACTGATAGGATCAGTTAGTCACTCCAGTTGGTTCAGATATCTCAATATATTTCTGGTTTCAAGTTTATAATTATGCTGAAAAATGCAATAACAATCTGTTGCATGATAGATTATACTTTTATGTGTTGAAAATTCAATATTCTTGAATAGCACTCATTTTTTACAGTCCTTTGGAAAGGAAGAGGGCGACGAAGCCCACAAACCCCTGCTTTCCTCAGCCTTCTTAATTCTTAGTGCTCGAGGCAAAATAGCTTCAAAATTACCTTGTAGATACTTTCTAAAATCCTCTCTCACATTTGTTTTCCACTCAGATCATACTTTTATTACTGTGAAATAAATAAATACATTCATATTATGCATATAACTCTACGATTTCCTTTGAAGTGTTTCTTACAGGCAAAAAGGCTTTGATAAGGGGATGTCTAAATGTTTACAGATTTTCACTACAGCTACACTGTGATGTTATCATATTATTTTCTCATACTGTTGGTCTTGTTTGGGCTTTTTTGTTTTTTTGGTTGGTTTGTTTAATAAATATTGATTCATAGAATCACAGACTGGTTTGGGTTGAAAGGGACCTCAAAAATCACCCAGTTCCACCCCCTGCCATGGGCAGGGACACCTTCCACTAGACCACGTTTTTCAAAGCCCCATCCAATTCTTGGTGTTTTATTTGGGATGTTAGAGAAATAACATCCCATCATTTACTCTTCCTTCCAAAGAGCAGTAATATAATAAATTGTTAAGACAGATTTAGTGCATTTGTGACAAGGTGCACATGGGACAGTGAAGAAAACTGTTTATATCTTTGCTACTCTTCTGAGCAGTCCTTAATTTCACTGTTCATCCACTTGGAGGCTCAGTCCATCGGTCCTTTGAATTATTAAATGTTCCAACCAAGTTGGACAGGAGTTACTTGGAGTAACCTGGTCCAGTGGAAGGTATCCCTGCCTGTGGCAGGGGGTTGAAATGAGATGAGCTTTAAGATCCCTCCCAACCCAAACCATTCTATGATTCTATGACTCATTTTCCAGCAACTCTTCCTCCCCTGGCAGCCCTACGTGATCCATATGGGAAAGAGGGACCTTACCCCCCAGAAATACACAGCAGAGCTGTTGGGGCTGCTGTGAGGGCAAGATAAGGACAGCAAAATCCAGGCAGGGGAGTTCAGATCAGGCTGCAAAATCTCCTGCAAAAGGAGAATAGTTTTGCCTGAACCCAGCTCCAGATTGCTGCCACCACTGCCTGGGCAGCTTAAAGCAGAGTTGATTATCTCCCAATTACACTGCAGTAGCTTTGCACTGCTATTTTGTTATCTTTTCCTCCAGGATTTCCATTGGTTTTGATAGGAATTAAATCAGCTTCTTGCTGTTTGCCTTTGCATCCTGACGCTTTAAAAGATGTGGAGTCAGGATCAGGGAGCTGGTCCTGATGGAGCTTTACACATCACTGGCTTCATCCACATCCTTCCCTCCACGCCTGCTTAATAGTTGAGTTCCTCTTAGACACTCAGATTCAAATAAAAAATAAATAATAAGCCCTAAGCCGTCCCTTTTGGAAGAAACTCCTCATTAATATTTGTTCATATTCAGGAGATGTTTGCTTCATAAAGACAACTGACATTTAAAATTCAATCAATTATAATCTCCCCTCAAATTTTGTGCTAACAGAATCAAGCACGAGCAGTGCACAATGGTTAAATTAGAAAACAATTAGGAATAATAGCTCCTTTAGGTCATAATATTGTTAAATAAAATTAAGCTTTGCATTAATTGTTTCAGATGTTTCAAACTGACAACTATTTCAAGTCAGACTTCAACAGGTTTTGAGCTCAAATTTTCCACATTAAGAATAGGTTGTTTCACGTGTGAAGAACTGTGTTTTCTAATCTCTAGTATTTTATCCATGTGATTCACTTACTTGATTCTTTTTGCACTTTTTAAGGAAAAAGAATTTTGACTAAATATGTCAGGAAAGACCAAGAATAATGTGAAATCCATAATAATAAAATAATGTGAAATGAAGCGAGAATTGCTTAAACTTTTAAAAAATAAATTAACTAAAGTTTAATGACATTGGAAATTTAATTTAAAAATAGAAAACTCTCAATACCTTATTGTCAAATTCTGAAAATGAGCATGGATTTGTGACTAGGCAGACAACTGTTCCAGATTACTGTTTATATCTGAACTAGGAGTCCTCTGTGATAGAAACTTTAAGTAAAGCTGGGATTTCTTTCCTTTTTTTCAATAGCCAGTACACACAAACAGCCAGGGTGTTTTATTAAATGCTTCATCTTTAAAAATCAGTAATTACACAGCGAAGCCATCTTGACTGTTTTCCCCAACCATCTATTGGGAGCAAAGAAATAAGAAAAGAATATAAGATCATTAAATTGAATGAGTCCTGTAGTTAAAGGTTTTGTAAACTTACTTTACAGGTTGTATGAGCTCCAGAGAGAGTGTTACAACCTGAGTCAAGGCAAGGGTTTTTTTATCACAAAAAAGTATATTCCTTCTACAAAAGCATTTATTCTTTCTACAAAAATGTTCTGACTTTTCCCCCAAAAGTGAATAAACTTTCTGACTTGTTGATTTTTTTTCCCCATCCTTTTTTCTTGAATTTCAAATTAAATGCAATATTTAGCACTTCCCCCTCTCCCTGGCGAACCTCAGTTTTACCAGTTTACCAGAAGAGTTAACTAGAAGAGGTTTTTTCCCTCCCTTTTTAGTCCTTTATCTTCTGTGCTTCTTTTAGAGCTGATCTACTTGACTTGGAGCAGAAAACCAAGCTCGCTCTCAATTTGAGCTCAGGACATTTATGTCATGATTAACCAAGATTAATAATAATAATAATAATAATAATAATAATAATAATAATAATAATAATAATGGCAATAGCCCCAAAATATCTTAGCAGCCCCTTTGCCTTACGCTGCAGGGATGTTTAAGCAACACTGAATATAATCCCTATGAGGCTGCGAGGTCCTCCTGGAGCTCTTGTAACCTGACTTGGTGATACTGTGTAAATGCCTATGTCTTGAAAATGTTTTACAGCAAATTGTGTTATAATTTTAAGAGTTTCCTGTCACTCTCCCAGTCTGGATGATGTGACTCTCTGCAGACCCCTCACAGTCAGCTCTGACTCGGCCCCGTCGCTGGCAGAGCCATCCCATTATAATGAGCTTCAAGTCTCATCGAGTTAAAATCTTGTGCATCCCCATCTCTGGGAGGTGTTGAAGGCCTCTTAAACCCTCTCCCCATGGCCTTGGAAGAATTATCTTGTGTTTCTGTGCATCCAGAATTTCTGTGGTCACTGGGGAACCTTTCAGAGGGCAGTTTTAACAGGTGCTGACGTGTTTTGTCACTGTGACAGACTGGGCAGAGCTGTAAAGATTTGTTGTCTCCTCGAGTTCTACCACAGCTGGTGGCACCTGTAGGAGAGCTCTTCAAAAGGCAAGTTGCTTAATGAAGGAAAGGGGTGGAGGAGAGAAGAGAGTTTGCATAATTACATCCTTACACCGAGGGAGAACAATCAGCTAATCTTGGTGATAAGCAGGATTTGGGTTTAAGACAGATTGTAGCCCAAAAAAAGCTTTAGTGTGCTGGTAGGTCCTCTCGTCTATCAGTAGAGGAGAGGTAAGTCTAACCCTCATTTTTTTAGTGTTCTTTTGCAGCCCTGCCCAGGGCTGGGAGCCTCAGAGGGTGTTCAACACCTCCAGCTCCTGAGCAGTGACTGGAAAAGCAGCTCCTGATTGCAGAACCTCCCTTCTCCCTCCCCATTAGTGTGCAGCTCATGGAGAAATCCCTAATAGTAACACTGGGACTGAGCTGGAGACATTGAAGCTGAAGAGTTCTTTTACAAGGGAAAGATGTATTAAAAAAAAATGTAAAATGGCCACGGGGCCCCCATTCTCCAGCCTTTCCTCTTTCCTCTTGAAACAACCTGACTAGCTAATGTTTTTGCCTTTTTTTTTTTCTCAGATTTGTCTCAGATCTGAGGTTCCTGTTAATAAATACAAATTTACATATGCCTCTGAATAAATCTTGAGCATTTCATCTTAGACACTCAGTAAGAGACTCTCACCCTTTTTAGGATAAGGGGAAGCTTGCCTTCCCTGTAATAAATCATACACAGGCTCCAGGCAGGCACTAAAATACATGTAAGGCATTGGACATGTCTTGTCCAATTTGTGTTAAAATTTAGAGACAAAAGCTACCTGGGCAGAGCATGTTTTGGGCCAGGCTTTAGATGGACTTTTGAAAGCCTTGCTGGAAGCAGGATTTAACAGAGCACAGATTTCACATAAAGTATTGATCTCACATGTCCCTAACTTGGAGTTTTACTATCTCTAATCAACCTAAACCCCATGTAGTTATTTTTCTTCTCTGATTTGACAAGCAGGCTCACATTGAGGTAGAAGGGTTATTAATACTGTGAGATGAGCTCAATGTATTCCATTAGAGAGAAAGATGGTCAGAAAAATAAAAATATTATGGGAACTGCAAGTAGAGTTTGTTGTGATGCCTGCTGAAAAGAAAATCCAGGGAGCAGCTGGAATTGTTCACAGGGTATATTATCAAGAAACAAATCTCAAGCACTTGGAGTTCAGCTGTTGCCACTTGCACCAAATAGGTGATAAAGTGAATTATGAAGAGCCACAGAGCCATCAGCCCCCTGTCCAAAGCACAGAATGTCTGGCTTTCACCAAAGTAAATGGCACAATATATTAATGGTGTTTAGTCAACCAAAAGAACCAATGGACTTTCACTCAGGTTCTCCAGTCACTTTTATGTGAGCAGTGAAATAGTGTTTTCAAAAGTTTGAAAGAGATGTATCTCGGCAATCCCTGGGAACAGCTTCTCTGCTGAGCTCTGCTGTGATTTATATGAATTAGTATCAGTCTGGCTTGGCTGGAAAATTAAATACTTCAAGTCCCAAGATGTTCAGGTAACTTTTATTCTTAATTTTCTTTTGATAGGTGTAGTGAGGACATTTAAAAGTGGAACAGTCATTCGAATTTTTCACAGAAAGCACAACTATAGATTTTTCTCTCCTTTAGTCCTTAGTGCTTTTTTTTTTCCCCCCTTTTCATGTAATAAAAACTGACTACTTCCTTTCTCCATCAAACATGCTGTACATCTGCCTTTCAGAGGAATTTCAGAGGAATTGTGCCGTGCCTGTTTAGGAAAATGTGTAGAAAATGGCCACCTGCAGTCCTGCTTTTCCACTTGTGAGTATTCCAAGATTCTTGTAAAAGGAAAAAAAAAAACAGATATTTTTATTTAATAACAGACTGTAGTAAGATTTATCATGCCTGGATGTGTGTGGGATTGAGGTTCTTAGTTGTGGGGTTTTTTTTAGTTTTGGGTTTTTTTGATATTGTGGTTGGTTTGGTGGTTATGAGTATTTTTGGGGGAGGGAATTCAGTAAACAAACTGACACTATTGAAAACTAATAAATTCTCTGCAAGGATAAAATGCTGCATTTTTTAAATGGTCTAATCATGTCCAAATCCACTACTATATCTTTCTCAGAGCAGGAAAAAATAACTAAAATTGTATCTCTGTACCATATTGCAGAGACCTAGTGCTGTGTTGTGGGATTTTGTTCAACAGCAGGATTTGATTTAGAAGCTGGAAATGTTTTAAAAGTGAGAAAGCAGAATTTTGTGTTGGTGGGAGATATATCAGAGTGTTTTACCATTAGCTTATCTCTGACTCTCATTGGCATATCCATAACTTTTGTGAGAAAGAAGCAGTAAAACTGCATGGTTTTGGCACTGTGATAATCTGAGACAAAACAATTAGAGAGGAACATGCTTCAAATATTTGGTGGAGCTGTCATTTTAGTGCAAATATTGTGAAGCAAACTTTACAATGTCCCATCAGTCCAAGTGATGGCCTCTGACATTCTGAGATATTCCAGTTTTTTTAATCCAGCAGTGGGTAGAAACACTTTCCTAAGTCCTGATTCTCTCTCTTGGAAGAGCAGCCATCAAGGTCAGGTTTTATCTTTCATTTATACTTTAAATAGTGGATGCAGTTCAAAAGTTTTCCATGTAGGCTCCCATGTAACATGTTCAAAGCCAGATATGATTGAAAACAGTTTGGGGTTTATTATTTTTTTAATTAAATTCTGTGCATGAATCAGAAAAGATGAGGAAGAACAACCTTTAGCTAAATTCAACCAAAACTAGACTTTAATACTGTCACTAATTTGGATGATAAAATATAGGGCTCAAAGGAAGTACAAGAAGTCAGTGGGTTTGTCCTCTTGGTCCAAGGCAGGATCTGTTTTTCCACCATATTTCTGTGGAATTTTTATGGAATCTCAGTCCCTAAATCCTTCCATTGGGATCTCTGTGCATGTTACAGAGGAGAGACTGACTCCTCAAGCACCTCCCTTACAGAAAGTGCAGCAAAGAGCTGTCATGATTAGCACAGCAGCAACCTCACAGCTTCACAAATATCTTATTAATCCAGAGCTCATTCCTCTGAGCTGTACCAGACAGTCAGAAAAGTAGGATGCATTACAAAATTCCTAACACAAACTTCAAAATGTGTTTTCTACCAGTCAGCATTGTATCCCTGAGCAAAGAAGGAAAATGATGTTGAGTGCCTGATTTGACCAGACATGAGTCTGGTGACTTTACATCTGAAGGTAGAAAGTATTTCTACCTTTTAACTATTTGTCAAAAGTAAGACTATTCCAGATACAAAGATTAAAAAAAATCTGGGACAAGCCTGAGAAATTTACAGCTCATTGGAAAATGATTTTTGAGCAGAAAGTATTATCTTTATTTTAAAAAATCCCTGCCTTTGCTACCTCTGTCACCCTGCACCAAACCAAAACAACAGGAGAGCAGCACCAAGAAGTTGCTGTGAAACTTGAATCACTTAGAGATGGAATAAAACTCCTCACAGAGTGCTTCATCTTCTGTGTTCTGCCTTGAGGTGCAGGGGGGGAAGAAATGTTCTCTTTGAAGCCTTTTTTGAAAATGGCAAGATTCAGACAATCTGTAATTATCTGAAATGTCATGATCTAACACATGTTGTCCAAGAAAAGGGCAGGTACCTCCTCCCAGGAGGAACAAACAGGTCTAACCAAGGAAGGGATGGGGTCTGCAGGACAAGCTTTAATGACAGTGCTCTGTTAGGAGAAAGTCTGAAGAAGTATTTAATTTTTTGATAATTTCAGCAATATCCTCAGCATGAAGGACATACTTTTATTTATAAAATGAACTTATTTCCAGCAATAAGCTAAAAAATACAGACTACTGCCACTCAAACCAAAGACCTCATCTGCTGTCACTCATTTTTTACTGCAAACACTACAGAAACACTTTTTTTTTTTTACAGAACAGTAAAACTGTATGTAAAGCATACAGAACTGTATGCTTTAAAGTTAGTAAAGCATAGAGATTTTTTTTTTTTTTTTACTAGAACAAGAAACAGTTACAGTTTGGGGGTTTTAGTTTATTTATTTATTTATTTATTTATTTATTTGGAATTCTCTGGATACAAAGGCTTTTCTGAACCTATTACATTACATACAGTGAATCAGTCTCATGGTCTTCATATAGGAACAAATTTAAATAACTATGGATGCTACACCTGATGATTTAAATTAGGAAAGCCTTTGACAGTCCCCTACTGAAGAATGATAGAAGGAATTAGAAGAAAAAAGGGGGGAAAAGTCTTGAGTGGGAGATGGATCAGCTTGCACAGAGCTGAGAAAGTGGAAGTCAGGGTGAATTTGTGGCTCAGGTTCCACAGGGTGTAGTTTTGTGTTATTCACCAACTGATCACAGAATCCCAGAATGGTTTGGGTTGGAAGGGACCTTTTAGATCACCTTATTCCAACTCCCCTGCCATGGGCAGGGACACCTTCCACTAGACCAAGTGCTTCAAAGCTTGACTCTGGTCATTAATATAGGAATATTTGCACTCATTTTTACAGTCCTGCAAGATTTTTGCAATATACAACTGAAAAATGACCGTCAGGGGATATTTTTTATGAAGCTGAAACACAATGGGAACTTTGCAGAAGCAACCAGAATCCTCCAGGGCTGTGGGTGCAGCATTCCATGGGAGGTCACCTAAGGAATCACTGCTGATACTTTCTCCAAGGGGTTGGTGGCCTTGAAAGGTTTCATTGCAGAAATTGTGCTTTTTGTGGGCTCCAGTGAGATCAAAGCGCTGGGCAACATAAATAATTGTGTGTCAGGCTCACGTCTCACCCTCTCATAATCCAGGGCTGTTTGGGCACCGAGGAAGAATACAATTTATATCAATCCATCAGCTCTGTTTCTGCAAACCATTGTGGATTAGGCTCACTCTTTGTTTGCTCAATTTGCTTGGCTCGGGGCTGGAGTGAGGAGCCTCTTACAACCCCCCTGGAACAGTGTCTGGTAAATAGCATAATTTGTTACATGGCAGAGAGGGGAAAGGGAGGTTTGTGGTGGAGAGTTCTATCAATAAGTGCTTCAGTTTCAATCACAGGTGCATTGCTTTTTTTTATTTCTTCACATAAAGTGATAATGAAGAATGATGACCTCATGTCTAGACCTAAGCTTTTAACTTTGTTGCAGCTCTGGGGGCTTTAATGTTTTTCAAAAAGCAATCAATCAAGTGCCAAAACCTCTCTGGCTAATTACCTCTGAGACTTTCGAAAACTCTCCATTCTTTCCTCCTAGAAATGTAGTATTTATAAATTGCTTTGTTGAAGCACAAACTGGGTTATGGCCTATTCTCCTCTCCACCTCGTTTTGCTTCTGCCCTGTACTTAATGGAAGGGCTGATGTTGTGAATCTCAGCTTTGGACAGTGTTTCTTTCTCTCTCATCATTGTTTCCTCCTGAACACCACTGGAAAAAAACCCCCATATTTATCTCATGATATAAGAATATTTATTGTGAGTATCTTGGGGAGGGAACCTAAGAAATGTAATTGGTGAACACTCAGTCACCCAAAGACTTGGTGTGGCCCGGATCGGGTGACATGAATTTGTTTGACTAAATTTGGGATTTCTTTGAATTCTCAATTAACCCAGAGGTGTTTCAAACAGAAAAATATATAATCAAGATTAAACAAATAAGAGAAAGAAAAGAAAAAAAGCTGGAATGGACTTCTGGAAGTCTAGTAGTTCAACTTTCTGCTTCAAGCAAGGCAAACCTCAGAGCTACATCAGGGAGACCAAGGATTTCTTTGGGCAACCATTCCAAACTCAGTCCTGTCACAGTGAGGAGTTTTTTCCTTCAGTCTCTGTCCACCTGCTCGATATCTGTTTGCAATTGGGTACCACAGACCACCAGTGCAAAGATCTCAGCAAGAGCCCAAATGAGCTAAAAATGAGCTACACAAGAGGCTGTTTTATATCTTTATGTTTTGATCCAGATGCTTGAATATTTGATCTTTTTTTTCTAATGCTTTCAAGAACTTTTTCATCAAAGAGAGAATATTTGCAAATGTTCCAACACCCAGAGGCAGGAGGCTGGAATTAGGTGATCTTTAAGATCCCTTCCAACCCAAACCATTCTGTGATTCTATACAATGTTTCTGTTTGGATCAAAATGAAAATGTATAATAATAAAAAAAATAATTAAAAAAAGGTCTAAATATATGGGACTAAGCTTCACCTGGTTGATTTTGGGAGTTAGTAGCTTTTCTGTAAACATTAGCTTTAGAGGAACAGATTAAATGACAAACCTAACATTTCAATCTTGAAGTGATGCTCACACTGGGGAATTCTGACCAGAAGCACCAGTTGTGAGAAAATATTAGACAAGAATGTGATTGTGGCACAAGAGAGAACACTGTTAAAAAGCTTTCATTTCACAGAAAGAGTCTACCAAGGCAGAAGTAAAACCAAGATCAAAGCATGTGAGGTGAGGATCTGCAGCAAAACCCATTAGTCTGTTGAACAACAAGGAAGGAAACCCTCAAAGCACGTGGGATGGAGCTGATTGTACAAGAGAACATCGATTATCAGAGTATAATTTCCTTATTATTGCTGAGAAAAACCCTCCAAAACACAATGAAACAATTCTGGATTCAAAATCCGAAAAGCAAAAATGCCTCTGTTATTTTAAGCCACTTATGTGTCATTTTAAGCCACTGAATAATCACCTTCTACAGCCATGAAAGAAGAGTATGGGGCAGGAAATTAATATGGGAACAGTTTATAGAGAATCTTTATATAAATCCTTTGTGTGATGCAAGGGAAAAGTCTCCACAGGAGGTTTAATGTGACATCAGAGAACATGAAGAATTCCTGGTGGCTCCGTTTCAAACCCCAGCGTTGTGAACCTGTAGGACTCTCAGTTCTCTGCCAAACAGAAACATATTTTGAAATGTCAGGATATTTATAGAAGGAAGCAATGCACACGTTTTTATACAGAGAGGAGCTGTTTCTTTCTGTTTGAGTTTTAAGTATTCAGCTGTAACTACTGGGCTGTACAACTGCATCTACCTTGGTTTTTAACCACAAGGATATTTCCTTCGACCTGAATTTTTGTACAACCCTGCAAAGACTGAACATTAAACAGGTCACAGGATAAGTCCTATTGAAAGGGGCACAAAGAGGATATTCAGTCCAAATTATTGCTTAGAATAATTAATGTGCACATTTTCTTGTCAGTCTACACATAAGTGAGAAAATTCAGATATTTTTGCTTTAGGTTATTTCCAAACTCAACATTGTACCGCACAAACACTTCTGAAATAACAATTGGTAAAAAAAAAAACCAAAAAAAACAACACCCTGAGCTTTTCTATTAATACATTTAATATATGTAATACTTTTTGTGACAGTGAGACTTAAAATGATGAAGGGTTTGAAGCTGATCATTAATTTAAATACAATGAAGTAAACACGCAGTTTGTAATCAGATGAAGGATTTTTTTCTCCAAATAAACTGAAGTATAACTCCAATATTCTGAGAACATCAACAAAATCAGGGAATGATTGCAACTGGCATTTATAACAAGCACTAGTTATGGTTGATGTATGAGATAATTATAATGCTTTGCAGGAAAATCTAATAAATCCCAGAACAGTTACTCTGTAAAACCTATTTTTATGGAAATTAGGGTATGAATATCACATCTATTACAGCAAGAGGGCTGCACAGGCAGCTCTGACAGCCTCCATCTAAGGCAGTGGCCCCTCCTGAAAGGTAATTGTTTCTGAAGTTCTGCACATAGAAAATACCTGGTGTCCCATTTTTTTAAATGAAGGTTTGATATTAAAATATGAAAATCTTCATATTTTGCTTGATGAACTTCTAAAGAGTCGTCCCTGTTTTGACACGGAGGTTTAGAGTCTGGACAAATCATGGTGGGTGTAGTTTTTGGGAATCAAGAATACACCAGGAGTACTAGTTCGAGTTAAATTTCTGATTTATCCAGAATTTTATTATTTATATTATTTATTCTGATTTATGATTGTTTTAGCTATGAGTTATAATGAGCAACAACTTTTATTTTTATTCTAAGTTAAATTGAAAAACCTCCTTTTTTTATTTTAGGAGATCAGTAAACTGGAGTTACTTCCGATTTCCACAGCCCAAGGATGGAAACCTTGTCTTCAGTCTTCCATTTACTGTTCTTTAGCTTTCATGGATCTGAAAAGCAAAAGACAGAATATCCTCTAGAGAGCCGACAGATGATTGTGAGAATAACCTGTCACTCCTAATCTTGGTTTTAAAGTGTTTCTTGAATGCTTCAGGTCCTTTTTTTTTTTTTTTCCTGGGAATGCTCTTCAAGTTTTCATCTCTGAGAGATGATAGAAAGTTATTAATATGACTTTATGCTTGTCTGAGCTCCCCAAGGACAAGCTTTCAGTATTAGATACCCAAGATAGGCACCTCTAATCCATTTTGCATCAAACCAGGGCTGCATTTGCACATTTGCAAAGGGTTATAACCAGGAACTTGATGCAGATGCCTGATTTCAAGTGCTGTAGCAAATGGTTCTGGAAAAGATCCCAGTTCTCCAAAAGTCCCATAAACATGAGCTTCACCTTGGACATCAGGTTCCTCTGAAAGCCACAGAACCAGGGGGTTGCTCAGGGGCTTCCTGGAGTCAGAGTTGATTTAGAAACTTAGAAGCAGGTCCTTTGATTAGGTGAATCTGTGCCTTGAGAACTGTCGATAAGCTGATATTTTAGCTCGAGTTATAATTTTTATCACTAATATCTCAGGACTTCTAAAGTAAAGGTGAGTAGCAAACATCCTTCAAGAAAGAACACAGGCAGACAGAACTTCTTTGAGCAGATGTGCCCCTAGAAACAAGATTCACCTCCAATTTCAATTAATATTTCTGCTTGATCCCAGTTGCTCAACTTGCAATATATTTTCTTCTTTAAGTCTTTTTTTTTCGATTCAGTCATCTCACTCCAAGCATTTCTTACACAGCTGACTCAGATGTCCTGTCTCCCTGACATGCAGCAACACTTTTGTCCCGACAAAGCAAGAAATAGAATAATTAAAAATAATGTGGAATTTTAATAAATCTTTGCATCAGATCCTCAGTTTTTGACTTGGAGAAGCTGACACTCTGTCTTCACTCGGGTCTTGAAGGTATTAATTCCCTTTGAGTCATTCTCTAAGCCTTTTGTTAGAGTTCCTCTTCTGTACCTGCTTTTTTTAGAGGAGCCATTTCCCTACAGAATAAGAAATTTCCAAATGAGAAGTGATATGAATCTTTGAGGAGCCAAGTGACTACCACATGAAAAGAAGATAATGGGATATATTTTATCTGGATTGAGAAGCATCTGCCAAGCACATCTCAGAGGAGCTGTCTGTTAAGAAGAGTTTAGAATAGATTGTTTACCCCATTAAATATCAGCAGAAACTCTGCTTTTGCATTGATTTCCTCTATCTATATTCTCAGCTGGGAAAGCACAAAAGGATTTCAGAGAGAAACAAGAAAATATTACAGAGTCATGTAGGAACTGGAGGAAAAATCAGACCTGTGTTTTATTGCATCAAATTCTTTGCTGTCCTGTGTTTATACTCTCCTGGTAATTCTCCCTACACAGTGTCTGTAATTAAAGAGAAGGATTAAGGTCTGGATACAAAATCTGTTACTATTGGGAATTTTTTTCTCAATAAGGTTGAAATCCAGCCTATGGATATAGTTTTATCCAAGAAGGGAAATAAAGACCAGGCTGTATTTCAGTTTGGGGGGAATGTTTATTTCTTTGTTTTGGGTTTGTTGAGGTTTTTTTTTTGGTTAATAATATAGATACTCAGTTTCTCAAAAATATGAACATTTATTAAGGGGACAGATCAATCAAATTAGTCATGTGCTTAACCATCCTGATAAACTGAGATCTTACTTGGTAGTAGGGAGAAGAAATTAAAGCTGGGACATTCCAAAGAGCAATATCCTGGAGTTAACATAACATCTGCATAGAAAATACTGGTGAGAGCCTGGCAAAAGAAACTGTGTTTCTTCCATTTTAATTTCTTCATTAGATTTTTTAATGTATCTCAATTCAAAGGGTTTAACTGGTTTTTTTTTTCTTCAAGAACCTTTCTAAAAGTTCACAGAACCACTACAGAATTAAAGCAGTTTGGTGGGTGCTATAGAATACATTATCTCAAAGATAATATTTTAGCATGAAGAGCTTTTAAAACTTAATCAGCTCGCCAGCACGCATTCCTAATTGATCTCTTCCTCTAGGACTGCTCCATTTTCTTGACCTTTTAATAACTGATGGCTTTAGAGAAAAGACTGTTCACAGAGCTCCTTAAAAGTCAGAAGAAGATCTGAGGTATATTTGCAGGGTCTAAAGAAGACATACCTAAGGCAAGTGGTGGCCTTGTGAAGTTCTGATTTCCTTGTTCTTCCCACACGTTGCAGTGACTCTGCCATGGCCAGAAGCTGGAGATTGGGATCAGCTGAATTCTTCTGTGTTTGAAGATCATTTGGGAGATGTCAGTCACCCACTGCTCCCTCTGTATGTGAGTCTGGCTTATTTACTTTAAATATTTAAAGATAAAATCAAGTCTGTGTGTATTCCAAGTTCTCTGGCTGCTAAACAGCTCCAGGAACAAATAGGTGGTAAAGTCTTTTTCCTCCCCAATAACATCACATATCACTGATGATTCACAGCAGCATCAACAGCAGTTCTTTACTGAGGGTAGGGAGGCCCTGGCACAGGTTTTGCCCATAGAAGCTGTGGCTGCCCCATCCCTGGAAGTGTCCAAGGCCAGGTTGGACGGGGCTTGGAGCAACCTGGGCTAGTGGAAGGTGCCTCTGCCCATGGCAGGGGGTGGAACTTTAAGGTCTCTTCCAAGCCAATGTTGAAATACATTCACAACACTGTAGTCATTTATTTTGACAACACAGCCTTCCCAAAGCAACAGGGCATGTGAGTTCTTTGCTCCAAGGGCAGTTGGGATGGAGTGTTTGATTCCCCCTCTGGAGATGGAGCTGAATAAGACACCTGAGGGGTGACAGTTTTACCAGCTCAGGTGAAGAAGCAGCTCTGGAGTGCTGAGAACTTCATGGGAAGTTTTAATGTTCTTGCTTTGATTGCACCAAAGGGATGAGCCCTGTGGAAACTGCTGAATATACTAAGTCAATAAACATAGTTCAGTATTAAATTGATTGGTACAAACACCTTACAGATGTAAATTATGTACGCTTGAAACCCAAAAAGAAATGTTGTTTCTCTTCTGTCCCCAGCGTGCAGTTCCTTGGTGTACACGGTCATCTGGGATGGGTTTGGATTAAGGGATGTGATTCAAATTCAGACCCATGATGCAGAGTAAAACTCTGATCTCTTAGAGATGGATAAAGCTTTGGGGGATTTGTGCTAGTGAGGCAAAAAGGAGACCCCCATCCAAAAAACTTGCCTACTCAGGTCCCAGGTGGTAAGTGGTTTGTCCATGAAACTCCCACAGAAATTCTTCTCATACTTGACTCTTCCAGGCCCATTTGTTCTCCAAAGTCTCTGACAGTTGATATCTTAAAAAAAGAGGGAGATTCATCAATTATTTTGCTTGAAAAAAAGCCCTGTTAACTTGTTGAGGAGTCTTCAAAAATGAAGTTTAATAACTCCACAAGTTTTAAAAGCCAAATTTTTCCAAACCCCTGTGTATAAAAGGCCTTAGGCATTAAAGAAATGGCAATGGTTCCACCAAAGCAGGGTTGTGTTCTCTCTGCACATCAAATAGCATTGCTAATTATTTCAGTTGAAAAAGACTTCCTTTTGATGAGATTTTTCAGAACAAAAGTTTTCTTAAGTATAATAATTTGTATACATAATACATCTTAGGAGGAATGTCAGATCACAAAGTGATGGAGGCAAACTGGAGCTTCATCAACTCATTATGCAGGAACAGAGAGTGGGAGATGCCGGGATATGAAAAGGAATGGGAAATTACCCCAGAACAGCAGCCAGGATTTCACCCTTTACAACACACAGTCACTTCCTGGGACATCTGTGCATTGTTTGGTGCCCACTTTGATGCTCTTCCCTCTTTAAAGACATGAAATCTTGTCTTTCTTCCATTGAAGTCCAGGGCAAAGCTTCTGCTGGTTCAGTAGGAGAACAGAGCTCATGATTCCCTCTTCCCCACGGAAAACACCCTGGGATTGTTTGCCATATTGGCAGTTCAAAAGCATTGTTCAGAACACAGACTGCTCAGAATTTGTGAAGTGAAAAGTTTTTTGAGAGTTGAATCATGAATTATATAACTGAGGAAACTGTCTATGGGAAGCTAATTTTGAATCACTAAAGCATTTTAATACTTTTTTTTTTTTTTTGAGGTGGCCAAATGTTCATGGGTTTGTATGAATTTATTTTTAGCTCTGCTTTCTCTCCTGACCTGCCTGACCACTGGTCTGGTAAAGATTTGCAGCACTTTTTCTGTCACAAAAAAAGGAAAATACTATGTCATCTCTAATTTACATGTTGGTAACAATGCTTATAGATTTTTCAGCTTTGTCATTAAGTTCTTGTGTGAAATTTCGTGGAAAACTGTGCTTTCAAATCCAAGCTTCCTTCATTTGACTATTTAAATTGAAACACCTGTGTGTATAATCCCTTTCCTCTAAAATTTCTGTGTATTTGGCTATTTAAATTCAAATACCTGTGTGTGTAATCCTTCCCCTCTAAAATTTCTGCACACCACAGTCAGAGTTGGGTTGTGAGGAGAACAGTAATTTGATTAGTTTTTACTGATTTAGGTGCAAGTCGTGTTATACATCTGGCCTCTGAAAAGGAAAAAACATGGAATTTTGCCTGGAGTTACCAACTGCATTGAAGTTGTAGCTATTACTCTTATCCCCTTCGGGTTTTTTATTCAGAAGTTTCACATTTGTTTAATATTTATACTTGTTCAATCTGTAACATCATAAACCATAACACACTTTAATGTGTAGACATGAGCTGTCTCTCTCCCTTCAAACACCCCATCTATAAACTTTTATGATTCAGGACCATGAAAAATAAATGTTAAGATTACAGAGTAAATAATTTGTGAATATCAAAATAAATAAATAATTGCCTGTAATCAAAAAAAAAATCTATTTTAGTAGAATAGGGTTGATTAAATTCATTTAACACAAAAGGCCAGATGCTCAAAGGATTTAACGCTGTTCACACAGAAGCTACTTGAATATTGCAAGTAATAATTGGATAAAGAAACTTTATATGTTCTGCACTTCTGAAAGGTCATTAAGAGATAAGTAACAGAGGGGCAATGGGCAGAAACAGTTGGCAGATCACAGCCTGGCTCCTGGGAGGAATCAGCTCAGGAGGCTCCAGAAACAACTCCCTGCTTCGTTTGCATCACCGTGGGGCATAAATTCACCAAAGGAGCAGGATGAATTCCTGCCTCTGTGTTGTCACCAAAGGAAAGCTGGGATATTGCAGCTGGCTGCAGAGGAACAGCTCTGAGGTGACAACGCAGGAAGAAGAGATTAGGGTTGGATGCTGGGAGATTTTTGTCACACTGAAGCACCTGGGGAGAACAGCAGAGTGAGGTGAGGAGGCTCCAGTCCTCATTCCAGCTGATCCGAGCACTGAGGAGTCAGGATCATCACCCCCAAAAGAGATTCCAGCAGGACCAGCATCCTGTAAAACTGATTACAACAAAAAGACATTTTCAAGCATTTTACCTGTCTTTTTTCTTTAAGATTCAATTTTTCCCCCCAGGTTTTGGCATGGGGTGACACACATGGCAGGGACTGGGAACAGTGGTGCTGGTCATGATGAAGAATCTCAGCAGTATTAGGGGTTTTTCCCTTCTCCTCCCTTTCTATACCACACAGTGCAATTTTTACCTACTGCTCTTTGCCTCACTCTTTGTTCACTTCCACAAAAGACTTCCAACATCCTGGGTTTGGGGGGATGACTGTGCAAATCACCCTAAATCCCTGCTGAGCTGTTTGGGGCTGGGAGATGCAGCACAGAATGCTCCTCCCTTTCAATCTCCTCTTTTATGACAGCTGGGAAGGAGGGAAAAAAAAACAACCATAAGTGAATGTGATGGTAAAGAGTGGAAGGCAAAGAGCTGCAACGCTCCAGAGGAGCCTGGGAAAGGCTGGGCTGGTCCTGTTAATCCCTTTGGATTAACATTCAGGAGATAAAGGATAAATTTGAATAAGGAAAGAAGGGTTGTAAGGCTGGTACAGAAGTGAAAGGCTGCCATGTTGTTGTGACAGAACATTGTGGGGAACGTTTGGTCATAAAATCACAGAATGGGTTGGGTTGGAAGGGACCTTAAAAATCATCTCATTCCACCCCTGCCACGGGCAGGGACACCTTCCACTGCTCTGGGTTGCTCCAACCTGGCCTTGGACACTTCCAGGGATGGAGCAGCCACCTCTAGATTGCATTGGAATGTCAGAGCCCACAGTCCACCTGGGTTTTGTGAGCTCTGGCACAGAAAGAGCAGCTGGAAACATCTGACGCCTTGGAAGGTGGATCCTTCTGCAGAAGTTAAAACAGAAAATAGTTTCTATCTCCCTCCTTAAAAATCGAACATATTTCAGTTTTTCATGTCCTGTAAGAGGTCCAAATTCTTTTATGAAACATTCATGTTTAGCCAGACATCTTAGTTTAATAAGAGTAGAAAATTGTGCTTTCAGCTGGGTTTGGTTTGAAAGCAAAGAGATTTTTTGTTTTCTTTTTTTTAATTCAGCTCTGTTGCTTCATTTCAGTTTTTCATTTTCCCTGCTAAGAGTTATCTAATTAAAGAAATTAAAGACCCACCTTTCTTTTGATTATGATAAAGGAGTAGAATATCTGAGCAGTCAGATTATGGGAAAAAAATCATTTTGCTGATGTAAATGTATATGATTCAGTGCAGGCATTATTTTTTTTTTTATTTGGCTTCCTTTATGGTAACTATGTAGTCAGAAAATGATGCAAAGTTTATTTATAAACTGTAATCTACAAGTATAGAAATTTCACATCTTCTAAAAGAGACTCACTAGATGGGGAAAGGTATGAATAAGAAATGCCAATCTGATCCCCAGGAGCTGATAACTTTTGTATGGAACAATTATGGACAGAAAATGTACAAAATATGTATATATAGACATAATAGTGGATGAACAGGAAAGATGTGGAAATCTAAGGCTTTCTTTGCCTCTGATGGACTCTGCAGTCTGCAGTGGAGTGTTTTTCAGGTGCATATTATAATCTAATATCCCTCAGCAACCACAGATTGCCTGAACTTCTGCAAAACTCGATTCTAAATTACTTCCTGTTGCATTTTACTCACATAAGTTTTTTTCTAAGAACCACTTGGGTTCATAAATGGCCTGATTTCCCCCTCTCCCCTCCCAGCTATCTTTATATGTTTTGTCTCTATATTATATGTAATATTTTATGTTGGCTCTGATAAGTCAATGTATTTTAAGTGAAGAAAAATTAGAAGCTCATTAAATTTAGCATATTAGCAACATGAAGGGCTTAACCAGATGAAGGAACAATGAATATAAATTCAAACTAATAGACAGACTTTTTCTTCTTTATTAAATAAAACATCTTATTTTCTAATGGAGCATCTGGCTTTTTCCAAAGAAAACTATCAGATGAAGCAAATGATGGAGGGGAGTGAGTGTGATCCTTGTCACTCAGCCACATACAGCAGGTGTTCAGGCTCTGTTCTGATATTCCAGTTTAAACACCTACCAGCACATTTTCTCAGGTGGTTTGTTGGGTATATTTGAGGTATTTCCCTCATTTTTTCACCTTCTCCTTGTGGTTGGAAACATGTTTCTGGTAGGAACAGCTTGTAAGGAGAAAAAAAAAAAGAGCATCCTAAGAGATCTTTAAAAAGCCAATGGGTCCTTTGTGACAGATGTCAAACATATCAGTGGTGGCTAAAGAGCAAATCTGTTGTCTGATAGCAGGAATGAGCCAAGGCTTAGCAGATTACCTGCAATAGCTTTATTTCCTGTATCCTGTGGCAGTTTTATTTTCGCAGTGAAGGGCTGGATGTAACTCTTGAAGGTGAGGAAAAAAAAATTCAGTTCCCCCATTTGCTGCTGGAAGCTCATCACCAGGCAGCAGCAGCAGCAGGAGGAGCTGTTAATGTGAATCATATGTTCCTGTGACACTGGGTTAAATTTATTGTAATGCAGTTAGAAATATTTTACTGAACAGAATTTTAAAAATGTAATTGCGTGGCAGAAAGCAAATTTAATCATGAGCAGCAGCAGCTCAAGAACCCTTTGCAGTTTCAAACAGAGAAACCAGAGAGGAGAGACTGTCAATTTGATCTTTATTACGATAAGGATTTAGAATAGAACCAGCACTCCCGAGTGTTTCCTTGAATTAGCAGCTTTTCCAAAGCATTCAGTACCTGGCTGAAATAAAAGTAGATTCTGTAAAGAACTTTAAAATAAAGTGTTGAAATGTCTTTTCAACAATAGAAAGGAGATATTTTAATGCACTGTTCCTTTTGTACCCCCAGCAAATACAGTGCCTGTGCTTGTGAGACAGAGAAGTAGATTTGTCTCTTCCCTGCTTTACAGATAAATCCAGCTTTGCTCTTTCTTGCCCAACATAACCCTGTTTGCATTTCAGCAGGATGTTGACTGGACTTCTCTAGTACATGATGAAAATTACAACAGTCTTTCTGTGGGTGTCACCTCTCCGATTTGGGGTTGTTGTTCCGGCAAGAAAAACAAGTTTCCAAGGCTGTTCAAAAGCAGGACCTCGTTCCTTTCTTATTTTTGATTGTAGTTTTTTATAAATTGTATAAATTTTGTATAAATTCAGAATCTTGTCAGACTCCCTCATAGCAGAACACTTGGTCAGATCCTTTCCTTACCCTTCTATTATTTTTCAATACCACTTCTGAGAGAACCAGCTTAAATGTAACAGAATTACAACAATGCCTACACAGAACAGATTGTGTATAAAGGCTGTATACATTCAAGATAAGAATTTTATAATTAATTTCATTATAAAAAAATTCCTTCTTGATTTTTCTTTAGCTTCTTTTTTGAAGCAAATGCTTCAAAGCAGTGAGAAGCAAGAAGCAAGATGCACATTTTATCTCTGTCTCTGAGAGATGAACTTTAAAGAGACAACATTTTTTACTGGTTAAGTACAACTGGAAAACATCTCTTTCATCATTTTTATCACCTTTTATCACCTTTATCAATTTTCTCATTAGACACCAAACATAAGGATGAACTTGATTTCAAAT
This sequence comes from Pseudopipra pipra, assembly GCF_036250125.1. Classification (NCBI taxonomy): domain Eukaryota; kingdom Metazoa; phylum Chordata; class Aves; order Passeriformes; family Pipridae; genus Pseudopipra; species Pseudopipra pipra. The sequence continues at coordinate 3,217,283 of NC_087558.1, read as the reverse complement.
TCTGACAGAAAAATGGTCACTGACTGACACGAATGGCTTGATGCACTCACTCTAAAATAGACAATTCCAGATTATATGGCATTTTATTTCACATAGGAAGAAATTAATCACTGTATAGAGCAACAAAAAAAGTCTGAGCTTCACCCTTTAGCTCTGAGTAACAAATTGTTTTAAGTAGATTACTAATAATTATGAGTCATGACATGAGCCTAAGAGTTTAATATCACTATTTAATCACATGTGGATTGGATCCACTAAGCAGCATCATGACTCAGTTTATCCCTGTTTCATTATTTATCCTGTGGGGATAATAATAACCGGAAAGAGCAATGAAACACAATAGAGAACTTCAGCTTATTGATGCCTTTTTTTTGTAGCTTCCAGCCAACATTTAAATTGCACTTTTTGATGGAAAAAAATTCCTCTACTTTCTTCAAAGACAGAACTTGTCCATGATGCAAAATATAGCCAGTCAACATTAACCTAAATGGGTGAAATGACCTAAGTGTAGCTTAGTTAAATATTTAAATTTAGTATGTTTGGGAAAGAGTCTGAAAAGTGTGAAGGCAAGAATCAGTTTTATGTAAATGAAAAATGACAAAAAGCATTAAACTGCATATATGTCAAAGAAATGAAGTAACATTTCAACCAGGTGAATGAGAAACTATAGGTAAGGGAGTACTTAGTAAGAAACTCATTGAGGAAAAACTTTCTTAATTCAAATTTCTAAGTATTTAATTGCTTTGTGAAGTAGAATGGAAAATTAATTAAAAAACTGAAAACAGTCATGACATTTAACTCTACTCAAAGTGAAAATGGAGGGAATGAATCAGACAATGTGAGGGGGGAAAAGAGGAGGAAAAAGTTCAGCACTAAGCAGGCAAAAATGAGGTACAAAATTAATGTTTTTCAGCCTCGTGAGTATTTCCGGAGTGCTCATCAGAGGTCTGGCTTTTGTAGCTTCTTGGTCTTTATCTAATGGCTTAATCACAGAAAAAATAATCTTTCTTTTTTCTCTTTTCTGCTTCATTTTCTGATTGTCTTCAACAAGGCAAGGTTGTGAAAAAAATTAACATGGACCTGAAAATTTGAACTTTCAGGGGAAGAACTTCAGAATTTTAAGAGGGAGCACAGTACATTTCTCCTTAAAATTAAAATTCTCCCTTCACCTTAAGCCCATAAGCCCTTTTGTCTGAAGTTTCAACAAAGTCTTTAACGGGGGATTTGGTTTCTTCTGCTGTCTTAAAATACTTCATGTATTTAATATAGACTGTCTAAATGCAGAGTGTGTTGGATGAAAAGGTGACAGAGATACTGAAGAATGTTTCTATGACAGTTATTTCACATATAATCAGAATTTTATATAATATATATGTCAAAAATATATATTATAAAATACATGCTTTTTATAAATTATTTAGCTTATATTGTGTCCAATATTGTATTACATTTAATATAGTGTGAAATTGTAACAGATACATTAATATATATATAGATATATATAAAGCATAGTATATAATATTAAACATATTTTGAAAATGGACTATCAACATGAACCGTTCCCCTGACCAGGAATATATTCCTTATATTCCATATTTTGGGGAGGAATGGGAGTACTTTTATTCAATATAGACCACATTGAAGCCAAAGGAGAGTGAGACATGAACTTCACTGTACTTATGGAAGTATTTATTTCCTTTTATCTCCTGATACTTAACATGGAAATTTGGATTACAGATACAGCTTACGGTACATTTATTTCTCCTTAGGACTGGTCTTTGAACTCTATTTCTGGGAATGGACTGTCCCAGCCTGAGTTTAAACCACTTTAATTAATTCTAGGAAGAAGAGAAAAGCTGTTTGGGAAAGGCAGTTGTAAACACCTTAAAAAATCCAGAGGAGGAATATCAAGATTCCTTTGGATTCTCAGTTTCAATCAGGTAGTTTTTTGTGAGTCTGATGGGAACCACTGATGGTCCAACCCTGCTCCCTTGTTCACTCTCACTCCCATCCTGACAAATCAAGCCATTAGAGCCAGCAGGACTATTCCACATGAGCAAATAAATACTGACTGTGAGTAAGACTATTCCACATGAGCAAATAAATACTGACTGTGAGCAAGTAGGACAGAAAAGGCCCTTAGTGACTGCACTAAGAAACCGATTTAAAGAGTAGTTAGCGAGAGGCCAGGGGAAGTGGGCCAGAAAAATCCCATATTTCCAGCCAGAAATGTGCCAGACCTTGAGCTCAAAGGTCTGAAAATACTCTCATCACACACACTTAAAAAAAACATTCTGCATTTTTCACGAAACTTTAATTTATTTATAACTGAGCTCAACACCAGATTCCCTTTCCCCAAGTTTGTTTCACCAAACAGTCCTATGCAGGTATAGAAGGAGACATTATAGGGGTAAATATTGAAATATGTTGATTTTAATTACTTATTAAGGTTATTTCATGTGTTTGTGTTTCATGTTGTTGTTTCAGAAGGAATAGCCAAGATAATATGGATTAACTCTGCCACGTGTGACCAATGAACTAGTGAGAAAATAATTTGGGAAAACCATACATTGGATCAGATCCTGGGTTTTGTTCAAAGTTTCAAATAAACAAACAGGAGATGAAAAGATGTTTCACATGGAGGCCTTGATTTCAATTTTGAGGTTTCACATTTTGAGGCCTTGAAGTTCAAGTACTGAGGGTACGTGTGGCTTTTAGGGGGGTTTGATTTTTTAAGTCAGACTGACTTTTGATCACAAGTCATGTTTGTGAATAGTCAGAGAGCAAAATGCCTTCCATCAGACAAGTGGCATCAGCCTAGTTTTCCTCTGGGAATAAGGAGAGAAGCCATTTAAGCCTTAGTGGAAATGGTTGGGCATTACACTGATTTCTGGGTTTTTGGAGAGCTGCTTCTCTGCTGCATTAACCCCCAGCCTCACCTCCCGAAAAAAGAACAGGACCCACTGGAGGAACAGTGCTGCTTCTTGCCTATTTTGTGAGCTCTCTAGTGCTCCTCAGAGCTTTGTGGATTAAAAACCAGAAGACATATGGATTCTGTTTATAATTGAGGGTATTTACTGCATTGTACCATGATATAAGATATACTTACATTGGTTAGAAACCCTCCTTTATATCCCACATAAAACAGCAGCACTACACCTGATAGAAACAATTACCTGGTAGAAAATAGTATCAGAAAGTGAGTTTTCTTCAAAATACCCTGCATGTTGTTCCTCTAGGTTGCCCAGTTATTTAGCAGCCACTGCAGTCCTCAAGAAGCTTTGGCTCAGAAGGGTTTCTGTTTCTGACCTTAAAAACTACAAGAATAGAGTCTTTTTTTTTTTTTTTTTTTTTTTTTAAATAAGCTTTGTTTCTTTGGAGGTGCAGTTGGGTTTCCTAAAGAGATCTCAACTTCTGTTTGGTTTAACATTGAGAGAGAGTTCTATAGGAAGGAATTTAATATCAAGTTTGTTCAAAGTTAGAGAGGAAAAAGATGGCAATGTAGTACATCCTTTTGGACAAAGGGAAACCTTCTGGGAAAGCTTGAGAAATGAAAAAGCATTGATCCCTTCTCTCTCAGATTAATAGGCCAGTGAGGAGGTGCTGTTTTGAGCTGAGTTTCTGGCCATTTGGGCAATCTTTTCATTGAAGATGAACATTTAGCCACAGGCTGAAGTTTGTCCTGCACCTTCCTGTAGATAAGCAGTTTATTTTGAAGTCAGTGATCAACTGCACTTTAATGACAGAGATGGTTAATTCTGTTCTCATTTCTGCGATTTCATTTGCATTTTTGCATTTGCATTTTTCCATTTGCATTTGCAAGGAAACGCGATTGCATTTCTTTCAGTGGCAGTGGCAGGAAAAATCCAGGACTGCGATCTCTGGCTGTAACACTGGCAAACAATCCGTGATGAATAATTCACCGGGTGAGTTCCGAGACTGTTTCTCTACATGGAGTCATCACGAGCAGATTATCATTCCCCTGAATGTATTCATGATTAGGCTGAACTTTGGTGAGTTGTTTTCCTTTGTGGATTAACTGTCAGCAATTAACTGCATGCCTGGTTCTTGATATTTAGCGTTTGAGGGGTGGTAATTTGTGGTGAAAGGCTTTCACTGAAGGCTTCTTTTACTGCAGGTCTCCAAAGGAATGGGTTGGAAGACAGTGTGGAGAGGAGAAAAGTTTCTTAAAGGAATACAGGAAGATGTTTGTTATTTTCAGAAGAAAATATTTCCCTCTTAACAAGAGCAGAACCAGGCATCTGCTATGGAAAATAAAGAGGATTGCAATGTACTAAAACCAAGGGAATTCTGCTTGGAACTGCAGGCATGTGAGGAGTTGGGTCACCTGTGATGGACACATCATCTCTAGCAACAAAAGGAACTGTTACCTTACTTGTTCTTAGACAAAACATTTTAAACATGACATAAACTAACAGAAATTACTGAAATCTCTGTAAAACCAAGGGAGGCTGAACTTCCATACCCCTTCTTGTATTATCAAAGCCATCCCTGGCTCTGAGTTTATTGAGCTGGAACTCAATCCTCACACCACCATTTCCATGAATTACTATTTCAGGATAGCAAAAGTGCTGCTGTGACAATATTTACTTTATACAAGTGTGTTTATGTTTAAATCATCCATCTCCCTTTGCACCGTCAAGTTTTCCTCAGTCCTAACAGAAATAGTTATTAGAGTCATTACATTATGTTTTATTATCCAGTACTCACATTTTAACTCACATTGTGTAACAAAAATAATTTGGTCTTATCTTTCACTTAGGATTTAGTTGAATTCTCTTCAACCTGTGTCCAGCTGAATTCTCTCCCAATAATACAGCTTAGGTTTATCAGATACTATGAAATAAATATTGCCTTTTAAAAGCCTTACTGCTGCTGTCTACATCCTTTCTATTCACTGGCTGAAGATTGCATATATTTATTTTCCTTCTTGTCTCTACTTTCTCTGATTCTACTCAGTTATTACTTTCCCGGTGTGTGAAAAACTCAGTAAAATTGCTGAAACTTTTCAGGAACAGAAACACTGGGGGAAATAAAAAAAAAAAAAAATAAAGAGTCTCAGTTTCTGAAGTAAAGGCTACACTCCAGAATAGTCGTGATCTCTGTTGTGATCTGCTCCATCACTTTCCTGCGTGGGTGGGATTTTATTTCTCCCTTTGTGTTCCTGACTCACAGAGCCTTTGATAAAGTGCTAGAGAAAGCAGAGGAGTGAGGGCACAGAGCAGCCCTTAAAACTGGGCTTGTCCTGGGGTGAAATCCAAGTTATTCCCTAAGAAATAAGTCCTGAGCTGAGCAGGAGGGTCAGGACTTTCCATCCACAAAACCCCACGGGCAGAGACTCGCTTGGAAAGTCTTCCTGTGATCCATGTGATCCATATTATTGCATATCTGTATGTACAGATAGGAAGAAAACACAGAGGATTTTTTATTACAACTAAAAATTCAGAAGAAAAAGTCTGTGAGAGTAAAGCTCTCAAGAAAAAAAAGACAGGCTGGAATATTTATGAATTCTTTACAGGCACTAAATAACAGAGTTATTCTGCAGAGACTAAGGGCTAAATGGAGAAAGGTGAAATGAGATGGAAGACACTTTAATTGAATGTACGTCTGTCAAAATTCTTCCTCAAATGTTGGATGAAAAATGACTGGCTAAACCTCTTAATTAATCAATTCTGGGACAAAAAAATAGCGTGTCAGGCACAATTTCAGTTTTTGTAATACTTGATGGGTTTGAGTTGATTGTAAATTTATTGCCCAAATAAACCTGAAAGGGAGATGAACTGGAAATAATCCATGTATAGGAAACAAGAGGTTGCAATTAAAAATGCACCTTTCTCTTTCTTGGGTGTGTACAACACCCACTGAAGCAACAACAATCCCAGGAGGAAAATACAATCCATAAAACATCTTCGGATTGTATTCACATTGTGCAGTGCATCAAATGTTTTCTGGAAGTGAATTCATTGCTTTTGATGAAGTTACATCACAGACAAGTTCAGTTCAGTGTATTTAATTTCCAGAACAAGTATTGAGCTGGGGAAGGGTGTTTAAGCTCATAATTGGCACACCAATGTATGGCAGAGAAGTAAATATGCTATTAATTAGGAGCTAAATATTGACACGTAGCGAGATTAAATTATATCAAAACATTCAATGTAACTTGCTTAATGCACTATTAGGTATCCAAATATTGTGTGCATGGAATTGTAATTATATGCTTGGATTCTGTACTGATTGTGTGGCAAGAAAAAATCAGATTTCTCCAAACACTTGGGGCTGACCTGTCTTTGCCCTGGCAGAAGTCAAAGACAGAATTATCCAGGATTTTGCTTTGTTTGGTTGATAAAACTCATCACAGGGAAATGTTGTGTTGCTGCTCCCATGGACACGGACTTTCCATGGGGATCTGAGCTACTGCACAAAGGTGAGCCTCAATTGATTGTTAAGTGTTGCACTTCATTACAGGAGAAAACAGTGTCACTGAGCCTCAGCTATTAAGGACTAAACATTTGGCTTTTGATCTCTCTGTGTCAGGGGTGTGAGATCAAATTCTTGGCACTGAAAACCTCCCAAAAAATCCATAAAAGTAACTCTTTATAGCGCATACAGGTGTTTCTCCAAACAAAAGCTGAAGAAACCCCTGAGAAAGGTAGAAAGGCAGATTTTTCCTGTAGGATTCAGACCCTCACAACAAGTGACATGAGAATTTGCAGCACCCTGAGGACTTTGGAGATGCTCGAAAGCTGAGAAAACAGAAGGGAATATGAATTATTAGTTTGTGTCATTGGTCTCACATCCTTGCTGCAGAGACATCAACCCTAACAGAATATACTAATTTCAATCCTTATCTCAGCTTGATGAGATTCATTAAAAGCTGAAATATATATATATTAATTTTTAAATGAAAGCACTTTAATATAAATAAAAAAATAATATAGTTTTTAACACGTGGGGATTTTTTTGGCTTTGGAGGGTTGTTTTGCAGTGTTTTGGGTTTGGTTTTGGTATTTATTTATTTTTTACTTTGTTCTGTTCATTTGGTTTTCATTGCTTTTTTTTTGTCAGTGTGGTTTTTTTACGTTGCTCTTTCTTGATTTTATTTTTGTTTGTTTTTCCTGGGAAACACTAACGAGATATTTTAAAGCATTTTTTTCATGGATCTCATACTTTGGCTCTTGTTCAGGGTATATTTTGTTCTTAGTAGGTGAAAAGTTAAGCCATTAGTGTATAAATATATATAGGTTTTTAATATCATCACATTGGTAGCATAAGTTCTTCCTATGTAGCTGATGTAACAAAAACCCTTGTAATTTAAGTACATTTTTATAGTGATAACCATTACACTGGATATCAAAGTACTATTGTGCTAAAAACCCATATATATGCTATTATCACAGCCACAGGTCTGTGCAAATATGCCTCTTGAAATACCTTTTAATAACTACTTTAAAATGCTTCCACTTACAGATGATGATTATGCATGTGAAATAAATAATTGTGCAAGCATGCATGGGATGAGGAAAATAATTAGGATAAATAAAATAACTTACACAACGAGGGTAGCCATAAGATTATGGCTGATCCATTAAAGTCTACAAATATCTGCCCATTGACTTCAATTAGCTTTGAATTAGGCACTTAAACAGCAGGAAGCAAATGGAATATTCTATTTGATTATCCTGGTCAATGAGCAATGAATGCATAAAAATAACCGTCCACAGATCCCACTGGAATCGGCCTCTCTAAACTAAGCCAAAGAGCAGCAACTTTTCACAATGTTATTCTTACTTTTTTTTTTTTTTCCCCTGCCTGAAGCATTCTGGGTGTTTTGGGGTAAAGAAGAACCAATTTTTGTGTCTGTGATGAATTCAGGTGCGGTTTCAAGGTTGCAGAGGAAGAGGAGTCCACAAGAGCACAATGGGAAATTTCCTTTAAGGAGATTTTTTTTTTTTTGATGGTTTCAAGCCATTTTTCACTACCAAGGGTATGTTGTGTGCCCATGGAGGGACCCAGCAGCCAGTTTAAATGGAAGGGGGGATGGAGAGACTCAAGGCAAACCCTGCAGGGAGTCACCACCTCCTCCTCCTGTGGCTCCCAGGGGCAGGGGGTGAGAGGCCCCAGTGCTGCCAGCAAGAGGAGACCCTCCCAGAATCAGCACAAATAATGTTTAATGGGCTGAGACAGGCAGTGGTTGGGCAATAAATGCATCAATTAACCAAATTTACTAATAGCAGGTCAGCGGTTAATGGAAGGATTCTGAAGTGTTCCAAGCTGTGCATTCCTGCCATGAATCTCCTCCTGCACATCCTTGAGCAGACACTTTGCTCTTTGAGGGTCACTGGTTGATTCCAAGTGTTAATTGACCCCCAGGAATTCCTCCCTGCAGCTGCCCCAGAACACCATCCTCAGGAAAGCAGGATCTTTCAGGCTGATGGAGAGGATCTTCCTCTGGGCTCCATGTTCTGTATTCCTCCTCAGACCCCTCTTACCCTCTTCTGAAGTGGTTTAGTATTTATCTCTAACTTTACCAAGCAGTTGGACTTCTCTGGGTCTGAAAAATACGACCAATTACTTTGTGCCAGCTGCTGTAGGTCTCTAGAAGGAGGGAATATATTAATTGCTGCAAGCAAACCATATTTTTTTTGGCCTTTATTAATCCAAAGTTGATCCAAAACATAAATTTGGTCGTGGTTTAGAGAAATATGGTTTTGGTGCCAGCTGGAAGGAGCAATATTGGAGGACCTCTCTGTTTTCCACTGCTGAATATATTGGAAGGTATCAGAAATGGCTCCCAAGGAACATTTAGAACTAAGTAAAGAAGAAAAGAACCTTGGTTATCGTTCACCAAATCAGTGTTAAATCTAATTTCACCTAAGGGAAAGTGTACAAAATGGTAATTAAATTGTAAAAGAAACATGCCTACTAAAATTGAAGATATTGTACAGCTTTTTGACACAATTGCAAGAACAAATGAGACAAGGCACCTTGCTACATCTCAAATATTAAGTACAAAACACTGAGAACTGGAAACTTTTAAATTAGATTATGCCTTAGAGGCTACAGGATAGGAAATTACAAGATAATAAGTTTTCGGAGTTTATTATTTTTTGTTATTATTGCTAAGGAAACAAGTGAATTGAAAGGGAGAGGTCAATACAAGGTGAGAGGGCTGCTGGGGAAGAAGAGCTGAGAAAATTTTCAAAAGCTCAGAGCTGTAGAACTGGCAGAAACACCTCTGGTGACAATGCCAAAGGCAAACAAATACAGTGGGGCACTTTTGACCATCCAAACACCAGGTACACACTCCCTACCCCTTCTCAAACCCACGAACAAGGATGGCTCAGCACGGGGAGGGGTTTTTGCACCTTGCTGGGTTCAGCTGCATTGGCCACAGCAATTAAACTGAGTAGGAGATGCTGTAAACAGAGAATATGTGGGTAAAGGAGTGAGATGTGAGCTCAGAAATGGGCTGTCAGGGTGAGGAACAGCCACTCACATCCCGACCGGAGTTAACACCTGCCGTGTTTGAGGAATGACGGGGCAGCTGCAGCAAAGTATCATGGATGTATTCCACAATAACCATTTACATATTGATTAAACCCCATAATTTAGATTGCCTCAGGTTGGCTCTGAGCTGTTAGACTGATACCTGGCAGCCTCTAAAGTGTGGATGGGGGAAAATTACCTGTACTGTCAATAGCTGTTTACCTATATTAAAATAATTAGCAATCAGAGTGTACTCCACTGCCTTGCACACAGGGAGTCTAATTAACTTCCTCCTTCGGATTTATACATCCACTAACAAACAAATGGAAAGCCATCCCTTGTCCTCCGTCGTGGGAATGTGTCTGTCTGTATTCTGGAGAGGCAGGAGGTTCAAACAAGGACAGGCTTTATGTCAGGGGGTTGTCATTGTATCTCTTCGGTGGCCTCGCGCCGCCTCATCCAACACGGAGCGTTATTCCACATGTTCCACTGAGTGATGCACTGCCACGACAAAGTGTTAATCTCCATTAAAAATTTAAAAGACACACAGCTATTTTCACCTGCTGATTCATCTGCAGCCCTTCCCAGCTCAGGCAGCCCTATCCCCCAAGCTATTACAAATTACCGGCGAGCCATCCTTCAGTTCACATTCCGGCAGCAGAAGCTGGAGAGTAAAATTGCTTCACAAAAGATGAAGTCCAGCGCTCATCTTTTGCTACTTAATAGATCACTGAAATGAAACACAGCACACTGGCCACCAGATACTATTTTATTCTGCAAATACATCAACGTGGTTGTGCCTTTCTGTGGTGGGAGGCTTTTGACTAGTCCTGTAGCAGTTTGTGCTCATCTGCTTGAGGATTTGAGGAAGCTCAGTGCCCTCCTGCAGAGAGCAGAGCCAGCTTACACTTGGGTGTTGAAGGCTGAGAATAAGAAAATTTCATCCATGGCAATGATCAGAGAATCATGGAATCACAGAATGGTTTGGGTTGGAAGGGACCTTAAAGATCATCTCATTCCACCCCCTGCCATGGGCAGGGACACTTTCCCCTAGCCCAGGTTGCTCCAAGCCCCGTCCAACCTGGCCTTGATTATCATTGTAAAATCACCTCCAGTGGTAAAAGGCCTCTTTGGAATATGAAGAAGAAAAAGGTGCACATAGTAACATAATTTAATAATTTCATATACTTTAAACAAAGCTTTATTTTGAATGGCCACGCAGGTCAGGCATAACCTCTTAAAGATGTCACACAGTGCTGCAAAGGCATCAAATCACAAAGAAAATCTTGGTTTCATCTGTCCCCCAACAGGTGGATTGTGTTGCTGCCCCTTTTTCCCCACACAGATACTGAAACTTCTCTGATGGCATTGAATTCATACCTAAATAGCACTTAATAATGATGCTTTTCACTGAGAAAGTAAATAATCTCTTTATATATTAATCTTAATAATGGCCACATGAATAAAAGGAAGAGAGGGAAAAGGATGATGAGAGGGAGCTCAAGGAAGATGGTGTAGGTGCTCATGATTAGACTGATAGAGAAACATTTATGTATTTTATTGTTTGGTTTTAAGAAAAATGCAACTTAGCTTCAGAAATGCAGACTTTTCTCTTGTTTTTATGCTGGGCACAACATTGGGTAAGGTAATAAAGGTAGCAGCTAAATTCCATGGAAAGAAGTAACCTGAAGGGACTGAGTCCATGAGGAATTGTGGATTCCTTGACACAAAAAAAAAGACCATGAAAAAATATGGAAAAAATGGAGAGTAAAAATCAAGTCTGGAAACAGAGAAGCCCACAGAAAATAAAAATGGAAGAGCTTTTATTTTCTTAATTGGGAAAGCTTATGATAAATGATGATAAACATCACCATGAGTAATGTCTGACTGTCTGAAAACCACATAAATTGGTAAAAAATGTTTGGTGAGTGACATCAAATATATTGAAGCGATACCATTTCCTTAATCAAAAAAAAGAAGAAACAAAGCAAAACCAGTGAATTTATGTTCCAGGTCTGAGCACTGAGCATTCTCATGCAGTTATAAATAGGCTGTTTAAATAGGGGAGTTTGTGGGACACGTAATTCCAGCTGACATGAGGAATTGTTGGAGAGGGAGAGGAAACCTGTCTGTGTGCTGCTTGTTAGAGTAACAGCTTGTGACTGCTCTCAGAAAGAATTCTCCTAAAGCCCCCTTCTCCTTGAGTTACAAAGAGCACAACAGTGGATTTGTGACTCTGATGGGGAGGTTACAAACAGTAGTAAGTAAATATTAATCCACTGTCACAACAAATTTGAGTGTGAAGAGCCCAAGAATGAGTAGGAAATAACTCCTAATGCAGATGAAACGTGGTAAATATTTTTTCAAACGTATTTATGCAAATATAAATAATAAAAAAAAACCAAAACAGAGTATTCAAATTTGTTTTATAAAGCTTGGTCTTTAAAATGGTAGAAATCCTGTATTTTAACTTGCTCTTGGGGGAAGACAAAGATTGTATTCCAGGCTGTGCCAACACTGAAGTGAGTAAATGCTCCACGACTCCATTAGAACAATGAAAACCCAAATTAATAATTAGCTTTGGCATAACACCAGCATGGCTACATGGCTTTGGGTTGTCTGGATGCATGGACTAAGTCCTGTGGGAATACACCCTCCATCTAAGCACAACAGAGAAACATTCCCAGAGACATGGAGCACTTTGTACCATTATTTAATGGTACAATGGATTACTGGAGCTGCAACATCCTTCAGCATCTACAGCTAAGATCTGTAGGTGGATGTGTTCTTTACATTTATTTATAAGAACAAAACACAAGTCATTATGGATTTATAGACCTCTTCCCTAATTTTTTTCTGTGCTTGGATATTCCCTAGCCATGCTTGCAGAGGCTGCTGTAATATAAAAATTGAGGCTATAGGAGAATAGTGGTGTTAAGAATCAGGGACTTTTTGATTTTGATTCATATCATATTTTAAGTGTAGTTGTTCTCCTATGGAAATTCTACTTCCTCAGTTCCATTTCATGTGGAAATGCTGGGAGAAGAGTGATGGGAAAGCCCAGAAAAACCCATGCTATTAGTTTTAGCTCTATATGCATTCCTAGCCATGAAAGAATTAAACAAATGTGATTTATTAATAAACTAATAACTTTATGTGTACTTACACTTTTTTTTTTCTTTGTAATTTCAGGGAAATGCAAAAGTTATTATTGTTTAGAAACGTGGAAAGGGAAACATGGGAGTTTTTCCTCAGAGGCCAGGAAAGCTGAGGTTGTAAACTGGAATTGGTGTCCTGGCATTTGGCAAACTGGGATGTCTTCTCTGGGATCAGCTGTGGGATCAAGTGTTCTGAGCACTGAGGAGGCTTTAAAAGGGGGATACTGGTCATGAGACACTGTGGAGCTGATCAAGTAGATGCTCTGAAGGAAAGCCAGAGGGTAAGGAAATGCTGCTGGAATCCAGCAGGGGTGGAGGGGTTGGAGCATCCTCAGTTATAGAGGGTTGTAACAAAGGGTTAATGAAGATAAAGCCTTATACTGAGAGACAGAACTATGAGGGAAGGCACTGGGTTATTCTTGTTCTGAAAAGCTCCTAGAGAATGAAAACACAGCTTCACCTCTTTCTTCAAAGACTATGTTTTTTATCTTGTCATATTTATTACAAATCCAACTCCAAACATCTGCTTTCTTCCTCAGTTACAGTTGTTTGTAGTGGGTGTGGCTGAGCTGATCCTTCTGCTTTATTTAACTGTGCCACTCATTTTCAGGGAGTTGAAAACCAAAACCTGACAAACAAGTTCTTGATAACGACCAGCTTGACCATATATGTTGTTTTTAAGATAAATTCAGCTATTTGGGTGAGCTGTGAGAGGGAAGAGTTACAAGTAGGTGTAACATGAGAGTTTAACAAGCACTTGATGCATCCCACGAAAATTTTATGGAACATATCACCCAAATTAGCAAAGGGCCAACCTGTCTCCTGAAGTGAACAGTGGGAAGCACTGGATCCTGCTGTGCTGGGAGATGCCCCAGCAGACGCAGCAGGATGGAGTTTAAACTTGGGCACTTCATGACTTGTCTGGGAGTGGGAAGAAATGTCAGCTCATTGAATTTCTGCCCTGATATTAAAATAGAGAACTCCTGCTCCAAAACCAGGGGCTTGATATCTAAAAGAGTCAGGGAGATCAGATGTGTGGGAAGAAGACAAAATGACACCCTTCTGAGGTAAACAGTTTACAGTACACTCGGAATGGGTGGCAGGAATCTGAGCAGTGCCAAGGCTGGGGCTCAGAGAAACCTGATCTACAGTGCAAAGTTGTTCAGAAAAATGATCCCAATATTCCCTCAAAGTTCTTCTTTACAAAGGACACAAGAGCAGTGAGAAAATGGAAAAATGTTTTCTCTCTTAGAGCACCAGCCTCAGCTGCATCTTGGTGTGGTGGTAATTTTCTTGGTATAACAAGGTAAGAAAGGAGTGGGTTTGGGGGTGTCCAGAGAAGGTAGAGTTCAGGAAAAAAAGCATTTGAAAAAACACTTGAAAAAACCAAAAGGGAATAAGTTTCTTCCTCTGTTTTTTCTTTGTATAAAACCCCAGAGACGAAGTTGAAATCCAGATTTCTGGGCCTGACCATGCACGACCAGGTATGTCCCATATTCCCCACCCACTGAGCAGCAGAAATAAATCACATTTGGTCTTCCCTTTAACTATATTAATTACCAAGTACTTGTGATCATGGATAAAAACCATTTGAAAGAGAAAGAGATTATGTGGGTCTTTCCCAACAATACACTTCTTTTTTCCCAGCTGCTTAAATCAACTTTATTGTTCCTTATCAAGGCTCCTCATGACTGTAATGACAGCAAGAGAAATAGAAGAAATAGAAAGATTAGAAATAGAAGAATCTTATAGAAACATTTGGAGAGTTGCTTGGTGATTCATGTGCCAACAACTGGTGTCTGAAACGGAGCTAATTAACATTCTCATTATGATAATCACCTTCAACATTTCCCTTTATTTTTTTTCCAGGCTCTTTCCATAACTGTCTGCCTCTGAGATAAGAAAATTATTATCAGTGTATCAGCCCAGATACATTTCAGGGGAAGAATGGCAAGAATTAATTCTGCTCTATCTGAGGAGGGTACAATTAGGGAGCCTTCATGATGAGACTAAATCTGCAGATTATTGGATCAGATATCCTCATTTCAGGCTGCTCAGAAAGCCTAATACTCCACTCACTTTCCAAAATGCACTTAGAAATAATCACCAGTGTAAGGGAGGAAGGGGAGGAAAGTACCTGTAAATGGTCTGAGAGAAAGCAATTCCTTCATAGAGCCTTTTTTGCAGAGTTAAAGTATATTTTGGGGTTTTTTTTGTGTTAATTTTATTGCTACAGTGCAATAATTTTTATAACTTATTTAAAAATTGGTATCTTTTTTCATCCTTCATTTTCCTTTCTCTGCTGTTTAGGCCTGTGAGTCAACACACTGATAACTCTGAAGGGATGATTGTAATGGATGATATTGCCTGATTTTGTTTTACTGGAAACTCATTTGGGCAGCATTATCCAGGCTCTGACATGTTGATGGCTTGTCATGGATTTTGTGAAGAATTCAGGGGGAATGAAAGAAAAAAAAAAAAAAGAAGCAATTTCAGATTTGATTAATGCTTTCCACAAATAGAAATGAATGTGACTCTGACTTCCAAATTATCTTTGATTCTGCAGAACTGAAGGACTTCCCTGCCCTCTGGAGATCGAGGCTGTAATTAATGAACACAGAGAATTAAAACATTTTACTGTCTAAAGTTTGTGAAGAGGAGGGAGAATAAACAAAATGGTCCCAGACAGAGACTTTTCACCTGTGTTAAATAATGGGAGTTCAACTCAAAAGGTGTCAGTCATAGTGTCCTTTCCCTTCCTGAGCAGTTCTGGACTTACCTTTGGATAAAATCAAACAATTCCATCTCTGGTGCTTGCAGGGGTCTCCAGGAGCTTTTAAGCACCAGATGACAAATTTGCTGAAGAACTCTCTGTACAATCAAGTCAAAGCCTTCAACTGAACATGACTTTCACTCTTTATGTTTACTGAGAATTCACACTGGTCTAAGTTATTTATATCCTTAATACAAGGAATTCCTTTTCTCTCTTTTCATTCTATGGGTTATTTATCCACTGTCTAATAATTCATCAAAGCTGGAAACACCAGGGTTGTTGATAGGAAGCAGTCTGGCTTTTGAGGCTTTTTGTTGTGATGTCTATTTTTCTGATTAAACTTTCTCAAAGAAATTTTAAGTCTAATTCTTCTGGGCCTATATCAGAGAAAACACCCTATACTCTTCTTTACCCTCTGTGTCACACCCTATATTTTTATTTTTCCTTCCTCCCACATACAGACCTTAACTTTGAGGGTAACTTGATTGTGCTTTTATCTGTTTTTGTCAGGCTGCTCCATAGCTGAGCACTCTGACTACAAGATCCGACTCTGGATAAAATTATTTTTAAATAAAATAATTCTTGAAATAACAAGTTTTCCTGTTGTTACTTGGAGTAATTGGTAGCAGCTTTGAGCAATAACTAGGTGAATATTGCAAGAGATGTGGTGACTATTAGGAAAAATTTCAATTCATTCATTAAATATCTTTTTATTTCATGTCAACTAAAGAAAATTGTTAGCAGTGTTAGTGGATAATTCACCCCAGCAAAGGGGCTGATCCTGAGATCCCCAGCCATGCAATTGGCTCAGGTGGGAAATATCCACTTCCTTCCTTCATTTCTCAGCTCATGCACATACATGACCACGAAAAAAGGCAAATTAAATTCAAATTCTGTAAGCAGCCACTAAATTTTACATTATCCTGTGGGAGCTGTGACTCTGAGGCCTCAGTGAGCCAGAAAGAAAAAGCTTTAGTGTTTTCTGTCATTTCCTAACCCACTTATCTTCCAACCCTCTCTGAGTGTTTCAAAGCCCTTGAGACAACACCAAGAACTTCTGGTATAGAGAATCTTATTAATCCAATCAAGAGAGAGAAATTCCAGGGATGAAATTTGATTTTTCCACAGGAAGGATCACATGAGATCCAGAGTGCTGATCAATAATAAAACACTTTGGAAGGAGCAAATACTACATAGGTCCAAAAAACAAATTTAAAGGACTCAAGCTCTGCTCATGAATATTTCATGAACTGAAGATGAAGTTAACTTTGACAAATTATTATTTTTTCACTTCTGATAATAAGCATTTTCATTTTAGGTTTCATGAGATATTTTTTTTTTATTCCTGAACTATAATAAAATATTTCTGTATTAAGAATTTTAGGGGAATTAATTCATTCATAATGCATGAAGAAAGGAAAAAAAATTACTTGCCTTTGAGTTTGAAAAATAATTACTGATATTTTTTTTTTTTTTAGTAGATCATTCCTCAAAATCCCCTCTCTGTGTCACTATATCCCTGTGTGGAAATTAAATTTAATAGTTGTGGTAAATACACAATTATGGTTTTAGCAAAAAGAAACATCCTAAACTTGCACTTTTAAAGGTTCTTTTTAAATGTGTCTGATTTCAGTGTCGTCTTCTAAACTGCTTGGAGTTCACAGAACAAGGCTAAAGTCTCTCTCCTAATTTCTGCAACCTGATAAATTAAACTGCCCTTTTTAACCAGTACAATTTACCAATATTTGAACTTTAGTTGGATCAATCTCTGCTGAAAATGTGTTTCCTTGGAATTTGATACCATGTTCATGATGCAACAGTCCCTTTGGACATAAATTAGTTTTCAGAAATTCCTGTTCCCTAAGCTTAATGGTCTGGCGAGCCATGGATGGTGCTCTGTCACCAGCAAAAGGTTCCATTGTAATTGTTTTTCCTACTTTCCATAACTTTCTCCTTATCCCTAAGAGAGGGGAAAGCCTTTCCATGTGTCCTTGTTCTGTGGTGTTTTTCCCAAGTCAAGGATCTTGTGGTAAATGGAGCAGAGCAAACATCACTCTTGCTGCACACACGAAATCTGACATATTCCTGCCCCTTCTTTCTGGTGAAAACTCTGCCAACTGCTTTCTTCTTTATTTTCAAATCAAAAATTGTACTTTTTAAATTGTTTTTTGTTGTGCAGACAATCTTCCTTTCTCATCCCCATTCCTCATAAAAATTTAAAAAAAACAAATCCCGAAGGGAATAGTGGCTCCACCTGGCCACCCATAACAGATAAACTTGTTTTGAGGTGCCTGTGCCTCCACCAGTGGAGCTGTTGGTGCTGTCAGAGAACAGATTACAGAGCAGTGATTTGTGTAAAGAAAGAAATACCTTCTCCAGTGCTCCTTAGGAGTGTCTTAAAACAAAAGCTATTCACTCGAGGGCAATGAATAGTTGTTTTCATCTCAGTTTTGTTTTATGCTCTCCTTTGATCTAACATGAAAATCATTACAATTGATGAGATAAGGCAGCAGACAAGACCCCGAGGAGTTCTCTGTTATGTAACGCTCCATCCAATTCATTATTTCGGGACTCTCTCCCCTCAAACAGCTTTTTCTGAAAGATCAAGTCAGTCAAAGCCACGGTGGGTTTTGGGCTCTGCTAAAATCTGCCGAATTACACGCTCAGTGAACTTCCACAGCTTTTGTTCCAGTCACTGACAGCACCTGTCATTTGCCTTTTTATGTCTTAAAAGCTGCTGGTGGCAGCATAATCAAAGATGTTGAGTAAAAATACATATCCCAGAGCAGTGGCCTGTAAAACAAGTTTGGTTATATTTTAGCAAATTCTCTGTGTGTGTGTCATAACCTGGAGTTTTGGGTTGGTTGTTTTTATTTTTTTCTTGTGTGTATCAACACTTTATTGCACAATGTGGTATCTAGGTGAGTTAGTAAAAGAAGTATTGTTAAGGCAGAAAATGGAAATAAAACTTTATCCTTTGGAGGTGTTTTTTAATAGAAAGAAGGGGGAAATGATTGTTTTATCAATTGAGTATTACAGTCCAAACAAGAGTTAACCACTTCTTTCAAGTCTTTAGCAAAATTCTGATGTTCAAGGGCCTATTACTTGGATCTAAATTCTCAATAGCTATAAAAGTGTCATGATTAAAGGCCCACTGCTTTCCCTACAGCAGAAAATCACAGCTCTCTTGTAGCTGCATTTTAATATAGGAAAACAATGATTTCACTTCTTGACCCTCTTCCCCATAAAATAAAATAAGCAACATTACTTTTGATCTTTGAATCTAAAAGCTTCATTCCTTTTCTTCATTTCATTCCTAAACTTTTATCGTAGGGATGTCTTTATACAAAGAAACCATCAAAGAATGGAGACATCTTTGGTGTGACCACCCCAAAAGGGGAAATGGCTCCTTCTTTCAGGGGACAGAGGATAACACTATGGTAGAGATTTCACAAAGATTTACACTCTCTGAAGGTCTAAAAATACCATATTTTGTGGTAGAAAATATAGTGGAGGAGGGTCTGCAGGCTGGGGTGGAGGGAGCCTTGCTGATACATGTGGGGGCACCTTGTGTGTCTGAGGGGAGCACTGGGAAAGGCTGGAAAACTTTAACATGGAATTTCTTTTAAAAGGAAATGCATCTTTGGAGGGGAAAGACTCAGTGAATGAGCAGAAAGGCTGAAGCTGATGATTTGTCCCATTCTTAGTGGTCATGAGCAGGAAATATTGTATTTGTCAGAAACAAAAAAGCCTGTTGTTTTCTGTAGTACCACCACCAAGCCACCTCTCCTGCATGGATTGTATCATTGGCTGCTTTAGCTGAAGTGGCTGCACTTTTAAGAAATAAATCTTTGATAATATAATAGTTTCCTGCAGTGCAACAAGACCTGCAGTTTGTGGTACATCTTCTGTGAAGAGCAGCCTCTGGTAATTAAATGTCATGTACTCTGAAGCTGAGAATGCTGTTTTTTTTTTCCCCTCAGTTTTCACTGGATCTTTTGGACAGGAACATTCTCTGTGTTTTCATAACCAAAGTAGATTTTTATGATGAGATTTTGCCAGCAGATTTATTCCTTTCATTCAAAGGATTACTTTTATTCTTCTGGCCCGACGCAATTATGAGATGAACAGGCTGAACTTCTGCAGAATTCAGTGGTTTTCCTCTTCTGTGGCTTTCCTAAATCAAATTCTAGAATGGGGATATAATATTGTTGTGTTCTCCTTCAAGACTTAAAATATATTATGGGGTATTTTTTAATTGCATTATGGGATATTTTTAAATTGCATTTTACAGGTGTTTTCTTAATTCTGCTGCATTGTAAGGTGTGAATGGAGGGCAGTTCTAGTTCTCAGGACATCAGAAGAAGCTCCTGCCTCCTAGTCCCAAAAATCACATGTTCTGAGTCAATAAACTACGTGTGTTCCAAACCCAGTCCGGATTTCCACCCATCAAGGCACTGCATGTTTTATTTATGGGCTTATTTACTTGGCTGATTCAGGGACAGGGGAAAATTGAAACCCAAACCCACCATTATCCAAAGAATTCCTACACTCAGCCATATGGGAAACACAGTACTTCAGGGATGCAGAGCATAATAAACTTAACGGGGTAAAAAGTAGTGTTTTTCAGTCTATTCCAACATGTTTTGATCCAGGGGAGAACAGGTAACTTTGCAGGATATTCATCATTTGCATTATGTTTTTCCTATAGGTTTTGAGAGGTTTAAAAATTCCTTTTTAAAGCCTGGCTCATCAAAGCCCAGCCTGCTGGGGCTGGGGGGGGGAGATGTCTGCCCATCTCAGTGACAATCTTGAAGATGTTAATTTTTTCCACTTTATGCAGTAGTTGGAAATTGTGAATCTTTTGCACCGTTCATAAGGGATTATAGAATATTTCTAGGAAAAAAAAAAGAGAAGGAAAACTAGGTTAGACTTGAAAGTTGTACAATATTCACAAAGGCTCAGAAAGATGCAAGCACCTGCATATTTCTAAACTGGCAGGAGATGTGAGGGGTTTGTCCTGTTTAACAGAACTAGTTGTTGAATAGTTGAAAATAACTTGGGTTACACTGAATGTGAGTAAAAATGTGGATAAGAATAAAAAAAGCTTTGAAAAAATCAGCAGTATCTCATTAAAAACAAAGCCAACACTATCCTCTATTCATAATCTCCTTAGACCCTGATTTTTTTTTGGAGTTAGTTTTTAATGATTATATTTTCTGTAAAATGTGCACGTAGAAATCTCAGTAGTATAAGCTGTGCTTATAAGGACCATTTCCAGGGCTTTGTTGTTGCTGGGTTTGTTTTCCTTGGGATAGAGAGAGGGGAAACCCCAAATTTATTTTAAATTAAGAAATATAGTTCTACTCTTCTGAGCCTTACTCTTCTTATTTTGTGGTAAATACTTTAGAAGATAAACAGTGGGATCTCAGCATTATTTAGGATTATCAGAAAAACTTAAATTTAGCCTAATTCTTTTGGCACACTGAAAGGTTTATCAGTGGTGATTTTGGGAAAAATTATTGTAGGAGGGTTGAGAGATTTTGGAAAATGTAACTCATGGCATGTTAAGGAATATACATTATTTCCTATGCCAAATTAATTAATCTACATCATCACATAGAGGAATATTTAATTGGAAAACAACCATATGAAAACTTCTTTAATGTCATTGGTTTAACAATTGCAATCAAGATGATATTGGGGGAAAACCAAAGAGAGAGAAAAGCAAAATGTGCATTAAAAAAAAACTTGAATTCATTCCTATACCTACATTTCTTTTTCTTAATTTCAGAGGTAGGAACCCTCTATGGAGAATGTTAAATATGAATAAGATTAAAAAAAGGTGAAGCTGGTATGAAATAATTCTGACAGTTCTGCTTGAAAAATGTCAGTCTCTTTCAACATCCCTATTTATAAGTCTTGGAAATGCTGTTGAGCTGGAGGTCCTCGTTCCAATATGCAAGGAGAGTGTGCCAGAGGTGGATTTTTCCTTCCCTTAAAAGCGAGTGGAGCTCCCATGTGCTCCCTGCTGAGGTGCACACGTTTTCCAACTCCTGCTTCTGAGGAGTGAGAAGAAACCCAAATTTGCCCTGAGATAGTTCTTACATCTTCAGAGCAGTGAATAATTGATGAAAGCCCCACTCTCAACTCACGGAGGGAGTACAATTGTTTGAAGGGAGGGAACTCTTGGGTTTAAGACGCTGGTCATAGAAATGCAGGAGGAAGAAATAAATGTGTAGAAGTTCAGGGAGTCCCCATGTAAAGAATGGGGTGCTCTGCAGGGAACAGGAGCTGCCAGGCCTGGCTGAAGGGCACAGCTGCCCTCGTGGAACACAGGGGGACGTGTGGAGATCCACGTTAGCTGCAAAGGCACCTTTGGTAGGAGGAAGAATTCTCTGATTATCCCGTACAACTTGGTTGCAAATATTTCTTTGAGTGGCTGAGCCGTCCCTGACATGACAGATCCTTATGGAATGGAGTAACCCTGGAACAGACCTTGGCACCCTGTGATTGTCCTCCTGCTGCTGTTTAGTTTAGAAATTGCAATGCTTTATTCCAGGCTCATCTGATTCCTCAGTTCTATTACAGTGCTGCAGATAAATCAGTCCTACCAAAGCATGTGTGGTTTATATACAAGGAGTTGTAAACCAAGTCTGAGAGGGAGAAAGTACAATTTCATCCCTATAACATCCAGCTCAAGGGAAGGGGCACTCAGTTGGCTGAAAGTTTGTGGCAGTAGTTTCTTTTCAAACAGAATGAAAAGCACAAATTAAATCCTTTTTCAATGAGACACTACAGGTATTTCCACTGTTTGGTGGAAGTTTCTAATCAATAATTCCAAGTAGCTCATACTCCTCTTAATAGAGTAATCCTCCCCTGGGCACCAGCCATCAGTAAGACCATTTAAAATGTGTTGCTTTCCACCATATGCTCCCTTAATAGCAAAAAAAAAAAAAAAAAAAAAAGAGAAATATTTAAAACATAATGCTTTTAAACCCAAGATCTTCACTCCTTAATTTGGCAGTTTGCAAAACATGGCATTTGTGAGAATCTGGCAGCACAATTGTCAGAGCATCTCTATCAACACAAGGATGGAAAACAAACTCCCTGGCAGCAGCAGGCACAGCTGTGGGTGCCCACTCCCTCCCTCTTCCTACCATGGAGTGCTTTTTTAGCCTAAACTGTTTGTGTGATTAGAAGGGGGAATGTGAGATTAGAACTGTCTTACAAAAAAAGAAAAGACCTTTAAACGCAGTTAATGCCTCTGCACAATATTTTTTCATAAACTTGGCAGTTGCTCTTAAAAAAGAAAAAAAATCAGCAACCTGCCATCTGGAAATAACTCATAATAATGGGGGGGGGGGGGGGGGGTGAATGACAAAGGAATTAAGTGTGTTAAAAAAATTAGTTGTTTCTGCATGAAGAATTAAGCTTTGACCACTTCCACCTCAGCAAGGGGACTGCTCACAATGTGGACCCCACAGAGGGAGTTTAATGACACTTTTAGCCCTGTGTTTGCTTGGTTGTTGGGGGTTTTTTGCACATTAACTGTATGGAGAAGAACAAATATCATGAATGTACCAATTATATATTAACTTTTTAATGTTCTTGTAAATTGTGATCGGTTTTATTAGAGGGTCTTAATTCATGCTGAAGGGACTGGAGCATCTCTGTGGTGAGGAAAGGCTGAGAGAGCTGGGGCTGTGCAGCCTCCAGAGGAGACATTGAGAGGGGACCTTCCCAATGTGTGTCAGATGATGGCAGAGGATGGACCAGGCTCTGGGACAGCAGATGGGACAAGAGGAACAGGCAGGAATTGATGCCCAGGAAGTTCCACCTGAACATGAGGAAAAACTTCTTGGAACAGATTGTCCAAAGAGGATGTGGAGTCTCCCACGCTGGAGATGTTCCAGAACTCTCTGGACACAACCCATGTGCTCTGGGATGACCCAGCTGGAAGTGGGACCAGCTGACCCACTGGTCCCTTCCAATCTGACCCATCCTGTGAACTACTGAATCAAAAGGTTTTATTCAGCTTAACAGCATTTTCAGGGTGGGTTCACCGGAGCTTCCAAAACCATCATTGCTGTGCTGCAGGTCTTTAAAGGAGAGACTAAATGAAAAGGAACACAACTGAAATAAGATTAGGTTGCTCATGGCTGCACAAGCGCTTTATGTGCATTCCTGGGCTAATTATAATGTTTCTTTTAATGCCGTTTATTTGCATATCTTTTGGTGTATTATACAGCTTGCAAATTCTTAGCAGGCATTTGGAAACTATTATACATTATTACTTCCTTAAAATCATAACACTTAAATCAGGTCACCCAGCTGTTTAGCATCTGATAACAAGATTAGAGGGATTGATTGTACTCTCTGTAAGACTGCAAATACCTATTAATCTGGGAGTCTTTGGAAGTTAATCAAAATTATATTTTTCTTCTGAGAATGTTATAAACAGCTGAAAATACATTCACAATTTGCAACGGGTATTTTAGGCTCTAAGGTACATTATTCTTTTTGAATACTAATCTTTTCAGCCCTTGCTGTAATTATTCCAACTTCACACAGTAGATAGTTAATACTCCAAGTTTCTGCTATTTAGTATGTTGGAGCTGTCCCCGTTTTCATTAATTCCATCAATCAAACTTAACTCTCCTCCACCTCTAAGAAGTAATTATAATTATTTTTATGACCATATATATGCTAATGAAAGAACTATTTCATGACATTTTAATTAATTCTCAAAATGCTTATGGACTCAACACTGACATTGTCTTGGAATGACTAGTGCAGAGAAAAAAGGCAAATTATAAAGTTATGGCTAATTGGAATAAAGCAGGAAATACTGGCAAACACATTTGGAGCCATCTTGGTTTGGTAATTCATTTGGCTTCTAATTCTCCTTTGTGTAATTATAAATGTAAATGTTTTTAATTTCAATTTTTTTCCAATATTGTGAAAACTTTGACATGTGGATAATTTTCAAAATTTTTACTTTTCTATATCTTCTCTCTCCTTGTCCTTTTGTTTGTTTCTTAAATTTGTTGGTAAAATCTGGCTCCCATCCCTTGCCTTCCTGTAAAAAAGACAAGGGAGCAAACTCTGAAAATGATAAAACATTTTCATGGAAATGGAAATAATATAATAAATAGGACAAAATAGTAAATAGAAACGACTCTGACTTCCAAAGGTGTCTTAAGCCATTTCAGTATCCAGAGCAGAAATTACAGAAGTAATTTAGGAGTAATTGGGAGTCAATAAGCTGGGAGTCAATAAAACATGTGTTTGAAAATCAATGGGATATTTTTGAAAACAAACTGAGTGGGAGGAAAGCTTCCAAATTTTTGATTTGGCTTTAACTCTCTGTTTTGTTTCATTTCTGAATCTCAGCCATAAGCATACAATAAAATAAATGTTGTTTGATATCTTAGAATCGTAACTGACTATCTGGTAATATGGGAGTCATTTGGGATGGTGTTGGAGGAGGTGATTTATTGAGGACTTGGGTTTTTGGAGAGCTGCAGAGTGGTGGAAGGGGAAGGCACATCCTGGTGCTTGATGGTCTGTGGCCAGATAGAAAGGGCTAAACAGGAAAGAAGTGTCCCTGCCTGTGGTGGGATTTTGGAACTAGATAGTCTCTGAGGTCTATTGCAATCTAAACCACTCTCTGATTCTATGAAATCAGTGCATAGGCTGCATCTTTTATCACTTTCTGATGGACATCCCAAGGGAATTGTCTGACCCAGCCTGGGAAGGGTCTCAGAACCTCCATGTCCCTCCCTTTGATCAACCATGCGGTGCCAAAGGACCTGCTGACTTGAGCCAGTCCTTTGACTCGGGTTAGATTTAAACTCTTCATACCTCTTTCCTTTTCCACCTAGGCCTGACCTCCCATTTTCTGCTCTGAATTCCTGCAGTCTCCTCTGACACATCCGTGTCTGAGGCAGCAGAGCCCAGGGGAACTTCAGAGCGCAGGGATTTGACAAATATTTGCTTTATAATGGCAAACAAGGGTGAACATTAAAGACACAAAATACGTGCCAGCGTTGGCACAAGCACTTTTCAAGTGAAGAATCTTGCAGAACTAACAATGTCATTTCTTTTTCTACTCATCATTAGCAATTCCTTTGTCAGCACATGTTGTGTTCATGGGCCCTTTCCTGTCAAAACGGTGTTAAGGGCGAGTGCTCTCGGTTCAGGCATTTGTGGGGCACTGGAGTTCTTGTTCTTATGCATGAAAACCTCTAAAAAGGGATGGCAAACTCTTGTGGTTTGGAGGAGGGCAGGAAAAATCCAGATGTTTATTCCTGCAGGGGCTGAATTCTGGCCTTGCCCCATGGTGGCACATCTTGGAGACCCTGTTGGGGAGACAAAGTTTGTGTCTATGCCGGGGTGGGGTCCCAAACACACAAGTTTCATCCCTCCTGCACAAGTGTTGGCATGTTCAAACAGCTTTGCCCCAGCACCCCTTTCAGCACTGATGGCCCTCCTGCAGGAGTAAAACCTTGCTGTTCCCACTGTCTCATCTTTACATCTCAAGGAAACCTCTTTAAATCTCCAGGAGAGTCACATTTGATGGGCTGGTTTGCTTTGCTCCTGTGTGTGATGTGAGGTTTCTCAGAGCTCTTTTTGGGGTCACCTCCTCCGAGGGTGACAGGCAGAAGTGCTGCAGGTTGGAGCATGTCTTGGCTGCTTATTTCCCTTCTATTCTGTCCAAATTAATTCCTACTTTCTCCCCCTACACACGATTTTTAACTGAAGGCAGCCCCTGACCTTTTTCCAGGGGCAGTTTCTTGGGCCAGTGAAAGGATATAAGTATCTCCTTGGAAATTCTGCACACTTGCCTGAAGAGTGAAATGAATTTCATAGTACTGGATCTCAGTCTCACAGGGAATTTTTTTTGTCAATAATTATTTCTAACCTAACGAAATTCCTAAAGGGAAGGTAAATTTAAAAGACCTAAAGTTTGTGCCCACTGTTATATTGTATTCTAGAACTTTCTTTGAGGTATTCAGTACATGTTTCTTCAACCAAATTATGAAAAAAAAAACCCAAAATAAAGTAAATTAAAATGTACTGTTGTAAATTACAGATTCTAGGCACCAGAATTTATGATGGGGTTTTTGTGGGTATTGTTTGTTTCTTTTATTTTGTTTTTTTTTTCCTTTGTTTTGTTTTTGTTTGGGGGGTTCTGTGGGGTTTTTTTGTGGTTTGGTTTCTTGAGGTTTTTTTGAGTGTCTGCATTGCTGGGGTTTTTTTTTACTTTTTTAATTTGGTCACATCAAAGTATTGGGGCAATAATGAGATATATAAAATTTCCGTGCTTTTTATATACTTCCTAACTCTTCTCCTATCCTCTATAAAAGTGATTGAGCAACTCAGTTGGAAAGCAATTGTTCTTGAAGTAGATATAGTAAAGAAGAATAAAAGAAGCAGATATGATTTATTTTAGGCATAGATCTTTAGGAAGCATTGTAGGCTTTCCCATTAAACTGCAGAAGTGTCTGGTGGTGTTGTGTGGGACCTTCTCCCTGGGACCTGGATTAAAGTTCTCTTGCACAAATGGCTCTGCTCTCCTTTCCCACTGAGGCTGCAAACACAGAACTGATTTCCTTGGACCCTGATGGCTTAACCCCCCCCCAAACACCCCATGATTGTCTGGATCATCCAGGAATTTCCCTTGGTGGCACCACAAGGAGCAGCTGTGTCAGCAGGGCAGTTTAGCCCAACTGCCCCTAAACCAAACTGTCTCAAATATAATGTCAATAATCATTTCATCCTGGTTCATGCAGTGGCTGTTTTTTAAACGCTGCTACTGAAATCTTTTCCTTTTTATTTTCTAAGGACAATTAATTCTGTGAGGTTCAATATTTTTCTTTTTGAATCACTGGGGGGATAAACACTAGTTTTGCTCCGGTTTTCAATAGCTGCTGCTTTTATTAAAAGAACCAGGGAAAAAAAAACTTGTTGTTTTTATTGACATACTTGGGGTGTTTTTTATGAAGGCAGTAGAGAAAAAAATCAGCAGCAGTTTTTCAGGTGAACATTTTGGTGAGATTACCTTTCACCACATGGTTTGTGTTTTAGCAGAAGACAAATTTCCAGTGTTTTGATCCAAAATTGTGTCAAACCAAATCAGAGTTTTATGATTCTGGCAATGCAGACCAGACATCCAGACCCTGGAGACTCGGATCAGTTAAGAAATGCCTGGTCATATACAAAAATTGGGCATAAATAACCCCACAAACAATCCATGTTCCTTTTTTAACAACATTGACCCAAACTGTGTTATATTTTAAATGTTTTAATTTCTGCAAAATCTATTAAAAATCTATTTCTATTAAAAATGTAAATGAAAGTTGTAATGCAAGGAAACAAATTTTTTTTTAATGTACTCTAGGTGCTTCTGCTTCCTGAGAATCAAATTGCATATAGATGTGATTGAGACTTTGGAAAAAAGAGATATTCATATACAGATAAATGATATTTAATGGCTTTGAGTGGAGGATCAGTTTACACCTTGAAGAACTATGCAAATTTCTGTCTAAATTTGATACTGCTGTGTATGATATACATAGTATACAAAGCACACTGAGTAAAACCACTTTGAAAAACCTATTAGAAAATACAAAGGTTAAGCAGGTACAATAAATAACATCCAAGTGATAACAGAGTAATTGATGCCACAACTGCAGGGATATGTGCAGGGGATTATAATTAAATTCCTGAGGATTGCAATGCAGGTGGCAAGAGCTGCTGATGGACTCGGTGCTGCAGGAACCACTCAGGCTCATAAACACACACAACTGTTGGTAACGAGAAAAATCTGCCCCCATAAAACTAATTGTGTGTTCAACACTTCGGGCAGTAAACGTGTGAATAAATTGGTATTTTTCTGGTGTGTTTTGATCCCTCAGGCTGTTAAATGGGGAGACTCTGGAAGGTTAATTTTCTTTGAAGCAGCTCTTGCGTTGTGTTTTATTGGAGATGGGGACTAAACCTGAGTTCAGAGTCCTGTGTTCTGGTGGAAGAAATTATAGGTATTTGTATCTATACATCCTTCTCCACCCACCCCATCCCATGGTTTTACAGGAGCAATCCCATGCCAAGAGTTGAAGTGGAATGAATTGTTTCCAGAGATGAGTTTTAGGACGGAAAGAAGTTCCTCTTAATTTCACTCTTAACTTCATCCCCATGTCCTGACCCTGCAGTCCCAACTCATGAAGCAATATTTATGCTTGAATTTTTGCCAGATCTCATTATTAAAAATGTTCTTCTTTCTGCTTGCCTTCTTCATTTCCCCATAATATTATGGGAAAAAACCCTTATTTTTCTTTTCAATGTTTTCCAGATAACTTCTCTTGTATTGTTTTCTGCTTTTTAATAAAGGAAAAGCTGTCACTGAAACTATTTGCAGAGGAAGGGACTGTTTATATTCAGAAGAAAAGCTTTTTAAAAATATCTTTTCTTGGCTGCTTATAAATCTTTATTATCACTAAACTCCAGCAATCAAATAAGAACAGTTAAAACAGTTCAAGAAAAAAAAAATTGGCTCTCCAGCAACCTCGGTAGCTTTAATGATCTGGTAAAAGACCAAACAGACATAATTATCATAAAAAAGCTATTACATAGCTCGTCTCATTCGAATTGTTTATGGGATAAAAATTAAAGTACTTAAACCCATCAGAGGTTTCCTTTGCTTTCAGAGACTGTCCTTTCCCAGCGAGCTCAGTGAAGCCATTAAGGCTCTTACCCTGGGAAGGCCTTGGATAATGAAATCCAGACTGTCTCTTACTTGAGGGAAATGTCTCAGTTCACTGATTGACTGTCTCTGTTCCAGTCCCAGCTGACAGCACTGGAGTGTCTGAGTTGTGGGGGTACATCTGCCCCATCCCCAGATGCTCCTCATTGTCGTGCCCAAGTCTCTTACAGTGGTAATAAGGCAGGTTAGACTTTATATGGGAATAACAAAGTCTCAATGACTTATTTTCAGTGTAAAAAATAATCCTGGGTGAAAAAAAAAACAAACAACCAACTAAGAATTAATTTCTTTCAGCTCTACTTGTTGAAGTAAGGCTTTGCTTTGTAACCTGTGCTGCACCTTGGGGTGTAGTTAAGGCTTTTCCCCTAACTTGCTCTGTAAGTACTTCTCTACTACTCATAAACAGCAAAATACCTCTTAAAATATCTGTTTGTACTCTAATACATACAAGGATTAACCAATTTCCCTTTTCCCAGTACTTACATGCTAAGCAGGTGCTCATAGGGCAGAGATAACTTGAGTACATATTTAAGTGTTGGGTTTTTTTAATTTGTTGTATTTTGTTTTGTTTTGGGGTTTTTTTTTATAGTCTTGGCAAATGTTTGAAAGCTTGTTTCTCTTCTTGGTGTTTTGACTGGGGTTTTGTTGTTGGGTTTTTTTACCTTTTTTTTTTTTTTAATATAAAACTTTGGGAAGCCTCTAAAGCAAAGAACTTTGTACTCAATCTTTATTCCTGCTGCACATTTGCTGCCACAGACAGACGCTCTCACCCAGCTTTAAGGACAGCTTTCTTTCTGCCACAGTGATTGATTTGCCCTGTAAATCAGTTCCCACATAAAATTCACAAGGAACAAGTGATAGGTCATGAAGCAATGAACTGATGGGGAGAATTTGCTTCCTTGCTTCTATTTCTCCCTCTCTAATTCTAGTTTTAACCATTTTCATGCCTCCCTTTAAAGACTTCATTTTAATCTCTAAGTGTGCCCGAATTTGGACTGAATGAGCCTGTGGAAGCAAAGGGGGAACAAAAGCCAGGGAATCCTTGTAGGTGGAAGACCCTGGTGCTTTTTATTGCCCCTGGAATAAATAAAAACATGCACTCTGTGTTTCCTGGCTGCAGCTTTAATGCAGAACTTATTGTGAAGGAAACCCAAGATTGATGCACTAATGAAGTAACATTTGCTGCTACTAAAAGAAGGGGGGAAAAAATCAATAATTGCTACATTGAATCCGTGAATTAAAGAAGACTCAAGGAAAATGGGAATTGCTGCTGTAAGTAAGAACATGTGGCATGTCTGTTGATTTAATGTATGTTAAAAGGTAAAATAAATAAAAATTGTCACTTTTTTTTAACAGAAATAGATGGACTGAGTAACCAGGAATCAAACACACCTGCCCAAACCTTGTAGAACATTAGAGCTGTGAGGGACCTGCGACTTCCTCTGCACAGGTTTTGTAGGAAACAGAATTTTTGAGAGTTGATGGCCAGAAACCTTAGTTTTGAGAGACATTGTTTCACAGAATAAAATGGAAATGGCTTTTGATATCCTGGTAAAAATACATTGTCGCCTTGGTGGGGTTAAATATGCCTTTTTCTTAACTAATATTTGTCATAAATGGTTTTGAAATTTGGCATAATTTGATAGGCTGAGGTGTGGGTACCTAAAACGCTGTAAAACCAGGGACTGGGCTGTTGTATCATGCAAGAGATGCACTGCTAGATTTTTACCTTTCAATACTGAGGATGATGAGGATGATTCAAGGATGGTAGGTTTTGAGGGTCTCTCTTCTCTTGCTCTGTCCTGTCCCTTTGCATCTCTCCTGTCCTGAGAGCCATTGCATCCTTTCTTTCCTAATTAGTTCTAAGAAGTGGAGCAGAATGAGGAGATAATCTGAGGGAGGAGGCAGCTCTGGGGAGGGAGGAGGTGCTGGATTATTATTAGCAAAAAGACCTGCAGAGAGAACTCCTGTTCGAGGACAGTTGGTGACATTATGAACAGACCTTGCATGACAAATCACTTGAAGGCTGAGAAAAAGAACAAATGAATCCAAAAAACTCTTTTCCATCCTGCCAGGATGTCACCACCTGTCAGGGACACACAGGTGGATTTTCCTTTTTTTTTTTTCAGTCTCGCCAAAAGACAGTTTGGGAAGAGGGTTCCATTTGCACCAGGCTCTGCTCGAATGGATCATCTCTCCATGGAAGGATTTGCAATATAAATAGACAAGAGGGTGTCTGATGGTTTCCAGATCACAAGTGGTAGAAGATGTTACTGCCAGGGTTTGAGGGATTGTGGTTTGTCAGATTTTGGGTGAAGCGAGGGGGGATTTAAGAGGAGAGAAGCAAAAAGGTGACAAAGGGCACAGGGAGGGTGACAGGGTGAGAGAAGAGGGAAAAAGGCGTTGGATAAGGCGAGGATGTACCTTCTCACTTGTGGTAGGATGGATTTAGAATAAGTACGAGCAGAAATAGGGAGCTGAGAGAGATTTCCATGGAGTCTGTCACCGTCGGAATGACGGAAGCTGGGTTGGCAGCAGCAGCCAGAGCTGCCTGGAAGAAGAGCAGGAGATAGATTTTACTGAAACTTAGTGAAAGCGGAAGAGAAAGGAACAGTAATATTGGAAAATTAACATTTTGCTTTCTTTGATCTTTGCGACTCTACCCACAGCAACACATTTTGTCATTGTATCCTTGTCTCCCCTGCAGATTTCACTGCCTTGACAAACACAATAGAAGATTTTTTTTTTCCTTGTTTATTTGTTCTAAAGAGTTTCAGCTGTGAGACCAAATACTACTTGGAGTTCAAACTTTAGTGACTGTTATTATTTTGGCTCTCATGGTGGGGAGCTGAAAGGAGCTGGGAGGACAGAGTGCTGCAGATTGAGATGGGAAGTGTCTCCCATGGCAGTTTTCCAGCCTCTCCAAATTGATTATGGGGGTTATGGTTATGTTGCTTGATTAAGCGTAGGAAAGAGATATTAACTTTGATTTTTCTTCTGTGGTTCACTCAAATAATACCATGTGTTGTATTATGTAGGATACACTTGGGCACATATCCTGTAAATACATGGAACAGGCATTATTGAAGAGGGAAGCAATGGAAAAGGTCAAATGAAGAAATAGGAACAGAAAATGATGAATTTGAATCAGGTTTGGTTCTAGGAGGAGCTGAATGGCATAGCCATGAAGTACAAGGCCACTGAAGATCCAAACTATTCTAAAAATTATTTTTTTTCCTCTCCTTCTTTAAATGAAGAAACCAAAAGACCTAATTTTGCTAAAAAATGGTTCATCTTGTGGTCTGAAATAATTTGCTCTGCTAGTCCTCAAGGTTGCTCACAATGCAAAATAATGTATTTGGGCTCAAGTTGGAATTTACTGGTGCACTTGTTCTGCCTGAGAATTTTGTGTTAGCTGAGATTTATGTGCTTTTGGATTTATCTTTGAGTTTGTTTTTAGCTTGTGCCAGATATATCTAAAGTGCCCGGTCAGCAAACTTCTGATTGCCTCACTAAACCAAAGAATTGGGTTATAAGAAGCATCATCCTTTGAATATCAATGAATAAATAGAAAAAAAAATGAAAAAAGAAAAAAAGGACTTGAGAGGTTTGAACTGGTGTAAATGTGAAATAAAAACAAAATCAAGAAGTCCTAAAAAATGTGAAGTGTTTCCCTGGATTGTGGGCAAACATCCTGGAAGCCAAAAGTGCCATAACTCAGTCACAGGTGACTTATGTTCATGTGCTTAGCTTAGCATCTGGCTGATAACTTTTCTTATCAGGGAATACATAATTTTCTTGAAGTTAAGAGAGTTTTGTTCATTTGTGAGGGATTGGTGTTCCCTTTTTTCGTGCCAGGGATGTTCAGAGTTTGCATAATATCTGACAGCAACTTTCTTATCTTCAAGACGTGGAGAAATGAGGGTCGGTGATTATGGAAGATAAATATAGGCAGAAATGATTACTGAAAGGGATTGATAAATGGGGTGGGGAATGGGAACAAATCTGAGACACAAAAAAGGCAGAAACAAATGCTTAAATTTAGAGTTCTGTCCTTGAAATGTCCCCTCCTGTCAAATATTCCATAATAAATGATGAAAACCTTGGCATTTGATATTTCCCAGCGACAGCCACGACATTCCTGAGATGTATGTTGGGAAGTCTTTGCCCACAGCAGGTTTGTGCAGCATGTGCAGCCTCTCCAGGAAACAGGCAGGGAACTTAAATGTGTTTTGGAGACCAGAACACACGGATAGTTTGGGCTGGTCTCTGGGACAGGGTGGAATCTTGGCTGGAGCACAGAGGTACCTGTTTTGTGGCACAGGTGGTTTCAGTGCCAGTGGTGTCACTTGGGTACAGCCAGACAAAATACTTTTGGGTGGTTGAACATTTATTTTGGGTTATTAGCAGTTTAAAGTCAACAATTTACGTGGGGAACTCAAAAATTGGATCTGCCTCTCTTGACATCAGTGAAAGAAATCCCATGGATTTCCAAGGAGCTGCATTTCATCCACATGCTCCTGGTGCCTTTTCCTTCTGTGCTCGAGCTGAATTTTCAGAAAACGCACAAATATTTCATTTTTCTCCTCATAGCTTTTCTTTTCATAATTATTATAAAAGCAGTAGGAAGATAAGTTGGCTCCTCATGGCCTCAGACCCCAACTCACCAGGCTACTCATTTTCATTCCTTACTTCTTGTATTTATTAGTCTGTACCTGCCAGGCATTTGTGTGTGTGTAGACCAAGACCTTTGTTTATTTGAATTATAAAATCAATAAGGTTGGTGAAGATCAATAAGTCCAACCATGAACCCAGAGCTTCCAGGTCCACCACTAAACCAAGTCTCAAAGCACCACATCTGCAGGGTTTTTGAATGATTCCAGGGATGGTGATTCCACCACTGCCCTGGGCAGAACACCTCAGGGAAGTGGGATCATACATCACCCAGCACAATCAATTCCATCTAGATAAAAACCTTCTAGATAGTAAAAAAAAAAATAATAAAAGATGGATTAATTTTTCATTAAGGCCTTTGAATTTGAAAATAACAATGAGCTAAACCAGAATAACCCATTATTATAGTTGTTCTTTTTCTCTCAATGTTTTATAGAAGAAAAATAACTATATTTTTCTCTCTCAATATTTGATTGAAGAAAAATAACTAAAAGGTCAGAGAAATTTCACGTGTCCTAAGATGATATTGGATGGATCCTGTATTTATTTTTTCGAGGTACAATATTTAAATGTCAAGCATCCCCAGGAGAAATAAATTATTCATTATAATTAGAAAATATAATTTTTTTTTCTTAAAAAATCATTTATTAGTGACTAAGTAGCATATTTAGTGAGAATGTTTCTTCTTTTGTACAATAGCTGTGTACTTTGAGATAATGTTCTAATTACCTAATTGCAGCTATTGTATCGAACTGGAGGTTGAGATCCAAAGTGTCATGGCAACTGGCAGAAAAGCTCTGCAGCCTCTGCCTTCTCAGTAGAGTCTCAAAAATAGCTCTTTATTGTAGGAAATAAGGAGGTAAATCTTCTTAACAAGATAAAGCTTGAACCAAGAAAGAATTTTCCCCTTTGCACTTGATGGTAAAGCATAAATTAAGCATTTCTGCTTCAATTTAATTAGCATAAGCCATCATAATAATGTACCCATAAGTGTTTGCTTTTCCAGTCTAGAGCAAACCTCCCGTGCTCAAGAGATTTACTGTAAATCATTGAATATTAATTTCTTGGATTTTATTGAAGAACATTTTACACAGTCAGCTTAGGAGAGAGAGAACAATCATTTTCTTTCCTTTGCAGGAAAGATCTTATTTAATACTGTGATATTAACTAAAAGGAACTCCATGAAATGCTGCTCCAGTTTTATGATCTTGTTAAACTCTGGAGACTTCTGGGAGTGGGAATTTCAGAAAAGAGGAAGAGTATATTTTAAATATGTCTGACTCTGAATGTCTGATAACATTATGTCTTTCTGTTCACTGCAACTCATGTGATCTCTCATTAACACTTGTAATGCTAATTAGGAAGCTGCCTCTCACTTTAATTCATAGAAATGTATGATTCCATTCAGGCTGAGTAATGATTGTAGAACTGCCATAAATTCAGAAGAGAGCTTGGCATGAATAAAGATCCCAGTTCAAGTCTAATAAATTTTATAAGTTGAAAATGTAATGGATTACAGTTTACTTGCACATTGGTGCTCTGGTGATATAATCAAAGCAAAGGTTGTTACTTTTGTGCCAATTCCCATAAATCAGCAACCTTGTCTAACATGGGCAGCTCATCCTGCACATCTGGGTTTTGTTGTTTGGTTGTGATTTTTTTTGTTTTGTTTTATTTTGTTGTTTTTTTGCTTGTTTGTTTGTTTTGTTTGTTTGTTGGGGGATATTGGTTGTTTGTTTTCCCCCTGAGAAATAAAATTCATCTGTATTGGACATAATTTCAACTGACTACTTATGTCTGTGCTTTCTGGAGAGCCCATAATAATGTCCCATCAAATTAAAGTTTCACGAGCTTTTTTTGTACTCTGTCATTAACTGATTTGGGAAACAAATATTTACGAGGTCCATTTGGCTTCCATATGTTTGCCTGGGAAATGGGGCAGCTGGGAGAAACCTCCTGCCAGGACCACTGGTACTGTCCAGGAATGATTCCCTTCTGCTCCCAGCATAGCCCTGATGGCACATGGGGCTGGACCTTTAGTGGTTACTGGGAATTTTCTGCTTCCAAACATCCCTTTCCCATGTATTCCACTTCCCAATGTATCTAATATTCTTTCCACAGAGAAAAGCCTTCAGGAAAATACGTCCTTTACCTGTGGGTTTGCACTGAGCAGCTGGAAAACAATGCCAAAATCTAGAATCTGTTCTTCCCTCCCCTAAAATCCAGCCCAAATAGCAATTTATGGGAAAAAGTTAGCACTGATATTGACTTCCTAGGAAACACAAGATGGTAAAACTAGAAGTGATCGTCCCTTAAATTCTGGAAATATCATTAGTTCCATAGGCAGGAGGAGGTAGTGCCTGTTATTGTGGTAGATGTTGGTAAAGTAAGGGCCAAATATCTCTCCTGGTGTTACAATAGTTCACAAAATGCACATTTGCAAGGCTTTTGGTAATGGCATTTCACATCCAAGTGTTTGTATAAAGGAGCTGGAGACTTGAATTTCCATCTCCGCCATCGGGACTCACAAACGTAACTCGTCCGAGGAATTTTGTAGCCATAAACTTTTATATCTGCGAAGGAAAAGCCGGTCAGGAGGTAAATCCAACTGCAATAGGAATGCAGAAGTGGTGACCAGTGCACCAGGCTGTCTGGTTGACTGCACTTAATTTCCTTTGTGAGACTTCAGGCAGTTAAAGCAAATCCCAGACCGAGAAGTCGCTGCTGCTCTCGCTGCTGGAATTCTGGAACGCCACCTCTGCCTTTTATGAGCTCCCATATAAATCTCAACGAATCCACCATGAAGAAAATGAATTGCAGTCTCCAAAGTTCTCTCATTTTGCTTTCTGTTGAACCGCTACCTATTTTGAAACTTTTTTTTCCTCTTGTACCTAAGTGAAAATGTTTTCTCTAAACAGCTTTAAGTGCTTAAAAGAATATGTCATTTTGTACTTCCTAAACCGCTTTTCTGTCAGGAAAAGAATAGAAGAGGTCCACAGAGATTAAGGATTCAATTTAAAAGTAATCAAATACTCATTTTTCTTATGAATATTTAGACCGGTGACTTACCAGAGCTCACACCTGAATCTGTCAAGTTCTGAGTTTATTTTCCTGGAGTCAAGGGCCATCATTTTCTCCTGTTTCTGTTCCTACACCGGATTTTTTTTCATGCTCTGACTGCTTAGTATAATCCAGAAACATCTGTTGCAGCTGCTTGGAGTGTGAGCTCTGATTCAGGAAAACTGATCAATCTCTCAAATCTCTCCATCACTTTGCAGCCCTCAAAAGCAAATGGAAATTCAGAGAGAGGGAGGCCCAGAAAGAGCATTTTCTCTCTAGAAAAGGCAGTAGAGATTCAAAACGAAGTTGTACTGCAAAGCTGCTGTTGCAGTTTGTCACATACGATGCCCTTGAGCCACACCCAGTTTACAACTGGAGCTTTCCCTTCTTTTTATCCCGAGGCGTATTTTTTGAGGAACAACAAACCCCACAATGCAACCGGGTGAAATTTGAAATTTATTCCTTTACTGCAATGGAATCTTTTATTTTTTTTCTTTTTAAATCCCCACCTTCTTTGCCAGTGGCAGTTACTGGATCCTCAGTTCCTCTGCTGTTCCTACATGTGTTGAAGGATTGCTTTGTCTCCAGCTGCTGGGAGCTCTTTTCTTCCTAACAAATGTCAAGAGCTGTTTTGCTAATTCCTCTCCTGCGTGTCATCCCTCCTCATTAATTCTCCCAATGACAATGACATCTTTTCCAGAGACACTTCTCCCCCCCGAGCTGCCACCTTATTTATTTCTTCCTCTGCCTTGCCTTGAGGAACATGATAAACTTGAAGACAGTGCAGAAGGTTTCTCAATTTGTTTAGGTTTCCTGGTACAGTTGTGTGGGTCTGGCCAAAGCAGGTATAAATCACTCTGTTATAATTTTTACTTTCTTTAAATAAAGCTATTTTTCTTAAACATACATATAACACTGTAATGATTGAATAAAATTAGTTTGGTAAAATAAAATTAATTTATTTTATAGGGTCCTTTCAGACTCTCCAGTCTGACCTCTAAAGAGCAGAGCCAACAGCTTTGACCCAACACTGTAGAGTTACACCTGGTCTATCATGAAAATACCTGATGTTGACTTAGAGAATTCAAGAAATGAAAAGCCTTTACCACCCCTCAATTAACAACTAATAAATGCTGCTGTTGAGACTGAACACCTTGAAATCCTCCTCACCCAAACTGTAGAGTTTTGTAGAAGTATTTTTATTAGGTTTTTCCGCACAGTTTACATTAAACTGAACATTTCTTCTCTTTCTGGATCTCACCCTGTAATAATTTCTCCTGTTATGAGAATTTCTGCTGTTGCTGGTTTTAATCTTTTCTATTGCTCTGTTCCCTCTCAGAGGAAACACAGTTTTTCTGTGGCCTGTTGCTCCCTTACTTACTCACCTTTCTTTAGATAAATATTTGCTTTTCATTTCTTCTTTCGTGAGGTGCTTCTTGTAAGAGGAATGCACACTATAAAGCAAGAAAATAAAAATTAATGCATGCTCAATCTTCTTCAAAGGTCAGGAAGGATCCAATAAAAGCTGATGGGAGCCGGGTGTGTGATTTACCTGTCTGGAAAATCCTGGCCACAGGCAATATTATTATCTATTAGGAAGCAGTAACATGAGTCAGATCCTTTCCACCACACAGGAAAGATTTTTGCCAACTCAAACACCACAGGAAAAAAAGCATTTAGTAAAAGAAAATAAACCCCAGAAGTATCTCAAGTCTTATCTTAGAATCTGTGAGTCAGAGACAACAAAAGCTCTGAAGATAGAATGATTTGTACCGGATGGGAAATAATTCAGCTTAATGAAAATCAAAAAAAAAGGAGGTGATATGGACTTCAGAGTATTTGAATAGACACTTTTAAAAGAAATAAAATTTATGTACTACAAGGAAAGGTTATGAATACAATAACCTTTAATAAGGAGGAGGCAGCAGTTGGAAGAAAAAAGAATGATTAAAGGAAAAAAAGAGAAATAATGAAAATAAATATCTAGCAGGTGTGCAAAGGTTTATCACGTGTTCTTACCTTCCCCATTAGCACTAGAAATACTGCCAAATCTTCAGAAATGTATTGAAATAATTATTCACTCAAAATGTTAACTTCTAAAAAAGGTGTTGGTTTACACATCCATTTCAACCAGTTTGCAATATTGGTGAAAAGTGGTTTGCTGCCATAACTTTTTTTTTTTTAATATTTAATTATTTCTTCAAGAGATGCTTGTTGCTGTATCACTCAATCAAAGATCCTACCAGGCAAGGAAATATTTCTTTAAATCCTCGGTGTCTGCTCTGCACGCTAAACAATGAGGAAATGGCCTCAGGGAAGGTTTAAGTTGGATATTAGGGAAAATTTCTTCATGGAAAGGGTTGTAAATCCTTGGAACAGGCTGCCCAGGGAAGGTGTGGAGTCACCATTCCTAAAGTGTTTGAAAAACGTGTGGATGTGGCACCTGAGGACGTGGTTAATCAGTGAACATGGTGGTGGTGGATGGTTGGACTTGAGGATCCTAAAGGTCTTTTCCAGCTTTAATGAAACTTCAGTTTGAGGGTGTTGGCGAGGATGAGATTCCAACAGTTCCATGGAATATCTCAAAGAGCCTCTGGGAAGCTTTTGTTTGGATCCCTCAGGAAAATGGGAGCTGATCTGTTTGGCATCAGCTTCACTGCACCTCTTGATTTACATCACAACTTCATGCCTGGAATTTGAACATTATCTAAACTTATCTAGAGCCTCCTCTGCAGCATTAATTCCTATTTCTCACAAAGGTGCTGAGCAGGTGTTTTTCTCCCCCATAAAATGAATGGTGTGTCATGAAAATGTATTTTCACACTGCCTGGAAAATCAGCCTGATGCTGTTAAGTGCTGGGAAGGCACCACAAAGTCTCTCCTGCTCGTGAAAGTGGAAGGAAAATCAAACTGCTGAATATTAAAGATCAACTCTAAAAAGGGAATTCATGATGCTTCTGCTTATTGTCCTAAACAGAGATCCAAGATTAAAAACCTGTTCCCCAGTGAGGCCTCCTACCCACACTTGTTGTTTTCAGTAATAAATTAAGTTCTGATTTATGGAAAAAAAAAACCAAGCAACCAACCAAACAAATAGAATTTTTCCATTTGCTTGAAAAACTTCTTCCGTGCTGGCTGTAAAAAAATGCACATTTATAATTATAAGGGTATTACATTACTTAGATCCAGCTACTTTTAGTTCTTTTATTCAAGGAAGCACAACCTGTTTCAGTTCTTGTGTTCATCTTGTCAAAAAATTAAAAGAGAAGATCAGCATTTTCATCTTTCTCCCCAAAATAGAACTTGAGTCCTGTGTGACCAGTCTAGAAGAAATGTTTTAAAGCCAAAGAGCCTTCAAGGACATCCAGAAATTAACTTTATGTCATTAAAAACGTTTACCTCGTTTCCCAGCTGATTCACAGCCACTGTAATTCAAAGTTAGTCATTCCATGAAGGTTCAGCAGTAAAAGATTTCCTTCTCTAGGACTCTGAAATGTTTTCTTCTGGTGCATTCCAAGAGACACCCTGTGGAAATTTAAGCTTGTTCTTAAAGAAATGAAATAAACAATCCCAAATGCAAGGCCACAAATGAACATAAAAAAACCCCAAACACACTTTTAGCAAAAAAAAAATTAAAAAAAATCCTTTGTATTTGTGTTGTACAAGGTCAACTACCTCTGTTCAGCAAGATAATTCAGTCAGATTTCGGATTCTGAATTTTTTTTCACTTTTTTATTCATTTAACAATATTTAGAAATAGGTCTCTTTTTTGTGGGAAAAAGAAAACCAACCTTGAAATTGGGATGGTCTGTAAGTGCTTCAGCAGAATGATCAAGGACTTCATCATAACACTGTTTGAAATGTGCCTTTATCCATAGAAATTTGCCCAAAATAGCATTTTGTGGGGAAATTTCCAGAAACTTCTGCAATTTTCCAGCAGTAGGTGAATAACCCCATCCCTCAGATTTCTGAGGAAAGTTTGCATCAACTTGCAGGGTTTTTGAGTGCGATTCTAATGCCACACTTACAAAATAAATTCAACACAATCTTCACATTTGGAGGAAAGGAGAGAGATTTTCCTGCCTTTTAAGCAACTGGGGCAGGTGAGAAACAGCATATTCGTAGGAATATGAGGTGCTGAGATATACAATTAGAAGAGGTGTCAAAAAACTTAATTGAACAATGACATGCTGTCAGCAGCAGCTTAAATGCAATCCCATGATGACACTTGCTACAAACTATGTCAAAATGAAAAATAGGGGAGAGCTGACGTGTGGAGGGGCTGAGATTCCTGATAGGTATTCCTACAGAAGCAAAACAAGTGACAGGAACATAAACTGCAGCACTGATTACCCTGTAATTAAATGGAATTAATAAAGGATCAAGGTAACAAAACACGGAACAGGACCTATGAAAACAGGGACAAATGTGGACTTGGAAATTCTGCTGTAGGGGTCCAAGATTTAGGAATAACAACTGGTTGGTTGCCTCTGGTGTCAGATTTGTGAGCCTTCTGGGAGACAAAGCAGCCAATTCTTGTTTCCCCCACATTTTTCCACTCTCTGTGTCACATCCCATGAGGTTTATTGCTCCTTGGGAATTGTGAAGGACTTTGGTGGTGTTTTTCCCTACAGAGCATAATGCACCTTTCCATCCCCACTGCATGGAGGGCTTCCATTGTCACTGGGAATAGATTCCTGCTTTTCCCCCTGGCTGTCACACTCCAGCCTAATCTTTAGATTAATAGACCACACATTATTTTAGGAGAGCTCTCCCTGGTTTATTTTAGTGCCATCAACACAGTCAACCACGTGCTGACTTCTCAGCTCAGCATCCCGGGATAAAAAGTGTTTCTTCTCTCCCACACCCTTCATCTTGCATGAGTTTAATTTCAAACAAATCTGAACAGATGAAAAAAAAAAATAATGATGAAACCCAAAATATCACCCATCTGCTTGAAATGCTTCAAGGTTTGAACACGGGGTATTGAATATTTCCTACTGTTTATTAATAGATAATAGCAAATGGAATTTGTTAAATAACTTCAAATAGCATTCTTAGGGAAAAAAATTAGCATTTCTTTCATCAAATGCATTTTCTATTATTTACCAGCTCATAGAGTTAGTTTTAATAAGTAACTTTAATAATTAACTTTAATAAGTTATGCCAACAGTAAATAGTTCACCCTAAATTCTATATTGAATGCAGCAGACCCTTACTAATTCACATTTTGCTAATCCTCACACTTTCTAACACACAAGAACCTCTCCCTTCACCTCCTGTCTCTTTGCAAAGATTTAATATCATAATGTTTCAGTGACTCCTCAGCCTGTTGGAATCTCATTATTTATACAGCATAAATAATTAAACTAGACCCTCTTTTTAAAATTAAATGAGCCATGGATTTCTGAACTAGTTACCTTAGTTATAAATTGTGCCAGGAGCTGATCTTCTCTCACATGCAATTAAAGTGCTCACTGACCTCTTGCACTGAGGCTCCAGAATAAGGGAATTCACCCAAGCAAGAACAGACTGGATGGGATGCAATATGGACAGTATGGACAGGGGAGTGCTTAGGATTTTTTTTCCCCACTCTATTTTTTTGGAAGCCAAAAATCACCCTTTTATGGTGAATATGTGCCCAGGTGGTTCTGCTGCTCACTCAATAAACTCACTGTGTCACCAATTGGGGCTGTGCTCACGTTCTGCACCCAGAGGTACTGGTGGAAACCTCAAATTTTTCAGTAAGAGAATACTTTTCCCCTTGCTCTTACTTCCCTGTTGTAAGTCCATCATCTAACAGAGAGGTTGTTTTGGAGAATAGTTCCAATAGGTGTCTGTAATTGCTATTTTTTAGGTAACTTGTTAAAAAAAAAAATTTAATTTATCATTCATACCATTTCTGTGCATATTTTAAAATAATAAAAAAATAGGTACACACCATAAAAAAGCCCCCTGGCCAAAGGGCAGTGCCCTCCCACCCAGGGAGGGTGTTTAGTTGTGCAGGGCAAGTTTGAAAATTGAGATGCACAGCCTGTTTTAAACCTCATAGAGGAATTTTTTTCCGAGTTACCTGAATAAACCTCTGCTTAATCCCTGGGTGATGACAGAATTTCTCACCTCTAAGCTTCGTGTGCGAACAACCCAGCATTTGGAAATCCTGATTAGCCACAGAGTCAGTCAGAGGGGCAGAACCA
Source organism: Pseudopipra pipra (assembly GCF_036250125.1). NCBI lineage: Eukaryota > Metazoa > Chordata > Aves > Passeriformes > Pipridae > Pseudopipra > Pseudopipra pipra. The sequence goes on along the minus strand of NC_087558.1, from coordinate 3,174,146 downwards.
AACAACAGGCCAGGCTGGGGAGCTGTTTGTAGGGAACACAGCTAAATAAATAAATAAAACACAGTGCAGCCACTTGGGCTGGCGTTGGGGACCAAAAAACATCTCTAAAATAAAAATATCGCTCCTAAAGCTGTTTAATGTCTCAGCAGGGCACAGGGTTGAGTGTTCCTGAATATTGACAGTATGAATATACTGCATTTGTGCAGACAAAGCTGCAAATGAATTCAGTTTGCATTACACAAGTGTAATTACAATGCCTTGCCCTCTTTATGCATGTGTTAGCTGCAAATAAATGAGTTGTGTTTGATGTTTTCCACTGCACCACAGATAAAAGATCAGGAGCAAACAGCAAACCCATCGCTTTGATCCTGTGTTGAAACACAGGGATGCAGATTAAGGTCTAAATCCAATTTTTCTGATCGTAGCAGTGCTGAAGGAAAGGTGTGTATCTCGGGTTTTTTAATTAATAAATAAAAGGAGTGAGAAGAATCCATTTTTTTTCTTGTCAGAAATAATTACTTTCTTGCCTCATGGTCAGCAGAGAACGTTTTGCTGACAAGGAACCAACAATAAAAACACGCTCACAAAACTCAGAGTGATGTGGCACAGTGGCTGCTGCATTTTGAGGGTAGGGAAAAAAAACACCTTCTCCTGTTCTCTGTTGCAGGTGGTTCATTGCATTCAATCAGACAAGCACTGATACATTTAAAATTCAAGGGAACAAAAATACAGATGGAGATTTTGTTAACTGTTTGGAGAGAATTCTTGGTCCTCACAGCAATAGCTGCACACCTGAGAAAGCAGAGGGTGAGAAAAATCAGTTTATTAAAAGTGTAGGAACTGTAGCAAATTAAAAGAGCATAAGAAAAGAAAAAAAGCAAAACAAAACAAATAAACCCCCAAATACTATTACTTTTTTTTTTTCAATGAAAATGGGATTAAGCTTGAGAGTGCATAAATTTATGCTTATTGAGAAGTGGGAAAACATACTAAAGAGCAAAAAAGGTATGAGAAAAAGATTGCCAGACTACCTTAAGGTTTTAGAAATAATATCTAAGTTAAATGTATAAAACAGTTAGAGAAGGAAGGTTTTGTTACCTTCAATTCATTTCAGTGCTCTTAGAAGATACTAAAATACATCCAGAATAGAATAACACAATTATTCCGGGAGATCAATGGAAACTTTCTCCATCAGGTTGTTTTAGTCACCTTTGCCTTCTGGATATTGACTGAAACACAATAAATACATCAGCAAAATAGATATTTTTGAATTTAAAGATCCCCAGTGAAAGAGAGAAAGTTTAAAACAAAATAACAACAGGCTTTGTAGGAACATTTTATAAATTATCTACTTCTTCTTTGCTACAAGTTACTCAGCTGTTCCATCCTTCATTTATAGCCACATTTTTTTCAGCTGTTTTGTCACTGAGAACAGAAATGTTTTCTCTTTGCAGTGCCATGCCAGCTCTTCTTTATTCCTCCTGATCCTTTATTTTAAAATAAACCAGCGAATCTCTAATTAAAAAAAGTCAAAATGCGTGATTAATTACAAATCAAGAGTATTCTGAAAGCAGGAAAGAAAATAAACAACTGTGGTAAAGTGAACAGATGAGATTACAAACTGAATTGCCATCATTAGCATTATGAGTCTGATAATTAGTTATTAGAATAACAATACATATTTAATATTAATATGAGATAACACAAGTGTTATTACGGGGACAGGAGAAGAAGATGAACTTGGAAGGTTCTAGTTAAGGATAATTGGAGTTGGACTGCCTGCTAATGTCTAGGATTGACTTGCAAGGCTCTTGTGGAGATAATTCTGATTTTGTGGGCAGACTCCTGATTTTTTAAAGCAGAAAGTGGCCTCAGTTATGTCTTCACATTGCAGGATTCAGCATAACAAAGAGGATCAGCTACTCCTGTAGTTCCCTTTCAGACAGTCTTCTGTATGAATAAAACTCTTATAAAATAAAGTCTTATCTTTGCTCACAGTAAAGTATTCTGTTCTTGATGTAACTTCCACTGAAACCAGCAGGAGTTTGCTTATTTTGCAGTAATTAAATTAATTAATGGGGATGTTGTCATGTTACCTATGAGTACTGGTACCTTCTGCAGGCCATTTTCCCCATCCCTCTGCTGGCAAAGCTGTAGAGATCCACTAATTTCAGACCTCTAAGCAGGATTCTGCCACCAAAAACCCGTCCTAACTCACCAGTGCTCCCAGAAAACAGGGATACCACAGTCCCCAAGTGGAAGTTTGAAGGACTGACCCCCCACAATTTCAGAAATCTTGTATTTTCTGTCAAGCAACACATGATTTCTGGTTTATTTGATGAGACTAAATCTGGTTTTATTGTGGGATTCAGGCTCTAAAATCTCACTGGATATAGAAAGAAGATATTTAGAATTATGTGTATATTGAAGACTGGCATAACTTGCTCTGAAGACTATGAGCAAGTGGAATGGCCTTTTATTACTGAAAAAGGCATTGATCTCGCTAATTCCCAATAAGTACAATAAAGGTGAGGGTATTTAAATGATATATAAAAACTGAATACAGGGTAAAACAGTGTTTTTCCATAGTTCTTCTAATAAGTTATAGTTTATAGGGGTGTAAGATCAGGTATCACAGCTGGGACTGAGCAAATTTAAGTCAAATAAGGGAATTATGATGAGTTGCCAGGTTACACAAAGCAAAAACTGAGCCTAAACTTTGATATAATAAATAGAAAACTAAAGTCACTCCAAAGCTGGGTTATTTTTTCCTCTTAACTTTGAGTGGTTTTGCTTGGATTGGAGAACTAGAGAATTTAATCGAAACAATTGTATAGTTGGTTCCATTTAATGGCTCTTATACAGTCAAATATACATTAAGAAGAAATATGTTAAGTGCTGATGTGCTGAATCTACTGTACAGGCAACGTTTAATTGCAAAAGGATATCATTTGGAGTGACTGCTATTTCCCTGCCTTCCCAAAATGAACCTCCCAACAAAATAATACAGAGTGTAAGCAAAACTGAAGATCAAAGATCTAATTTCTAATTCAGGCAGGCATTAAACATATGCTTAACTTTGACCAAATGTGTAAAGCCATTAACTTCCAGGACCATAAAGAAGTGCTTAAAGTTAAATGGGTACTTAGGTTATTATTCACACAGGGTTGCCTTCTTGAATCTTACTCCCCTACCAGTATTAGCAATTTCTTTAGCAGCTGGTCCCACTGATAACCAAAATAAAACCCCAAAAAACCCTGTTCCTGACCATTAAAAAGTGGCAGAACCTGGTTCTCATCTGTACATATGGATTTAATGGGTTTTATATTTATAATTGCTTTTCTTTTTTTTTTTTTTGCTGTGTTAAACATGAGCAGAGAAAAACTGGGCTGTGCTGCCTGATTGTTAAAGGCAGGCAGGTAGTTGAATATTTGTGCCTGTAGTTAATTGTGAAAGCAAATGAGAAGCTGCCTTTAAAAATCAGGTCTTATGTTTTTGGAGACTCTAAGAAAATAGGAAGCCTGTACAGGAATTTGACCTAACACAGGCCAGAGTAAAATTGCTTTATTTTATTTTCAGAAGACTAAACTTAAGAGAAATCCAGGCTTAAAACCTTGATTTTCAGCCCTAAAAATTTCTCTACTGACATGGACTGGGGAGAACACTATTAAAACCTGAATTTCATACAGAAAAGAGCTAGAACAGTGTCATGATGGTTAATAAATGGGTTACTAATCTAAATCAGCCTTGAAATAATAGACCTAACATTAGTTTCTATTTCCATGTATTCTTTACTAATTGAAGGAGATGATGGTTTATTTGAGTTAATCATTTTCTCTCCAATCATCTCAAAATCAGACCTTGCATTTTGTGTTCTGCCACGTTTTGATTCCCCCACACCACAGACCCAAATCTTCCCCTTGACTTTCACTTGTTTCACACAAGCCCGGAATCAATTCCAGCTTATCAGTATCAGACAAACCACATCTTATCAGGGGAACTGAAAAATCCAGATAAAGTAACAATTTTAGCAAGTTTGGAGACATGTAGCTATTTTAGGCAAGTTACACCCTGTTGGCATTAAATTATTCTTGAGCACTTAGGAATTTTAGTCAAAAATTCCCCCTTAGTTATACAGGGATGCCCTCCTTGTTTTCAAAACCAAACCGCGCCACAACCTTACAACCTCCCAACACCAAAAACTCCTCTGGGAAAATATGTGCCCTCCCTCACTTACAAAATAAGGATATTGCCTGGATTTCATGTTTTCTGTAATTGTTTCAGTGATTGCTTCAGTCTGCTCTTGGAGAACAGGCAAACAAAGATGGAAAGAAGGAGTTTAAATGTAAAATTTTATGTTGAATTTTGCATTCCTTAAGTTCCCCTACTGGGATTTATTGCTCACTCCTTAAGTATAACCACAAAATCTCCAACCCCAGATAAAAAGTCAGTAGAGATGTGATTGCCCTGATCCTTTCCTCTCTCTCTCTCCAGCTCAGCTTTAGTTGCCAGCTGGCCCTTCCCTCTTTGTTTTTTCCAACGAACAAAGTGTTTAAAAATCCCAAACCAAACAAACCAAAGAGGCAGTGACATAAAAACCAGGATCATAGCAAGAGGGATGGGAAGAACAGCTGTCCTGCTCAGCCTGATGCTCCCACGTCCATCTGCAACCTCAACCATCTGCAAAGGGAAAGGAACTGCAGGGGAAAAAAACCCTGAAGGAACAAGGGCTGGGTTTGCAAAGGAATAAACATCCCAATTTCCCAGCACAAACAACAGGTTTGGAATGTCATCACCCACCAGAGGAGGAGGATTTCTCTGTCAGACCACCACAGGGAATTCTCTATATATTGTAGGGTGAGGGAACTTCCAGCAAGGACTGAGTCACCCCATCCCCAGTCACACACCAGGCACTAATCTAACCTGAGGATTAGCAAAATCAACTGGAAGATTCTATAGGGTGAAAATCCTTTAAAAGAAGTTTCTCTGAAGAGGAAAAAACCTCAGCTTCTCCACCTGAAACTTTCAGCAAATTGGACGAGTTCTGAACTCAAACTAACAGGGGATGGCACTGAAATAAATTTCCCTGGCCTTTGCCTCTCTGAACTCCTATAAAATCTGTAGCCAAGGTTGCAACCTGATAGAATACACAACTTTTTTACAAGAGTAAATATTTTTTGGAGTCCAGAAAAATCTGCATATTAAGCCCAGGATAATCCTCTTGGATGTTTCGCAAACCAGCCTAAATTCAAGTCTCTTACCCATTTTGGAAAGGACTTCTGGAAAGATTAATAAAAGCACATTTTGCCTCCAACAAATCCTAGTATGGATTGTCTAGTTATCTGAAAATATGCCTTGCATTTGAACCCTCCTGTGAAGTATTTTGTACCATTTATTTTCCCTGAAGTCTTTATTAGAGCAGACATTTAAGGTTTTTAACAGAATTGACTTTAACCGGAATTTATTGGCCATTCTTCCTCTACACAAACACTTTTTAATTTAAAAGAACATGTTTTTTACAGAGAGGTTTCAGCCCAACTGTTGTTTGTTTGTTTTTTTTTTAACTTAGTGAAAATCCTTTGAAATGCAGTTGTACTTTTTACTTAAGGAGAAGTTATTCATGTGAGGAATGGCAGTAGGTCTAAGTCCATAATCCTAAATAAAAGGTTAATTCTTGCAACGAATCATAGAGTGGCTGTTTGGCTAGTTTTGCTTTCCTAAAGCAATTTCCAGAGATATATTTACTTTGAACAAGAATTACTCCCCAAGAGATAACTTTTTCTTTTATTGGAAGTTTCATTTAAATAAGAGCGAGACGTGAATATTTGGAAGGCAGCACATGTTTCTGAGACAGTTCTCTTGCAGGTTGTGGATGATTCACAGGAAAGAAATCTTTTGATGCCTTGCCAGAATACAAAATGCCAGGTCCTTCCATGGTGCAAGTGAAAGGAGCTCCATTTCCCTCAGCACACATTTGGAGCAGCAGTCTGGCTGATATTTGCTTTTGTAGATATCTCTCACCCAACTGTCTTCATTTTGAACGGTCTTCTTTGAGCAAAGGACAAAAATAGCAGGCTCAAATACCTGACATTGGGCAGAGAAAACTTTGGAATTATGGAAATGTGGGTACAAAAAGAGTCTGATGATGTTTGAGTAGAGTTCATGAGTGAGGTCTTTATATAAATAGATCATAATGTCAATATTTGAAAGACGGTCTCAGATCTTAAACTGCTTTTCTTCAGTGAAGTTCACTTTTAAAGACTATTTTTAAGGACTATTTTGCTGGCGTGCATTGTAACACTTTTGTAATACAGATTTTATGTGATCCAGGTGCTAAAGTCATGATTTAAATATTATGACATTTATTATTAATATATACTGTCATTTGCTACCTGAAAAAAGTAATGCTACCTCATGAATAAAGTATCCTGGCGAGATAGCACCAAAATAATAACAAATTCCCATGTGAAAAGAGCTTAAAAATTAGGGCTAAATAATAACATGTTATTAAGGACGTATTCTGGTCCTTAGCAGTAAACTAAATATTTCCCAGCTAAAGCCTAAGAAAAATAAGTATTCCAATTACAGATGGAAGAGAAGTCACAAATCCCTTGGAATCTCTCCAGCAAGGGGTTTGCCAATGCTTATAACAAACAAGTGGGTTTTACCTGAAAGAATTGAAGATTAAATCTGATATATAACTGTGAAATAAATAATACAAGCATCTTATGAGTGCTTACAGGATAAAGTCTGAGCTGTTGTCTGGGTAGGATTAATAGCAAAGAGGTTATTTCGACGATCGGTGGATAAGAATTTAAGATTAGTTATTCATACTGGAAAAGTGTCATTTGGCATCTTAGTTTTTTTTCCCAGTCTTGCTTTTGTCACAAAACTTCAGCCAGTACAATGGGACGTGTCTGTATTTTCACTTTAATCTGAGAGGAAATGTCTCAGGGTATCTCCCACCCATCTCTGGGATGAATCTCCTCAGCAGCCAGAAGGATGTGCAATACTCACCCTCAACAACTTGGATTTCTTCAGAAATGATTCTGCTGAGATTCAGTTCTTCCAGCTCTGGTTTTATCTGCATATTTTATTATTGAGCTGTCTTTTTTTTTTTTTCTCCCTCTGTGACTTTCTATCTAAAAGTAATTGCTTAATTTTCTCCTGTGTCCCTCTAAAAGGGAACAAGGGCCTCTGCAGTTCCTCAGCATCTTTGCCAGCCTTATCTGGAACCTGGAATGCTTCGATTTCCTTCTTTGTCTCTGGATATCTTGGTTTGCAGCCTGAATGTTTCCTTTTAAATCAATTCTCACATTCTAAAGACAAAATCCTCCTCTTGTAAATGGCAACAAATGACTTGAATTTTTCCGTTGCGAGAACAGATAATCAAATTAGAATTTTCCTAGGATATTAATTCAATCTAGGAAGCATGATTAACCATTACACTGCTAAAAAAAAGAAGCCATATTTATTTATGTTACTTTGCTAGAGGTGGATACAGACCTGCAGGTTAATGCTCAAAGAATAGAACAATGCTTTGCTTTTTAAAATTAGACTGTTGCTGTGAGTGATGTGGAGAGAGAACTCAATTGTCAGGAATGCACCAGAGAATAACTTTTAGTCATTCTCAGTTATTTTTACACCTCTTGATTTCTATAAATAAGGGATAAAAAATTGACACCTCGTGCATTCGTGTTTCTATATTTAGTGCTGGGGAGGGTAAAAAAGAAAGAAAGGAAAAATATCATGGCAGTGAGCTGTGGGCAGTTTTCATGAGATTAATTTAGGAGATATTTCATAATTTTTGCCAAGCTTGCTGTTGGTATTGGCTTGTCTGAAGCCCAGAAACTCACCTTCCAAGTTCTTCAGACTCAAAGAACCAGAAATGTTGCACTGTTGGCAAAAACCAACACGAGCCTCTTTGTATGTTTTGAGCCTCGTTTCCTGCCTATTTCCTAAAACCAGAATTAGCAGCATGATAGGTTACTTATGCTTATAGGCATCTAAGCTTGGATAATATGTACCTGGAGATAAATTTGGCTTTGTGTTGCACGATGCTGGAAGAACTGCAACGTGGAGGCTGAGGAATAATTGAGGATAAAATCCTCAGGGGTGAAATACCTGAGGATTCTGCAGCTGCACGGGGTGTAGTAACAAGGGCTGGAGATGAATTTACAGTGTAGGAAATGAGATGCCACCCGAATTTGGACTGTGCAGTAAATAATTGTGAATGCTGAAATCTTGGGAGTGTTTTATGAATATCAAGCATTCGACTTTGGTATGCAGGAAGGGTCTGTGTCAGTGCAAGAAGGGCTTATTCAGACTATGAATATGCAGCAGCTGAACTTTACTCCTTTACTCGAGTTTGTGGTTCAGCATTTTTTCGTTTATTTTTCAGTTTTCCATGGTGAAAAAGCAGCTGGCTCGAGGATCAGCAGTCACCTTCAGAGCCTCTTGCCCTCTGTTTCCTAGCAGGGTACAGGTGAGGGTGGATCTTTTCCCTTCTAACAGAGCAGTGCTGGGAGATTTTGGTGTATCACAGTGCTGCCTGTGGGACATGCCGTGCATCCCGCTCCTCTTTAGTGCCTGCAGCCCTTCCCTGTGCCAGAATTTACTGCCTGGGAAGCATTTTATAGTCCCTTCTTCTGCTGTCCCTGCTGGCACAGCCACCTGGACTCACCTACCCTGCACCACACACCAAAGCAGGAGCCACCTTAAGGACCTGAGGGGTTGAATGAGGTCGTTAAACTGAGAGAGTCAGAGGACTCACTTCATTTAAAACTTTAAAACTCAAGCGTGTGAATCTTTATTTAGTCACTTAAGTCAAATGTTCTCGTTTCCAAACCCGTTTCAAGGGAAATTAAACATTTGGCAGTCCTAACAGTTTTGTCAGTCTGCAGACAGATATGGATTGCTTCATATCCTTACATTGTAAAAACCTCCCATTTTAATATAAACCTAGTACAAATTTCATTCTAGGCATTGATTAAATCAGCATGAATTTAAATAAATAAACAAATTATTATGTTGAATGAAAAAAATAACAGCTACTACAGAAATAAGATATGAAAAAAGTAATCCTACACTTTACATTAATTTGTGTGACATCATGTCTTAAACTTACCTAAAATAAGAAGAACTTAAGGAAAGTTCATATTGTTTTAACTAGATTTTTTATTTTCTTCTTTTTCAACAGTATTTCCTCACTTCAACAAGTGCTTCAACACAGAAGAAAAGCCTGTTAGTCACCAAACAGAAAAAAGTACTGATAACCTTGATCTCCTGAAATAAATTGTGGCCATGTGTGACATTCAGGTATTTTTATTATTGAAATTACCCCCAAAAATACCTGTTGCAGATACCAACAATTAGTGATAACGATTATGCAGTTTAAATTTCAGCATTTCTTTCTCTCTTTTTCCTCAGTGAATCCTCATTCCCCAGATAAGTAGCCCATTGCTGCCACTGGGATTTTTTATGTAAAGTATTACAGGTGATGACTCAGAATTATCTGTTAAAATTAATTCTATTAGGAATATATTCGCTGGTTTGTTCTAAAGCAGCAATTTATCACATTTGAGTATAATACACTGATAAATCTCCGAGTCCTGACAAAACACCTTCCCGAGATTTATTTCTGCATGTTCCAACAGGCCAATTTGTATTTCCCACACATTCTGGGGTTCAGAGAAATGTGCTGTGGCTGATGTGGAAGTGAAGCCTGGAAAAGCTTGCTGGATAATTAAGTGATAATAGTACTATCTCACTGTTTTATGAGGCAGTAACACAGTCCCTGAGTGAATAAACCACGGAGCCGAAAGCCTGCACCGTTTATTCCAACGAGGGAACTGGATCATTGCCAGGAGCGTTGCTACAACAGCACCATTACATTGGTGTGCTATAAATGTTTAATTAAATCAAATTTGGGGTGGATTCCTGCACGTGGCACGGAAAATAACGTCATAGTTTGAGGATCAGGAGAAAGTGCCAATGGAGTCGCCGCTTTTGAGGCATTTGTGGGGTGGGATCCTCCTCAACGCACCTGCCTGGGGAATCAGGGGGGATTTCTGAGGTGCAAAAAGTACTGAAATGAGACAAAACACAGCTAGTGTCAGTGCAGTGGGATCCTGACATTATCCTCAGTGCTGCTATTGCTCCTCAATTTTAGAAATGGAGGATTAAGGCAAAAAAAAAAACCCTAAATAAGTTGTAAAGAAAGAAGCTGATGCTTTGGTTCCTGGTCCCACCTGATGGCTGTGACCAATGTCGTGCTTTTCTCTATAAAAGACAGATGGAAAGAACCCACACCTCAGAAATATTTGGGAAGTTATCCATAATGCCCAGTAAGGCCTGGGTAAACACTAACAGGGCACGGTGTGGTTCCTGAGACAAACCCCTGTCACATTCCATCCTGAAAGCTCTGCTGAGATTTCCAGACAAAGGTATGAATTTAATTTAAGTATTTGGATGCAGAGGCCTACTTGCACTACCAACTGGATGGAGGTTACTAATTCCCTTTGTATAAATGACCAAAGTGGTGTCAAACTCTCATGGCTTGGGTCAAAATCCGGCTTTTGAATGATGTAAAGAGAATGATGTGTGGTGATTGATCCCCTCACACCTCTTGCTGTACCTCACCTTGTACTCAGGGAATAAGAGAGGTAGGATGGCAGTAAACAGTGCACTTCTTGGCAGACTAAATAAACTAATAAAAATGCTACTCCCGCCACAGAAACCAGTTCAGACTTTCACTTCCAACGCAAGTGACAGTAAATATTTGCAAGCCAAAAGTATCAAACATCTTGCATCACATTAGTGCTGCAGAAATTAAGATAACGATATCAAACAAAACCAGAAACATACAGTAAAAGAAGTGTCTGATGCAAAAATTTAAATAAAAATAGAAATGCAAGAGGAAAAAAAAACAAAAATAAACTACCATTTCTGTGTTTCTGTAACTTCAGAAGCCCAGGCTACACATTCTGCTCTGAAGCTCCCAAGCTGTGAAACATTTGCAAGGGAAACACGAAATTAGCAATCAACACAACTGATTAAGACAATCAGTTGAAATGTTTTACTATAAAACATTTCAGCATTTTTAAACTGAAAAGTTAATGTGAGGATACTCATTTGAGATGTTAATTAAAATTGAATTAAAAATTGAACAAACTATTTCCTAACTAATCCTATTAAATACTTTTCTCATTGGAATCTGGTAAATTTAATAAACAAATGCTGTGAACATCACTTGAGTTTATATAGGAACTAGATACTTTTCAGTAAATCTGGTCTGATATTGGTGCTAGGGAAGGTCTAATTTTATACAAGAGTATAAAATCAAGATCAAGATTTGTTCTAGGCCTCACAGTAAAACTGAAAATAATGTCAGGCTTCTCCATAAAGAACATTTTGTTCAATGTTTATGCAAACAGTGCCAGGAAGGAGCCTGATATTGTTGTTATGGCAATATATGCAACTGCTCATAACTCTTATTTTTATGCTGTATTTTTTTCCTTACACACATTGTGGCTGAACACTGACACATATTCCCAAAATGCCAATAAGGAAATAAAAAAAAACAACACAAAAGCACATGGCAAAAAGTTGCAGAGAGGGATCAGCAATAACAATGAGGGTCTTCTTTTAGTTCCTCACATTTATTTTTATGCAGAATATTTGCATTAAATCCCATTTCCATGGTAGGTAACAGGAATGTGATATTAATGGCAGCTGGATGAGAAATGTATTGAAACACCACCAGCTAATTCCTAACAAAATGTGGATTTTTTAGGATGTGCTACAGGTAGATTGATGGATAGATCCAGCTGGGTTTCCCCTCATTTTTTTATCCATTCTTCCTTCAAAAGGACCACTGAGGCTAAAGGAGCTCTGAGAGCACAACCTGAGTCACATCATCCCTTCCTGGAGCCCTCCCAGCACCTCTGGGCAGCACCTGCATCATGAAGTGAAGGGCAGACAGAGCAGACATTCAGCACTGGAGGGGCTGAGGCTGCTGTGACACCACAGAATATCTTGGCTGGTGATCCCAGGCTGCTTCAGCAACTCTGTACTCAAAGGAATTTGTAATACAGAGCAATTTCCGAATTTACACCACTTTTCAACTCGTGGTTCCATCACCCTCTTGGCACAGTGAACCAGCTGATCTAATGAAGGGATAAAAGAACAGTTGCTCCATTTTATAAAATGATTATGTAGTTTCTCAATCAAAGAAATGAGAGATCAAAGGCCAGATTTAATTTTTTTTTTTAGCTTTTTGTTGTTTTGGTTTTTTTTTTTCCTATAAAGGAATTAAATATTTGACAAGTAAAATGGAATCTCTTGCTGGCAATCTTTCCTAGACCTTGCCCTCCAAACATTTCAAGTTAAGATAGAACTGTGAAAACCAAAATAAATACAACCACCCTCATCTTTTATTCCACCCTTCTTATCATTTCCAAATATAGGTTCAACTTTCTCTTCTGCCCTTGTGCAGTCGAGCTTTTTCATCCTGGCCTTTTCAGTTGAGCTAATCAGGACTTTTTTGTCGATGTTTTTTGTCCAATTTTCTGCATTTTCTCTTCTGCTTAATTGGAACCAAAATAGTTTGGATGGCTGAACTGAATGGCAGTAATTTTTGTCAATTCAGCATTGCACTGCTGCTGTTGCTTCCACACTAAATGGGAGATGTTAGAGTTCAAGCAGCTCATCGCTCCAGTTTTCTCTCTTGGCCAAGAAAATCTTTTTTTCATTTTGTAGCTTCCCAAAAGATTTTTGCTTAGCTGCTCTTTTGAGACATATTTGCAATCCAGAAGCTGATAGAACAAGCAAAGATGTAAATATTGTCCTGCTGGCAACCACAGATTCATTGAAATGGAAACGATTTATGCAAGAGAATCGTGTTTTGACCATTATTTGTGTCAGGAACGAGGAGCAAAAGCAATTTAAAGACAGGTGCTCTACATTTGTTTGTTTTACAATGTCTTTTTATCATTAAACTTATTTATATTCTGTATAACCTTTCTGATGCACAGAATGTAAAAGTGCAGTACAACAGACAGCGCACACACAGCTTTAAACATATCAGCTTCACAGAACTAAAACAATCCCCTCTATGGAAGGGGAGGGGGTGGGGGTTGATATTCACTCTTTTTAGCTTGTTAACGAAAAAAACCAAATTAAAATCACTTCGATATTTTAGGTCTGAAACTTTAAATGCCTAGCAAGCTCTAAAAGCCATGCCCCAAAACTGGGTTCCTCCCAGGCTGAGCTTTCATGCTTGAGCAGCCACAAGATGCAAATCATTCCTCAATGATTTGTATCATTGAATCAACTTTGAATCAATTTTGAATTGATCATTCCTCAGTGATTTGAACCACTGAATCAATTTTTTTATCATTTGCAGAAATAATTTGATTCCTCAAATCACCCCTCAAGGAGGGCTGCAGGATGCAGCTGCTGCATCCCAACTGCACCACAGCTCCTGTGCATCCTCACTCCCACTGTCCCCATAAAGCCTGAACATTTTAGAGTGTACCAAGTCCTTTGGCATTTCCCTAGGAACAAACATAGTTGAGCTTGGAGAAAAAAATAGTGGAGAACAGAGGAACAGGAATAATTTTCACCTGCTAACAAAAATGCATCATGCTGTGTTGAAATGAAGAGGATGGACAAAAGTTAGGAGAGGGTGAGAATAATCTTAACTTGTAGCTACTGAGATTCAGAGCAGAAATTTCAAGTGGTGATTGAAAAAGAAACCTTAATAACCAATCCCATTGTGCTGGTAGCAGCAAGAAGAGCTTTGTGCTCTCGAGTGGTCCTTGTGCAGAAGAGCCATCCAGTGCTGCTGCATTTTGCTTTGCTGAGAGCCTTGATTCCTCCTGCAGAGCTGTGGCTTCATGCTTGGCACAGAGGCTGAACTCCTTACAAATCACTCGAGTGGCTTTTCCAGCACAAACACGGGGATGCAGCAGAGCAAGTGCTGTAAACAAAAGCTTCTCTTCAGGGGGAGCTCAGCCAAGGCAGCTCTGCTGAAGCTGGGCAGGTTTCAGGTGCTGGGTTGTATCAAGTGGAATTTGGATCAAAAATAATAATATCTGAAGAGATGGAGGTAGAAGATTGGGAAAAGGACTTAAAGCTGCTGTCACAGTGCTGTCGTTTGTAGTCACACAAAGTTGTCATTTGGAACTTATTGCAGCTTAAAGGACCTAGAGGGGCTACAAAAAAGCTGGGGAGGGACTGTCAGCAAGGGCATGGATTGATAAGAGAAGGGGGAATGGCTTCAAACTGCCAGAGGGCAGGTTTAGATGGGATATTGGGAAGGAATTCTTCCCTGGGAGGATGAGGAGGCCCTGGCAAAGGATGCCCAGAGAAGCTGTGGCTGCCCCTGGATCCCTGGAAGTGTCCAAGGCCAGGTTGGACAGGGCTTGGAGCAACCTGGGCTAGTGGAAGGTGTCCCTGCCCGTGGCAGGGGGTGGGATTGGATGATCTTTAAGGTCTCTTCCAACCCAAACCATCTGGGAATTCTATGAATTTTTGGAGAACTTCAAGCTGGAATGAGCATTTTCAGCTCAAAGGGGTCAAATATTAATTCAGTCACTTTTTGGTGACATGAACTCATTTTTTCATGATAGAAATATTATTTCAATATATTACAAGAAGTTATAATGTTCTTTACAATTTCAGAATTTCAGCACCTTTATACTGCAGGTGTCAAAACCAGCTGCACAATTCTTTTATTTTAGAGCAAATATACTTCAAAATGTAGTTACTCATCCAGACTTTTTGTTTTGCATAAGAAAAAAAAATTATGTACCCTTAAAACAGAGCAATAAAATAAATTGCAGGTACTTCTTTTCTTGCAGATTTCAAAGTGAAGAAGTTCTGAAGAAATAGGAGTTGTGTTCCTTCCCAAAAATACTCATAGAGTCTGAATTTTTAACTCCCAGAGAATCTCTGTGATGTTAGTGTAGCTATATAGGGATGTAGGTACAGGAATATCTAACAAGGAGAGATGTGTGAGGAGGATTGAGGTGGATGGCAGAGATTGAAGCCTGGATGTTTCTGGCATTACCATATGAGATGCTCGGAGTTCTGTGCAGGGCAGGTGTCAGTGCTGAAATGGCAGATGGCATTTTTGGTGCGTCAGCATCATTAGTTAGAGCTTCAGAAGTCAAAAACTGGGGATGGGAGTCGCCCTGCAAAATCAGCTCTGCTTCAAAATAAGTGCTGGGAACACATTCTGTGACTGAGGGACCCACAGGACAGGAAGGATGTAAGAAACCATGGCTGGTACCTTCTGCAGATGCTGCCTCACAAGAGTCCTGCCTGAACTCCTCTGACAGGTCACCTTGGCCTGGATATTTGCTGAGGATAATTGGGATGGAGCTGCCACAGCCACAGTCCCACCAAAGGCCTGTCAATACATTTCTGCAGAGCAGGGACAGAGCTCTGCTTCCCCCTGCTCCTTCCCCGGTGACAAACCAGCCAGAAATGTTCAGCTACTTCACTGGAATTGAGAAGAATAAGTTAAAAATGCTCTGAAAATGGATATTATTAATGACTATTGTTGCAGTAAAGCAACTTGCTTTATTGGATTCATTTAGGCAGGGAATCGAATAAACTGAGGTTTTAAAGAAATTTTGCCATGTTTGAGAACAGACATTTGTATTTTTGCCACTCAGGACTAATCAGGTACAAATTTAACCCATGGTACTCAGAGCAGACTGAGCTGCAACAAACAACTACTTAATGTCCAATATTATTAATTCAACACAAGGAAGAACTTTCCCCCCTCCTCCAATTAATTAAAAAATCCACAATGATCATGCATTATGAAACCTATATTTTGTCTGTTAACAAAGAGCAGATTCAGAGAAACCTGGGAAGAGCAGGAGGGTTAATCTTGTCTCGTATTCTTTTTCCATCAGTGATGTTTGGGAAAAGCTTTGCTCCAGGTACTTATTTGGTGTCAGTCCCTCAGGTCTCTTTGTTGTAAATGTGATGTCCTTGGAGCATGGAGGGTAAGACTGGGCTGGAGATGAGAACACATGTCCCAGCACACTGCAGCTCAGCCTTTGGCCATTCTGCTCCCCTGCCCTTCACCCCACACAACAAAGGAAAGAAAGATCTTCAAAACTGGGAGAAAAAAAGCTGGTTTTGTTTACATTAAAATTCATGAACACATGGTTTGGCCTTTAATCTCCAAAAGTCACAGTGTTTGCTTGAAAGGACAGTTCCTCACCCAGCTCAGGTCAGTTTAGAAAATTCAGCAATTACAAAGACAAAAATGACCTTTTTTTGGAGCAAGTAAGAAGGGCTGGGGAGGTCTGATTGTCCAGCTCTCTCCTTTCTTTCTTCTCATCTCCTCAGCCTCTTTATTTCTCTCTCCAACCCTATAAGCCAGTTTTCTGAAAAAAAAAAAAAAGATTAACAAGAACATGTCTGGCAATGATGCTGATGACATGCATGTTCATCTTCATGCATCATTGTTATCATACAGTATATTCTCAGCTTTGTCTGCAGGCTCATTTATTTCCTAATTTGTCTCTGAGAACAGAAAACCTACAAATATTAGAGCTAAAATAAAAAAAAAAAATGAAAAATAGAAAACCGGACTTAAAAGATGTTATATTTGACTTGAGGGTGCTGGTAGAGAGACAAGATGAAATGTCAGATGAATAATTCCATACTTCAAAGGACAGCAAATTATTTGCAGGGGTTAGGAAGCACTGTCAGGTTCTTTCTCATACTCTGTGGGAAAAATATCAGATTTACTGGGAGCACATGAAGCATTTTTCCATGTTCCCTGAGGAATGAGGACACCAGCAGAGGGGGAAGATGGGGCATTGCTTCCCATGGCTGTGGGTCCAGGACGTGGTTTCAAAGGGAGATAAAACAGCACCATTTTCCTCTCCATCATTTCCCAACCCCACGTTTTGGGTGTTATGAAATGAAGGGCTCTGTTGCATCCAGGAGCAGGTGGTCACCACCTCTCAAAATAGCAGCACTCCAGTGTTGGATTTCACATCCCAAACAACTGGCTGGCTGTGTTAGTAAATGGATAAAGAGATGTGATTACACAGTCTGCATCCTCAGGACGCTTTTAGTACAAGGCCAAGGCCTTTTATTTTCATCACTGCACCGTGGCATTTCAGAGCCTGGACCTAATGGGGAATGACTGGCAGCCTTAATGATAAAACAATATTCCAAGCTGAGCTCATGACTCGCAATAACTGAACACTGCTCATGGGATAGCTCTGGGAATCTCCAGTGTGAGCAAAAAGAGTCCTGCAGTTTTCTCATTTAATTAAATTTAAATCTATGGGGACTGACAGTGCGTGTCTCGGGCTTATGCTTTTTTTTTTTTGACTCGTTCTTTGCAGCTTAATGTCATTGTGAAGTAGTTTTTAATCAACAGACAGACTCAACTGGAAATGAAGCTGACACCTTGTTACCTTTATATCAGGATTTTTATTAATTGCAACACTAAGTACATGGAAAATATCTAAGATGACATGGAGTAATAAAACACCTGATGGTAGCACAGAGTTCAAAAGCACTTTATCATTTTCTCTTGTGGGTGACTTGCCCTTGTGCTTGCCTGGAATTTTTTACTGGGAGGGCTCACTTTCACCTGGTTTTATTGTTGCAAACCAAATTATTAAGGGGTATATTCTACACCAGAAAATTGGGGTATTTTAGAAACATCTTGTTTCTAAAAATTCATGGTAGAACCACATCTGGTTTCTAAAATACCTCCAACATTTTTCAGTTAAAGGAGAACTGCTTTCAGTGCTGTTTCATGGAGAAACACTATTTCAATGCACTGGAACGAGTTGTAAACATAGATATAGATAGAGATATAAATATAGAGATAAAAAAACACCTGTACCACATGAGTCAATATTTCTTAGAACCAGTTTCTGCTGAACCATTCCTGAACTGCTGTGCTGAGGTGCTCCTGACTGGAAGCCATGTAGCACTACAGCACAGGGAATGAAATTAGTCATGTTGCATTAACACAACGTAAGTCAGGAATGGTGCTAATTGCTAAATCCAGGACCTTTTAAATTTAGCATTTCTAGGCACAGGAAGCCAGCAAGGGATTGTTTCATTTAACAGAATGCTTTTTAATGTAGGGAAACCCTTTAAAATTACCTCCCCAACACAAATCTGGTTCTATAACAAGCTTCTGAAAACTGAGTGTGCACAGAGTTGTTCATTAGAAATCCAGACAAGATGCCAAGAAGCAGCTGACAGTTCATTTCCACTCTCTGTGCTGTGGCCTCTCTCAACTTCTATTTACTAATTAGACTATTCATGGACACAGAATGGTTTGTGTTGGAAGGGACCTTAAAGATCATTTTCTAACCCCCAATACCTTCCACTAGCCCAGGTTGCTCCAAGCCCTGTCCAACCTGGCCTTGGACACTTCCAGGGATGCAGGGGCAGCCACAGCTTCTCTGGACAACCTGTCCCAGGGCCTCCCCACCCTCCCAGGCAAGAATTTCTTCCCAATATCCCTTTTAACCCTGCCCTCTTTCAGTTTGAAGCCATTCCCCCTTGGCCTGTCACTCCATGCCCTGCTCAAAAGTCCTTCAACAGATTTTTCCAGCCAGGCCCAATGTGGTAGGAGGCAAAAAGCAAAACAAAGGGCTTTTCCTGGTCCTCCTGCTCCTCTGAAAAGCGTGGAAAATTTCTGACAGGAGACACGAGACTGGTGAACCTGGGAGGCATCAAGAACAACAACTGTGAACAGGAACAGAGTGACAAAAGTTGGACAGAGCAGGAGTAAATGGAGAGGAGAAGTGGGAAATTGTGGCTGAGGAAAGGAGGGGGTGATGGAGGTACAGACAGAAAGGAGAGAAGGAGAAGGGAGGGAGCCACACTGTGCTCTGCAGAGGGATAATTGCAACACTTCAAAGGCACTTTCAAAAAACACAGGGAAAACATCTGTGGAGATACAAAAGTAAAACAAACCTTCACAAAATTACAGAAGGGCCTAATTAGAGGCAGCTGGAGTAAGGAATTAACAGGCATTTACCCCCTGCAACACACACCTCTGCAAGACCCAGGCAACTCATTGCTGAGCTTCAGGGTTTGTTGGGTCAGCAAATAGCTGAGACCTGGCATCAAACACACATCCCTACTCCCTCTGGTTCACACTCACTGAGGTTTCCTGGTGTTAAACTGCCAGCAAAGCAACATCCTTCCCTCTTCCCAGCCTCCTGTCAAGCCACACACTGCTTGGTTCTTTCCCCCCATTCCTCCTGCAAGGTACAGGCTGGGAGCTCGAGAATTAAATAGGGAAGCAGGGGTCTGGTTATAAACAAGATAAAAGGAGGGATCAACCTTTTTTTTTTTCTGGTGCTTCTTTAAGTTGTAAAGGAGAGATTGGAGTCCCTCTTTCCATGCCCATGTTTTGCTCAGAGCCTTATCCAGTAGAGATGCCGTGGCTGGTTCAGGTTGTGCTGCTGAGAGACGGAAATATCCAATTTGTAGCTCCTTGTGTGTCCAAGAACCTCAAACTGGCTGTGTTTGGGCAGCTCTGCACGTACCACTAAGGAGACAGGTAAGTGCCCCAGGTTAGGAAATCTTTCTCTGTGTGTTGGAATGAACATGGATTTTATGTTGACAAAAAACCCTTTCCAAATGTTTCTTTTTTTGCTGGAGCAACAAACCTAAACTTGTGCTGTGGATGCTTAAACAGACATTCTGCAAGCCAAGAGATGTAGGATGGACCATGACACCTCAAGGGCAGCACCAAGAATTAGAATCATAAAAGATCCCAGAATCGTAGAATCATGTCATAAAAGGCTTTCCCCCCCCATTTACTTAGGAATAACAACCTCATTTTGAAAATTATGCAATTAAAATTAAAAAAAAATTCAAGAATTAGATGCAATATTTATTGACTACATTACAGAGCAGTGAGAATTGTATCAACTGAAGGTGGCAAGATACAGTGGAAAAAAATAGTGTATTGTAGTGAAAGATGATGTCAGAGCAAATAACCATGTGATGTGATTTAAAATCCCATGAGTAACTCTGCAAGCTAAGGAATGCTTGAACTGAGTGTTTCTAAGCAAGCAGCTGCTTTTTCCATACACATTCTCTATTTTTGGCATAATACATAAATCAATGTCAAAACAGAAAGATAAAATGATGCACACTTGAAGTAAAACATAAAATTACCTCTTTATGGGCTATCTGCTTCTTAGGTGCTATTTAGAAAGCATAAAATAAAGTAGAATAGCTGTTTTGGAGCTGCCTAAAATGCAGGAACGGAGGAGACAAATTTCAGAGATTCATCTGAACCAACTCCCAGTTGGTTAAAGCCAGGTTTGGTCTGAGCATCACCTTGTGATTGTCATGAAAATGTACAATTCCTCTTTCTTGGACAATAGAGGTCAAATCTGCTTGAATATTTTATTCCTAGAGAGATCAGAAAATACTTTGCCTTCACCTGAAGTCCAGAGAGAGGGACAATTCTGATTTTCCCACAATCTGGATGTCATCCAGATCTTGGAAACTAACGTTTGATAACTCGAATATGAGCGTTAATATATTGTCTGAGTCTCTGGGAATTCTAATGGTGTTAGGGACAAACAGATAAGAACCATCATTTCATGAATGGAAATCCCCACATTTTTATATTCACTTAATCTCTTGGAATCTGCATCAGAATACAAGTAATAAGTAAATAAAACTTCTTTTTCACAACAAACTTTGCAAAAAACGCCTCTCTTATGCTAACTCTGGGCTAATATAACATCACCCAGACAGGCTTTTTCTGCAAATGAAACTTTATTTCTCTGCTCTCTGTCCATTTTATCCACTAAAAGCAGCCAAGATGAGATAACAGCATATATTTGATACCTGATCATCAGAGATATGAGGACATTTATCCAGGGAAAGTCTCAACAACGATAAAGGACTGAACTAATATTGTCTAACCTATTGTTGGTATCCTATGAATTAGTGGAATATTCAGCCAGTTTGTCTGTGTGAACATTCTCTTCTACAGTGCACCCAAATATTGAGGGGAAATCATTCTACAACACCAAAAAACCAGCACCAAAACCTGCTGCAGGACTCCATTTATGGAATGTTTTAGACCAAACTTTCTTAACAAAAGAAAGCAAAAGTTACCCATGTCTGCAGTTCCACTCTGAGACTTTTGGGAAATATTAATGTACTGATTGTGCTGCCCATAATTCACATCTTTTTGATGCCATTAGAAATAAATGGAGTCTGTAAGGAGTTTTAGGTCTTAAGGAAAATATAATATTTTCAGCCTTTGGAGCCTTAGGAAAGTTATTTTTTACAGAACATTATAAGATATTTAAATATAGAGAAAAATCACTTTATGAGATCTGTTTCTTTCTTAACTGTAAGAAATATATATATTTTTGAAAGGTTGTCTATTTAGAGTCTGATTTGTAGATATCTCATCTCCCTACCCTTTCTCTCCTGTGTGCCCTCATCTTCTGTGAGGATGATAAAAGCTGCACCTGCCACAGTTACATTCTCTTCAAACCCAGCCTTTTTAACACATTATAGCTATAGGTCATAAGTCTTTTAACTCTTTCTTTTCTAAAAGAGAGTCAAAAAAATAATCTAATTATTAACAGTATATCATGGCTTTATACTTATATCTGAAGACTTCCATGTTTTTTTGGGAATAATTTTTGAACAGCATTAATATCAAGGACAATAGTTTCCTATGAGGAGCAAAACATGATTTTAAAAATGCAAGTTAAAAGAAGTTAAATCAGGTCCTGCTTAGAAGATAGCTGATTTTATTTAACATCAGCCTTGACTGCCTTCTTATTTCCAGCTTATAGACACTCAGGAAAATAGAAAATGTTGGAGCTGACAAAAACCAAAGGTTAATGCCCAGGAAGAATGGCTGGAGATGGCTGGGAATACACAGTTCCATGAATAATGTACAGGCCTAATTCCACCCACCGGGCTGACATTACAGGTGACTTCAAAGGACTCAACAAGTGCAGCTGCTGAAAATCCACACAACAAGCTGAGCATTTTGCTGTAAATTGAAGATTTGCTTCTGAACCAGGCACTAGCTTGGAGATATGGAAACTATATGGAGATATATGTTTCCACCGTATCCAGATTTTGCTGTGTCTTCTGAAGTGAACAAGTCGATAGACACGTTTTTCACTTTTTTCTGAGTCAGAAAACAGCATTGAAGAAAACTGCTATTTTTCCTATTACAGCAAACTCAAGGTTTTGTAACATCAATTTGAAATAAATAGTAACAAAAAAAAGAAATCTGGTACCCAAGCACTAAAACCAAATAAGAACATGCTGTTATTTTCAAAATTCTTCTCGTTATAAATCAATGCCAATTAAACCTCAATATATGTGTTAATCTCAGAAACAAGGAACAATTGTTTCGCAATTGCTTGCTGCTGCATGTGCACATTTCTCCTCTCTGAAGTTAATTTGTAATTATTGTGAAGTTTAGAGCAGTTTGGAGGGAAGGTGCAGAGGCAGCTTTGTACATCTTCGTAAATACCTTTTTTTCAGGTGCAGCATCTGTTGCTAAGCTCTAAATACCTATTTTTCAGGTAACGTTTTCTCATCCATGGCAGGGCTTAATTTGTTCTCATGTTTCAGATGTCCCCTATTCTTTAAAATATCAGATTACTGGGTTGTTAATTTTACAGTTACCAGCTGGCCTTCCCACCCCTTTGTGAAGGCAAAAGCTGCCTGTTTCTTCTTGCAAACGGCCTCATCTCACCCAAACTTCTCAAAGGGAGAAGTTGCTGCTGCTCGTTCTGCTCTTAAATAAATAAAGAAATAAAGCAATAGGACCCTACAAAGTGATCATTAGCACTTAATAGCCTTAAAATGTATTTTCGAATGTAAAAGCCTGCTCTGTAATGAATAACAAAGGAAGTGTAATGAAAGTACAAGCAAGGAAGGAGTTTCCAGAGACAGTTGGTATCTACAGCAGAGATCTACTCGATTCAGTAGCTAATTGCTAATTCGATGTCTAATTGCTCAGTATCACATTATGCACTTGTCTGACTTGCAGCAGCAGTTCAAACAGCTTTAGTGAGGGCTCCTTAATGGCACAGTTCCCTTCCTCACGTGGCACTAAATGTAATTATTCCAGATGCCATCTGGAATATCACACAGATATGAGCAGCATCCCACCACCTGCAAAACGTTCAGCTGCTTCCTGGGCACTCCCAGGACCTTTTCCCAAGTGTGCTGATTTAAAGGTAAACCAGCAGGGGAAATGAGGCCAACTCAAAAGAGAGATTATAAGTCAGAATAACAATTTAATAAAATAATACAATAAATACGATTATACGGACAAACAATTGGTTTTCACCCACAAAACCCAAATGTATAACCCAGCACCCTGGGGCATGAACAGAGTGGTGTTCTTTGGGCCCCCTGAGCCCAAAGTAAAAGGAGAGGGGAAAACCTGTTGGTGAGAGTGCTGGTGCAGTCTGGTCAAGAGTGGTGGTGCAGTCTGGTTGAGAGCGGTGATCTGCAGTCTTCCTCTGGATCCCACAAGTGGTTAAAAAAGTCCCAAGACCCCAGGATTATATATCCTCCAGTTCAGGCAGGAATGCCCAGAACCTCCCTCAGGGCAGGGAGTTCCACAGTGGGTGTGAGGACAGCAGCATCCTCCTGTCTCACAGGCCTCTGAACACCCAGTTTATAGCCTGAGGGGTCAGGGGTGCTCTGGGCAGAGGGTGTAAATGCTCTATTGATAACAGTTTCTGGGCAATGGCATGGAAGGCTCTAGAATACACAGTTTTGGGTTACACCCATCCAGTGATGAACTGGTCCCAGCTGTTCTAACTAGGACACCAAGGAAGGTGCTGCTCCTGCTGGGCCAGCACAGCACCCACCCCACACACCGAATCCATCACCCTGCTATTGCCTGTCCAAGAAGGCACAAGGCAAGGCCACCCTTTGGCCCCTCCTCAGTGGCATCTGGAGAGAGCAGCACCTCCCTGACACCACACACGACCCTGTGCTGCTCTCCAATGAAACTTTAATAAGGACTATTTTCTCTCCATTATTGTGTGTAGAAAGTTATGTCCTCATAAAAAAATTCCTGGTGCAAGATACGGGTTCACACCAGTCACACAATTTATATTATAAATTAGCTGTGCTAAAACATTGCAAAACTTTGGAACAGCTTGGAGAGTTTGGGGGCTGTTTCAAGGAGAACTCTGCAACTTCCCACAAGCAGGAAACATTTTCCAGGTCTGTGTTCTACCTTTCAAACATTGGAAAACATTTCAAAGGAGCACAGACTACAAGCGTTGCAGGTAAAGCAAGGCAAGAAACATCCACAACTTGCTGAGCATCACTGTGTTCAGATATATCTGGTAGTCTCTGTATAGCAATTTATGCTACAGCAGCCACTGCATAGAAACAGCATTTTGTATCCAATTTAAAAACATGAATGTTCTGTCCTTACCCTAGAGCTTAAAGACAATTTACAGAAGTAGGGCAGTATGAAGTATTGCCACAATAAACTATTGTTTTACTTCCCTTTTACAGCAAAAATTAGGGGAACACTGCAACTGTTGTCAAGCCTTAAAATATGTTTGCAATAAAATAGAAGCCATTGGCTTTCTTTAATTTCAATGGCTTTCTTCATTATTCAAAAGCCTCTTTAAATCTTTCATAGATTCAGATGTGATTTTTTAAAAAAAGAAATACATAATCCTTCAGCAATTAATCTGAGTCTCTGGCTACTGAAAAAATGGACATTGATGGTCTCTCACAGAAGAAGAAAGCACTTTAATACTTCAAAACTTGTTTATTGGTTCCTCTGTGTTGGCAGGAGTGTGAATATATTATAAAATGTTTTTCTGGTAATATTCTTCTAGAATAAATGAAGAAACGCCTTCTAATTAGTCACTGTGAATTAATTTGAAATCCATTCTAGTGGCTGGAGATTTACTTTTAATTGGACAAAAATGATATGTTCATAGAAATTTACTATCTTTTTAATCACATGAAACTCAGTAAAGAGTGAGGATCCAGGACACAGCGAGTTAACAGAGACAAGAACAATTACTTTCATGGCTGTTTTCAGTGAATGAAAGGAATTAACTAAATTGAATAATGTGTTAATACAACAGGTTATCATCTTTTCCCCTCAACAAGAGAAGCACAGAGCAGCTCTAAAAAAATCCAAGTTAGACTATTTTAATTAACATTAACAGCACTTCTCTACATGATTAGTCCCTCTGAAAGAAATGGAAATATCAGAGGATTAATGGAAAGGAATGAAACTGTCAAAATTCCAATCCTTAGACCCTTTGAGGAGGAGCACCGTGGATTTAGGAAGGCTGGGTTTGCTGGTTTGGGCACACCACGGGCACCAGATGATGGAGGTGGAAAGAAATTTCTCTAGTTGGCATAAAAATCAGTGAATTCAGCTACACATTCATCTCCTGCTTTTTGGACCATGATAAGGAAGGGACAGAAACTATTTTCAATCTGTGTAAACTAAAATAATGGAGAGATTTAGGAGTCTGAGAGTGGATTTAGTTAGAACAAGCCTGTAACTCCTCCAGCTTTCATCAGTCACTCTGCAGAGTGAAGGAGAGAGATGTCTCTTCATGGTCTGCAAACCCTCAGCTAAATGGTGTTTAGACAAACAGGTAATTCAAGTCTACCTGCTGACAAGCACAATTTTAAAGTGATCCAGATGTGGGATAGTTGTTGATGTCTTTGTGTGAAGCACTTGAAGGAATAACTTTTAAACAGATGGAGCAGGGGAAAAAAAAGTAAAGAAAAATAATAAAAAAAAACCAGAATGGGAGTTGACAGATATTTGGATTTTAGTACAGCATTTGACACTGTCTCATGAAATCTTAATTGAAAAATTAATTCAAGTCTGCTTGGCTGGAGACAATGGTGTGTGGATTGAATATTGGCTAAAAGACAAATGAAAAAAATGATGACAAACAGCTGTGAAACAAGATGGTTGGAAATGTCCAGTGGGGTAACACACACTGATTGTTAGTCTGGGTTTACTTCATATCTTCATTAATGATTTAGAAAAAGGACATAATTGAGATCTTAATTAAACACACAGATTATGCTCATTCTAGAAGATTTGAAATGTCAATAAGGAGAGTGAAATAAAAAGGTTTTGAGAGGAAGCGTGGGTGCACATTGGCCAAAACAGATTCAGCAAGGGAGGAAAATTATTTTACTGCAAACACAAAGCCAACAGAAAGCACAGAACCAATCAGAAGATGAACCAGCAATTTAAGAAATGGAATAGTAGTAATGGAGAAAAGAGTTGGAGGATGTCACAAGAAGCATAAGAAGTAAAATGCAAGTTTAAGATCCAGCACCGTTTGAATCCACTGGAAGCTCAGCCAAGGACTTCAAAGGATTTTGGCCATGGATGGCAGTCACAGAGCAGGAATTATCTGCAACCTTGCTCTGGCCATTGCAGGCAACTCTGAGAAATGCTCTCCCAGAAAGATGTTGCATTGGAAGGGAATCAGAGAAGAGACAGAATAAAAAATTAAGGGGTTTTGTGAGAACTGAAGTGGGAAGAAAAATGAAGAGAATTAAGCAGTTATAATTTGGCCAAATAGGGAATAAGCAGGAACACAATAACAGCTTTCAAGTGTCTGAGGACATAAGCCTGTAGAAAGGATAATAATTATTCACTCTGTTATATGACAGTAGAATTTTAACAGGTGAAGGGAATATATTATAAGGGATGAAAGACATTTGATGTAAATATCAAGAAATGCAGCATATTAAACTGTTGAATAATAGAAGAGATGGAAGTCCTATGGTCTGGGATTTCTAAAAATCAGATTGAATGCCAGCTATTGAAATGCAGACAGTAATCTTTCCTATTCCCCAGGATGCCATGAAATACATCTGCCTTAAAAAGATTCCTGTCTCCTCCCAGCCCCTTCCTGTGCAAGTTCCATATGTTTTAAAGCCTGCACCAGGAGATGCAGAAATAGCAGAGGATAAATTGTTCTTAATAATGAATAAACACTCTTCCTATCTTTTGATTGTGTAATCTTCTCTCTACTTCCACCCCTCCCTGATTAAGATTACAGTCTTTTCTCAAATGTAGTATTCAAGTCATTATCTTCAAACTGTTTTGCTCCACTCAGAGGAAAAAAAAAGGCTTTACTGGGATGGGAAATGAGGGTATTTGTAGCAGTAGCCCAAAGATTTGTTGCCAGAGGACATTTTTTACCATGATTTGTCTGAGACTGGTTGTTTTTTTCTGCTAGAAACGCTGCCTACAGGTGGTGTAAGACTCTTTCTCAGGAGTTTTCCTCTCTGGCCACATTATTTTCTTAAGTCTTTAGATTTTAAAATTATTGACAACATTAAAGGCCATTAGTAAATTTGTTTATTTGCATGTGCCCACTCATTTGCACAGCAAAGAGCTTGACTAAGAAATATTAAGCAAAGAGAAAAATGTAAAAAGCTGACTTCTATGCCATAACACAGCTCGTGACAGGGGAGGGAGCTATTTCTATTTAGCAATTCCTGCCTTTTTTCCACCCTCTGTATTTTGGTTCCCAAACGTAGGAAGCAAAGACAAATTTCAGAGGATAAATAAAGAAGTTGTTTTTTTATTTTTTTTCCTTTCGATATGAAAAAGGCAATTTAAAATACAGCTAAATATTTGTAAACTTAGGAAATGCCAGCTCTTGCTTGGCATAAATGATCACAGGTTTATTCATTTTGATTTCAGCATGACTATTTACACTAGAGGAGGATCTATACCACTTCTATTTCAGTAGGTGTTAAAGTACAGGACTTCACTCACTCTAGTACCAGTTTTAATGATCAATAGTACACTTGGGCAACATTAAACCACTGCTTTTAGACTTTTCACACTACTGCAATCTATGTTAAAACACATTGAAAAATAGTTTCTGGCCATTTCTGATTTGATACTAATGTACAATGAAATATGGATTAAAGAACTACTGGGGAAGGTTTGCCACATCCAAGTGTAAATCACATATATTTTACTGTAGACAAACATGCTCTGTACATCTGCAATGTCACATATTTATGCTTAGAAAATCAACATATCCTGCACTGCAGAAACAAGGGTCTTAGATAAGAAGCTGAATATAAAGTGTTAGCAAAGTGCTGCAAGAAAGAGCAAGGACAGGAAGAAGAAGAAGCAGGGAAGAGGTGGCATCTTGTCCATGGAGACCATTATTGGAATGATCTGTTTAATTCTGCAGCCTAATTTCCAAACTGACAATGAAAATAAGAAATATTCAGAAAATGAAAAGTAGGATGTCTGGAAAAGATATTTTATAGAGAGTGAATTATAAAACTGAATATATATGGTTTATCTGAGTATGGTGTAGGAGATGACTTTCTTGAAGTCAAGGAAGCAGTGATGTGAAAAATCATGCAATAATAAGTTATTAAAACCAGTAACTCTTCTGATCCTTACACAGACTGTGACAGCATCACTGACAGCACTGGAGCCTTGCTATTATGTGAGTCAGAATAAGTTCATAGTGGGGGGTTTCTGTGCTGGTACTTTATCCCCAGGTAAATTCAATCTGTGCTCTGATTTGCATTTGCCTGAAAAGACGTTCAAAATCAGCCCCAAATTCAATCTTGGATATATGTACAAATTATAAATACCTGGAATGGAACAGATTAAGACTGGTTAAAATAAAAAATTAGCTCAAAATTAAAGGGAAAACAATATATAAACCATAGCCTGTAAAATGTCCTGACATCCTTGAAAACCGAGATTCTGTATTTCTGCACACTCACATTATGAACTTAAAAGCATGAATATGTTTTATTCCTTGCCAGGTTTGTTCTTCTACTTGGAAAACATTTATTCTGCTTCTTGTTTACACTGAATTTAGAATTAATGTGACTGTTCTGGTTGAGCAAAAGCAACCTTGACTTGTATTAGGCATCATTTTATCATGCCAAGGTATCTTGTGTAAAAACGTAACGTGAACACAGTTCTCAGAATTAGGCTAGTTAATAATTACCATATAAACAGGTCAAGGATCAAAAGAGACAGTAAATTCTTGTGAAGTGTGTTTAGATTATATTTCCAAATTACAATACTGAAAGCCAGAGCTGTCTTAACGTGTATAGAATAAATCTAACACCCAGGGGTGAAATATCATGGCCTCAGTGAACGTTTTTCACAGAAAAATAATCAAAATAATCATGCCAGCAGTTCATTTGGGTAAAATAATACACTGTTGGCATTAGTGAAATATATCTTAGGCACAATAATATTTACCAAAAACTTACATAAACCAAGCCATGTTTTCTTTAATACTGTAGAAATAAACAGAAACCCCAACTGAGAGACTCCAGTCCAGTTTCCTGATGAGTTTCTTAACCTAAAAACCATTTCCCTGGTCCAACTGTCAGCAAGACACCACTGAAAACTGAATGTGCATCTGTAATTTAACATCTTAAATACACATAACTTCAATAAAACCTCTTGAGTGGGTTTGCTGGTGCTAAACAGGATCATTCTGGAGCAGGGAATGTGATGTGTGGGCACGGGCAGGGGATGAGCACAGAAACTGCTCCAGGTGTAATGGGGGAAAGACCTACCTGCTGGAATCAGGGTGTGTGAGGAGTCCCAGGACAACAGGTACCAACAAAGGTCTGGCAGCACAGACTTAAAGCTGGAAAACCAGCTGGTGGCACCTGGAAAACCCAGCCAGGTCCCAGCACTCCCCTCCTTCAAAAGGCTCAAGGTCTGTGTCACCCACACCACCTGTTCTTACCCCTGTTTCTGGTGTTACCATTATCAGCTGTTACCAGTTAATTATTACCATTGGCTTAACAAGCTAATCATGGCCTGGCTGTGCCACCTGTTTGTGCTTTACCACTGAATGAATCACAAAATCACAGAATCAGACTGGTTTGGGTTGGAATGGACTTTAAACTCATCTTGTTCCACCCCCTGCCATGGGCAGGGACACCTTCCACTAGCCCAGGTTGCTCCAAGCCTGTACTTTGATACTTCCTGAGTGGCTCCACTCTCTCTGCAGCTTAGGGCATGGTCACCTTTGATCCTTTCAAAATGTTTCATGTTTCATTACATGGAATCAAGAGCATAATAACACCAGACTGAAGCTGGGGACGATCATGGAAGCAGCTGGAGTCAGGCAAATGTTATTTCCAGCTGAACTTGCTTGTGTTGTTTTAGTTGGCCAAAACTCAGGACATAAATGGCTCAGGCTCAAGAGTTTGTAATGCAGATGGCAAACACATGTAGGGCTAATATACAGTCAAGTGACAATGTGAGAGTGACAACCTTGTAGATTTGCTGAGGACTGAACAATGGAGTTTCTTCAACTTGAATTATTTTTCAGATGTTTTCCTTCCGCAGAAAATTTGGGGTTTTATATTCAATTAAAATATTCACCAAAAATACTTCTATAAAACTACAAACCAAACCAACCACTCAACCCAAAACCCACAACAAAAGAGTTTTATTTTTCTTCAAAAAGTTGGAAGTGGAAAAGAAAGTAGTTCAATGCCCCAGCAGGGACCTGACCAGAACACAGCCCTTTCTCACTGATGTCCCACCACTCGTCCAGCCAAGCAACACCATGAAAACTGAATAACTAAGTTGAATGTGTCCCTCATTGTTATATTAGATTTTAATGCTTCTTTACTTCTAATAAAAGCAATGTGGAATCTAAATTCCACTCAAATGGCAAATCCATCCTGTGAATCAAAACTGCAAACAGTTATAGAAAACAATTAAATCTGCATGTGCTTCTTTTGGAGCTTGGAAGGAATTGAAAAACAAATAAAAAAACTCGGGTCCTACCAGTCACTATAAAAACATGCAATAACCAGGAAAGGTCTCAGCAAAGCAGGAACAGCACAGATGAGTAAACACAGCTGAGCAGAAACGTGTGTGGTTCATTCAGTTGTTTGCTGAAGCGCCCTTCCTTCAGTACTTTATTTACAGAGAAAAAATAGCCCATCTTTGGAGTCATGTGTTGTTCCTGGCTCCCCAACCTCCCGCTTATCTCGGGGGTTAACCAGCATTTGGGGGTATAAATAGTTTGGCTACTTTGGTAGCCGGCTCTTGGCTCTTTTATTCGACGGGAGAAACAGCCAGACGGGAAAAATCAGCTTTCAAGGTTGGTCCTTTCTGCTTCCTTTTCAGAGACAGGAGTGTTAAGAGCGGGAGAGGTGGCAGCGCTGATGAGATCAGACAGGCGGGTCGGAGTAAACAAACGAAGAGCTGCTGCTTTCCCCCTCATTTCTGTGTTAATTTGATGCCACCTCCGCGGGTCTGACATTTGGGCGGGCGGAGGGTGCGAGCAGCACCAGCTGGAGCTGTGACAGCTCCTCGTCCAGGGCTCCGGGTGCTCCCCTGTCCTTTATCCTGAACTCTGGACCGGCCCCTCGGAGGATGCTGGTCCTGCAGGCTTTGCCTCTGGCACTGGCCCAGAAGAGCTGGAGGGTGTTCCGAGCTCCAGCCAGCCATGAGAATCTGGGAAAATGAACTGAACTGCCCCCCGAGCCCTGGGCAGGCTGCTAGACATGCCTGGCCCTGGGCTTTGAGCTGCTCACACAGCATGGACTAAAGGTGTTAAGCAGGAAATCGGGTGTGTGTGTGTGTGTATATGTTTCCTCTATTTTGGGATCTCCAAACTAGAATGAACTGATTGCTGATGGCTAAAAATATCATGTTGTTGGTCCTTTCTACGCTCTTTATTGTTAAAAATGCAAAAAATAGAAAGGAATCCTAAATCATGGAAAGGAACAGAAGGTCAGAAGGACTCTAAAGATCATCATTTCCAACCCCTTGCCATGAGCAGGGATGGCACCCACCAGATCAGGTTGCTCAGGGCCCCATATGCTCTTATATATATTGTAATACTTTACTACTATATTTTACTACTGAAAAATCTCTTCTTAGACCACAAAAGGGACATATAGACACCTCTGTGCCCCACTGGGGGACACCGAGAGACTCTACAACATGTACAGACATATGGAAAAGCAAGGGGATGGTTTTCACCCAGGTGGGGTCACCCCTGTGCAAAGGGGACTGGTGTAGGAACTACCAGAGCTGCAGAGGAGCAAAACACATCCTCTAAATCTAAACATTTAAAAAAAAAAAAAATCTAAAATGGGTGCAAAAAAAAAATCAATGTCAGGCTTTGCAGAAAATATTGGATGTAGAATTAGCATAAGGTGGTGTAAACTGAATGAGGTAAAATGAGGCATCAGAGTGGAAGGAAACTGCGTGAATTCTTTTCTCTTTAAAGTGCTAGCGGGACACGAAGGTGGAATTAAAATGTTTTAAATGTCAGCTGCTTGCATCGCCCAGATCCCACGGGGAGTTTCCCAACCATCAAAACTCCAGCCATAATAAATGCACTCACACTTGTGCTGCAGTTTTGCAGCTCTTCCTCTCTCTGGCTGATCACGCTGGTTATAAACAGAACCCACGGGCCACACACACTTCTGAGCTCATTCCCTGCTCCTCCACTGGCACAGAAGGGGTGGCAGAAAGGTGGATGCTTCAAATCTGTCTTTCTTTGTGCTGCAGTCTTGCCGTGAGATCAGCAAAGCTCAGACTCTGAGATTTACCAGCACTCCATGGTGCCTTCCCAGCGTGCTCTTTGCTTATGCTGGGAGGGTTCTGAGCTTTTGGGGCTGGGGGAGCTCCTCAGAGGTTGTTTGCAGCTAATCCTTGGTCACAGCTCAACAAGACACTGCTGATATCCCAGAGCTTTCACAGTTAAAAATCCCAGCCATAATGTAACATGCCTGATTGCTCAGAGACAAGCTCTGAGTGATTATTCCTTCTTCTCCAGCTTCCTCAGGACACAGGAGTTGTGCTCAGCTTTTCCCTTCTCCTTTCCCTTTTGTCTCCCAGCTGGCCCCAAGGGCTCCTGCAGCAGCCAGGGGTGGACTGTGGCACAATTAAGTTAATTATTAGCTGCCACAGCCCTGGGGTCGATGCTGCTGGTAACTTCTGATTAACACGTGTGATGCTGCAGTAGTGGTCAGTTAAATCTTTGCATTCTCCCTCCTGGGATTGATCTCATTTTATAGATTTGCCAGCATTTGTGCTCAGGTTTTTGGACCCTGGAGAAGCCAGGCTGCTCTGTCAGGATCCCAGAGCTCCTCATCTTCTCCACCTTGGCATAAACCTCTCTGCATTTTTCCATAGCCAGCACACTTTCAGTGAGCAACAGCAGTAAATCACTGCATTTCTAAGAATCCTTAAAAATGAAGTTCCCAGGCTTTCCCAGCTCTAAAACCCTTAGAAAGGCTTTTCTTCCCTTTCTACACCTGGTTTTCTCTGGCAGGAGTATGACTGTTACACAGCAATTTTCTTTCCATGTTTTTAAAGTGGCTGATTTTAATTTGGATGTATTTTTCTCCCGAAAATCCTTTCAGTCAATATGGAATTACATAAAGCAGCTTTCTGGAGAGAAAATACAGCTGGAGAAGTTTCCACTGAGAGGTGTGTGTGTGTGTATTGGGGCATGTGGGTGCGTGGTCTGCACAGGGAAAACAGTTGCCTCCTGCCTGGAACCAAATCAGTTCTCTCAGTACCTGGCAGAGGGGAATGTTGGTGCAAAGCTGCAGAGAAAAGAAGGAATCTGAGAGAAATGTGGAAAGGAAGAGTCTGGATACCCAGCTCCTCCTGTCTCAGTGCCATGCAAACAGCCTGCAGACCGTTCAGTGACAGGACAAATTTGGTCTCAGTATTCACTCCAGGACATCCCAGCCCTGCTTTGCACCACTTGCCCTGCTTTTATTTCCTTTGCTTCTTTATCCCTGTTCCCAGAGTTTCTCTGATTCAAGAAATGGTCTTCTCTCATTTTTCTCCCCCCAAAACAAAGCTGTAAAGTAGATTGGGTGGATGAGACCAGAACAGCTCCAGGGGTCCTGTACACCAAATGAAGAAGGTACAAGGACTGACTCTTGGGACCTTCATTTCTGTGCAGAATAACTGTTTTTCAAAAAATATTTATTTATGTAAGTCTTAGCACGATCACTTTTGATGGTCTGAGCTGATCTCTAAGAAATAAAATGAAATAATGATGTATTTATATATTTCTGATCCTTCCACATCAAGAATGATGCTCTCAAATAGGGACAGGGTGATGCTGGGAAAGTAAATTTTTTGTTATCCTCAAAAACCCTGATAGACTGAAACAGATTGACTTGGCTTAGAAATATGGTGCAGCTAAAAGGTTTTTTTCTTGGAGTACTTTGAGGGAAGGCAGAGGACGGTATGTGTTGCATCAATTGAGGAGGAAAGGACACAGCCTGGAAAAGCTCCCCAGAGCCAAGGAAAAAGCTGAAGGGTAGTTGAAGAAGAATCCTAAAATATTTGGGAATATTAAGAAGAGAATAAATAGTCAAATGCTTAGTGATTTGGATGTTAAAATTCAACTAAATCCTTTCTAAAAGTGACTCTCAGTTATTTCATGTAGGTTTAAAGATTTGGGATCCTGGTTTAGTTTTGTGTTGTGGGACAGTCTTATCTCTTGTGTCACAAGCCCATAAAACTGGTTTTATGGAATTACCTAGTTTTATGAGGGAAATTATCAGGACCCAGCCTTGAATCTTAACCAGGTTTGCTTTTCCCTTTATCTCACGTGTAGCTCCCAGGGGGTGGGTTCAAAGCAAACTGAAAGGAACCATTTTTTCATGGCTCATGTCCCAGTGCAGTGGATTTTGCCACCAGATGTTCTGGACGCTGAATGTTTCCAAGGTTGCAAAAAGTGCTTGGCTGAATTCAAGGAAGAAAAACTGGGTGGCAACAGGAGGCAAAAAACTCTTACTGAGACTCCATTTTTTTGCTGGCTGGGAAGTTTTACTTGCATCAGTTTATGTTTTGTCTGCTCTTCTACTTTACTTTTGCAAAGTTCCCTGGTTTTGGACAGAGTCCAGAGAAGGCCACAGAGATGAGTAGAGGCATGAAGCATCTCTGCTGTGAGGAAAGGCTGAGAGATTTGGGATTGTTCAGCCTGGAGAAGAGAAGGCTCTGAGACCTTATTGTGGCTTTTCAGTCCCAGAAGGGAGATGATAAGAAGGCTGGAGAGGGAACTTTTACAAGGACCTGGAGGGACAGAACAAGGGGAAATGGCTTCAAATTGAAAGAGGGCAGGTTTAGATTAAATATTGGGAAGAATTTTTTC
The DNA here is from genome assembly GCF_036250125.1 of Pseudopipra pipra. Classification (NCBI taxonomy): domain Eukaryota; kingdom Metazoa; phylum Chordata; class Aves; order Passeriformes; family Pipridae; genus Pseudopipra; species Pseudopipra pipra. The sequence continues at coordinate 3,138,942 of NC_087558.1, read as the reverse complement.
CCTGTGAGGGTGGGGAGGCCCTGGCACAGGCTGCCCAGAGAAGCTGTGGCTGCCCCATCCCTGGAAGTGTCCAAGGCCAGGTTGGACAGGGCTTGGAACAACCTGGGCTAGTGGAAGGTGTCTCTGCCCATGGCAGGGCTTGGAGCTGAATGACCTTTAAGGTTCCTTCCAACCCAAACCATTCTGTCATTCTATGATTTGTTGATTTACCTTTGCTCAGACTCTGCATGACCATTCTTGCACATTCTTCATTTAATTAAAAATGTTAATACTTCCCTGCAGTTACCATATCCCTGCAGTTAACATATCCCTGCAGTTAACATATCTCTGCAGTTAACACACACAAAGTGTCTCTTTAGTCATGTGGAAAAGTAATCCTGAATCACACCACTGTCTGAGGTGACCAGTCTTGTAGAAAAAAAAAATCTTCTCTGTTTAGTTGTGATTTACTTAAAAACTATGTAACGGGGAACCTGGAAAGATTAAATCTGTTCAGAAGTTAGCAAGGAAAATAAATATTCAGGTATAAACTATCAAAAAGGGTAATCTGAAAAATATTCTGAATAAATTATGAATGAGGTCAGCATGGCAGAAGCATTCATAAGATTCAAAGGGTTAGTGCAGTGCATTGAGGTTCCAACTGCAAAGGGACACCATGTCCAACATCTTCATTAATCCCTACATATCCAAGGCATCCTCAGAGATCTCTCCTAGGCACACTCTTGATTTTTGAGATAATGTAGAGTTTTGAAAGACTGAAATGGTCTATGCAAGGGGTAGAAATGCAGTAGTGAAAATTAGGTGCAGCTATGAAATTAATGGAAGCTTCATTGGAAATTGCACTGTGTGTAACACCAGGGTCAGCTGTGCAGTGTTGGCATCCTAAGCCTGTGCTGCTGCTGAACCTTTTTTAAATTATTATTTTAAATTATTTTATTTTTATTATTTTATTTTGGTTATTTTAATAATTTTACTTCTACTGCTTATTTTAATTTTTTTTTGCACCTGAATTTCAGCAAACGCTGCTGGTGGTTTTCGAAGTGAGACGAAGTCCTGTGAAAAATACTGAGCTGTATAATCAGAAGCAAAATGAGTCTGAGGGGCTTGCTTTCCTTCTGGTTTTCTAGGATTTTGGATGAATAGCAGCCATGAGATGAGCCAGCTCTGTGGTGATGAATATTGCTTAAGGGCAACAGCACAACCTGGTGGTTTATGGTTATTCTAATGCATCAGATCAAGTATCTGCACAGAAAACACAGAAATATCCCTTCCCCACAAACCTGCTCAGAACTGCAGCTGGTTTTCATTAGTTCATTCCTAAGATACTATTTTACCTGAGGTTTTCAGAATAAATAGAAAAAAACAGACTGTCAGGGCACACTGCAAAAAGATAAAGTAGCAGATCCTTCCCAACATCACTGACTGTGAAACCCCGAGGTGCAGTTCGTGCTGGATGTGTCTGAATTTTTATTCCAAGGTAATAGCTAGAGGTGTATAACTAAAAAGAAAAGCTTGCAATATGCAGCATGCAAAATTTTGGAAAAATAGACAAAAGGAAAGTGTGTGTAGAAAAAAATGCAAGTTTGTCTTGCTCTTTCTATTATGTCGAAGCCAAGCAAAGTATAAAATGCATTTACACAGAAGGAATATTCAGACACCAATAATAACATTTATTTTCTTTCCTCTGTGTCTTCAGGGCAAGTGATGTTGGTCAGAGTGTATCTTCTGATGTGGCAGTGAAGTGAAACGGGTGGCAAATGTGCTCAGACAGAATTTCCAAATAAAATTAATTACATTTTGTGTTTTGCTGGGTTCTGAAGAACAGGCTGTTATTACTGGCAAAGCAGCTGGCACTGCTGTGGGTGCTGAACTAAATATCTTGCAAACTACATATTCAGGTCATTTATTGATCATGTAGAAGGGGACAAAAGCCATTGACTGTAACTAGAAAGGGGCTCCAGTCCAGTGCTGGGGCTGTTATTGAGATTGTGAGAGGCTTTTTCATAGAATCACAGAAATATAGAATGGTTTGGGTTGGAAGGGACTTTAAATCTCATCTTGTTCCAAACTCCTGCCATGGGCAGGGACACCTTCCACTAGACCAGGTTGCTCAGAGCCCCATCCAGCCTGGCCTTCACCATCTCCAGGGACTGGGAATCCACAGCCCTTCTGAGTTATTTATCTTCAGGCTGTGTCCAAAACACAGACTGCTCAGTCCTGCTTGGCTTGATAGAAAGAACCTTTGATTTCACCTGAGTGGTTTTGGACCTGAGAGCAAAGGGATTTTACAAGACACCTACGGAAACACTGACGGACTGAAGTGCTCTGGGGCAAAAGTAGCATTATATTTATGCAGCGAATATTCCTACAGGATTTTCCCCAGAAAGAAATGCTGAGGTGTCTCTTTGCTTCATCTTTGTCCTTTAGCCCAGCTCATGGCTGAAGAATGACTCACAGTCCTGGTCCAAGAAAGCACTGAGTCCACGTGGAAGTGTGATTAATGCATTTAAACTCACTCAAGTTTTATTTCTTTATGGTGATCAAATATATAAAGTGTGTTGAAATTCCTGAAGATGATTATTATTCTGCTTTGGTTTATTACAGAGGAAACACATTATTACATAAATAGGACAAAATACTCTGAAGCCCAGTGATGACACTTCTGAAAAATTGTAGAAAGAGCTTTGGAAAAGTGTAGAATAGGGGAAAAAAAAAAAGGAAAAGATAAATAAGAGAAAGAATTGTTTTCTTTTTCTTGAGTGCCAAATTAGAGGACAAAATGATCAAAGACCAAATGCTGTTGTCCACAACTTTTCCCTATAGCCCACTAAAGCACAGGGAGGTGATGTGGTTCCTGCATCCCACTAGAGCAGGTATGGGAATCATGCTGAGTTCTGCCACAGGTATCCACAGCTATGGACAGCAAACAAACCTCTGAGATGAAATGGCTTTGTGCCAGCTTCCCACACATCCTGCTTCAGGGTGGAGAAACTCCAGATTATTTTCCAACTTGCTGAAAAGGATTGGTGAGCACGGTGATGTCAAGTCTATCTGGTTGATGTGCTTTGATCACTCTCTAATTATATCCCATCAGCTGAGACACTGATTTGTGCTTTGCTCCCGAAGCAGAGGTAGTTTTGATTGCTGGATGAAGCATCTCAGATCAGCTGGGTTGAGCTGCCATGTCTCCATCAGCCCCTCCTGCCACAGCTCCTTGGGGACACCTTCCTATCATGGGATCATTCAGGTTGGAAAAGCTCTCCAAGACCATCGAGTCGAACCATTAACCCAGCACTACCAACCATGTCCTCAAGGGCCACAGCCTCAATTTTTTTTAACACTTCCAGGGATGGTGATCCCTCTGTTCCAGCCTGTTTCTGTTCCAGACAACCCTTTCAGTGAAGAAATCTTTTCTACCATCCAGTCTAACCTCCCCTGGGGCAACTTGAGGACATTTCTTCTGGTCCTGTCACTTGTTACCTGAGAGCAGAGACTGACCCCCACCTGGCTCTGACCTCCTTTCACAGGGTGTTATAGAGAGCAAACTCTTGACAACTGAGTATCAAAAACCCTCTCAGAGAATAGTCACGTTCCCAGTTTTCATGCTCTCCCTTCTCCCTGTAAATGGAGGGAACATGGAGAGGGTCTGTATTGTTTTCACAGTGCCATTTATGCCCTGAAAATAAATGTTATATCAGCACTTCCAGTACATGTAGGAGGAGGAGCAACAGCTCTGTAGAACAAATTCAATGTGTTCCCATATTTGTCCACCGAATTGTGTGTTCTCATTGCTGTAAATTTTGCATTAAATTATTTAGGTCAGCTTAAATTTGGAAAGCAACAGAATAAACACCATTTTTTTGCCTCATTTACATGTCTGTGATTATTGTGAAATGCTTTGCTTCCTAAATTAAAGTGATGCAAGCAGTCTGCCAGGAAAATAAGCAGCAATATATTTTGGTTATACTTCTGAAAAGCTGGTTGTGACACTCTCTCATTAACCAGGAGTAGGTGGACACCTGGAAAGGGAAAATTCAGAAAACACTGGATATGTCTTAATTTTCTTGTGAACTAAAGAATATTTTGGGTCTTTGCCTAATGGTTTAAGTATATAGTGCTGCAGACATGGGCACTGCACACCTTTGGAGCTCTTGGGGTTGGTGTATCAATGTCCCTGATCCAGGGATTAAGGATTGCTAATGGCATGGAATGGATGCATTGTCAGGATGCAGGGTATCACATTAAAAGTCATTAATAGCTCTGTCCTGTGCCCTGACATGATGCAATTCAGCAGCTGTCCCATGGAGAAACTCCTCAGGCATCCTGTCAAAGGTGGACATGCTAATAACTGGGATGGGACTGGCTCAGTGCATCCTGATGGTGCCAGAGTCCTTCCTGCTTCCCTCTCAGTGACTTGTCCTCAACGCCTGCCCTCATCCTACCTCTTGTTTTCGCTGCTGGGGAAATGCCAGAAGCTCCAGACTCCATTTCTGGCTGATCCTGTCTCAGGCAAACACCCCTCTGTTCCTCAGTGCATGGCAAGGAGCTTCCTATAAACAATTCCACATAACTGTCACCTCCCAGTGCCTTGCATTCCTTTGGTTATACACTGACAAATGTTGCTTTGTGGTTTTCAGTGTGTGTGAGTCCCATCTTTCTGCTCCCACCAGATGCCACTTATGTTAAATGGAAAGCTTTTTGTCACCAAGGCTGCTCATACTGATCTTCTTTGCATTACTTGAAAATCCTGACTGAAAATCCAGTCATGGAGTGGCCCAGCACAGCTTTCCAAGTGAAAGGTTTGCTCCATATAAATCTTTGAATGTTTGCTATGTCCCATGCTGGTTATTATCACTGATGGGGTGTTCACTGTGGGGTCACTGTCATTTCCAGCAAATATTTTGGGTTTACCATACGTGGAGAATCTCACCTCGCTATTCAAGTGAGGCTGTTGGCTGTTGGTGTTTTCCTACCTCAAGATTTTTGGGTGAGGAGGAGGAGGCTGCAATATGTCTTCCTTTCAGCCACTTTATTGAATAAATATCCATTGATGAACAGGAAGCACCTCTGTATCCTCTGCTTTGAATCTGCTTCTGTCTGTTCTGGTATAATTATGTCAGCAAAAATTCATCAATTTTACTCCTTGCCCATCTTCTCTGGAAAAAGCTTCGAAGTTTCTCTGTAAAACATTTGGATTCAGCCCCTTTTCCTATTTCATGCACCAATACTTAATTTTTGTACAGATTTTTATCGATTGCTTTTCTTAGTGTTATTTTATTTTGCTGTTTTATGGCCGCTGTTAACATTTACTGGGGAAACTATTTTTTACACTCTGCATGGGGACATCACTGCAGATTTTTTGGCTTCATGAATAGCCAACTAAAATTTGGGGTGTGTGGGGGGAGATGTAGAATGAAAAGAGGAGAGAAAAGGCAGCATAGGAAGGTTAGAAAATTGCTTTTCACTTTTCACATGGTTAAATCCTAAACACTGGTAAATGCCTTTTCACTGGGGAGGACAGCTCACATCTGATATAAGCACAAGTGTGCTTGATGAGAAAATCAATACCACAGGCACTTCCATCTCTTTGTGCAACATTCCAAACTTTCCATGTTTTCAGCAGCCAGGGGTGAGATTTGCTTTTTTTTTTTCTTTTTTTTTTGGAGTGAACACGAAAATTAAACTCACTTGAATGCTTTCACTGAGCAAGCCTTAGCCATCCTGTATTCCTCCAGGGGCACTGGGAATACACTCACAGTCTTTTCCAAAGTAAATGATTCTGTGATTCTACTTTATGGAAGCTGTGCTCCTGTGGGATGGGCACTGGAAAGCAATCCATGTAAATCTCACCCAGCAGCACCCACCCACCTACCTGTGGGTTTTCTTCAGTGTGAGTGAGTTGCTGCTTTGGCAGAAAGGAAGGCACAGGGGTTTGTGCCATGTTATTCCATCTGTGCCTCCTGAATCCATTTCCAGACCGAATCCTCACTACAACCTTTATTATGATTGATTATTGTGCACACAAGATTCACAGCTGTGCTGGTGGCTCCAACAAGAAGCACTGGCAGTTCCTGGGCAGGCTGCTCCCAGGTGGCTTTCCTGGGAGCCCAGGGATATTCTTCACTATCTTCCTTTGGGTATTGCCTGTGGTGACTTCTAGAAAATGTAATCTCTGAATTCCAAGGGCTGACTTCTGTTTACTGTGGAAAATAGATGGAAATGCTTCTTTTATTCAAGATTACCATCACAAATTCTTTATTTTTAGTGATATATTGAGAGAAAACCTACCACACTGCAGCTATAAAAGTGGGGTATTTAAAACAAACCAAAAAGAACAGTGTCTTAAAGTCCTGGGTGTCTGAATGCAATTCAGACTTTCTGTGATCTTGGGCACAACTTTCAATTTCCCAGTATCCTTGGTCTGATAACTTAAATAGAAAGTCTTTCAGGTTGTAGACTGTCTTTGTGCATTTTGTACTGAACCTGCCTTCAGGCAAAAGGGAGAGAATGAGCAGAGAGTTGTAACACTCCTGCAACCACTAAAACTGCCTCTTCTTCTCCCCGAGGTTGGCAGGGTCTGCTCACAGTGCCAGGTTCTCTAGCACTGCCCTGAAGTTTTCCTTCCCTGCTGCAACTCCTGCTAGGGGAAAATAGGCTTAGGGATCATTTTTGGTGTTAAAATGCTCCTACATGATAGAGGGAAAGGGATTGGGAGAAGTCAGTGCTGATTCAGGCTTGTACATTTTCCTTCGTGCAAACAAAGGTGAGAGGAAGGAAAGATAAGGTTATGGGGTGGGTGAAACCATCAGGGATCTGCATGGGGTGGGATAATCATAAGCAGACTGTACTGTTATTAAACTAATGTAGAATAACTCTATCTCCTTTATAATATGATGTTCTCTAATAGTTATACCTAATTAATATTTTAAGAACACTGTTGGAATTAATATGGCTTTAATATTTTGACTTGTGTCCTCAAAATTCGCATCGATCCTCACATTTGGAGCATCACATTACCCTTCACTTAACGTTATGTACTTAATACATAAACACAGAGCAAGACCAGAGGGGGTCTCCTGTATTTTAGCACTCAGCCACCTGCTCTGACAAGGCTGTTGTTGAGGCAGATGGCCCCGTGATGGATTACCTGGGACTCACCAATCGCGGCGTCTTCCCGAAACATTTGCACAGATGTTCGTAACGAGGTTTTCATGATTCCACAACACTTGCACATCCACAGAAGGAAGGGAAGTCCTTCTCTTGGGAAGTCACCCAGCCTGACAAGTTTGCTGCTCTAGTGGCTCTGAGCTTTCATGACCCTGTGTCAGAGGACGGCCCGTGGTGCCCCAGCAGTGTCAAAACAAGCGCAGGCTCTTCCAGGGTCATTTGGTTTTTTCCCAAAGTTATATTTCTTTCCTGAAACACAAAGGCCAAGAGATCAAGTCTGCTGGGAATTATAGAAAATAAAGTAAAACTAGCTCTGGAATGTTTTTTTTTTGTTTTGCCCTGATGCAATTTTAGTGCGGAAAAATGAAACGTGTGTCCTGATGTGGCCAACACAGAATCATTGTGGTTGGAAAAACCCTCAAAGATCATTGAGTCCAACCACTAACCCAGCACTGCCAAGGCCACCATAAATCATGTCCATAAGTGCCACATCTACATGTCTTTTAAATTCCTCCATCAACACTTTCTTCCTTCTACTTGAGCAAAGCTGTTGGAAAGGGCTTTTCCAGCACAGGGGCTGCAGTGACCTCCCACACCTTCTCTCCGAAAAGCTTCAGACCTACCACAGGGCACCAGTGGATCTGAAACTTTATCTCATGCCAAACACCAAATAACCTTTAGTTATTTCCACTAAAATCCACAGTTGTGACACATTCGGGTGCTGTGACCCATTTTTGGGGCACACTGAACTTGTTTGCTCTGTAACTTCCCTCCCACAGGTTCCAGCAGGTCCTGATGCTGGGCTCAATTCTTTCATTCCTGTTTTCACCACGTTGGATGAAATTGAAATCTGAAAACAGCAGTGACTTAAGATAAACCTTTGAACATCCCTGTGGCATTTTTCATTAGAGATGTTCCTTCTCTCGTGGATGTAGAAACTGAAAGCCTAAAATAAAGAGTGAGAACTGGGAGGACTGGGGAGAATTCCCACCTTTCAGGTAGAAATTCTACTTTAGAGATGCAAAGGAGCTCATTGATCCACCAAACTTCTTAGTTATTCACAGAGTTTGGGTGTGAGAGAACATAATATCTTGAACTTCTATGTGCTGTTGGCAGGTGACCATGGGAATTCAAATATCTTTATTTTAAACAATTAGAGCTTTACTGTTCATAGGAAAGAAATGGGAAAAAAAAAGGTATATATTCAATTAATTAATCATCTGCAGAAATCTGAGAAACCTAACTTGTAATTTAATAAGCTTTAAAAAGCTCACACAAGATGAGCTCTTTGCTGAGGCTTCAATTTTGCCTATTTTCTTGCAAGGTAAACATCAGGCTGTAATAATGTCATGAAAGACATATTTTGTACACATTAATCATATTTTATTGAACCTGATCCCCATATGAGACAAAATACTGAGTTATATAATACCACAAGGAATTAAGAATACATGAACATTCAAAAGAAATAATAATAATAATAATACCTTTATCTTTTAACTGACTATATCTTCTCATTGGCTCTGATTTCTCCAAGACATTTATAAAAGTACAGACCATAATTGTGCTAATAAAGAGGAAATTATACTGATCTATAATTAGAGTAATAAGGAAAAAGGCACAGCGGATCATAATTGAACCAATAAGGGGAAAATATAATCATGTTTAATGGCTTATATGAGTGTTAGTGTCTCCTGTATACTTAATAAATTGGTATCTATTTTCCTGGTGTGTATCTAAGACACCTTTCCTAATATTATCAAATTACCCTTCAGATCCATTGTTGGGAACTTCTGCTCATCCTGGAAGGCACTCTGTGGTGAGGCTTCTTGGAATAATCAGAATAACAACAGAATTTCGGACGGGTCTGACCATCACCTGCAGCAACACCTCAGCTCTCTCCAGGTTTATTTAGGGTGTCCCTGGTTTACATCCATGGATATACAGAGGTGTGTGGGCAGTAAGAGCAATCAGTCTCATACCAAACATATTTTCAAAAGAAATAAGGAAACAGTTGAGAGGTGTAACCCTTTATCCAGTGTGGTCACTGGATTTGGGCATGAAAAGATGCTCTGCAAACTCAAAACAAAAGGCAGTGATTTATTTCCTAATATTCACAGTAGAATATCATGGCTGCAAGCCCCAAAGCTCAACATCAGTAGTTCTTTGCTGCCGCTGAGCTCCCTCTTCTGTGTTTTTATTTTTTACCTGAAAATTTCACAGCTTGCAGCTTTGATGTTTTTTCCCTGCGAGTCCTTGAGCTGTTAAGTGTCCCCTTCTCAGCAATCTTACCCCTGTCTGCAATTTCACCTTTTGCATCTTGTGCAGCTCGAGTTTACTTGTTTTTCCTCACAGCTTTTTTTTCTCCCAACGTGGTGGTTTTCTCAGAGGTCTCAGCCAAGGTCACACAGATGCTCAGCGTGAAAATTCAGCCAGGGATCAGAGAGAGCTGAACCCTCCCGAGGGATTTTAGAGCTGGAGTTTAAAACAACCTCCCCACATCTTCACACAAGTGACATTACCTAGAGTTTAGCTATAATTTGCCTTTTGATTACCCTCCCAGCAATTAAAAAATAAGAATATTTCCTACTTTTGCATAGTATGAGCATGTAAATATTTCCCTGGACGTGCCCACACTTGGTATGTGACATCCTTTATTTTGAAGGGACATTTTCAAAGCTTTTCAGCCCAGTTATCCTCACAGGAGCCCAGGTGCTCTTACAGAACTGTAGGTGGCTTGGAAGGGCAGGACCAGCTCTGGTGAATGGGGCTCTTTGTGTGCAGGTAGACCTTGAAAGCTCAGAGGGCTATGATCCTATGATAACATGGAATGTGCACGACTAAAGATATTAATAATTTCAAAAAAATCTGCATATGCTTAAATAATATCCTGAAAGGCACCTAAATAATTAATTAAATAACAGCAAAAATATATTTTATAATATATATTGATTATGTATTTCTATGTATGTTTATGTATTTATATATATAATAACTATAATTCTCTAAACTTCTTAGCCTGATAAATATCAACCTTCCCTAGAGCTGACCTTGGCTTTCACTTCTTAAGACACCTGGACAGACATCTGTTGTATCAAAATTCCTATGACAGTGTGACACTGCTTTCACATACACACATGAAATAAGGAAAAGACACTTTTATAGTTTGTAGTGAACTTTAAGAACCTTAAACGAAAAAATCATATAACCTCATAAAACCTCATTAGATAGATGGATGGAGATATTTCAAAGTAACAGAATAAATATATATGTGTATGTATATATACAACACACACACACACATATATATAAATATATACACACACACATATAGTATTCCATGCACTGGTTTACACCTCCTTTCCTTTCAAGCTCCCAAAGGATAACTGAGAAAACAACGATTCTACACAGAATTACAAAAGGCATTAAATGTATTTAAGCTCTAATTTTACCCAGGTATTTTTAGTAATCTCAGCAATAACTAAAAGAAGTGTTTCCTTGCACAGCACACAGTAGTGAAACTTTAATTTATATGTTAATTTTTTAATTAAAGGAAAAAAATTATAGAAGAAGGTCTAGTTTTCTTTAAAAGTGCAGCATAATAGTCTAACATTAGACTGGAGGATAATAGTTGAGATGCCTAACAGCCCAACCACTCTTCCCTGAGGACACCCAGGTAACCCCAAGGCTGAATTCAGTGTTTTCTGCTGCCTCAGAAACAGCCTGAGACAGTCGATTCACTTATCCCAGGGTCACCTTGTCACAAAGGCTCCACAGTTTGCATTTTCTGAGGGTTCTGCCTGAGAGCAGGGGGTGTTTGGGTGCCCTGGGCACTGTAAAGAGGAGCAGACAGGGGTGAGGAGAGGGGAAGGCACAGCCCTGATGGCAGATGTAGGAAAAGGCAGACAATGCTGGAAAATAGATAAACCCAGAAACTGCATTTTTTGTGTTTGAGTGTCCTGCGGTTTCTCTGCCGCTCAAGGTTTGAGAATGCAATGGTTAGTCACAAGCATCTGAAATACCTTATTTAAAAGCGGCCTCTGACAAGATTTAGGGCTTGTGATTCATTCCTCTGATGTCATGGAAATGAAAGAAATGTGTGTCAGCTGGCCACATCTCCAAAGGGGGTAAAGAGGCATCAGAGAAAGGCAGTGAATGCACATCAGAGAACGCTGAAATTGCCTTAATTTGAAGAGCATGATTTGGTGTTTCCTGCAGGAAACTGCACTTGAAAAGTTTTAATCAGCAAGAGTTGTCACTCGAGTTAATTCTGAATTAATCTTATTTTATCACTAAATATTTCTATTTGCATTGCTGACACAACAATCTTGGCTAAGAATTCCAAATTCCCAACTGGCAACTTTAATGAACGCTCCCATGCTGAAAGCTTAGGGATTTATCACAGAATCATAGAATCCTTGAAAATCCTGGGTTGGAAGGGACCTTAAAGATCCTCCAGTTCCAGCCCCTTGCCGTGGTGGTTTAGGTTTAGACTGGCACATGCTCTCTCCAGTGAGCTTGTCCATGCAATACACCTAAAGGGAGACTGCAGAATTACCCAGAGAAATGAAATTATCATGATTTCTTAAACTTTCCTCTGTTAAAACACCATTTCCCATTCTAGCTTTAAAAAAAAAAAACCCACTTGTGCTCTCCATATTAAGGTCTATAAACTTCACACTTAACTTTTTATTTCTGCTTTATTCCTCTTCTCTGCATTGCCAAATATTGCTTTTGTGTAATTGAAACAGAGCTGTAGTTTGATTATTAAACAGGGAAAGTAATTGTATTTGGCTGTACAGGGGGAAGTAAAGGTGCTTCATAGAAAAAAAAAAAAAACTTAAAATGTGGAAAAGTTGCTTTTTTTTCAGAGCAGAAGTTGAGGGCAAATGCTCCTGGGGGGCAACAGTCCCACCACCAAGGAGTCACCTTCTAGTTTCATGGGGTGGCTCAGGGATGTGGGTTTGACAAGACAGTTTGTAGGGAGGGTGGACATAATTTATTTCTCTTCTCCACCCCTCTTCTCTATTCATTTGTGCCCCAAAATATTTGCATTTTAAAGACCCTCCCCATGTTGTAGGACCTGACCTGTTGTTCAGCCTGGCTTTGTACCTGCAGCATGGAATTCTGGTGGGAACAGCGTTTAGGAGGCTGGAGTAAAATGAGGGTATCAGGTGTCCTAAGCACCGTGGGTGATTTCCTGTTGGGAGCCCAAGAAGACAGAAATCAGCATGTGACACTGTCTGGGTCCCATTTTTAACCCCACCATCAGCAGAGGACCACGCAGAGCTCTGCCACAGCCCTGATGGCAGCGAGTCAAGTGACACACCTGATGCTTTGCCAGTTGTGACATGCCTGGGCAGAGGACACTCCTGTTTTATCTGCCACAGTTGCTTAAAACCAAAAATAACCACTCGTGTTACAGTGCAAAGTTTGCAGTGGGTAAAAAAGGTGCTGATCTTGGGCAAAAAAAGCCCAGGTGGGAGAGAGCTCTAAGCAAAGACGGGCAGGATTTATTATATTTGCCATTCTATTTATCTTTCCAGCTCCTAAACCAGCTGCCCCATGCAAAGGACACATCCCTGAGTTCCCCCAGCCCCCTGGAAGCTCCTGCCTGGATTTGCCCAGCACGGGTGTCCCTCCATGGCATTCCCACAGTGATCCCGTTATCCCGGGAGCAGATGCCGGGTGGGAAGCAGTGCCTGCCTGCAGATCAAGTTGCTGCTGCCAACTCTCGCGAGCTTTATGTCAGAAACACTTGATTATAATGTCAGCACTGGCCAATTTACGGGCTTAAAGCAGCAGCTGCACAACTGCATTTCCCTGAGGTACCCAAAGATCCCGACTCCTAAAAACTTTTGTAGCTCTTGTAATAGAAGTGGGGTAAGTGATTCTCTCTTTCCGTGTCTCTGTCTGCCAGGAAAATTTACAGTTCAGCTTGATTTGTATGGGGATTGGGATCTTTTAAAACGTTCTGCTCTGCCCATTTGTTGCTCTCCTGGGAAAACTCCCTCTGCTCCAGGAATGCAGCGTGTGTATCCAACCTCGGGATTATTCAAGGGATCCTGGGCTAAGGAAATTAAGCTGAGCTAGAAATCACTTATTAATTCAACCGTCTTTCCTATTTAAATAGTGATTTTATAGCCCTGTGTATAGATTTTTTGGCTGGGTAAGGGTTTGCAAGGGGAGGAAACGGTCATTGAAATAAACAGTGTTCCCTTGCTGAATAAGAATGCAAAAGTAGAGTCTGTTTAACTTTTGCTGGAGGAAACTACTCCAGCAGCAGCTTTTTAAAATATGCAAATACATTGTAGGATATAACTATGCCGGGTTAATGCTGATGAGCTAAAGCAATTTCTGACCCTTTTACTCTCATAGTAATAATCAAGTCATGTTTGTTTTGCTCAGTGTGCTTTACACTGCTGAGTTTGGTTTAAAGCAGCATTAAAAACCTTATTAAATGTAATATTTGCCATGCAGTCGAGGTGTAATAATAATCCCCTGTCACTGCTTCTGTTAATATTGGCAGAGTAGCTTGAGACAAGTCCTTTCATTCACTAGTACGAAACTTCTGTGTTTTTCAAGCTTGATCTGTTTCTAACTTTTTCTTTGAAATTTGCAGAGCTAATTTAAAAAGTACCCAACTGATTTTTTTGTTATTATTTTTTTTTTCTTTCTAATATTCTTGTTTAAAACTTCTTCAGTTTCATATCTTGCAATGCTACAGTGTTTTCCTCCCATCCCATTCCTTTTTAACTAACAGGGAAGTGCATGGGGGAATTAATTTTAATTACTATTGAGATAGTAAAAGCTTTAGAAACTTTAAAGCCTCTTGCTTTTCTTAGTGTTATTTTCTCTTCATATCGACAGTATTTGAAATATCTTATTATTTCCAGCTTGTTGTGGTGGTTTGACCCTGATCTTTCTTCACATGTTCAGTGAGGTGACAGTGTCAGTGAAGCAATGAATGTATAGAAGTAACTTCTCCCATCTCACAGTGGTACTGGGTGCTCAAATACCCAACTAGACCCCTAATATTAACATTCCTCCCAGTCACCCCATTGCCTTGGATGCTTTCATCCCTTCTCCATCCCTTCTCCATCATCATCCTTCTCCCAGATCTTGGGGGTTTTCAGGACCTTGGGGGAAGAGTTTGGGTCTGGTTTTGCAGAGGGGCTGAGATGAGCCCTGGGGTGCTCAAAACCAGTGAAGTTTTAAGAGCAGATTTACTGAGCAAACCAGGTTATTTTTCTCTTCTCTCCTTCCGTGGCATCTCTTAAATCTTCTTGAGAAAATTTCAAAATTAAACACACCGTGTTAAAAAGTGATCCCGAGTGAGAGTGGAGTCCGTGTCGGTTTGGCAGGCTGGAAATATTCAGCAGACTGGTTAAGTTATGCCAAATTCTCTCAAAGACAATGGGATTTAGGCTTGAGTGTTTTAGCAAACTGGGGTAACTAAATACAGGCTCTTGCTTTGGTCCTTGTGGGGGTTTGGGCTGGATCTCAGGAAAAGGTTCTTCCCTTTGGGAGGTGGTTGGGCACTGACCAGGCTCCCCAGGGCAGTGGGCACAGCCCCAAGGCTGCCAGAGCTCAAGGGACAGGGTGGGTTTGTTGGGGTGTCTGTGCAGGGCCAGGGGTTGGACTGGATGATCCTTGTGGGTCTCTTTCAACTCGGAATATTCTATGATTCTCAAAGGCCACAAAGGGAGAGGAGCTAAATGCCACTAACTGATGTGAGTGAGCCTCCTGTCTGTGCCAGAGCGAGTCTTGCTCACCCAAACTCCTTGGGAATGGCTGGACCACATGAGTTGACAACTCAAATCTCTAAAATTGAGCAAACAGGGGTAACTTACAGATTTCTGCAAGTCAAGCTGAAGGTGGAATGTGACACCAACTCTGTTGTCCCCATTCACCACCTTATCTATTTTTTTTAACACAGCAACAAGATAAAACAACATGTTCCTGCTTTCTAAAATTTATCTATTTTCTATCTGTTTTGATGAATGATAAAAATATCCTTGAAGATTCCCCCCTGCTCCTTTGGTGCTGTCTCAAAGTTAGGAACCTCTTTGCACAAAATATTCCCTTTCCCCCCCCCTCTGCATTTTCTTTCCAAGAACAGGCTAACAATCAGGAGGAGCTCAAATTAGGCCACAGCTGTATTTTCCATACAAATTGGCCTCATTCCTTTTAAGGACACAAATTCTCCTCATTAACAAAGAGTGCCCTGTTTAAAGGGGCAGGACAGAGTACATGATGTACTACATCATAGAAGGGAGCTTTGTTGAGCATTTTCAGATATGTAAACCACAGAAATGGATTTATGCAAATAGTCTTTGTCTGAATTTTCACTTTCAAGAGGACAGTACTATGGTTTTATAGCATTTGAGGAGGTTGGGGTAAATCAGACTATTAGTACTTATATGTGGTATATAATCAGCTTTTATTCCCCCAGCTTTTAGATAATACTAATTATCACTTGGAAAGGTTCTCAGGAACCAGTGAGTGGACAATATGTAAATTTTTAGGCATCATCTACATGTATTCAAAGGTCCTTGATGTTTTAGCATTTTAATGTTCATTCTAAGTAGCAGAAGTTTGACTACTACTTTGTAGGACTCTGGTAGTTGTAAACTTGCTTGGACTCCTCTAGAGAAACAAGATCTTGAAAGACATGACTCATTTAAGTCTTGACTGGCATTTAAGTCACCTGCTAACTGGAGTAATCAGAGCCTGTTTATATGACTTTACCTTCCCTGGTCTGGCTCGTTCAGTTCTGTGCTTTTTAGCATGAGAATTTGTCTGAAGTACTGACTATATACAAAATACCAAACACAGTCTTTGCAACACAACGGACAAATGAGAATTTATGGTTAAATACTTCTGAGCTTTGTGCAGCAGCACCATCTTGTTTTCAAAGCCCCTGGGATGGCCTACACCCTTATTTAATAGCTCATTTTGGCTCTGGCAGTAACAAATTGCAACACTAATTCTGAATTACTTTTTCGTGTGTTTCAGGCATCATGATTTGGGCAAATGGTCCAAGTCTCTCTACCAGGTTTCTGATGTGGTTTCTTCTCCTGTACATGTTCATCAGGAAGGTGGTGCCTGAAGACAACATCGTTACCACCAAGAAAGGCAGGGTCAGAGGGACAAACCTGCAGGTCCTGGGGGGAACTGTGACAGCCTTCCTTGGAATACCTTATGGACAGCCACCCATGGGCAGACTGAGGTTTCAAAAGCCAGAACCTCGGGAGAAGTGGTCGGATGTTTGGGACGCCACAAAACACGCCAACTCCTGTTACCAGCATATAGATACAACTTACCCGGGGTTTGCTGGATCAGAGATGTGGAACCCAAAAACTAACCTGAGTGAAGACTGCTTGTACCTTAATGTGTGGGTTCCTTCTCCCAAGCCCAAGAATGCAAGTGTCATGGTGTGGATTTACGGCGGTGGCTTCGAGACTGGGTCCACTGCCCTGCCTGTCTACGATGGAAAGTTTCTGGCCAGGGTAGAAAGAGTTGTCGTGGTTTCCATGAACTACAGGGTCGCTGCATTAGGATTTTTGGCTTTGCCAGGAAACCAGGAAGCTCCTGGAAATGCAGGTTTGTTTGATCAAAGGTTGGCCCTTCAGTGGGTGCAGGAGAACATAGCAGCCTTTGGAGGCAACCCAAAAAGCGTGACGATATTTGGGGAGAGCGCTGGCTCGGCTTCTGTCAGCTACCACCTCCTTTCCCCCAAAAGCCATCCTTTATTCACCAGAGCCATCATGCAGAGTGGATCTGCCAATGCCCCTTGGGCTGCAATCACAGCATCTGAAGCCAGAAACAGAACAGTGGCTTTAGCTAAACAGCTCCAGTGTCCCACCAGCAACGAGACAGAGCTAATTCTCTGCCTCCAAGACAAGGACCCGAAGGAAATACTGGAGAATGAAATTTTTGCTGTTCCAGGTGGCTCTTTTCTGCAAGTATATTTTTGTCCAACGGTGGATGGCAATTTTCTCTTAGACATGCCAGAAAAATTGATTGAGAAAGGCCTTTTCAAACAAACACAGATCTTAGTGGGTGTTAACAAAGATGAAGGGTCAGGATTTCTAGCATATGGAGTCCCTGGCTTCAGCAAGGATAGCGATGGCTTGGTCAATAAAACCCAGTTTGAGACAGCCTTAACTCTGGCCTTCCCAGGAGTGAGCAAACTTGCAATAGAATCCATAATCTTTCAGTACACAGATTGGGAAAACGAGCACAAGCCAGAGCACTACTGTGATGCCGCGGACGACGCCGTCGGGGACTACAACATAATCTGTCCTGTCATGGAATTCTGCACAAAATTCGCCCAGCTGGGAAACAACGTGTTCTTTTACTTCTTTGAACATCGATCCTCCAAGCTCCCCTGGCCTGAGTGGATGGGAGTGATGCATGGCTACGAGATTGAGTTTGTGTTTGGGTTGCCCCTGGAGAGAAAGGTGAATTACACCAAAGCTGAGGAAATCTTGAGCCGCTCCATGATGAGAGACTGGGCAACTTTTGCCAAAACTGGGTAAGTTTACTGTGGAAATTGGTTTGATTTTTGCTTGTTGTTTCACCAGCAGAAAAAGCTTAACCGTTTTGGTGCTGCCTGGAAAGATGAGAAGAGATTTATTGTTCAGTTATTCAAAATTCCTATTTTAGTTCTGCTAAAAACACTATAATTAGATTACCCTACAGATTGAATTTCAAGTGGTTTTCACAGCAAACAGCAAAAAAATCCCTCTCTTTGCTTCTACACAAGTATCAAAAGCATCACTATTTGGATAAACAATAAAATTGTGCAGTTTTTGTAACAGTAAAAGGTGAGGGTTAACCCACTATATGACACTTTGCTCCCTGAGCAGAGCACAGACACCTCAGGCTCTGTAACACATTATTCATAGTGTACAATGGGTGGGGAAGTAATAAAAATTGCTGATAATTCCAAGATTAATAAGTGACCCTTGTTTTCCTGGCATATTTGAGCACATGATAAACATTTATAAAGAACTGGGGAAGCCCTGCTTTGATATAATGTTTATAGGAAACTCTGGCATGATCAAAGGGCAAACCTCTGAGGGGAAAATTACCATTGATGTCTCCAGCAGATGAGGAGAAAATCAAGCAGAAAAGATGAAAATGAGAAATATTGTACAGCACATTTTTAGTGAGGGCGTTTGACCTAATATTCTAATGTGCAGAAGTACAAAAGCACAAGGGAGGGAAGAGGAGCCTGCAGAGGGAAGGAGATGAGGTAGAGTCAACAAAACTGGGAGAAATCATATTTATCCTGGTGTTTTCTGACTGGGAGGGACTGAGAGGTGGCAGAGCTGTTTCTCAGAGGAGTCTTCGAGCCCAAATTTTGACCTTAGTGGTCTTTCTTTTCATTCTCATGTGAGGAATGAAATTGGTGATAGAAAAAGTTAAAAATATGCCCTTTAGGAGCATTTTCTGCTTCTGTCATTGTTTAACCCCAGGCAGCACCTAAACCCCAGAAAACTGCTCACCCACTCCACCCACAGTGGGATGGGGGAGAGAATCTGAAGGGTAAAAGCAAGAAAACTCCTGAGAAATGCCCAAAGTCATGTAAGAACAAAAGCAAAGTTGTTAGGGAGAAAAGGAGAAGTGATTCCTTCAAAGCATCCCAAGAGTATATGTGAAATTCTCGATTTCTGCCTTTCTCAGTAACTAAAAGGAGACTGTCAGCCAGCCCAAGGCTTTCCCAGTCCACCCCCACCCCTGTCAGTAGCAGATGCAATTTTCCAAATCTCCAGGCACTGCTTATTTCACATCCTTGCTAAAAATAAATATCAGTGATAAGTGACCACTTTTCCTGGAAAATTACAGGCATCAAGAATTTTTATTTGTGAATATGAATAGGGAATGGCAGATGTAGATGATTCAGTAGGAGACAGGAGCAAATATCTGAAGTTAGGTGCTGTTGTTATACTCCAGTATCCCTCTTCTGGACCCCTGGGAATAGTGTCACTTTTAGGAATCTGTCATATATTTACACAGTCTGTAACACCTGTGAAGATCTTGTTGAGATGGTCTTCTTTGACAATCAGCCTTTGCTTTTCAGCCACAAGAGTCCCTGCAGATCCATTATCCACAACAGGATTCCTCAGCCTGGGAATCCCTTGGAGCTGGGGAAGCCATTACTACCTGATTGTCTGCAGGATTTACCCAGAGAAATAAGGTTATTTTTATAACAGAATTGTAGAATGGTTAAATTGGAAGGGACCTTAAAGATCATCTTGTTCCAAACCCCTCCCATGGGCAGGGATGCCTTCCACTAGCCCAGGTTCCTCCCACTGGCCTTGGACACTTCCAGGGTTGGGACATCCACAGCTTCTCTGGGCAACCTGTGCCAGGGCCTCCCCACCCTCACAGGGAAGAATTTCTTCCTCATATCCAATCTAAACCTTCTCTAAGTCAGGTTAGAGCCATTCCTCCTTGTCCTGTCACTCCAGGCTCTTATAAATAGTCTCTCTCCATGTTTCTTGAAGTCCCTCTTCAGGTACTGGAAGGCTGCAATTAGGTCACCCCAAAGCTTTTCTTCTGAATAATCCCAATTATCACATCATCTAGTATTATATTATAGTATATTACAGTATAATGTAGTATGAAGTATTATATTATATAGTATTATATCACACCATATTATTCATTGCATCATAGATTTATCACGTCACATAGTTTGAGAAGAATGAAAAAAAAAAAAGCCAATGACCTTTTGGGTCTGAACATGGAGTATTATGGTGAAAGGACAGACTGGGAGGCCCATGGGATTCCTGGCAGGAATGTTCAGGATCAGCCCTTTGGATTATTGCCAGCTAATGTTGCCCCTGATGCTCTGGACAGAGCACAGGACACAGGGGAGCCCCCAGCCTGGAGCTGTGGCCAAGCAGAGTGACAGTGTGGGGGATTTCCCTCCAGTTAAACACTCCCAGTGTCTCTTCCCTCAGAAATATCCAATATGCCCATGATTTACTTCCAAAGCAGATCTAAGGAATCAGGGGCACAGGTTATCCCTTGGGATCTTGGAAGGAGGGAGAGAGTCCACAGGCAGGGATGAGCTGGCTGAGCAGTGTGAGGTCAGTCTGGAGGTGGATACTGACGTCCATGAAGGTGCAGAGAAATTAAACTACTAATAAACTGCCCATGATTTCCTGGGACTGGAAGCAAAAGCTTCCAGGAATGATAATTCCTTTCTATCACTTGAAAATTTCTGCTATTTCATTATATTATAATTTTTCATGGCTGAACTTTTGGTATCAAGTAGGGTTGACCACGTATCCCCATTTTTCCTCGTGCAGTTAATGTAATTTCATAAAATACTTTTTTTTTTTGGCATGTATTTGATCCTTGAAAGAACAACATTTTCATCATACCCTCAAAAAAAAATCTCTGTTCTACCAGCAAGGGAAGAAAGAGACTTATTACTCCTGCTGTCTGAATAAATCAAGCATAATAAAATATTTGGGTTATAAGAAAGAACAGATTCCAAAATCAATGCATTTGATTTACACTGGGAGTTTAAATTCCTCCCTTTACCTTGACCCAGGGTCTCCTCAGCTTATTCTTGTATTTAAGAACATTGGCAGTTGAATATCAATTGTTAGCCTTAAAATCATTTGATAAAATACCACATATCATCAAATTGGACAGAGATGTGGTCAAATTGCATTCAGCAGGAAACCACAGTGTGATGTCACATGGATCAGGCTCGGAATGATCATGTTCATGTGTAAATAACATTCATTTTAACAATAATGTCAGTTTTCAGTGGCCTTCTCCTGAGTTCTTTCCAGCACACTTTATTCTAAGCTCCACCTGTGGTGAAAAAAAAAATTTCAATTTCTCTTTTTAAACACTTTTAAAGTTCAATTCTTTGCTGCACTTCTGTTATTCTTCAGAAAGCTTTCAAAAGTAAAGTGACACTAACAGCTACTATCAATCAGAAAGCAGCAGAATTCTCTGCCACCTCTAGGAAGGAGAAGTTTTATTTAACATGAAAAACTAGATGGCCCCCAAATCAGTGGGCACCAGGTTATGCTTTTCCCGTTACTTTCTTCATTTATTTTGGTAACTGTGTTCTTTAGTCATGAGACAGACAAACTAGATGGGATGAGAACTCAAATAAGGGTGCAGTGGAACACACAAAGATAATATTTTTTAAGGCTTTGTGAAAAATGTTTTGGATAAAAGGAAACGGGCAAAACTTGTCTGGCTGCCAGTTTAACAACTGCTGAAACAAATCTTTGCAGCTTTTTTTCTATAAAGTGAAGCCTTTGAAATATTTCCTGCTATGTTTTAGGGGAATTTGTGAGGCTTTGATTGTCCCACTAAAGCTCTGAAGCACTTTGTCTGGTTATTATTGCCTTTCCCTGATGTTCCTCTGGTAGACATATAATAAATTTCAGTGCTTTTGTTACCAACTTATCACAACCTGTTTATAGAGAGTAGTTTCAGACCAGTGAGAACAAAACCAACAGCCTCATATAGAGTCCAGACAGCAGTTGAACTGGGGACCTATATACTCTATATGGCAAGGACTGAATATAGTGGCAAAAAGTAAAAATAAAAAACTCCAACCACTTTTAATTTTCTTATACTTCAGGAAGTAGGAAGTTTTATGTACCACTAAGCCACTTGAAGGTCAGAAATTTATTGTGGGCTGTATTTCTTCCAGGGAGCCACATGGAGAGAGGAAGGTGGTTGGGTTGGAGCCACTTTGATCCTCACAGGGTCTTCAAACACACCAGAGCCAGAACTCAGGGGCACCAAGAGGAGACTTTTCCTGAGGTTGATGCTCCTGACATCTCACATTCATCTAGAAAAAGTCATTTTTCATCTTAACTAGTGATTTTCCCTGATAAGGTCAAGAATCCTGAACAAAAGATTTCTGGATGTGAGGTAAAAAACACAAATCATGAGAAGAGTTTCTGAAAGTAAAAGTAATTATATGGAAAGTCTTCCTTTCCCAAGTTAAGGAAAATCAAAGCTTTCAGTTTGGCCCAAAAGGGCACGTTTATTCTCACATAGACTCCCATTAATGTGAGTAATTTCTGAGCCATGAAAAAAAATTGTGGAAATCACAGTAATGAACAAAAAAAAAACAAACCAGCAGTAAAACAAGGTCAAATTTTAAGAAACTTTATTTCTATTTCTCCACCTTCAGTTTTAGGTTCTTAAAAGTGACTCATCATCTTTGCAGGGTCCATATATATTGTTACATTCAGAAGCAGTAATGGAAACACCTTTTTAGCAAACTATTTGGAAAAAGTGCATCATGGAAAAACTCAGTAACTAGAGCCCTGCTTTGGCAGGCATCTCTCCCTTTCTGGCTACAAGCTGACAAGCTGTCATCGAATTTCAGAATTGAAAACAGGAGTATTTGGTTCAGTCCTCTTTTCAAAATAGGCCTGGGATATAAAATTGTTTAGATTGGTTTAACGCTATTACAAATATTGCAATTACAAGAGGATATCTTGTGCAGTAAATGCAATTTGGTCCTTCACAGATTTTATTCCCTACAACAGATGAGTCAAACTATTATTTTCAAACAGGAGATGAGAACATCTATTAAGGAAATGTCCAAATATTGTAGGAGTAATTGAGCGAGACATAAAACTAAAAACCTAAAACCATAATGCAGAGGTTTGCCTTGAAGAGAGGACTGGCAATGCTTTGTGGAGAAGGGGAAACTTTAATTCAACTGTCAAAGGCTGAGGGATCCAAACCATCAGTGATGATTCACAGTCCTGGGAGGGAGCAAGGTGAACTCCCTGGGTCTGTAGCCGAGGCAGAGACACACAAACCCCCACACAGGGTCCAAGAGAAGGAGTGGATCTCTTTGAGGTGGGTTTTTGCAGAGCTGTGCTGCCTTTAGCTGGCCCTGTAAAAGAAGAGAGGGAAATCTGAGGGGCTGGAGCATGTCCAGATAAGGGAATGGAGCTGGGGAAGGGTCTGGAGCAGCTGAGGGAGCTGGGGGGGCTCAGCCTGGAGAAAAGGAAGCTCAGGGGGGACCTTCTGGCTCTGCAACCCCCTGACAGGAGGGGGGAGCCGGGGGGGGTCGGGCTCTGCTCCCAGGGAACAAGGGACAGGAGGAGAGAAAACAGCCTTGAGTTGCACCAAGGGAGGCTTAGGTTGGATATTTGGAAAAAATTCTTAATGGAAATGGTTGTCCAGCCCTCCCCAGTGGTGGAGTGCCCATCCCTAGAGGGACCGTGCAGACGTGGCACTCGGACCACGGGGCAGTGCTGGATTAGCAGCTGGACTGGAAGATCTCAGAGGTCTTTTCCAACCTAAGTGATTCTGTGATTCTGTGACTCTATATCTTGGGTGTGGCTCCACCTGTTCTCACAACAGAGATTTGTAGAACAGCCCACACTGGACATGGTTCCCTGGCAAAGAGGCTACACGGATATTTTCCAAGGAAAGGAGAGGAGCAAAGACAAACAAATGTTTCAAGAGTTGAAATAAAACCATAGTGCCATTGCTACTCAAATTTGGAAGTGGAATTAAGAAGCCTGAATGGAAATAATTTAGTGTTGGATGAAAAGCACGTGAGGAAGGAAAATGGGAAGGCAAGAGAGGGAAATGCTGACTGATGCAAGAGGTCAGTGACCAAGAAATACACAAAGAAGAGAGAAAGAGCAAAAAGAGATTGATATATGAAAGAAGAAAATATCTGAAAGACTTCTAAGCATTTCAGGGGGTGAAGAAATCTGTGAAGGGAGAAATGAAGGAAGGATACATGTGAACTTATTCTGAGTTATGTGTAAGGCAGGTTCACTAATAAAAGCAACATCCTTCAGAGACAATTTAGGATTAAGATTGCTTCCCCTATATCATAACTTTTACAGACACCTAAATACACGACTGCAGAAGCCACTGTGAAATTCTAATTAATGTTCACTCACAGTTAATCCTCTTTTTAGGGCCACTCTTCTTCCACGCTGCTTTTCTGCAGCTTAGTCCTTGTTTCATCATCAGACGACAGAAATTGCAGTTGGAAAGGTCTGCAAACCCCATTTTTCCAGGTGGTTCTGGAACACTAATCTGAAGTCCTGCTGAGAAAATTCACGAGAAGAATGGAAACCTTTCAGTAGACATTTTAATTTACTCCCCAAAGCAAGAGATTGGCTTATTTCAGGGAAGTGGCAAAGGGGAGAAGGGAGGAAATGAGGAGCAGCAGAGGTTACCCAACACTGTATTTTTTGAAGGTAGCTCAATATAGTGTTTAATTTTTTTTTCATTCAGCAGCAAGAGAAGGCACTTCTGGGCAAATGCAGTTGGAAATTTAGTCACAGGGTTTGTGAGGTTCTGTCCCCACAAATCTAGAAGCTGCTTTAGTAGAAATCAGGCTTTTCCACCAAATTTTACATGATTCTATGTAAAATTAAAAGCTTCCATCCTCTGCTTTTCCAGACATCTCTGATCCCCATCTGTGTTCTTTACCTTTCCTTGGGGGAATATTAAACAACTTCCTCATTTTATACAGTACAAACTCTAAAGGTTGCTGCCTCAAATTTACACCAGAGGGATCCTTTTCCTACTGGAATGGTTGTTCAAATACTATGATTTTTAACTAATGAAGTTTTAAATATCTCACCCATCTCACTCATGGTGTTCTCAGTGAGTAGCGTCCAAGTGAATTTTCTGTACAACTGGAAATGCTTGGAGGTTTAACAGTTGTTCTTTCCTGGTTGTGAAATAGTTGCACACCATAATTTCCACTTAACCCCCCTCAATTCTGAAAGAGAAGTTTTAAGAGGTTCAGATATCCCCCCCTTTTCTTCTTGAGGGCATGTCTTTTATAACTCTCAGTCCAAATGTTGGTACTTCCCTCTTGGTATAGTTCAAATCAGGCTCAGATGATGTTACAATGCTGGGACAGAATTTGAATGTGTTTATCAAGGAAAATTACATGTAACTTCTATTTGTAAATGTCAAACCTACAATGAATTTATAACAGATAAGAAAATAACTTAATCATTTTTATTATTATTATTTTTAAACATCTTTGGAGGAGGTTGTGAACATTCTACGTTCTTGTTTACATCTTCCAACATGAAGTTTCAGCAGTTCTGATTCTGATGAAGCAGTAACACATATATACCCTCCCAAAAGATGCCCAATAGTTTCCTTTATAGGACTGCTCAATTTGGCCTGGATTACATGGTAGTGAAAGTTTGTGACTCATGCACTTCCTCCCACTCAGAGAAATAAAGCAGTGGCAGTAGTGGAAAATAAAAAGGAAAATGCCACTATGAAGAAATCCATCAGGACACGCTGAATCCACACAATTTTGTTGGGTGCAGGGCTGTGTGGAGCATCTGCCTGGAAAAGAAAATCATGATTAGGGCAATTACAATTGAAAACAAATCTCAAACATCATATCCTACTGTAGTATCAACTGCACAGTCTGTACTGAAAATTGGAGCTCTGGAGATAAGGAGAGCATTGAACACATTTATCTAACAATTCCTGGGTGCCTGGGATGAACTTTATTAATGGGAGAGGAAGGAAGGGATGGAACCAGCAATCATACACACATGAGCACAGTATCCACTCTCTCTCACAACCAACTGGGCTGACAGATTTTACCAAAGGCACTGGGAATTTAAAACACAGTATTAATACTTCCATAGCAATAAAACCATTTTTCTCTCCCTTCACAGCCACTCTTTAGGTTTGTTCAAGGGAGTAATTCTGGTTAAGATACTGTATAAGCTTTTTTTCCCAGGTCCTGAGAAAGAAAAGATGTGGTAGAGGAGATAAACCAGTCTCAGAGGATGACTAAAAGGACAAGTGCCATGTGCCTTCCTCTACTTATTCCTTTACTTACCTTCTTTGGAAGTTACTTCCTCCTTCAAAGTCTCAATAGGGTTCAGGACTTTCTTCCATTTCCAAACAGCCCTCTCCAACCTCTACAAGCTAAGACTAAAAACTACAGTTGCATTTGATTTCTTGCTGCAGCCAAGAGTGTTAAGAAATAACAGCTTTGAAAAGTGGCCCTTTAAAGCTAAAATTGATCCCATACCAAAGGACATGAGGATCTTACAAAGCACTTTACAGGAACATTTAAAAAAAAAAAAAAGGCAGAAGTGTTCCTTCAGAATAAAGAGGGACTAAGCTGTGGTGTTGCCTCTCATGTCTATTCAAAAGTGATGTAAATGTGAATATTCACACCAGAACCTGGAGTCCTGGAGAAGGTGTGAAATCATCACTGTGGCAGTGACTCTTGGAGCAGTGGGGCAGTTTCAGACCTGGTATGATAAAATCACATCTGATCATACCCTCTGTGTGGAGTTTGGGGCAAGGGTTCCTGGAAGAGCCCCAGACTTCGCTGGAATACTTTCCCAGCGGAGGATCCCCGTGTGCAGGAGTGCCAGGGTGGGACCAGGAGGTCAGAAATACCCAGGCAGGGTCTGAGGGGCTCGTTAGCTCTGGCTCAACTGACCCAGCTCAGTATTCCTCCTGATGGAAGAGCAGGCTCCAATGCAGGAGCCAAGGATTTGAGGAACCCTAAATGCATAACAGGCGTACCCTGCTGCAGGCAGAACATCCTGGATCTGAAATTCTCAAAAACTGCATTATTTATGGCCAATACCTTAAGACCCATCTTATATATATACACCAGGGATTCATGAATAAGTACCAAGCACGATCAAGAATCATTTCAACTTGATGGGTTCTTCTCTTTTGAGCAGAACACAATAAGACCAAAACAAAGAAGCAACAGCTTGTTGCTTCATTTCCTGAAACTGATATTGGCTGTAACAGCACATAGCATGATAATTTATAGTTTAAGACATTTAAACACTCATCTGTTGTCACCCAGCTGGAATCTGGAAGGAATATCCTGAGCTTTATTTAGCTGGTGAAGGTGTAAGAAAGCCTGGCTGCAAAGGTCCTTCTATGGTTTCTGTCAGCTAAAGGCTGTGCCAGCTGGATCCTGCAGGTTTCCTCAAGGATCAGCAGAAGGAATAATATTTACCTTCGATATAACTTGCAAAGCAGTTTCCTTTTGCTGTGGCTCAGGGGCACTTTATGGTCACTGGATTATGGACTCGTGTGTGGGAGCTGGGAGTGAGAGCTGAGCACAACAGGATTTAATGAACTTCCCAGAACCGGCTGCTTAATAAATGTAGTTTGAAGGGTTCAAATCTCCACCTCTCCCAGACTTGTAGTGCTCACCATAGGAGTCCTTCCATTCACTACTGTGGGATTTGATGTCACAAAATTAGGATTTTTACACCTTGTTAAGGAACAAGTAAATGAGAAGGGTTTAATTACTTAGATTTTCAGAAACTGGTTACTATATTCTCACAAAAATTCACTTCTAAAAAAACCAATTTATTTTAAATATGACCTTTTTTTTTTTATTTTCTTTCCAAGTTCCACAGTTCTTCATAGTGCCACAGGCACAGAGGCCTTGGGAACACTGATGACAAAGGCTCCAAGGAAATTTAGTTTATGAAACAGATAATCAGGGACACTTTCCAATCACCCAGTATTGCACATGCTGACAATACCCCTATCTGAGTTGTTACCTTCCAGTGTGATAGTTTTTAAAGTTTAGTTGTTATTGTTGCTATTATTGCTATTATTAGTAGTAATATTGTTATTATTATTCTATAATACTTATAATTATAATAATAATTTCAGTTGATAGATTAGATTGCTGCTGTCTGTCCCATCAGTCTAAGAAGATAAAGGCCTTAAGAGAGTTTTATAAAATAAAAAATAAAGTGTGGCAGTGCATTTGTACAGAGGGTCCATCAGTTCAATAAAAAAAAGATGTTTCATGATTAGCTGATATTAAGGAGTACTCTGAAGGGCCCCTTAATTAAATTAAAACTAGCAAGTTAACTTTTTATGCAGTATCATGTATAAAGAGCACCAACTGGTAGCAGCAGTGACATTAAAACCAACATAACTCCCCCTTGCTCGTTATTCCAAATGGGCCACCCATAAACTTTGAATAATGAACTGAAAAGTGCCCTTGTCATCTTTTTTTTCTTTTTGCTTTTGCATTTTTTAATAGCAAACAGCCTCGAAGTGTACAATTTAATGTAAAATATTTTGGCATAATGTAAAGATTTTATCCAGGGAGACCCATCGAGTCATTTTGATGGGTGGCAGAAGATGAGCTGAGTGGCTTGGGAAAAGGTCCTGGATAACTCTCTGAATTAAAAAAAAAAGCTAAGAGTAAGTTCATTATACTGAACCATGGATATATTGACCCAATTGATGGTGATACTGCATCAGGTGCAGTCTGCATATTCACACAGAGAGAGCTTTCCAGATTTATACAGCCCTCAGTCTCTGAATGGAGATTTTATGCAGGAACTGGAGCTTCTGGGGATGTTTTACAGTTAATGGTTTGGGTTTGTTTTTTTTTTACAGATATTTCTTCATCCTTTCCCTGGCTAACTTTTTTTAGGAAAGTTTCCAGGGAACGTTCATTTTCTTTGTTGCAGGAGGTAGGACAGCTCCTCAGGTTAAGGACTTTGAGCCTTCAACCTCACAGCCCTCTCTGGTGTCTACTTATCAGTGAGTCAGCTGAAACCAATAGCCTGGTATGAAGAACCCAGTAATAAGACAAACTCTTTGAGGGTTTGAGAAGACTCAACCAGTAGTTAACAGTAAAACCTGCTCTTCTTTTTAATGGGACTGGGTTGGAATTATCTGTTAAGCTCCCAGTTGTGCCATCCAAGCAAAGCCCAACACAAACATGTGCCCTGTGGGGACCAAGTCACCATCCAAAATTGATATTAATCTGGCAGTTGTTGTGTTGCATTGGGAAGGTGAACACAGGTATAAATTTTACACATCATGGCCTTTAGAAATTATGGGATACATCTGGATAAGTTTGCCTGGCTAATGCCAAAAACACCTCCCAGCCCTCAGCACAGCCTGGTGCTCCTCATCAGCATTCCTGCTAGTTAGGAGGGTCCTTCTCTCCATGGGGAATAGAAGGGAAAGTAACAAAATGTTTTCTTCCAGACTGTGTGTGGGGAAAAACAAACAAATAAAAAACCTAACCAAACAAAACCAAACAAAAAACAGAAAGAAAAAGAAAGGAAAAAAGGAAAAGAGAAAAGAAGGGAAGGGAAGGGAAGGGAAGGGAAGGGAAGGGAAGGGAAGGGAAGGGAAGGGAAGGGAAGGGAAGGGAAGGGAAGGGAAGGGAAGGGAAGGGAAGGGAAGGGAAGGGAAAAGAGAAAAGGTTCATCTATTCGGTTTAGACCTTTGAGATCACCATCATTACCCCAGCACTGCCAGTGTCCCCAAGAGCCACATCTACATGCCTTTTAAATCCCTCCAGGGATGGTGCAGACACATATAGGCGTGTCCATATGGTGCAGAAACGTGCAGAAACACCCCTTGCTCCCAGAGCTTCCTTCGGGGTGAAACATTTCCAACGTGCTTCTTGTTTGATGCCCAGCTGACTGTTTCCATCATTTTTAAAGGTGTTGTAATGCAGCTGCAGAAATCCTGCAAGAGATGGGGTTACTGCTGCTGTTGCAGCTCCAAGGCCATTCCCCCTCCCAGTTATGTGGTGCTCATGGTAACACACCATAAAACACCATCCCATAAAAACCTGCTGATTGCCAGCGCTGCCCGACAGCTACAAGGAATCACAAAAGATCATAAAAAATGATTCACATTCGCTCTCTCCTTCCTTTAAAATCAGCTGGTTAAAAGAAAAAGGGCCAAGTTGAAAATAAGCATCAGCAGTTCCAACCAGGCTGAAGCCAATACAGTCACATCTAGGAAGGGGCAGGTCTGCATTTGATTTCCAGGTGAAATTAGTGCATGAGGCTTCACAGGGAGCAATCCCTCCACCAACAGCTCCAGCCAGGCAGAGCTAATATTTGTCAGGCTGGAGGAAGGGGCTGCACCAGGGACTGGAGGTAAAAGTGTGTTCCAGCTTCTGAATTTATTGGTGGGTTTGGGTTGGTCTAATCCAGCAGCTAAAATGATGGGCAGGTTGGTTTTCTTGTGCTCTGGGGAAATGCACAACATGTTAACCAGTTCTGTTCACAAATAGAGCAGCTAAAGAGGAGTATGGTAAAAGCTTGGGACCATCTGAGATATCATGTGCTACACTTGGTTTACAATACTCATCCTAAAACAGCCTAAAAACTTTTTCAGGAGAGTTAGCAGAGAAAATTTTTCTTTGTGGACTATATCAAAATATAAGTTAAAAGTACAAAAGAACAACCTGTTTTAAATGATGGAATGTACTCTATGAATTCTCGCTCTGCTATTCAGAGCTCACTCACAAAATAAAGTGGATATTTCCCAAGTACTTTATAACATGAATTTTTACCAAAAAAAAAAGTCAGATGATGAATTACATATTTTTGTGTATCTGTGTGATAGACCATCTGTAAAAGGAATGTTATCTGAATATAAATAAATATGCAGTGAGCTAGGGTTGTATTTCAGGCTATATTGATCACATTAATGAGAATGGTAATGTATGTATGTTTATTATGATTAACAGAACCGTGTTCATGTTGCATTTTCCATTTGAATGAAATTAACTTTCTCCTTCTGAAGTTGCTGAAGACGAACATTAAATGCAGAGAAATGATCAGTGAATAAGCTCCTGTAAAACCCTTTTCACTTCTATGTCAAATCTAATATACTTACTATAAATTAATCTTGAAAATTAAGTGTTATTGACGGTTGTGGACATAAATACTCAAAGGGGGACGAACCTGATCTTTGTAACAACAAGTGCAGCCAAGCAACTTCCACTGGGCACAAGATTAAATAATGGTCATGAATTTCAATAACAGCACACGTGAGTTTGAGGGTAGAACACGAGAGCAGCTTTACTGGAGACTGAGCCCACAAAGACACTCTGGTTTTCCAGTTAATGAGAAAATAAGTTTGGCTGCCCTAAAGACAAAATAATTAACTGTAAATGAGCTGCTGTATCACTATCAGAGTAGAGAGAGTCCAGCTATAACTTCAGGGCATATGCAAAGGAAAAAAAAATCTGAAATAGTGAGACAAATTCTGTTCACATCAGAATTTAAACACAGGTGGTTTGAGTTTGTTTTGGTCTTTTTTTTTTTCTTCTCTCTACCTCTCGCATTTCTTCTCTGGGAGCAATTCAAATAATTGTGTTTCTTAATTGCCTTAAGACTTGCTCCTGTAAACAGGAAAAACTGTGCAGAAAAGGAACCAGCTTCTTTCTAAAATATTGAGTGAAGCTCATATTCCTGGTGTAGTTGAAGATATCCCTGCTCATTGCAGGGGGTTGGGCTAAATGACCTTCAAAGATCCCTTGCAACCCAAATCATTTGATCATTTTCTCCAAACAAAATGAAGGTTTTCCCTGCCTAGTGCTTGTAGATCTGGAGAGAGGTCCAAGAAGGATGATTTGACAAGGCAGATGCAGAAGATAAAAGTTCTCCCTGAAGCTGCACGATCCAAACACTGTCAGGACACATCTTCAGGCCCCAGTGTCAGCACAGAGAGGGCAAAACAGGAAGGTAGTAAAGCAGAGATGGCTAAGGAGTACCAGAAGATGAAAAAACAGAGGTCTGAGGAACTGATAAAGACGATAAGATGGAGATTTCCATGGAAATCAAACTTATTTTTGTCAGAAGAAACAAGTTCCTGTGATGTATCAGCAAAGATTGTCCATCCAAACACAGATGGACAGAAGTTTGTGCAGTGTTTTGGATTCCTGCTCACTAAGGATATTCTCACCATACTTTTTACTTTTCTATATGAATATTATTAAACTCAGAATTTGGTGCAAAGAACAGGGAATTTTATAGCCTATTCTGGGCACTGCAATTCTCATCATGAAGTTATTAGCAAGAAGGAATGAAAGCAATTGTGAGGGAACAATGAGGTTATAATCATAACTTGTTCTTCCCCGTTCAAAATTATGCTCCTGTGATCTCCATTTTGCTCTGACTGGGAGCTGCTTTTTAACTTGGGAAATTTTCAATAATGAAGCTAAGAAGGAAATTACTGGACATTTCTCTGAGCCATAAACTTCCTGGAAATGCAGAGGGAATGGCATAATCAGCAGGTTCATGGATTTCAAAGTGCTGTGTTCATCTGACAGTTCTTTCAATCACTTTTTAGTAAAATACATCTGTAGCCATTGAGCCATTGTGTAATCCCCCCACACACCTGGAAATTATAATGTGGGATGTCATGATTTATTTCATAGCATAAAAGCTGTTAAATGAATACTGACAGCACCATTAGTGTTCTGATCTTGAACTGAAGTGCAAGTCAGCTCTGCTTAAGTCATCATTCTCATGAGCCACAAATAAATGTGCAGCTTAAAAAGGTGCTGCAGGTTAATCAGAGCTGAATTAGTCACGAAAAATTCATAAAGAAGGGAGCAATTGAGGAAATGACACGCTGAGGCTCTTACCCCAACATAGTTTCTCTAAGCAGCCAGTGCCAAAGACTCCAGAATATTAAAATCTGGTCTGAAAACTTGGTTAATTCTGAGTTAACTGGGAGATGTTGATATTACTTCAGCAGCTGCATCTTGTGCTTTGACTGCTCCCACCTGCACCTGGCACCTCAATTTCCACCTTTGGCAAGCAGAAACCAAAAATGGGCTCCACACACCCTGGACTCCCCTTTGCCTGCTGCCTTCTGGTGAAAAATAAAGCAGAGAGAACCAAATTAACTTAGCTAATAATGTTCCTAATTGATCCCACCAAGAATCATCAGTTACTGTTGTTCTGCCCTAAATCCCAGGTTCCTCAATATCAGCTTCTAGAAAAGAGGATGGCTCCTTCTGCTTACACTGGAATGAGATGTTTAGTTTCTATTCCTAACCTCTTCTGAGCTAATGGTGATTTGTGACTGTTTGAAGTACTTATCTACTTCTTTTTCTGAAAATCATGTTCTGTCTCATTTGTTCCTTAATGCAAAACTCTTGTTGTTCTACATATTTAAACCATTTTTTTCCCTCATTTAGTACTGTCTTTTTTGGAGGTAAAAAACTGGATGCCTGGCCCTAGAACTTCATGAATTCTGTTGTTTGATAAATATTTATCAAACTAGTTTAGCACCAACAGCTGTGATCCTTTAACATGCAGAGCTTGTTTTATAGAGGGTCAAGCACTCTGTACCTCTTCCCAATTTCCAGAAGATTTCAAATTGTTCCCATTTGACACTCTACTAACAGGGCTCAACATAATTCAAGGAGGAACAGTTCTGCTTAACGAGGGATAATTGTTTTCTCTTCAAGTTTAGACATTATTTGTGGCTTTACTTGCATGTTTATCCCAGTTATTTAGTCCAATGTATTTAAAGGGATCAGCAACCTTCAAATTGAATCATAAACCACTCAACCTCCCAGACTTGTGGCTTGGCTTGTTCTTGAGTAATCCACAAAAATTTATATCTTCTGTGAGAATTTCCAAATTCACCAAGTAGTTTGTATATGGTCATTTATTAACTTTTTCCCTTAGATGAACCCAGAACACCTAAAAAGGGGAATATAAATATATTTTTTTCAAATGAGACTAAATCACATTTACCTTCCTTTTCCCCCCTGTTACTTAACAGTTATTTCAGTTTAAATGTGTTAGTTTGGATTTACCAGTAAATCCAAACTAACACATTTAAACTGAAATAACTGTTAAGTAAGACCAAATAATGCTGCACTGGTGTGCTGAGGTGATTTCTCATTCCAAATGAAGTGTTTCTTTTCTCATTTAGGGCTCCTAATGGGACCCTGATTAATGGAATAAGATGGCCAGCCTTCACCAGCAATGAACAGAAATATTTGACACTAAACACCAGCACTCCAGAGATCCTGACAAAACTCCGTGCTCAGCAGTGTCGATTCTGGAAATATTTTTTCCCCAAAGTCCTGGAAATGACAGGTAAAAAAATCTTTTATGCATGCTTTTATGTGAAACTTTTATGCAAGGATATTAGTGTGATGCTTGAGTTCAAATCTTTGTGTTATTTGTAGCTGAGGTGTTCAGGTATTGGATAAAACTGTCCATGATGAGGATCCCAGGACGTGCCCTGTGCTTCTCTCCAGAGGTCACCACCCTGTTTGGTGTTAGGACAAAAACTGGGGACAAACCAAGGCCCAGGACTTTGTGATGTGGAGTTTCTCTGGCCCAAAATGCAGATGCAGCCACAATGTGAGGCATTAAAAGTGCTGCAAATCCCTGTTCTCAAGGGAAGAGCCTTGGTGCTGCCAGGCTCTGGGTTCCTGGATGCTGGAGAAGGCAGGAAAAACAGTGTTTAAGGAGGGACTTTTGGAAGCTTTAGATGTTCTGTATAAACTTCTTGTGTCTAAGGTTGTTATATTTGGATTATATTATCTATTATTTATGGGATTCTATTATTATGCAGCTAATCCACAGAGGATATTAAGTGTGTTGCTGCTGCCAAGAGGGGATTCTGGTTTCCATCTCACGTGAGAGCCTCGTGTTTTATTTCTGGAGTGTCAGCCATTGATGACAAACAGACACTGCAAGATCTGCCTAAACCAAACAACTGATTTGTACCTGACCCTGTATAAAATGGGGGTTTGAGATTTCACTACTTGGAAAAGTATAAGGAGCTATGTGAAACTCTAAGTCCAGTTGAACAGGGAGAACTCAAACTTTTAGCAGGCAAACATCACCATTTTCACAAAGCCCAGCAAACAGACCAAGCCTCTGTGCTTTGGATTTCAAAAAGGAATTGATTTTATAAAGTGATTTTGCAGCTCTGGAACCACATTCTGCAGTTTGACTGGGGGAAAGTCTCGTTTCAGAAATAAGATACACGTTTAAAATGTTAATTAGTAATTTAAAATCTTCCTGTAAGGCTCAGTTTGAGTGCTAGTCTTAAAAATATGCGAAGTCTTAAAAATATGTAAACTGTCACGGTGCACAGATGATTCCTTCTGAAATAATTTATTCCTTCCTCATTTGAGTCTATGACTGTATTATGGCTCAACTTTTATCCCCTCTCAGTTCAACAGATGTTTTTCAATTAAATCAGGAGAAGCAAAATCAGTAGGTAAAATGAATAATTTATGAGCCTCACTCTGTGATTTTAAAATCACAGTGTACCAAATTACAGATGGATTTTGGGGAGGATTCAAAGACTCTGACAAGTCGTTTGTGCTGAGCCAGGAGAACTGAACTGTTTTCCGTGTTTTTTTGAACCTGGCTGGGAATCCCTGTGGAAAAATGTGTATCCTACAAATGGGCTGAGCACAACCAAGTGCTCTGGGGTGGAGCAGGAGGGAGAACATCCCCGGGCAGAGACCAACCCTAGAGTGGCTTTGCATGGTCCCGTGGTGGGAGGGATGACAAAGCAACACCCAGGATCTGCCAGGAGACAGAAACACATCACTTTTGCCATAATCAGTGATTTACAACATAAATTTACAGCATCCAATTACAAGAAATTCATGAGAATATTCTCAGGAAAAATGAAAAGAATCATCGTGTCTGGATCCTAATGTAGAGCTGAGACAGGAATGTTGTTGAGGTAGCACTGTTTTGTCATGTGTCTACATCTGGCAGTCCTTGAAATATTGTAAATATAAAAACATAGTATTTCCATTATGATCCCTATACAATGTTATAGCATCCTGACAAAAAAAAAATCTCTTTATAAGTCTGCTTAAGACCATGATATAATACTTTATATTGCAATAATTCTCCTCACTGAAATATTGTTTTGCATTTCTTTTCTCCTCTTATGCCCAAAGGACAGTGAATCCCATAAATATATGTATTTTCTCATTTTCTGAGGGTGTCTCTTTTCTATTACTCCTTCCATTGCAATAGTCTTAGAAAAAGGTTGCTTTAACACGAGGTGATGTAAGACAACAGAGAAGAAGAAGTAAGGAGATTTTATGTTATCATTATTACAAGTTCAAGTAGGGTTCAGGTAGGTAGAATTCTATCAGGCAGAACCCAAAGAGGACAACAAAAGCACATTATTTTACAGAAATTGCAATGATTTCTCAGTGTAAAGGGATCAGGATGTGCTTGGTAGCCACTTGTTTAGTTCCTGACCCATCCAAGCACAAGCCTTGCCACCCTTGAGATCTTTTCAGCTTTTAATGACCAGCTCCAAACATGTCCTGCATCTGAACAAGCCTGTTCCCATCACAGGCTGGGCAAGACAAGTTCCTCGAGGTAGTTAAAATATATGAGAGAGGAAAATATTTAGCCCCTGCCATCTTTATGGTTAAATAATTTACATTTTCCTCAAGCAACTGAATCAGATACATTAAAAAAAAAATCACGGTTACGGGTTAGAAAAATTAATAAGGAAAGAATAAACCTCACACAGTAACACAAGAGTAACAGCCACATATAAAACATGGCCTTGATCTCTCTAGAGAACTTTGTATGGTTTTGGAAGATTTCTCAATGTCTTCTCCTTGAGTTTCAACACTCAAACCTATCATTGGGTCAGAGCTCTCAGTTTTGTGCCTCACTTGGTAACAATCACCAGATAAGTAAACTGGCCCTAGACCTGCCTCACATGAGCTCTAAATTCCAAGTAGACACAGTTTCCACTGGGATTTTAACCCCATTTTGAAGGCACTGGGCACACCCTCCATCCCCCTCAGCCCCAGCCAAGCTGGGAGCACTCAGATTTAATGTTCCATTGGAGGGTGAGAGCACTGGGACGAGCCCCAGAAGTTTTGCTGGTGACTGGTTCTACAAGAAATACACTGGAGGGACAGTAAACACTAAGTGACTTTTAAGTAGCTTTTAGAGCAATCATATGTTAATTATAAAAGCATCTATGTTAGTCTCTACCTCCTCAACACAATCTTTAATGCATCTAGAGCCCTAGTTATTTATATATGCCTGCTTCCTCTTGATTATAGAAAGCTGCAGGCAGCCAAGCTTTCCATTACTGGTCCATTACTATTTTAGTGTGCCTAATACATATTTTTCTATTTTTTATATATATATTACTGCATCATGTATCATCTATAGAGAAATCAAAGTAGGTGCCATAAATACATTAAGTTTTAAAACCACCCTAAAAAGATTTCAGATGTGGAGGCAGAGAAATTTCAACCTCTTGGCCAGTGAGTAACAAAAATAATTGTGTTTGCTGTGATCCTCCAAGCAGTGTCTGGATTCTGCAGAGCTAAACACTCAGGGGAGTAAGAATATTGAAAATTTGGCTAAATAGAACATTCATCCTCACAATTAGTTTTAAATTTCCACAGAATTGTGAACTAGTCAGAAGTCACCTCACCAATACTACAGCACCTATTGATAGAGTAAAATTTACTCTTTGCACCTATGGGCAGTGTGTTTCTGTACCTTAACAATCTGATTTCTTTCTGACTCCAGTACCTTCCAACCCGTGTCATTGGAAAGATCCCAGCCTTTACAATAATTCCTCTCCCAGAGAGCTCTGCTGATGTTTGGAAGAAGAAAAACAATAAAGAAAGAAATCTGAAGTTCTTAAACATACAAGTGAAAATGAATATATGGTTGGGGTTAACAAAGTTTTGATGTTCAGAGAGTGTGATTTAAAGAATCAGAGAATCACAGGGGGTTGGAAAGGGGCCTCTGGAGATCCTCCAGTCTCAAGGCAGGGTCACAAGAACACTGAATAGAGATACTAGAATGTAGATCCTATTTGTTTTCTCCTTCCTGGACGTTTGTGAAACTCTCACCACGAGAATCTACAGCACAAACCTGCAGCATTTATCACACTAATGAATCAGGAAGTTTTAAAGTACCTTTAATTATGAGCTCTTGAGGACACAAAAATTAATCCTAACTTGTCATCCCTTATTAATTCTATTATATCATAACAGCTACATGGCCTTTGTCCCAATCTAAATGTTAATACACAAAAATACATTGAAGATTAGCACTTTATTGGCACATCCAGCAGCTCAAAGGACTGTGTGGTGATAAATGTCACTTTGCTGCAATGCCATGAAAAGGCTGCATGGAGGGATAGGAAATGCAGTGTCTGCACTGCTGAGGAATCCAAGAACCCTTGGATTATTAGGAACAGTGTGCCAACAGGTCCAAGGCAGTGATTCTGCCCCTGGACTCAGCGCTGGTGAGGCCACCCCTGGAGTGCTGTGTCCAGTTCTGGGCCCTCAGCTCAGGAAGGACATGGAGGGGCTGGAGCAGGTCCAGAGAAGAGCAACGAGGCTGGGGAAGGGACTGGAGCACAAGTGGTGTGAGGGAGGGAGCTGGGGCTGTTCAGCCTGGAGAAGAGGAGGCTCAGGGGAGACCTCCTCACTCTCTGCAACTCCCTGACAGGAGGGGGGAGCCAGGGGAGGGTTGGTCTCTTTTCCCAGGCAACTATCAGCAAGACAAGAGGGCTGGGTCTTAAGCTGCACCAGGGGAGGTTTAGGTTGGATATTAGGAAGAATTTCTTTCCAGAGGAGGTAATCAGCCATTGGAATGGGCTGCCCAGGGAAGTGGTGGATTCTCCATCCCTGGAGATGTTTAAGGACAGACTGGATGTGGCATCAGTGCCATGGGCTGGGAACCACAGCGGGGTTGGATCAAGGGATGGACTTGATGATCTTGGAGGTCCCTTCCAACCCAGCTGATTCTATGATTCTATGACTGGGACCTTTCAGAGCTCTGACTCGTTGCCTGCAGAATCTCCCCTTCTCTCCTTGTCGGCTTCGCTGAGCTTTGCGTTGGGCTAACGAGAATTACTCCAAAGTTTGGGTGGCCTAAATGACTGCAGGGAGCAGAATCCCCCCTGGGGGTTGTTAGTGGCCCCCCTGACAGTTCAGCCCAGAGCAGTCACCCAGAGCTCTGAGCTGTAATTATGGGTCAGCTCGAATTCTCTAATCTTTTCCTGCTCTGCCTCCCAGCTGTCAGCTCATCTAAGTCATGGGTGGTTGCCTCAAAGAGATTGATGATGTTGGTGATAATGGGATGCATTGACTTGTGACTTCAATTTGGATCTTATCACTGGAAAAAAAAAAAAAAAAAAAGAAAAAAAAAAAGCAAACAAATTGGAATCCAAGTTCTTATTTCAGTGTTTTCCTTCCCCCTTTTGTCTTTTAGATTCATAATGGTGGCTACTCTCAATTTTTTGGTGCCTGCTTTCTCTAGCTGTCTCCTTTCTTCACCATAATCTCTAAGAAGCACAGAAATGCCTCATAATTTATACCCTACAACAGTGACTTTTAATTCAAGATGTGTCTATGGTAGAGATATTCCAGTTTCTAAAGTCTGGGTAGACTTCAAGCACTCTACACCTGAATAATTAAAGAAGGAACTGGTCTTTTTTAAATTCATAAGTGGAGGCTTTACCTGGATAAATAAAACTGGATACCCAAAATCAAGAATAAGATAAGAAATATGATTTAGGTATTTTTCTCCAAATAATATTAACACAGCTTCATACACTAAATTACCAATCCATTTGACTTAACATGGAAAATTTGGCTTTACCTGAGACCCTGCCTACATCTTTAAATTAAAAAATGTTTAAAGGAGAGTTCTTAGAATCAGGAAAGCACAATGATGTGTGTGTCTTCTCCCCATAGTTCTGAGTCATGTGTTACCAGCACTTACAAATCCTCTCTGAGTTAATGGCAACTGTAGCCTGAAGAAAAAAAAATTTAAAAATATCTGAATTTTTCTTTGATCTCTGATATAACCAAGCTTATTTACAACTTTGAACTGAGGGAGAAGAGTGTGGTTAATTTTTTAACGATTTTTTCCCATAGTTGTTCTCCACACTTTCCCTTTTGAACAATGTAGAAGCACAGAACTTTCCCAAGAAAAAGTCTCTTGGTTTTATTTCTTGTCTCACTAAAACCAAGAAGCAATGTAAATCTCATTTCAAACTCTCATTAAATTGCCATCTGGATTTCCAGACCAAAAAGGTTTGGAAATGTTGAGCTAAACTGCAGATAAGCAACCAAATTACTGGATGCTTCTCCAGACTAAATCTCTGATTCAGTTAACTCTCTTTCCTGAATATTTTCTCTACTGATGTGTAAAACACAAAAGTATTTCATTTTCCCATCACCAGCTACACTTACAGTGCTGGCAGATCATAAAAAAGGGGGAAAGGGTGTATTTATGGAGGGAAAGGGCTGGTGCTCCACTGCAGCAGAAGAACATAAAGTCAGAAGAGCATAAAGAAACCATGGAACTGTTCTCTCCAGAACACAATTACCAAGTTTTTTTGGAAGCCAGCTATGGCAACAGGGACACCCAGACAGCCAGGTCCAGAATGAATAAAGCATTCAGAGATCATCAGTGGTTTATAAACTTTTCCCTAAAGTCCACAACTGCTACAAACTAATGAGCCCCAGGGTGTGACACAGCCCTCATGTGTTACCTTTGATATCCTTGTTGTATGGGCTGTTCCTGAGAGGTCACTTCATTTCCCTGGAGGGTTAATTACTTTTGGGGGCTGGAGAGAGTGATCCTGGTCTGTAAAACACTCTGAGAACCTTGTGAAATGATGTACTTTTATTACTCTTCTCATCCTCACCCTCTGCTCTGATGCTCATAACAAATTTAGCAATAAATATTGCCTTGGGACACGGGATTAGTCAGCAAATGCTTTATAGGCTGGGATGAAACAGGAAAGAGAAGATGGTTTCATGTTGACATAGTTCACATTTCACAGCTCCTCCAAACCTGGGCCCTTTTTGCTTTTAACTCAGGGATTTATTCTAGGGGAGGGTGAAATCCTGGCCATCTATTGGATTCCATTCAAACTAATGGCAATTGCCTGGAATAAAGCTGTGATTTCATTCTATCTTTACAAGCATCTACCTCATTTTACATATTGTAGTCTTTAGGGTATGGAGTTCTCACTGCAGAGTATATTGAAGCAAAGGAATATTTTGAGGACTAAAAAAATAAAAAAGTGGGTTTAAAATGATGAATTTGATGGACAGAAGTACTATCCAAAAGCCACAAGCCCATAAATAAGTATATTTATTGCCCTGCAATGTTCCAGAATGATATCTTTGCAGTTCTTTCTTCCTGAAGTAAAGACAAAGCAT
Organism: Pseudopipra pipra; assembly: GCF_036250125.1. Classification (NCBI taxonomy): domain Eukaryota; kingdom Metazoa; phylum Chordata; class Aves; order Passeriformes; family Pipridae; genus Pseudopipra; species Pseudopipra pipra. Next base: position 3,097,751 of record NC_087558.1, on the reverse strand, counting down.
TAATCACTGAATTTTCAGTCATTCCAGGTTTAAGAAAACAAGCAAAGGACCAGCCTATAATGTATTTGGAGCAGATGACATTGATAATCAAAATTATTTTTCAATTAGCATACAAAGAGATTCAAATTTAGATTAATGTAACCCATTTCATGTTTTACAGGAAATATTGATGAAGCAGAACGAGAGTGGAAAGCAGGATTCCATCGCTGGAACAATTACATGTCAGACTGGAAAAATCAATTTAATGATTACACCAGCAAGAAGGAGCTGTGCAAGCTCTAATTAATATGTTTACCCTTTCCAGTGTGTCCATAGAACTGTTCATCAGGCAAATATCCAGGTAGCTTTGTACCACTTCTGGAATTAAATGTGTTCTGCAGATTAAAAAACAATGTTACAGATATAATTTTGATTCCTCAGATCTTTCATTTAGATTTTACCTCCTATCTCAATAAACAGTGTATGGCATCTGCACCCTTTGAAGCTTCACTGGGTTAAATAGGACTATAAAGTCTGAAGATTAATGATGTACATGTTATTATAAATATTAGCTACTTAGATTCACACTTCAAAGAAACAATGTAATCTGTTAGAGGAAAATGGATTTTTTTTTTTAATAGAAATAGCAGTGGTTTACAGTGTTACCATGCAAAACACAGCTGAGTTTGATCTTTAACTGAAACACCACCACACTTAAATCTTCTTTCAGACATAACTGAATTGCCATAAGCATAAAGGTACAATAACTTTGCTGGACACACAAAATGATATTTGTTTGTTGGACAAAAAAGTTTTAGGGCTGCCATTAGAGCGTGAATCACTTCCTTCATGGCCAGATTTGTGGGACAGAGCCACAGTGGGAGAGGATTCAAACTGTGTATTGAAAACCTAAATCATCAGCGAGTGCTGGGGTGAAACAAGGCAGAAAACCAAACACCTCTGCTTCCCCCATCCTCGTTTTTCAAGGAGTGAGGAACTACAGACTCACAAGTGATGAACTCAGAGCTTTTTGTTGCTCAGGCACCCTCTGACTTCACCTGGTCAAAGTCTCTCCTGTGGAGATAAGCTCCAATCATGACATTTTTTGTCCACTGAGTTGCCTCCTCGTCGAGGGACAGCCCCGTGGAACACGACAGACAAGTCTCTGCACTTGCAGAACAGGTGGTGGCAGGTTCAGAGAATCACAGAACGTGGTGCTGAGTTCAAAGGGACCCACAAGAACCCACAAGGATCGAGTCCAACCCCTGGCCCTGCACAGGAACATCCCCACGGATCACAGGAAGAAAATTGTCCAAATACTTCACCCAAATGGTTCATCAAGAGCCAGACACGACAGCCGTGCTCAGCCAGGAGTGGAACCTTGCCAAAAACTGCTCTTGGAGAGGGTTGGGAAGGGCATCACTGCAGAGGAACGTTGTGCCCTTGGTGGGAAGGACCCAGCTCTGAGCTCTACCTGCCACCTCCCAGACCCCTTTCTGCCTACCTGAGCTGAACCTATTAGAAGTTTCTGAAAAAAAAAAACCACCCTTGGATAATTCGCTTTCCTACTTCTCTGCTTCTGTGATGATGGGGCTGGAATTTTTATGCCTGAATAACACCTTAATTGGCTGCTTTTCACTGGCCCAACTGGGAAGAATAAATGCCAAAAATTTGATGAACGTAAGTAGTATGTAAAAGCAACAAGGCATCTCATAAATAAATTATCCTGGAGCTCTCTGTAAATGCAATAACATCTCAGTGCATCTATTTTCTGTTCTGGTGATTGCAAGCTTTTACAAAATGCCTCTTTGGATTGAGTAGAGTGAAGAGATCCAGATAATGAACAGAGAGTGTTCTCTTTCTGGCAATCAGTTTGACCACACAGGATCCTTGCACTGAGAGGATTTATTTATACAGAAAGGCCAAGTTCTGCAAGAGATGATGACTTATCATCTGTTCAATTATTTCCAAGAGAACACAATTATTTCCTGACTACATTATGGGAAACCACCTTTTAGCACAGGATTTCAAAGGCTGCAGTCAGAGCTCCACAACGAAAAAAAAAATCTGATTTTTGAACAAGCTGATCAAACCTTAAAATTACCTGGGATTAAAAAGTGCTTTTAATGCAGCCCTACATGTTTATAGCACAGATAAGTAGCTCATTACATATATTAGCATAGTTACTGCTATTAATAATGGCATGGAGAGCTGTGTCAGTCTATAGTGCATTGGGTATTTATTGAATATTCTTGGTGCTGGTGATGAGCTGCTGAAAATAAACACAGGAGGATGAACTTTCTGTCCATCACTGAGCAGTTCTGGCACTGCCCATTTTATTTCTGGACTTCATAGATTTGTTGGGTGCTGATCTGTCACAATGAGCACTGACAGCACCAGCAGCACATTTAAAAGCATCATTTGTTTCTTTTGATACCCTTTTCTTAGATATATTTCCCCATCCATCTGTCTGATCAGCCTAATCAATGAGGAGAAAAATATCTGAGCCAATTAAGATGTAAAACAACCTTTGGAAAGGACAGGTGGAGAAGCAGTTCATAAAATATTTTGCTGGGAAGGTATCCTTTTTTTGAATAAAACAAAGGTTAAACCACTTTTTGAGATGCGGTTTTACTGATTTGCTGGGTGTGAGTTGGTGGCTTTTTATTTATTCGCATGCTGGGAAATAATATCTCCATTTATCATCCATATGGAATCACTACATCATGTATATATTCATGTCTCACACATACAAAAAAGGAAAGCCTTAAGTACCTGGATGTAAATGGTTAAGGTAACAAAGAAGAAAAAGAAAAACCTGTGTCACTGATAATATTAGAGGGATATTAGAGGGATGTCTCACTCAGGCCTCACTGAAGATATGATGTTGCCAATTATGTTTTATTTTCACTCATAAGAGCCAAAACCCACAAGTTTTTCTGTGAAACCAGAGAAAATATGTTGATTCTTTCTTACCATTCTTGATATCCAAAGCAAGGATTCTGAATTTAGTCACGGAGTTGCTGAAAGGTTATAATAAAATGAACTGCAGTGCCAACAAAAATGTTGGCATTAACCCAATTGTCGTTAGGTTTATAATCTATACCAGCACACTGGTTAAATGACAGACACTTCACACATATTTTAGAAGGGACTGAAGTCAGATATTTCCCAGCAAAACCGTTCAATAAAACCACCATTTTTAATTTTTTTTTTTCATTTTAAATGTTTTGTCTGAAGGAATTTGGGTTAGATAAGCTGTCAGTAGAGCTAAGAATTATTTGAGTGAAATCCCATCTGTTCTGCTGCTGGAGAGAGTTGGGATGTTCACAGTACTTTGTCTAGAGCCAGTCAACTTGGACCAACCAATATTGAAGTTTTTTCTCCTTGAACAGGGGCCTTCAGGCACCAAAAGTCATGTCTGGTACAACTAAGGCCTTCCCAAGGTTTCCAGGCATCCTCCCAACTGCAGATTTGACACTCACAGCTTGGATTTTTGGGGTGGGTGCTCAGGCCTTGCTGTCCTAAACCTTGGCCCTCGCTCCAAGTTTATCACACTGATAAAGCCAAATTTCTGTTGAAGTGGAAGTCTGCTTTTTGGCCTTTTTTGGTCACTAGAGGTTATTTATACAGCAGAGATTAGTGCACTATAAACACAGAGACAGACGTGCCCAGTTTAGGTCTTCACGAACAGACAACTCGTCTCTGTCAGCTCCCAGCTGGAAAAGTATCTTTGCAACATAAGGAATCTAACCCTTTTTTTAATATAATTATTACTTTAATTAGAGTGCTGGAGAGAAAATTACCTCAGTTTACAAAAAAACCTGATGGAGGCCCTTCTAATGTGCCTTTCCCAACAGACCATCAGCAGGTGACTGGGCCCATTTTCGAGTGCAGATCCCACATGGATTGATCCGAACGTGGCACTAACAGAGGAGAGATGTATATTTGTCTCTGTCAACATCATAATGTCGTGGTTTTGGGCTTAATTATGGTTTATCATTTCTACTGGCTCAGCACCAGTTCTGCAACATCAGCAGCAGCTATTTAGGGGCCATAACAAACGTCACTGTGCTTGAGTTACACCTGCAGCGTGTCCAGCTCATGAAGAACAGCCTGAGCTCTCACTGCCAAGTGCCAGCCTGGCCACAGAATCCTCTTGTCCTTCCTTTCCCCTCCAGCTGGGGGGCAAAATTTAATAAGGGGGAAGATAAACCTCAAAAAACAACCCCCTCAAAAAAAAACCAAGAAGGGAGTTAAAAAAAAAAAAAAAAAACCCACAACAAAATAAATGCATGGGGGAAATAAATATAAGGGGAAAAAGTGGTTAAGATCCAAAGGGAAAAATTAAAAAAACAAACAAACAAGGAAGGGGTGGGAAAAAAAATCACGAGTAAAAAAAAATGAAAGGGCAAAAAAATAGTTTAAAATGTCTGAGGGAGAGAATTAAGGAAATGAACAAACAGGGAGAGGAATAAAAAAAAAATTAAAGAAAAAAAACAAAGGGGGTAATGGAATAAAACCCAAAAACTGAGGGGAGAGCAGAAAATAAGGAGGGGAAAAAACTAAAAAAGGAGAAGACTCCCCACAACTCCTGCTGTCCCAGAATGAACAATTGAAGGGTTTAGTAGCATACACAGAGATACTGAGTATCCCAATGTCTCCATTCCAGTAACTCCAGCCAAAAATCCTCCCACTGAATTGCCAAATAAGTTTAGGAATTTGACAGTGATTCAGAATACGGGGTTAGGAATGAGACAGGCAGGTCTGGCTCGGGCTTGGGGCTGTATGGAAAGTGCTGGTGCCAGCTGACCACTCTCTCCCTGCCTTTTCTCTTCCAGTCCACGGAATTATAGGCATTTGCCAAAAACTCCCTGCCCTTGGCCAGCCAGGGAGCCCAAAGCCCAGCACCTGTGTAAGGGATCTGTGCAGCTGGGAATGTTCCCCACGGCTGCTCCAGCTGGAGTACGTGCCACAAACGTGTTGATTTACTCTGGGTGGATTAGGAGCAAGAATCTATAAGGGGAAAAAAAAGCTTCCTGGCTGAATTACAAGTACTTCTCTCTTTCTCCTTGCTCTGTTTTTCTTTAGCCTCATTTATCTATGGCTCTAGGTGGGTTTTCCATTGCTAAGTGATTGCTGTTGGATGAGGGGGAAGAAATTTAATTTAAAAAAGAAAATCTTTAGCAAAATAGACAATTTTAAGTATTTGCATACTGGAACTTTGGGATCTATAACAGGAATTTGGCAACTGTGTGCACAGTTATTAACAACCATGGTAATAACAGATATTTATTCACCTTGACTCTGTTCTGTGAGCTGGGGGGGACCACACCATGTGTCTCTCAGGGAATATGCATCCATGCACACACACACATATCCATGGAAATATAGGGTCCCAACCTTCCCTCTCAGGGAATATGCATCCATGCACACATATATCCATGGAAATATAGGGTCCCAACTATCCCAGCAACATGAAGATGGAAGCTTAATGTTCCACTTTGAAAACACAAACCCGGTATCTTTTTGGTCTTTACTGAAGAATAAAACACTCACAAGACTTCCTGACATAAATCAACACCTCAGCCAAGTTAGTCATTCACAGTTAAAAGTTCAAAAGCTTTTCCTCGGATTTCAGTCGCTTCAGGAGCAAGTTTTATGAACAAACATAATTAGGCATTTTGAAATGCTTGGTAAGACAAGATAATTCCTTCCTGACCCCTGCAGAAATCTCAGAGCCCGAGCACTGATTATCCTGTTTTAGCAGGGAAAACTTCCAGTGCTTTGTTGATAAACCAGATTAGTTGCACTCATAAAAAACTTTAACTCATAGACTTAATGACTGCAAAGCACTGATGTGAATCCACAATTAGTGCAGGTGTGAAGTTTTGAGAGGCTTTTAATTGGATTGCAGGTGAGATTAAATAAGGCTTGGAGGCAAGAAGTGCTGGCCTAGGGAGGGAGGGTTTAGTCACATAATGATTTCAGTTAGTTTAGGGAGAATTAGAAGGGAAAATGAAGCTTAATTCCAACACAATAGTGAACAATTAAAGAGTTTTCTTCCTCTCAGTTGAGGACACTTACAGAGGCTGTGTGTGGGGTTTGTCTTTTGGGATTTATTGAATCTGGCCATTGCATATATATCACTTTTGAAAAATACTGTAGTTCTTTTCAGGGATCTGGAGGTAGCCAGGTAATTATTGCTGTGTTAAAGCATTGCTATATTAAAACTGAAAATTGTCTATTCCTTCCAAATCCATATATTTGCCTGGAAAAGAACAGCACCTTCTGCTATTTTCAGTTCTGCTTCAAGATATTCCATGGCTGCAGGAGCTGATGTTTAGAACCATCTACAAATAGTGTGGAGGGTCCCTTCAGTTTGGGAGTGCTGGGGTTAATTTCTTTAATTCATAAAGTATTCAGAAGTCCTCAGTTAGACTGAGTAGTGGTAAAAGTGTGGAGGCAGAAAGGAGTTATCACCACACCTCTCAATCTTCCAAATTAAATTCCCTCTTGCAGCATTTCTAATCACTCCAGGGCACCTCATCATCCTCTCTCTATTAGAGCCTGTGCAGCACCACTTCTGACAAAATACATACATTTCAACTGAGTTTTAAGCCTGCTCTTATTTCACCATCTCATATGTGAGACAATTAGGGTATTAATGCAGAAAAAGCAGCAAAAGATGTGACTGATCATTTATCAAGAGTTGTTTAGAAAGTAATTCACAGGGACCTTATTTAGCACTGAGGAGTAGCTGAAATTACACATCCAAAATGATACTTCTGAAATATTAAACTTTTCTCACTCACTAATTACAGAGATATCAATTTTATAGATACTGTTACAGTCACTAAATTACATCAGTCATTCAATAACCTTAACCGTGTCTCATTTTTCCTGACTTAAAACAGATATATTTATATTTTTTTCTTAAAATTGGGAGTTATAACTGCAGAAAATAAAAAGCATTGCTTTGTTATCTTTCAATATATATTGTATCTAGACATTCATCCCATTTCATGTTTCATTTTCAGGACTACAGTGATGAGCATAGTTAGAACTTTCCCCAACTCTGTTTTTAACAAGATTGTAATCCTGTAGCAGGGATAATTTTGATTGCAAAAATTATTATTACAAACCAAACCCTCAATTTCATACAGACACACTCACCATTGCCTCCATTCCATAAAACTTCCATATCCATCTATCTTTGGGAGTGACCCAGCACTCCCACTTTTAGACAATTGGGTGACTTTCAGTTAATGAAAATTTTTTCGTTGCCTTCAGCAGAAGCACAAAAGCTCCTTTGAGTGAAATTTTCAATCTTCTCTATCACTTAATAATCTGGGAGATATTTTCTATATATGAAAAAAAATTCCACGCCTCAGAACATCCTTTTTTCCCCACAGATTTCTCTTAATGATGAGCTAAATGGGAGAACAAAGCTGTGAACAAATTGTATTTATCTACTCCTCTTTGTGGAGAAAAATCCACCAGGTTCTAACTACAGATGCCATTTAATTTACATATTCCATTCCATGTTTCTATATCTTCCTAGTGAATGGACTCTGAAAAATGGAAGCAGAAACCAAAATCATCCTGAAAAAACTGGTGGTGATCTCAGCCACCTGAGGGTCCTCTGCTATTTTATCAAAGCTCTCAACAGTTTAGTTTCATTGTACCACAGATCTGATTGTAATTTCTGTTGATACCACAACAAGCCAAGTCACTGAAAACCACACTTTTATTTCTCTGTTCAAAGGAAGGGTCTGAATTCCTTCTATTTCCATGGATATTCCTGTTAAAAACTCCTAAAATCTAGATTATTGTTAGTGCACTCTGGCTCTAAAATGAATTCATGGCATTTGACATTCATAACTTCACATTTATAGTAGCAGATTAGTCCATTAAAAACCTTCTTCATAATGGTTCTATCAAAGCACACATTGCCTAAAGCAATACAATTATTGGTCAATAATTCCTCTTTAGCTGTCTCCATTACTATCATTTTAGTTCAACATTTGGCTTCCTACCCTTTGATCTGCTAATTATCTTTGTGCCCTCTGATCCTCTTTACAATTCCCTGGCAATTTGATCCATTAATTACAGTGCCCATATTCCATATTTTCTGCAGAATGTGCATCTTTTCTGACCCTCCTCACCTTTCTTCATACAAAAACTTGCCATCTTTCTGTAGAGTGTATCTACTTCAGTATAAATGTATATATTGATAGAAAATACTATAATTAAAAGTATCTTTACATTTCCTTTGCAATCCTTTGGGCTTCATGAAAGTGTCTTAATAATTTGTCATAGACTTAAAATTTGATGGGAATGGGCACTCTGGTAAAATCTTTTGACTCCACCTTCAACGAACATAAACAATTAGATTTTTCCAATATTAATAAATATAGAATATATTTTCATCCTGGAGACTCTATTAAACAATTTCTGCTTTATTTTTTATATATATTGTAAAAAAGTATCTTCTTATATAAGGCTTTTCTCGCTTTATGAGCACATGGCTCATGAATTACTGAATTTTCTGCAGGGCCAATTTCCTTGTGCCTTCTAAGCCAGATGTAGACTTTCAGTGCAACCCAAATATATTCTGGAGTGGCAGAATTTTGGGAAGATAAACTCAGGCTGTTTACTTGTACAATCCAAAAATGATGGTGCTGTGGAAGGGGGGCATTTTTGAGACTGGGGAGCAAAAGTTTGGCAGTTGGAGCAGAACCTCAGTGTTTGAAAACTGGATTTCATGAATTAACTGTGATCAGGAAATCCTGTAAGAATTGAAAACAGTCTCTGACATTCTTGGATCTCCCCAAAGTTTGTGAAAAGAAGGACAGGCTCATTTAAACCTCTGGTCTCTCATGTTACTTGTAGGTGTTGTGGGAATTCTTCTGTTAATATTTACCCACCTTTTGAACCTCAGAACAAGCAGATTTAATTCCCAACTAAAGGCTTGGGAAATCTCCATCGACAAAGAACAGCAAAACACACTCTGCAATTCTAATTTTATTCAGTTTTTATGTGGCACTTGGTTTCAAACCCTCACTTAGTCCTTTGGCCAAAGTTACCAGCTGTTTGAAGTAATGGCTTTGTGGTGTGTCCACTCAGATTAACTCAACAACTTCTCATTCCAGAGAAACCTCTGCAGAGTGGCCAAATAATGATCATTAATGCAACATTTTTCTTTCTGACATCATTTCTGCTTGAAAAATGATTGATCGGACACTTCTTTTCTTGTATAAATAATCTTTGTTTATTTTAACAGAGAGAATTCATTTTGGTTTCTCTGGTGTAAAAGAAAAAAATTCCCATTTCTGTGCATCCAATTCTTTTAAATCAGATAATTCATATAAATATGGGGATTCCAGGGGCCAAATGTATCTTGCAGAGCAGATACTTCTTCCACATTCCCAAGGAAAATCTCCTAAGGAATAACATCCTTCTTGCACAATTTCAAAGCAAAAGTGTGCTCATTGAATATAGCCCTGTCTAATCATATTGACTTATTCCTCCTTTTTTTTTTTTCCCTTTTAGACCTACCTGATAGCATATAATTTACCATTTTTCACATTAGTTCTTAAATAGCTCACACTTCCTTGCATCACGAGGCACCGAACAGCTTTTCAGTGCTCTGATTGTTCAATTGTCTGAATATTTCCTGACACACAGAAGAGAAGCACAAGATGAGCTCGGAATACCTTGAAATACAGGAGGCCATTTCAGCGGAACCGAGGCAAGTAATGGAGAATTTGTGAAATAAAATATAAAGGAATGAGTTGTGGTTTGCAATAAATACATGCTGGGCTCCAAGGGTATTTCTGTTTGAATTATGGAGCTTCTCCTTTGCTGTTTGGGAATCAGGGCTGGTCTGCTTGACTTCACTTTATAGTCCCCCAGCCAGGGATCTCAGCAGCTTCTGAGACACGGAGTAATTCAATGCTACGGGGAGAAGTTTGGTTCACTGATGGATGGCAGAGCTCAGATGTGCCAAACAGAGCCAGAGGTGGCCAGAACTGCTGACACTGTGGTTTTAAGTCCCTTCCACCTGCTTTATGAAGGAAAACTTTTTGCTGCTTCCTGTGGTGGAACTCGGTCCCATCAAACATTCCAACCAGAGACGCAACATCTCCCCCGACCGCGTTCAACAGCCCCTGAAATTCAGACCTGGGTTTGTGACTAACCTGAAAAGTGCAGTAGTAAAAGAGGAAACTCGTTTATCAAGAAAATCTTCAAAGAGCAGAACCATTCCCCCTAATCAAAAAGCCTTTTTTATTTTCTGTGTGTGAGAATAACACTTCTCCTTGTCAATATACAGATTATTAAAATCCAGCAAGATAAATAATATGAACACACATAATTTTTTCTACATCAGAATCTGGAGTTTACCTGATTGGGATAATTGTTAATCTCCAGTTTCAATCCAACTTCACATAACAAAAACGTAGGACATGTCAAGTTTTTGATGCCTCATCCCTGGAAGTGTTAAAGGCCAGGCTGGACAAGGTGCTGAGCAATCTGGTCTAGTGGAAGGTGTCCGTGCCTATGGAATGGGAGTTGGAATTAGATGATCTTTAAGGTCCCTTCCAATCCAAATCATTCTATGGTAAAAAAACCACTTCATTTTCCTTTAAATGCAGATTATTTAATATCTTTTACTAACATCTAAGTAATCTCTCTATTTTCCTTTTGAAAAGGTTTCAGTTACTCATGTATTTTTCACCCTTTCCTTTCCATTTCTTGCTTTTCCTCTCTGTTTCCTTTGTACTGTTGTTCAGTGTTATGAAACTTGGAGAAATCTGTGTGATTCCTCTGTATTGTTTTCCTTTACCATAAAGAAAGACAATTTGATTTTCCATAGTGGTTGCCAACCAGGGTGTTCCCATACACAGAATTCAACTGCAGCTCATTCCTTAATTCTTTCTTCTTCATTTTGCCTTTCCTGCCACTCCAAGTTGTTTATAACTATTAAGGCTTCAAGCTGGGAGAGGTTTCCCCAGCTCCTCTCTTCGCCCTTTTAGCTCTGAGTAGCAATAAAAAGCCAAGAGTTTAAGAAAACTTTATGGTTTTATTTTCAGTCATATTTTGATTTCATTCTCTAAGATTTTTTTTGCTGCCAATTGCTTCAGTATTTTGCACTAGAAACCTCCTGTAAGGTGAAGTCAATGAAAGCCTTTCAGTTGAAGTTTGTGGGCTTTAAAGTCAGGCCTAATTTAACAGCTGAGCCAGACCAAATCATAGATCCACAGTGGATCTATGGGTTGTTCTTTGGCACAGACACACACAAGCTGCAGAGCAATTAAACATGTATTTATAACTTAGGTTGAATGTAAGTCACACACTCAAGAATTCCAATGCTTTGTTGACTATAACCTTTCCCACAGGAAGATTTACAGAAGGATGAAGTGTCAACTTCACATTTGTTGCCTCTCCTATTTGTGCTGGGAGAGGCACAGCCTTTAAATCTGGTTTATTATTGAAATGTTGAGCCATCTCTCCTCTCTTCCTTTCTCCCTGTGCTATTTAAGCTAGGAGCTTTGTTTGAACAAGAGCTCTTTAACCTCATCATAGCAATGTTTTTTCTCCTTTCAAACTTGTGATTAATTAATATAAACTCCAGGGATCTTGGTGGCCCTGCCTTGAGAGGACCTGGCAGTTTGCCTTTTGGTGAAGACAGCTAAGGAGGAAACAGTCTCCAAACAGAGCTGGGACTGCTCAGCCTGGAGAAGAGAAGGCTGAGGTATGACCTTATTGATGTGTGTAAATCACTGGAGGGAGGGTGCAGAGGTGACACAGCCAGGCTCTTCCAGTGCTCGGGGACAGGACAAGAGTCAATGGGCAAAACCTGAACCACAGAAACACCAGGAAACACATTTACTGTGAGGGTGAGCAAGCACTGGAAACCTTTTTTCTGGGAGATTGTGGAGTCTCCACCCCTGAAGTTATTCAAAATCTGTCTGGACAATTCACAGAATCATAGAATATTTTGGGTTGGAAGGGATCTTAAAGATTGTCTCATTCCAACCCCACTGCCATGGGCAGGGATGCCATCCACCAGATCAAGTTGCTTAAAGTCCCATCCAACCTGACCTTGGCAACTGGCTCTGGGTGGTCCTGCCTGAGCAGAAGGGTTGGAACAAATGATCTCTGGAGGTTCCTTCCAATCTCAACCATCCTGTGACTCTGTGAAATATGTCCATTAATCCAGTGCTTCCATGAAGCACATCAGCCCTGAAATGTCAGGATGACAAGTGCCTTTGAGGGCACTCTAGAATGAATATGTGCTGTCAAAACTGTAAAAAAAAGTCACAAGTCATATTAGATTAGGTCCCCCACCTCCAGTGAGGTTCCTAATTTGTTTTGCACCCCAAATATCATCAAATTTTGATCAATTTGTTAAATGTCTTTCCTCACTTATGAAGCTTCTCATCTCATCCTTCTTTGCTCTCCTATTTCTCTAATAAGAAATAAACGTTTCTTTTGCAGGGCCAATTTCTTTGAACTGAAAAATAAACCTGTAACTTGGGGCATGCTTGGAAGTGTTTACAGATGCTCAGTAACCCCGTGAAGACTCTCATGTCCCTTTGAATTTAATGGAAGTTGACACCGAATTCAATGAAGTGTGAATTTCCCTCTCGATTTCAGGAGCTCTTTCTCTGGATTTATTATGCCTGTGATTTCACACAGTGTCTGTAAATAGTGTTATAATACAGCCACCAACTCAGCCATAGGATTTCAATTTAGAGACCAAAGTCTTTTGCCATTAGCTGCCTCCAGTCCTCATGTGGGATGGATAATCTGGATTTAACACTCTTGAGGACTGTCTTTTATTACTAATTTGTTTCATTTATTTTTTGAGCGATTTCTTATTATTAGAAAGGGTGAATCCTCTGCTTTATAGATGCCCTTTCCCTGGAAGCGTTCAATGCAAGTTTGAGTGGATGTCTGAGCAACCTGGTCTGGTGGAAGCTGTCCCTGCCCATGGCAGGGCAAGTAGAAACAGATGATTTTTAAGGTCTCTTCTAACCCTATGATATCAATAACATACTATAAGACAAGACTAACTGCTGCACAAAGGTCTTACAAACCAGAGAGATCTCAGCAGTTCCTGAGGGTCTGTGTTGGGATCAGTGACATGGTAACAAACCTCGTGGTGGGACAACAGACCCACTGCTCCAAACTTCTCCCCATCCCATGACCAGCAACATGTGACACTGCCAAGTCCAGTCCTGTGGAGATCACCCAGCTATGGCTTCAAAATCATTGTGGTTAAATGCCTTAGAGATGTGTAACAGAAGGCTTAAGAGTAGAGATTTGGTTTTTTTTTAATCTCGTGTGTGTGAGTAAATTGCCATCAACAGGATCACTGCAATCCTGGATCATGTGCAGGACAGGATATTTGGGCTGTAAGTTCCCCCTGCAGAGCTGGCTGGGGGAGATTTAGCTCGTTATCCCTCTAATCCCACTGCAAGCAGGTGCCTGGAAGGAAATGGAGTCAGATATCTGATTACTGTGTGCTCTGGGGAGTGAGCACAGGAGTTATGCCGGGGCAGAGGCGAGCGGGAAATGAAGGGAATGGCGGGAAATGGCAGGGAATAGCAGGAATGCCTCTGCCCTGGGTCATGTCCCAGAGTGAAGCATCTCCTCCCCAGCCTGGCACAGTAACAGAGCTGTCCCTCAGCCAGCAAAGGAGCTGAGGGCTTGCAGACAGGCAAAGGTGCTGTGCTGGCAGGCAGCAAAACCTCCTCTGTAGGAGCCCAAACCCAGCTTTCAGCAGAAGGAAGCTCGGTAAATTTGAATCACAAACCTTGGCAAACAAGGCTGACAAACATCTTGTGATTCAAGAAATTCGGACCTTTGTCCTGAGGCCTGTTGATGTGCAACCCGGAGATATAAGAACTTTTTGATATGATTGTTAAAACCATGTCTAAACCCCTGCAATCCCTCTATCCCCCATGTAATCCTGCTTGAAGAAAAATTAACTATTTGGAAATTGCAGAAAAAACCTGTGTAACTCCCCAATTAACATAGGTTCTCCCCTTCATTAACATGTTTAGCCCCAAATGCCTTTAAAATTGTGTTCTCGTGTTCAATAAAGCATTCCAGTTTTCCCCATGCTGGAATCGTGTCTAGCTTTTATTTTTCAGACCGCCACTCTCCTCTGTGCTTCAGGGGTGAGAGAGAGGGGAGCAAATGGAAGAGCTGCCACCTCCTGGCCTCTGCCAGGACAACTGCCCTTCTAAACTGCTTTTATGGGTTTGGTTTCAGCGAGCATCTCTGCAGCACGGCTCTATTAAAATCAACTGACTGTACTGGTGCTTAAAGCTACCCACAGAAATCAGTGCTCTGCTGAAAAAGGATGGACTTAAGCCGAAGCACTTTGCTGCAGAAAGCTCCGAGTCACTATTTTAACAGGGCTCTGCAATTTCCCGGAGTTTAATGGGAGGCACCTCCTTGTGCCTCCAATTCTGAGCAGCCCCATACATATCACTGGGAAGACTGTGCTCATCCTATGCCTCACAACATCTTATTATGAAATTATAATGCCACTCCATAACCTTGCTGGAGGGAGAGTTTGGAGCTAACACAGGAAGGCTGGTCTCCCATACTGATGAACAAATATTTTAAAGCAGATCTCTCTGAATGTCCACCTCGGTGCAGACAGGATTTCTGTTGGTTTTCTTAAGAGAGCTGGAGTTTATATTTTTAAATATTGCCAGTCTCAAAGTCTGCTCAGAATATTAGAAACTTAGTTCTTGGGGGTTTTATCTTATATGGCATTTGTCACGTTGCCCAATCACATTGTTTACACATTTCAGCCCCAAAATTGCATAAGATTATGGACTGCAGAGCAATCTCTGGGAAATATTTTGCCTGTTTGTTTGCTTCTGATAAAAATTTGCAAAAAACCCCAAACCTTTAGATCCACTGCCAGTCAAAAAGCATTAAAATATAAAATTAAAGAGTCGGGGTTTTCAAAAAGCCTAATCTGGTCTGAGCTATTCAAATCAAACTTCACCAGTGCAATAAACAGCCCAGACATTCCCTGGGAGTCTGATAAAACCTGCTGACGTGTGCAGGGAACTTGTGTGCTGCAGGAATATTGTAACCACTCCATCACTGCTACTGCTGCATATACAGGCCTAGAGCCAGCCTGGAAATGTTCAGGCAAGATATTCCCAGCCTGGTTGACAATAACCACTTGTCTCATGTAAAATATCCATGTAGACTCCATTCTGTGCTCATCCAGGCACAGCAGTTTCTTTTCCCAAGCTGTGATATTCAGGATGTCACACTGCCTGAGTAACTTCCAAATATGTGCAAGTGGAGGGAGAAGGAAAATCTATGGAAAGCTGTAAAAACATTATGGGCAGTCCCTGAAGTAACTGAAATAACTCTGTAAGAATTATTCTCCCTTTCTTCAGCAGTCCCAACCTTTCTATTTCAGTAGCAAAAAAAGGTATTTTTGGAAAGCAGACTGACATAATTACAGCACACAGAAACCTGTAAGAAATGGTAGAATAGCACGAAAAAAAAGCCACTGGGAGCAACACACACAAAGGAAAAAAGAAAATAATGTTATTTGTACAAAGTTTTTGTGTAACAAATGCAGAGAGAACTCTGCTGAGTAAAGTCAGTGCAGAACTGTCCTGCTGATCTGGGCTCTTTATTAGGAAGATTTTAATGAGGACACTCATAATGTGATCCATGTTATTTGCTCTGTAACTGCTCTCTGTGTGTGTAGAACTTATGGAAGACTTTAGATTTTGCTTAGAAGTTGGTTAACATAATCTGCATTATTTTAAGGGATGAGCACAATGGCACTGTTAGGTTTGGGCTTTGCAGCAATGTTGGGAAGGTGATTTCCAGAGCAGGTGAAAATCAGCAAATGGGCTTGTAAAATGCAGGAACATCCTTGGAGTTTGTATAACTCCAACTCTCATTCCACACTTCCTCTTACTTAAGCAAAAGGAAAGGGAAGGGGAAGGGAAAATACTTTTTGAGCAAAGATTCCTGGTGTTGATAACTTGTGTACCTGGATAACAGCCCATCTCGTTTTCCAGAGGGCTGGCCTTGGCATGGAGCTGAGGGACAGCTCTGCTCTCCTTCACCCACTGATCCCAGTAACTTGAGCAGTTCCATGTTTTCTTAAAGTCCTTTCAAGTGGAGCTCAGTTCCCTTCACACCTCATTTCTGGAGTGGTTTCTGTTCCCTCCACGTGCTGGTGGGAAGCAGCTGCAACATTCCTGCTCCACTCCAACTTTCCTGGGAGCTCCCTCAGTGCCCTCCCTTCATCCCAGGATGTTTTACAAAGGACACCAGGACAGAGGAATGGCACGTCTCGAACTGCAGGAGGAAACCTGGGGGTGCTGAGGTTCCTGTTTGATCTGTCACACCATCCCCACTGACACTGCCCTGCCTTGGTCTGACCCACAGGGAGGAGCAGAAGAAATAAAAGTCCAATTTAGCATTCCTGCAGGGAGGAATGCTGTGCACACAGCTGGAACACAGCAGGCTCAGGCCAGGCCCAGCCTCCTGGATACTAAAAGCAGAGAGAATAGTGAGTTGAACAAGTTCATTATTTGAGATGTAAACTGGGCTTTCCAATTAATTTTCCCTTTCTCTGGTGCAAGCCCTGGCTCACTTGACCTGTGTATTCTCTGACAGGAACACCACAGATAAGCCTCTCACTGCCAGTGGCCTTGGTTATCTGTGTCTGTTTAGGAATAGAAATGTTCTATCAGGATCTGAAAAAAAAGGTCTGCTTAATGTCAGGGTCTGTAGCAAATTATGGCATGAGAAAAGGAGAACGTTTCTGATATGATTTTCTTTTTTAAAATAAATTATAGCAGGAGAGATGAAAAGCTGTTTCCCAGAGATAAATATACAAATAAAATTTTGCTAGCCATGGAGATCATGGAATAAAGATAATCACAGGATCATTAAGATTGGAAAAAAGCTCTGAGATCATCCAGTCCACCCTGTGTCCCATCCCCACCTTGTCCCTCAGCCCCTTCCAATACCCTTTTATTGAAGAAATTCCTCCTGATGTCCCACCTGACCCTCCCCTGGCACAGCTGGAGGCCGTTCCCTCTCCTCCTGCCCCTTGTTCCCTGGGAGCAGAGCCTGACCCCCCCCCCGGCTCCCCCCTCCTGTCAGGGAGTTGCAGAGCCAGAAGGTCCCCCCTGAGCCTCCTTTTCTCCAGCAGGACCACGAACAGTCTGGGACCAAGAGCTGACACCTCTGTATTTGACCTGTGCTTTGTACAGGGCTTTTTAAGAGGGTAAATATTTACCAAGCTGTAGAGAGAGCAGAGCAAAACAAGGAGGGCTTTGCCTTTCAGGTGTGCATCAAATTGAACTTTCCATAAAATTTTCCAGATGGGCAGAATCTTCATCATTCACAAATTATCCCTGTGTTTTCTGGGCCCAATTCCCCTGCGGAATTCTTGTTTCTCTGCATCCTGATAGATCTGTTCCTGTCTACCCTTCACGCATTTCAATTTCTATAACATTTTTACATTACATATAAGATAACTGTAATCTGTGAAGGGATGGTTAGATCAAGAGGAGGATGAGATTATTCTCTTTGCTTGTCAGAACAAACAGAAATAGCATTTCTTTTTTTCTGCTTGTGGACTGGCAATGGGTGATAGAAACACAGCAAGTATATTCATTTTTCTGTCTCTTGAAGCTAGATTTGGTTCTTGTGAAAAGTTCTCAGTGCCTTCTAGCTGGTAGAAGAGTTTGGTCTCAAATATATTAGAGTCACTTGTAACTATTAAAGGGAAAAAAGAAAAAGCAGTGGCAGCAATAAAAATGCTGACAATAACACAGTGTCTTAGTCCGCTGAGATTTGGCAATAATCAATACATGATGCCCTCTCTAAAAATACTTTGGCTTTTGGCAGCTTTCAAAATGTTCCTCCCCATAGGTGTAGATTAGACAAGTTGAAAAAAACTCAGGGAAACTTTTGAGAAATTACTGAAAGAGCAATAAATATTTAAATGTGAGAAATTCACAGAACACCTCCAGCTGGGCAGGAGCAGACAATATTCCAGGCCTGCAATAGCATAGAAAATCAATAGGATAGAGGCCATGGGTGTTCCTGCTGCAAATGTAATACCAGTTGCTTTATCTTCAGGCAAGAAGCAAAGTTTATTGCTAACACTGGGGACCTTCCTTTTTCTTGGCTGTGTGAATAAGGAGTGTCTCCACTGAACCCGAGAAAATTATCTCAGTTAGTGGAAAATCAGCTCCTGGTTTTGCAGAAATGAGGTGTTGAGAATGTGTGTGGTAAACTTCAGCAACTCTATTGAAGAGTAGCACAGTGGTGGTTTTTCCCTTGGTGTTTGGTACAAAGGGTCAGGGAGCATCATCAGAGCTCTCTAAATGTCCTCTATTGAGGAAAAACCAGCAAATCAAACAGTGCTGGGGTTAGTACCTCGCTCAAATTTAATCATTGTTTATAAAACAGGGTGGTTTGAAGTATTTAGACTAATTTATCCACACACTTCTCTTCATTCTTTTGAACTTCAATGTAATCCTCACTTTTGGAGCACCAAATGTTTTCCTCGCAGTGTTTTTCATGTGGTTCTTCACTTCAGATTTCAATTACCAGGACGAGAACTGTCTTCATAACACTCTCTGTCCATGTAAAACCAAATCTTACACCACAGGATGGAGCACCAGCTGAAATCCAAGTCCTTGACAACTTGAGGCTCATTTTCTTCAGAAACATTATCCCCAAAATGCCATGATTGTTCATGCCTGTGTTTGATTAATATGGTGTCACCTTGCCACATTTATCAGCTCACATGAAGCAAATCCTTCAGCTCATGCAACATCAAACCTTTGGGATCTCTCTCCCTTTAAAGAACACTTGATATTTTTAGGAGTTCCCCCTGCACCCTTAAAGAGCTCCCATGTAGGTGTGAAGAGAACACTGATTTTGCAGGGTAGTTACAAACTGTGTATGAGAATGTTGTGCTGCACGACCTCAACAGGGCTTTGAGTGAGCTCAGGAATTGCCCAAAAATAGAGTTTGCTGCAGGAATCCCAAATGGAAAGATGGTTTCATGTCCTCCTGTGTTTTAACACCAAATACCACATTTGTGTAAATAACAAGGGTGATAAAACATTATCTAACAAACGCAGAGTAGGAAGTTCAGACAAATATTTCTTGGTGTGAGATTGGAATTGTAGATTCCAAAAAGACGACTGCAGAAAGAAAAGATGATTATTTGATCCACTAAAATATCTTTAATTCTTTTTTCATAGTTAGATGGAACAGCAAAAGTTTTTAATATTCAGCAAATCTCTTGATGGCTGTAGAGCCTTCATGACTTATCAGAAGTTCCTTAATGGAGCATTTGTGTACAGTTTTTTAGTGCATGGTTAGTCACAAATACACAAAATAAGAGGGGAAAACAGGGTCTGTTGGCAATAACTGCAATCTGTTGGATGTAAATGGTCCCATTGTGTGCCAGGCTACCAACACTTTTGCCTCAGATCATGTTGTTTTACATTTACAGCAAGTATTTGTTTTCATCAGATAAATGTAAGTAACATAATCATGAGGCAATGAAAGCAGTAGCTTGGTATTTTCTGCTTTTTTTTTTTTTTAGTGCAGCTGGTTTTTACCCTTTTTTGCTGTCTAAGAGAATCAACTTGAGAATTCTGACTGTGAAGGATTCTCTTTTCCCCATGACTAATGGCACTGGTGGTTAATAAAGACCTGAAAAGCTTTTATTAATGGAATATCTTTTATTGCCTGGCTTTTATTCATTTTTCACACACGTATAAAAGAGAGCAAAGAGGAAAAAAAGCCACCAAAACGTACATGAACACAGAAATAACCCATAAAGTCTTACAACAAGATTGTTGAGGTAATAGAGATAACATTTTTAGTCTGTGAGGATGGAAGGTGAAGAAACATAGATCCTTTGGGAAAGAAAAGTTCCCTTTAAACCTTTCCCCACACTTCCTGTAGCACAATGAACTTTGGGCTGTAACATTATTTAGCTGTAACATAACTTATTGTGGCAGTAACTCCAGCTCTGCTGTCTCCAGGGCCACATACTTCCTAGGATACTACATCCAAGAAATATTTTGGTCGGGGTATAGATTATACCAAGCACAGAGGAGGTACCATATGTGTGCTCTACAATCACCTCTAGCTCACAGAGGTCTAAGAAAATAGAGGTTTTTTTCATATCCTGATATGTCACTTATTTATAGAGTCGACCTGACAACACTTGGAAATAATATAAAAACTGGAGGATTCAACCCAGCACATTAAAGGCAACATCATAAAATCATAGAGTGGTTCGGGTTGGAAGGGACCTTAAGGATCATCCAGTTCCAACCCTTGCCACAAGCAGGGAATATACTCGAGTTTCCCTTTCAAACAATGTTTTGCAGGAATTGTTCCTCATGGCTCCATCCCAGTACTCTTAGGGGAAATTTTGGATGGCATCCTCATACCTGCAGACCACCTCTCCTAAAAAGCTCCGGGGATTTACAGTTTGAGTGGGTATCTAAAGTGCCTGCAGTTCATCTGGGGAAGAAAATGAGAAGGGAAAGCAATTTATTACTCCCCTGGGGGTTGTGTGTTCCTGCCTAGGTAAGTTTGTTTAACAGAAAATTAATTGGCCTGCAGTTATGCAAACCAAAGTGAGCAGTAACAGGCTTTATGGGGCCAAAAAACACCATGTGGCAAGGGCTGTGTACAGACATTTCCCAAAAACTTGTATAATCAGGTGTTGTTGTCCACTTTCCAGCATTTTTTGCCTTCTCTTGTTCCTGAATTTATCCACGGATCTGATCCAGTACGCAACACATTTTAAAAATACATGATAAATCACAAAGGACTAAATATATACCATAAATGCCATAAATATACCCCTTTTATCCACCTCCTCTTGAAAAAATGATGAGAATGAAAAGAGTGGGTAAAATAAGGCCTTGCAACAAACCCAGAGCAAGAGGGAATAAATGAGGCCATAATCTCATCCTGAATTTGAAAGTTCAACAAGAGCAACTAGCACAAGAAATAGAAAAGAACTAGAAGGAGTAGAAGTAGGTCTCATTTAAAAGCACATTCCAGTCAAAAATACCTCCCAAGCTTCATGTCAGCCTTGTAGTTTTCCTCTAAAAAAAGAAATCAAGCAAGCAATAGTTATTTAATAACAAAGAGTGACCTATTTTGGGAGTGAAATTAATATGGAAGTGTTCTTCTGAGAATAGGAAGAGTTTTCATGAAGTTTTCTCCACTATTTTATGGATTAATTCTATGATGAGCGCTTAATAATTCTTATTTTGGCTCTCTCTGGGTATCTCAGAATCCAAACTAAATTTCTGGTATTTTGGCTTCCTCTAGGGCTGAAACCTGCCTGATTATGTACTAAGAATTAAATTCCTACTAACAATATTTCCACATTACATATATTATTTTTAGAACAAGTTTCTGCACACTCACCCCTTCACACAAGACCTTCAGAACATCAGAAATGTTTGGATTCAATAAAAAATGATGCAGATCCAATGGAGTTCATCAGGTAGACCAAGGAGAGCTCCTGATTTAGCAAGCCCAGATTTTGGAATGGTGACAGCAGAGAGTCTGTCCATTAAAAAAAAAATATATATAATTAAAGAATAGTGACTGACTTCTATAGAAGAATGATCTTATGGAATTTTGTTAGAGATTAGTGACTGATTGGCTTTGCCACATCATTCTCTGCTCTATCAAATTATCTTTAAGCTTTGCAGGAGATGTGCCAGCCTCAAATGTTATTCTGATACATTGCTGGAGGTCGGCTGTTTTCCAAAATAGAAGTGCAATTAATCATTATTAGCATAAAGAAGCTGCTGATGTTGTTCATTAATAATATGATTTTAATGTTAATAAAACAATCACTGTAACACTGAATCTATTGAGTGCAGCGTGGTGAATATATTGTGCCTTGCATAAGCAATGAATGTGATTTACCAACTCGAGTGTACAACACAGGGTTTGGGGGTAAAAATAACATGATTAGAGAATGGAAAATGGTTTTCTGAGATGAAATTTTTGCCATTTTCCCTTTAATTTCTTTCAAAAAACAAGAGAGGCTCTGTGTTCAAAGAACAAACAAAGATTCAGCTTTTTTTGGTAGAAGTATTAAAGGATGATTAGCAACAGGAAATAATGCAGCTGTGTTGTGTCTTTGCTGTCCAATAACACAATATTTCTTGTAACAACTTTAAAAATGTACCTAGGACTGTTTGTAAGAAGATCTTGAATCAAATTACTATTTGGATTTTTTTGCCTTTATCTCTGCCTTTCTCCAGCAGCTCCATCCTTCTTCCTGATTAGCCTGCATACACAAACACATCTACTCCCTGGACAATCCCTCTTTTTATCTGCAAACATTTTCCTGAACGCTGATAATTTAAAAATTATTTCCATGCACATTTGTCTTAATAAAACATTGCTCAAACACCACCAGCCCCAGTCCTAAAAAAACGAGTGCTGAGGCAAAGAAATACCAGAGCAACCTAATTTAACCACAACACTTTGCACAACATTTGCCATTCATTTAACACTATTTTCAAGGGTCTTGGTTCCACAACACTGCCCTGACTCATCATTACCTCTTGTGGCATTTAATGATATTAAATGGTGGTGAAGCTTTAGTTTAAACACGGGTCTTCCATCAAATGCACAGGTTCAAGAAGAGGCACAGAGGGGTTAGAAATGCAGAAGGAAGGGACCTGCAGGGGGAAATGGCAGACACTGAACTTTGTATTAGGTAGTTCTGAGGGATTTGGGGGTTTTTTGCTGAGTAGTTTCTTTAAACCTTATTTTTAAATTCCCTTTTTCTCCCCTGTCATGCTTATGATTTCTTTTTAGATAATCAGACAATCACAGACTGGTTTGGGTTGGAAGAGACCTTAAAGCCCATCCAGTCCCAACCCCTGCCATGGGCAGGGACACCTTCCACTTGCCCAGGTTGCTCCAAGCCCTGTCCAACCTGGCCTTGGACACTTTCAGGGATGGGGCAGCCACAGCTTCTCTAGGCAGCCTGTGCCAGAGCCTCCCCACCCTCACAGGGAAGAATTCCTTCCCAATATCCCATCTATCCCTGTCCTCTGGCAGTTTGAAGCCATTGCCCCCTGTCTTGTCACTACACACTCCTGTAAATCGTCTCTCTAAATAACTATGTAGTAAAGATAGCCCAGAAAAACTGCATATTCAAAAACTCAGAGCAAAGATAAAAATAAAAGTGGGTGGGTTTTTGTTTAGCACTTTATCCCTTGGTAATAAGGGTTAGAAATAGGATTTATCAGATAAGCTGTTGCAGGCTCATATTTGATTGCTGAGTTCCACGTGACCTGGAAAGATTCGATCATTTTTTAGTAATCAGGTTTTTGGGAATTGTGTGGAAGGATTTGCAGCCTCTGGATGTGATGCTGATGAGGGCCCTGGATGCTAAAGGGCTCTGGCTTTGCATCTATTACACACACAGACAATGTTTGGATTCAAAATAATTTCTGTGCTTCGTGCATAATCTCCTGACACGGAGAGGACTGGAAGTTCAAAGGCCTCTATTCTCTTTCACTGCTTTTATTACAGGCTAGAAATTTTGTTTAGCCAAAAGATTCCTTAAAGCATAGTAGAGGTGGTGGATAAAAAGGCTGCCACAAATTCATCAGCATTCTCCAAAGTTTTACAACACACTTCTAAATAAAAAGAAAATTAATTAGCTGATGGGCAAACTCAGGAATGCCACATAAATATGTCTGTTTAAATCTCAGTGCTTGGACAGCAGTGGGTTCTGCTGCAAAATACAATAATCTGTCATTCCATGACATTTGGAGAAGTGCAGGATGGAAAGCAACCTCTGTGCTTGTGCCAGACTTTATTTTATGTGGGCCTATTTCAGAGGTTGCTGACTATATATTAAGCAGTGTTGGCAGATAAACACTGATGTTTTATTTTCGTGGAGATTAGGGAGTGACATGCTCTAAAGTCTGGGCAAGTAGATTACTTAAACCACTATTACTTCTTGTGGATTTTTATTAGTATTTGGATTTTCCAGAATCATCATCTTGCTGTTCTCACCCCTCTGTCAACTCTGGCAAGAACTGATACCCAGGTGACTTGGCTGAATAAAATAAGTTTTGCACTTCCCAGGGTACCACTTCACTCCAACTTCATGCTTATGAAAAACTGAGGAGTTTGGGTTGTGGTTTTGGGACAGAGAATCTTTTCTGGAGTTTTTACAAGAATGTGTGGCAAAGAGGGACTATTTATAAGTGGATGTAGGGACAGGACAAAGGGGAACAGTTTCAAACTGAAGCACAGTAAGTTTAGATTAGATACTGGGAATAAATTTGTTACTGAGGGTGAGGGTGGGGAGGCCCTGGCACAGGTTGCCCAGAGAAGCTGTGGCTGCTCCTGGATCCCTGGAAGTGTCCAAGGCTCCAAGGTTGGATGGAGCTTGGAGTAACCTGGGATAATGGGAGGTGTCCCTGCCCGTGGCAGGGGGTGGGACTGGATGATCTTTAAGGTCCCTTCCCACCCAAACCAGTCTGTGGTTCTATGATTCTATGAACACAATAAGGAGATTATTTTTTTTCTGTATTGTCACGAATTAATTGAAATTGTGACATGGCTTGATCCTACTCTTTATCAAGTCAAATATTTAAAAAAAAAAATTTAGTTGTTACAAACTACTGTTGTTTGCCCTTTTAGGGGCATGTCAGATATTATAATCCATTTATCCATAATTTTTGGAAACCTGCAGGCCTAGGCAAAGACAGACCCCCCTTGAGAAAGCTATTTTTGCAAGTAGAATCCCAGAATCATGGAATAGTTTGGATTGGAAGGGACCTTTAATGGGCCTCTAGTCCAAGCCCCTACAATGGGCAGGGACATCCTCACCTAGAGCAGGTTGCTTAGTAACATCCTCACTGCCTTTTGCCTGTAATGAAAGGATCTCCCACCTTCTCTTTGGTGGAAATGTCAACATTCTGATGAAATCCAGCTGAGATCCAACTTTCCACCAAAGGGATGGACATTTGAAATAGGTTTTTTCTGGTTTTTATCCGACATAAATTTCAATAAGGCAAAAGATCAAGCTCCAAATCTGTGCTTGTGTCTTTGCTGTCATCACAAAACCAGTTTGTGTTCCAAGTCCCCAGAGTAAGCAAGGCTGTGCAGCCACCTCTGTCTGCACCAGGCCCACCATCTCCCAGCTGGCTCTGGAGGTGTTTTGTTATTTTATTTTTTTCATTTACTTTCTCTGAGCTCAGTTAAACTGATGGTTTGTGACCATATTGTCCCTTCCATCAAAAACTTGGTATTCAAGGACTATGCTGAAGGACTTACCTCCGAACCAGTTATAGAGAGCCCAAAAAAAAAAATGGTAAATACAATAGCAGATGGTTTATATCAGTTTGACAGCATCGTTTTTGGCCAGCACCCAAAGCTACAAACTTCTGAGCTGGAAGTTGGAGCTGTTGCTGTTTGAAATTGGGAGCAGAGGCTCTGGAAGCTGAAATTCTCCAAAGCTAATCCACACTTATTTGGCTCTCTGAGAGGTTAAAATGGTGCTCCAGGTAGGCCAGTGCCAAAATAAGGTGAAGAACAACTTAAGAAAGTAGCATTTAGTCACCTAAGATGATAGGAATGATGTTTGAAATTAAATATGCAACATAAAATGAGTGAACTTATCATTTAGAAATGCCCAGAGAAGCTTCATTTGCACAGGGGGTTTTTTTTGAGGAAGGACAGGTTAGAGACTTCAGCTATACCACACTTTTACAGAAATGGTTTTCACTTACTATCAAAAGGATTAAAATATTTTAAGCCCTCAGCACGTGTGAGTTGTTTGGGTTGGAAGGTTTTGAAAACACAGCCACGAGCTGGTAGATCATTATCATTTATTGATGACCTGTCTGATGGAGATCAGAGTGTCTGACATTTCAGCTGGCCACAAATATAAAAACTAACCCAGCATGTTCAGAAAGAACAGAGCAAACAAAGAAAAGCAATCTCCTTTTCCAGTTATCTCCAAGAGCAAGTCTTGTAAAGGTATTAAAAGGTTCTGAATCAGGCCCGTGTCAGCAATTCAAATTACTGGTAATTATTGCTGCATCAATGACAGATAGAGCTTGGCTTTACTGTCTTGCAGCATTTGTCATGCACAGACTGAAAAGTGTCCCTCAGATTTCTCAGCTGTCACAGAAGCCCCATCTGTTCCTTCCCTGCCATTAGAAATTAATGGGGTCCTTCAGGAGCTGGAGATTTCCCCCATCTCAGATGTGTTCCTTCATCCCCCCAAAGGAGGATTTTTCTCTCTTCTGCAACTATGGAATGTCCTTGTAAAAGACATTTTACTCTACAGCTGAAGCAAACCACCTCAAGGAAAAATGAAGAGAGAAAAAGTGATTTAACTTGCTTTTCTTTGTGCAAGTCCATCAGAGGGGTCAGTCATGGATGGTCCAGCAGAGCCAGGGAAATAAGAACCAGTCAAGCTTCCCAGGCAGGAAAAACTGGGAAAGCACCTTTTAAGTTTCCTTCTGTGAGTTCCACTTTGCAGCCATGAGTCAAAAAAATCTTTACCTGGTACAAAATTATACAGGATTGAGATTCCCATGGGTGGTGTGATCAAAAAACAGAGATTTGATGTCACCATCAAACTCCCTAATTTTTGATTTATGAACTGATGGGCTTTATTCACAGAGCTTTGGAGTGCTGCTTGTCTCAAGGTGGACCTTTGGCCTTTTTTTGACTGTTAAATAAGACAAATTCTGAAATTCTCTGAGGATGCCTTGATATCTTACCTCCTAAAGGAAGATCCAGTCTTGTGATCCTTGTCTGGGATAGTTCACATCCTTTGAAGAGAGGGGAATTTCCTCCTCTGCCAGATTTCTTCTTTATCCTTGGCAAGTACATGGTACCAGAGAGGTGAATTAACTTTAATTTAAATTCTCCACCAGAACTGTTTTACCAGGCTAAATAGTAAAACCAGCAGACAAGAAATCCAAGGAAATACATTCAAGGAAATTCAAGGAAAATATATACAGGAAGAGAATGAGAGGTCTCAAATTTGTAAGCAAAGTGGCTTTTTCAGTGGAAAATTAGGACTTTGTCTTCAATTCTGAGACACTCTGTTGCTGAGCTGCCTCATACACACCTCATCACCAATATTGTACCAAAAATTAGCTCTACACTGAAACCTCCCTGAAGATGGAGGGACCAACAGAAGCTTGGACTGTAATTCTGAAGCACAGTCTCTGCAACCTTAAATCTCAGTGTTCAGTTCTGATTAGAAAAATTCAGTTTTCTAAATTTTTGTAAATTCAAAGTCTCCTTTTCCAAAAACCTTCTCTGCTGCTCTTTGAATTTCCCCTACTCTTTCACCTAATTTCACCTATTTTTAACTTTTTTGCAAGTGTCTTATGATACAAATAAGCAACGAGGCACCTGGGCTTTTAAATTTTTCATATCTTCCATTTCAGGTATTGTTGTTTTGCTCCCACAGGGAAATTCTTTCTTCCCTGCAGCATTTGAGGACTTTTGTACACAACACAGTCAAATACAACTCTGGGTTTATTTATTTATTTATTTTAATTGTTTTTAGGAAATCAGTGAGTCAGGGAGTTTCTGACATACATCTTGAATTTATCATATATCCAACTCCCCATGAATTGAGCAGAGTTTCACCTGCCAGGTTTGGAGCAGCACATCAGTGAAATCAATTGCTTTCCCAGGGAAGCAAAGTGGTATTAAAATTTCTAACTGGGCACACAACATCAGCTGTCAGCAAGATCATCTCCAAACCTTCCTCTGAATTCCATTCTATACCATGATTTGTACTTTAACTCCTCTCTGGTGAGCAGTGCTCTGAGCTAATCCCTATTAAGAGGAATGGCCATCAGGAGAGCAAAGATTTAAAAATAAATGAGCTTTCCCAAGCAATAAATTTTCCTTGGCTGAAGCAGAAGAAACCAAACTTGTCTTCCTTGTTCTCAGTAGGAGACCCCCAAAAACTCAGAGAGACAAACCAGTAACACTAATATTTACAGCTCCATAGCATGAATGTAATATTATTGTTTTCAATTCCATCTGTAAATAAAGAACAAATTAGCACTTATTGTTTGAAATAGGAATGTGCTGGTATTGTTGACACTGCCAGAGTTTGTTGTCCCATGTTCTGGACCTGGAGTGGGAAATGACACTTTGTTAAGGCTGTTAGAACATGTCCTACACTGCTGGAGTTGGGAATTCATTGTGTTGCAGTTAATTCCATCCCTCTAAATGGCCCTTTTCTTTTCTGCTTTATCCTTTTCTTCTTATTTTTATTTTTACGATTAGCCAGCAATTAATTTTTTAATCAAAATTCAGATACAGTCTCATTACTGGTTCAGGCCTAATAATGAGCATTATAAGATTCCCAGGGAAAGTGGGTGTTTGCTTGTCTTTTTGTTCCTTCCCATTCACATTTGCCAGGTTCATACTCTGTATGCAAATTTCCATTTGGGCTGTATTAGTGTACAATTTGAAAGTTAAAAAGCCAGAATATTTTGAATTTCAGTAATCCTCAACAGCATCAAATACAATAGGCTTTCTCCTTCTGCTTTAACTAATTATCTCTGTGCAGCACTCCAGGTGAATTTCAACACAAGCACTCTAATAATGTAATTAAAAATGTATAAAGGAATTAAAAATGAATTAAAAGGAGATCCTAGAAAAACTTTCAAATTCGGACTAAATTAAAGGAATAGACTTAAACCCCTCAGTTTTTGAAGGGCCTGCAGCTGGGAGATTAAGAATGTTGGGATCCCACCAGGACCTGATGCAAAATAACATAAACTTCCAACTGAGCAGAAAACAATGAATCTGAAAGTCTCTTGGAGTCTTGTTGCCTTAAAGGCCACCTGTACCTTGTAAACAGGAATGTTGTGCCAATAAATCTTGCCACCAGTAATGATATTCCCTGTTTAACAGGCACGTGAAGGTGGTAAGAAAGAAGATGAGTTGGGCAACCTGGCCAGTGGCAAGGGTTGGAATGAGACAAACTTTAAGGTCCCTTCCAACCCAAAACATACTGTTATTCCATTATTCTGTGACTATCCTGAAGCTGCATTTGAGCCCTGGGGCAGGAGAGGATCCAGCTGTTGATTTTCCCTGGTTCTGGGTGGGTTTGGGTGCCAGCATTTACTGGGAACCTTCTGGCTCCATCCAGGAGGATGCAGCACTCCAGGAAGGGCAACTCCCAGCAAAGCCAGCCCTGTCCATCCCTCTTCCAAACAAGCTCCAGCCCAGGAATGCCCCAACCTTGCACAAAAACACAAATCAGAGAATCATCAAGGTTGGAAAAGACCTCCAGGATTACCAATTCCAACCTTTTCCTGGATCCCACCTTGCCCACTAAACCCTCTCACCAAATGCCACTTGTCTACTCATTTATGAACATTTACAGGAATGGTGACTCCACCACTGCCCTAAGGAGCCTGTTCCAAAGCTTAACCACTTTGGTTAACCACTCCCTCAGTAAAGAAATGCAGTTTTAGTTCTTCCTGCCCTTCCTACAGACTGCCAGGCAATTTTCAGCACGTCCAGTATCCTGGGATGGCTTTGGGGAGCGCAGGCAGAGCATCCCAGACTCCCCCCACCTGTCTGCACATCCTTGGCAGCAGGTGTGGATGGAGGCACGGAGGTCACTTAGACCTGGAGGCACATTTAATGCCAAGGGAGGCCCTCAGGAGCTGCCTTGACATTGGTTGCTAAGGACTCCTGGCTGCACAGCAAAGTAGAATTATTAAATCAAGACAGGCCAACTAAATTAAAGTATCTATTTTTACAATCATGGTGTTATCAAATTTCTGCTGTCTGAATTAAGGACAGTCAATGACCCAACCCAGCAACATCCCAGTGTGCAGGCAGTGGAATTCACTGAGGAAGTGGCAATAATCACAAGCAAACATCTGTAACCAAACATCAAAGTCAAAATGCTCTCCAAGTGATGTTTGTGTCTGAATAACAGCATGGATAATATTAAATTATATTCATCACACTGGACATCTGCATTTTTCTATTACTTCTCCCTTCCTTCAGATATTACAATTATTTTGTTTATTTTTTTGTTTTCAGGCTTTTTTTTTTTTTTTGCAGGAAGATAACAAGAAGTTTGCTCCTCCTTGCAAGAATTTTAATACATGAAATATTTCTCTCTAAAAATATATTCCTGAATGTCTAATAACCCAAATACAGTGTAAACAGGAGGCCCTTAAAATATCCTGAGTCCAGAAATTCCTTCTGAAGCCACTCAGGCTGTTATTAAAAAATAATGATAGAAATGGTAACACCGTGTGGAAACACAAACATATAAGCTGAAAGTCTTTCTTCAAGCTGCTTGTCCCAGTTTGCTTATTTTAGTTTATAAATTAGTGGTTAGGAGGATTTTGTAGGTTTGAGCTCAGGGTATCCAAGGAGGGTTTTCCCAGCTAAAGGCACTGCAAGGAAAACGCCTTCTCCAGGCTCCCAGGAAACTGAGGCCAGTCCCAATCACCTCTGAAAAGTGGGAAGGTGGAGCTGAGGGCAGAAACCACCAAATTCAGGGCAAGTTCTTTCAAAACAAAAGGGTGTTTTGCCACCACCTTCTTTCTTTTTTTTTTTTTTTTTTTTCCCCTCAACTCTCCTGTGGGTTTTATTCAACGCAGGGTTCACAACACAAACTGAATGCCAGGGTTTTCAGCAGGGAAAAGAAAGCATTAAGAAAACATGCCAAAACAGGCTTTGGGCAAGAATTTTAAGAGGCAAGTGCTTAAAGGCAACAGAAACTGATGGAGCTGTACAGGGCAATTAATTACCCTGGAATGTGCCCAGATTTATTCAGGACTCAGATGGAGTCAGACTGCTCTTGCTTTTTGTTTCTCCTCTCCCCTCCAACATTTCCTGGCTGAAAGAGTCTTACTCCAGAGTTTTCCTCTGCTTTTGGAGTTGGGATGTACCTAGTTGAGTTGGAAATACTGGGATACAATTAATTATAATCTCCTTTGAAACAAGAGGATGTAGAAATACCCATAGATACCAGCTCCAAAATGCTTATTGCAAGTCAGTACCTCTGCAGTGGATGTGTTTCTGTGGAGTGATCCCAGTGTGGATCCTCAGCAGTTTTCCTGGCCTGGATGTTGGTAATCAACCCTTCCCACACAGCTTTTCTTGCTTTCCCTTTTTAAACTCCATCACTTCTTTTATACTTCCAATTTGGACACAAAATAAAAATCATTTCTTAGACAGCAGGTCGGTTCTTCACCTCAGAGAAGCTGCCCCGGCGACAGAAGAAGAGCCATTCCTCATGTTAAATCATTCCTGAGGGAAAAAGTCCCACAAATTCTGCCAGAACTCTCCCTGATCTGATCAAATGATCCTGTCTCAGACCTGATTTTGCATTTTAGCTGGTAAAGAGAGCTCCAGATGGGAAAGCGCCGCTAAATTGGCTTACTTAGAATAATGAGGGCGATAATGAGCCCTTGCCTCACCTGCAGGAGAAACTCCCCACTGCAGGGGTGGCAGGGAAAGCAGCAGCGAGATCTTGGAGCAATTCGAGGTTATCTACACACAGACAACGACCTTTAAAGACTTTGCCCACCGGGGAGAAGTCCTGTAGCTGAGCAAGAGGGAAAACACATGAACCTGAAGAATTATTTCCTCTGGAAATAGCTAATACATTACAGGCTAAATAGACTCACCACGTCTCAGAACATTATTCTGGCCGTGTTCACAGTTTCCAGCTAAGTTAAAAATCAGCCTGCAATGCAATAAAACAAAGTGTGAGGCAGATCTCCACCAGGAAAAGGATGTTATGGTGCAGGCAAAATTGAACCTGCTTTGAAGATGCTAAAATTGGCTGAAGCAGAGTGTGGTTTGACAGGCTTTACATAAACTTCTGTCCAGGTGTAAGACCTGGGATAAAACCTGAAAGAGGAAAAAAGGGTTATGTACAGAGGGTTTTCCTGGGAAGTCTCTGGGGGATCCCACTGCACTCTCTTCTGATTCTGTGCACCATCTCCCTTCTGATCTGGGTGCACAAATAGCAATTTTTCTGTCTTGATAAGGGTTTCTGCCATAAAGCCAAGGACAAATGTTTGTTAGTGGATGAGCTGAAAAGAGACAAAAGCTCCTGGGAGGGAAATCCCACTGAGTGAGGCTCTGTCTAGCCAAACTCTGCACACTGACAGTGCCAACATCTGCATTGGAGCTGATCACTGGAATAATGGCTGGGGAGTGGTGCAACCCTTACAATCCTTTGACCTATTTGAAGTGTCTGGTTTAAGATGACTGAGCTGATCCTGAAAAATATGTTTCTTCCTGTCAACTCCAAAGGTGCTTATAAGAGAACATGCTGTGATACAGCACAGGCTGGAGCTTTACAGCCTTGTTACAACACTTGCCAACCACAGACACTTCAAGGTCAGGATCTTCCCAGACTGTCTGTGAGCTTTTTTATTTGGTTGGTTTTAATGTACACATTCCTCACTAATGTGCATTTACATTCTGGGTGGTACAGGTCATTTTGCTCCCATAAAAATCTGGTCTACCCCAACACTTGTGCATGTGTGAAAGTGAAAATCAGTTCTGAGGAAGTTGTGTGGGATATTTGTGCAGCTAAAGAGTAAAAAGATCTGCAAAAGGATGTAAGTGGTGCAAGAACTAACAGTGAAATGCTAAAGCAAGAGAAGATGTTTGGGTGTTCTAGAGAAGATGAGGAAACAGGTTCTTGTGTCAGTAATTCCGAGCATAAAATATCAGAGAGGCACGTGGAGATATCTGTAAATACCTCCACAGATATATAGACCGTGGAGATGTGAAAAAGGGATGTAGAGAGAGGTTTGAGAGTGATCAGAAGTAGAAATGTAAGTGGTTATTAGCCTGGATCAAATATGGGTAACATGTCTGGGCAAAGGAGCAGCAGGCGAGAAGCTGAGGCTGCAGGAGGAAGGGTAAAGACAAAAACCAACCAGAGGTGGAAGAAATCAGACTAAAGTAGAATTTCTAGGGAGGGAAAAATCAGAATAATTGTGATTTTTGTTATTTTTCTTATTTTTTTTAATGTGCAAATTGAATCTGAGGGTATAATTTCTGGGTGAGTGTGGGGTGCTCTGTTTCCCTCTAATGCTGGGTAATATATATATATATTATATATATATATCTGTGTATGTGTGTAAGGAGTTGGTGATAGACGTGCTCCCAGCATGGAGAACTTCCTTCTTTCTCATGGAGAACTTCTTCCTTTCCCTCATGAAATTCCTGTTTTCCCATCCCAAGTCCTCTGCTAGCAGATAACTCAGATGAGTCACGATTATGCAAAGATATTGCTGCTTGCAACTTTTATTTGTACACCAGGCATCATTTGAACTTTATTGCTGCCATTTGCCTTCTATCTCTAATACCAGACCTGCCTGCAAACCCCCCAGAATCCTTTAAAACACACAGTTCATTAGCTCTGTTTTGGAAAGCATTGTAAACACTGAAAATACATCTCAGACAGGGGTGTCTGGAATTGATAATGAAATTATGGTGCGTTCTAAGGGCAGGGGGATCATAAAACAGATATTAATGTGGAACTTGAGCCCTTGGATCCTGCAATATTAAGAAAAATCTCAGATAAAGTACCATTAATGGAGCTAATGTGTGGCTTCCATTTTAATTTCTCTGTAGAAGACTCCAAGCAATAATGTTTATCCCAATGTTAGTATGTTTTTTTCCTCTTTTGAGCTTTAAAAACAAAGCAGTTTGTATTGCATTACAACCCCAGAAGAGCAGCAGAGCCCTGAAGTAACACAAGGAATTTATTTCTACCCTTTGCTGCACATTTTTCTATAGGTTTCTACATCCTCCCGTGCATTTTCTGCAGATGCTCTTGGTTGGGATGCAAGGGAGGTACAGGACTAATTTAGGCCATGCTGAGTTAACAAACCAAGAGGGAATTCATTCATTACTTAAACATGTAATTTCCAAACTGTTGGTACTTCACCTGTATAAAAGGCAGCCTTTCTGCTTTGTCATTTTGGAGAAGGAGTCTGAGACAAAATTACCTTTAATCTCATTTGCTGCTAGAGAGGATTTTACTTTCTAATGTTACTGGAGAAGTGGGAAAATATTGCTAATGTGTCCAAGGTGAAATTCATTTTTAGATGTGTATGAACCACATATATAATATATATATATATAAAATTGCACATTCATATGTCTGTTTGCCTGTCCAGCTGTCTGTACTAATGGCTTTTTAAGTCATTAAGTATTTATAATGAAATTTAACAAAGAGATGGAGTTCACAGAGATATTAAATGCCTTCCATTTTTGGAAAAGCCAGAAGCTGGAGGAAAGGGAGGATATTAGTGCAAGCAATGAGAATAAAGATCAGTTCCCCCTTTATTAGACATCAGAGAACCCAGAGGAGTGTATCCCATGGGATACTGCTGTGCTCCCAAGAAGATTCCCACTTAGGAGGGATGGTGAAAGGACTCAGAGCAGCTTTGGTTTACTGAGGAACTTGTTTAAATTGAAGTATTAAAACAACTTTAGATCTCTTCTGCACACTTCATTGTGTTTGGCTACTTGCTGCCTTCACCTGAGTAATCTGCTGTAAACTGACTGAATTAATGTCATTTCAGTGCTGAAATGGTGTCAAAAATCTGGCTGTGGCACTTTGGAGGCTGCTGGTTGTTTTTCCATATCCTTTTACACTGGAAAACATGGGCTCTGTGTGAAGTAGTGTTTAATGCCCCTTTCCACATGAACACATTCATATCTACTCACGATGGAGCTGCCACAGAAATAAGTGGCTGGTCTTTACCCATGTTATTTAGTGCTACATTCCCAAACACCTTATTCCCAGGAAGTCAATGTGTCTTATAAGAGCCTCAGACCAACCCAACTGGATGTGCCTGGATTTCTGGGATGAGCAGTGAGGGCCCATGCATCTGCACTTCCATTAACTCAAATTTTCCTGCAGAATAAGCAATCCTGCCAAATAGAGAAACAATTCTCATGGTCTGCTCCTTTGGTTATTATCTTGTCATGTATGTGGATTAATAGACTGCAAGGTGTGGCACAAATAAATAAATTTCATCAGGATATTTTTTGGGAAAACTCTCCTTAGAAAAGTGAGTTTGGTTGTCTCAGCTCATATGCATTGATCAAAGCTCTTCTCAGCAAAATAAATACAACATGGTGAAAGTTGGGATCAATCTGTGCCTGGAAAAGATAAATGAACAGTCAGCAGGGAGAGCCCCTGTGAGCACATTTGAGTAAGAAGACCCAGCAGGACATGCCATTGTTAGGGCAGACACCCTGAAGTGTCTTAATGTGATTATAATGTGGCTTCCTGGAACAGAACAATTATAACTACCTTAGATAAAACATTATTATCAATATTCTCCAGGGTTAACCGAAAGCCAAGCAATTAAATTTTTATTTTTCACCCTATACATGCAGTTTTAAAAAACATTTCCAAAGATACTTTGCCAAAAACATTTTTTTGGCAAAGGGACCTTTTTCTTTGGTCCCTTTCT
The DNA here is from genome assembly GCF_036250125.1 of Pseudopipra pipra. Lineage (NCBI taxonomy): Eukaryota > Metazoa > Chordata > Aves > Passeriformes > Pipridae > Pseudopipra > Pseudopipra pipra. The sequence goes on along the minus strand of NC_087558.1, from coordinate 3,062,184 downwards.
CATCCCTGGGCTCAGCACAGACACTGAGGTCAACACAACCCAGATTTAATTTCAAAACACACTGTTAAAAATTTATATGTAAATTCTTTTTTTGCTCGGTTAGTTGGCTACCAAATTGAATGTTCCTCGTGATAGTTTAAACAGAGATTGAATGTATTTTAAGAGATATTTACAGCTTGTTTTCAAGGTAAACCCCCCCCCATTTGAATACATTAATTTAGTTTCCCAAGGTGCACTCGTGTCCTATTCTGTAGTGGCAGTGAGGGGGAAAATGGAAAAAGCTGTAGCATCATTTTCATTTGATGAACACTTATCTTGTGTAGAAATGTAATTTATTAGTGGTGAGGGTATAGAATGGACTTCCCTTGGAACAGACACTGCTTAACCTCCACGTTAAGGACTTTGGATGGGGCCAAAGTGCAGCCTCAGCAGGTCTGCAGGTGACACCAGGCTGGGAGCAGTGCCTGACACACCACAGGGTTGTGCTATCATTCAGCAGGACCTGGACATGCTGGAGAAACCAACAGGAACATCCTGGAGTTCATCAAGGGAGTGCAAAGTCCTGCCCCTGGGGAGGAACAACCCCTGCACCAGTATACACTGGGTAGGGAAGGTCCCAGGGTCCTGGTGGACACCAAGCTGACCATAAACCTGCAATGTGCCTTTGCAGCAAAGGTGGTCACTGCTGTCCTGGGCTGGTTTAGGCCAGAAGAAGGAGGAGGGAGATCCTTCCTCTCCACTCAGCACTCAGGAGACCCAGCTGGAGTGCTGGGCCCAGCTCTGATCTCCCCAGTACAGGAAAGACAAGGACATACTGGAGCAAGTCCAGCAAAGGACCATGAAGATGATTAAGAGGCTGAGCGAGCTGGGATTGTCCAGAGGTTCTCCTCAGTGGTGCCCTGTGAATGGCCGGGAGCCAGCAAGCACCAAGTGAAACATGGGGCGTTAAAACCAGGTGGTCAAGCACAGGATCAGGTTGCCCAGAGAGGTTGTGGAGTCTCCATCCTTGGAGATGTTCAAAGCCCAGCCTGCTCTGGCTGCCCTTGCTCAGGCAGGGGTTGGGCTGGGTGATCTCAGCCCCTCTGAGACTCTGATGTGACAGAGAAAATGAGCCCCTGAGTGTCCTGATTTCCAGGGGAGCGGCTGGAAAAATGTTTTTTGGGAAGTCTACCTTGGGGAATGGGGTTTCCCTTTTTACCTGCCTGACCAATGACACCACACACAGCCTTTGCAACAAAGCAAAGATTTGTTATTGATATTGTGACTTATTGAGTCTTCTCAGTTTCCACTGGCAGTTTGTGCAGCTTTGCCTTTTTCTCCCTTCAAGGTTCATTTGGCCTATTTAAGATCTTGTCTATTTTGCAAGACCTTTTTTTTGTGGTTGGATCTCTGTTGTTGAGCATATATATCCTTAAAAGAACAACAAAGTCAAGAATTCAATATCCACCAGCTTTATTCTGGCAATTTTGTTTAAACTTTATATTAAAATCTGTCACAAAAGCTTTAAAAATGCATCTGTGAATCATTTCTAGTTGAATATTTGCTTTGTGTGTTTATATATTTAAACATCTTTTCATTATAGAAACCCAGGATGACTAAACTTGCTGGATCATTTTTTAGTAATAAATTTTTAAAGCCTACATTCCCCAAAATTGCTGGGAGCCTTAACTCCTCCATTACCACCAACAGGGACTAGCTGAGCATTCATTTTCCAAACCTGAGCAGATAAATTCAATTCTCACATGGTATTTCAGGTATAAATATCTGCACAAGGATGTTCTTGAAGTTGGCAGGCTCACAGCAGCAAAATGAAGCTGACACGAGTTCCAAATGACCAATGATTTAAAATTTGGAGGAAATAATAAGACAACTTATTTGCAGAGACCATCCTGGCTACTGGTGAGATTTTTCACAGCAGGTTACTTATCAACCTAATAGAAATGCTGACATGCACAACCTTAACTCCTGGATCACCCAGGCAGGCTCTAATCCAATTGATTTGTGGTTGTTTCCTTGGATGAAGACATAAAGTGGATGTGCTTTCCAAAATACCCTCAGTTCTTCTTTAGGACAAAGAGGCTGTCCCAGAGGTACCTGTGATTACATGATTCAAACAGATTTTTATGATTATTTTTTTTTTGTGCCTTAAATGACAGGGTGACATATTTTGCACCAGCTCAACTGCAGCCCTGTGAATAATGACAGTATTTTCAGCTGATGATACCCCACCCAGACTTCTATCCAGGAAGTTAATCCCAAATTTACTCCTTTTTTAAGTTCACACTGCAGCAACAGCATTTTTTCTGCACTGGGTCAGGTAATTATATTGTTTTGCATTTTTCAGTTATCTAAATTATCATATCGTGTTTGCAGTACTGGCTGTGTCATACTGCATTTTCTCCTCAAGTTCTTGTTTTCCAAACCATAAAAAAAATAACAAGGGATATTAATTTTCTTCCTTTTCGTTCAAATTCAATGTGCTGAGAAAAACCATGTTATGTTGCAGGGAGTAAAATCAGAACTAAAGAGTGAATCTAACAATAACTTCACTAAAATAAACATGTTTTTGTATGACTGAGATTTTCTCACAGTGTCCATCTGGATGGGGCTTTGAGTAACCTGGTCTCGTGGAAGGTTCCCTGCCCGTGGCAGAGAGGCTGGAAACGGGTGAGCTTTAAGGACTCTTCCAACCCAAACCATTCTGTGATTCCATGATTTTAGGAATGTAAATACAACTTTGGTGATGGTCTGTCTCTCTTTACCTTCCTCCAAGCTCTGTTTCACCTGAAGTCTGGATGGGCAGCTCTTTTTTTATCCTGGGGGAGAAGAGTGATGGCAGTATGTTATTCCAATTACCCAGAGAGATTTTGGCTGTAGGATGTGGCCCTACAGGCCATTTTTTAATTAGATATTGTTAAACCAGAGACTTTTAAGATCTATCTTTTTGGATAGACCTTAGGAGCTCATCCACCTTTCCTAACCTGGACTGATGGACCATCTCTCTGCACTGATTTGCAGCACTAATCCTACACAACCATGGCAGGATCCTTCTTTCCTACACATGGAATTGCCAGTGACCCTACAGAGATTGCTTGTGGCAGACACAGGCACTCACAAGCTGCTGTGGTTGATACCAACTTTTGGGCCAAGTCTTGGCAGGATATATAATTCCAAGATCTGAAAAACACCCCAAATGGCATAGATGGATTTAGGAATTGCCACGTAAACACAGACTTGGCAGTGGGAGTCTTGTCATGAACTCACTTTCACGACAGGGATTTACTACCCAGGTACTAAAGCCTTGCCTCTGCATTTGGTTAATGCTGTCATTTTGGCTTCCCTGAATTAAATGTATGATTGGAAGCCAAAAGATATTTTATAGGCACTGTTACTTTCTAGAGCAAAGAGATATTTTATAGTCGGTGTTACTTTCTGGAGCAAACATTTATGGGAGTCTGAAACTTGATACACAAATATTTGAACGTTTTCCCACATCCGTATGGTGAATCACTTATATAAATACATTCTGCAGCCTTAGCAAGTCAGGATCCGTTTCAGTAAATCCCCCTTTTAGAAAATCTCTGTCATTCTCTAATCAGCTTTCTCTTTTTAGTTTTCATCCATATGTACATTGAGAAGTTCAGTAAACAGCGAGTTCGGGGACGTAACTAGAAAAATAGTTTCCAAAATTGTTTTAAAATATTCCTAATCAAAACCCAAGCAAGGATCATAATCAATTTGTCCTATGGACTTTTTCATTAAACTGATTTTTTTTATTTGTAAAACACACTCTTGTTTGCTTTCCCCTTTGAAAACGTTTGAAATGAGATGCTTAAGGGCAATCAATAAGTTAAGGCATAAAAAAAATGGTTCCACTCATCACTTTGCTAGGAATGAGGTTGTTAATTTCTTTTTACTTTATTTTATTTTTTTTTTCAAGTGAAGGTTGTTAAAACTGATAGGTCTGGGCTGAACAGAGCTGAGGGAAGTTTCTGTTTGATGGTATCTGTGCTGAGGGAAAGAATCACATTTCAAGTGTTTGGGGATCAAAGGCAGTGAAGGCAATCACGTAAGCTCCAAATTGGATTGCTATGGCATATTTTATTTATGTAAACCTTGCCAAAGGAATCAAATCACTGGAATTGAAATACCTGATTCAAAGGGCTACCTTGCAGAAATAACAGCAGATTACAGGGTTGGCAAAGGATAAAACCCTACACCTGCTCGTGTAGTGGCAGTGAAGGAAGGAAACAAGTAATATTCCAGGCTGAAAAACAGTGCTGCAAAGACACAAGTCATCAGTCTAGAGAAATGGAGCTCTCAATTAGAACCATCAAGTATGATTTGCTCTGGGACAGTGCAGAGGTTTGATATGATCCCCTTGGCAAAATAATGACCACCTACCACGGCCACTGTGCTCTCAGAGTTCCTTGATGACAAGGTGGGGAGATGCAGGCTCTCATTTAGACCTGGAGCACTTGTGGCACTGACAGCAAAGGGCAGCAGATCTGATTAAACAGGTTGGCAGCTGAAGCTGGAGGAGGCTGAGTGGACCAGGATCCCGATGGTGCCAACTTCCCTTGCAACCAGTGAGGAATTCCTGCCACATCCTTACAGCAGTTCCACGCCAAAGTAGATGGGAATCGTCACAAACAGGTTAAAATTACAAACTGGGATCGTCTTTTTTTTAATAAGAATTTCAGAACCCTGCAAGAAAAGATGATTTCTTCCTGCCCTTGAGAGAAGTGTTTTCCTCAACAGGCTCTTTTGTGGTCACCTGAGAGCAGCTGTGTGGGCTGAAGGGACAGACAGTGCCAGCGAAACCCTGATCTCACGATCATCTCATTTTCTCCAACATTCAATTTTAGGTTGGTTTTTTTTCCCCCTGTTTGCTGCAGTGAAGCTGAATAACACGGATAACAACACTTAAGTATAGCAACCATCAGTGCTGTCTGCTCTGTAGAAACAACAGTAAATACAGTCTAATTTTGCTGTTATAACTTGACAATAGTCCATTTTGCCTTTTCATTGATGGCAGATTTCTTTTCTCAGCAGAGACAAACAGTTGTCTCTGTCCTAGGTACAGCCAATACCTTCACTTAGTCCATACATTTCCAGATACTTTCTTTGATCTCTGATGCTTTTGGGATTTAGGTCTGGAGGATTTTTGATGATGGCCAATTCACTACTTACATTTTTATCAGAAAGTTGCTTGTGCTCTGGTGCTATTTGGGGCAGGGGATAAGCAGATCTTGGCTCGGCACCCCAGATGTGTGTTCCACAAATTCAGGCTTCCCAATAATTCACTCTATCACTCACTGCATCACAAATTATCCATTAGGAGCCCTTTGCCAGTTAAAGGTCTTCAGATTCTGGTCTTTTCAGTGAATTTGTTGCAAGACTGGATGTCCTCAGCAGATTTGTTTTTCATCAGCGTGGCCTCTCTAACAACTTGGGTCCTGCCTGGATAAGACAAGGTAAAATATCTATTTTCCTTTTTATTGGTCTTGGCCCGTGGTGTAACAAATGGCAGGTAGGGACAGGACAAACAGCTTCATGTGTGAGGGGATTCCTCTCTGCTTCCTTTCCCTATCTACCACACAAAAGCACTAAATATGTGCTAAAATGTTTCTAGGGGAGGGCTGGGGCAATGCTGAAGCATTTCACTGGGGCAGGGGCAGGAGGAAACCTCTCCCTGTGCTGTTTAACAACAGGCAGGAGGTAGGAAAATGTGTCAGAGGGATCAGGCCCTGGCTCTGACCCCTCCTGACACTGCTGTAATCTGCTGAGGGATTTTCCCCTGGAATCTAAGCACCAATTTGTTTTAAAATCTATCACTGTCACCAAGAAATTGCAAAGTAGCAGCAGTCACCATCACCACCTGACCCTGCAGTGTTCTGTTCTGGCTGCTGGTGGAGGCCAACGTCTCGCACACAGAACACACATCAGCTGGCAAACAACAGCCTCCAGTTCAGAAATCCTTCTTTAAAATCCATATAATATCTTCCAATTGTTATGTTTAGTTTTCTTAAACAATTTAATCTATTTATAGAGAATGAATGAGCAGCGTTTGGGCACTCATTGGCCTAAGCGCCAGAAAAATCCAAATTAATTTCTCAAATCCAACAAAAGGCAGAAGAAGTGACATGAGAACAAGTTTCTTAGTCTGCTCTGCTTGGTTTGCAAATATTTGGGGTGAGGAACTGCATCCTCAGGTATATATTCAATGTTTGAACTCCTGGAGCACCTCTAACTTCCCAGAGCAACAGCACTGCATCTCCCAGGGGACAGCAGTGCTAAAGGACAATCCAACAGTATTTTGAGTATGTGCCAACTGTGCAGTGTTGTTTTATTTATATTTGTAGCCAACCACCTCCCTTTTTGTCCGTTTGAAAGCTTGCTCTGAGGCCAAAGGTGCTGGACCTGCTGCCAAGGGTGCAGCTCACAAGTGCCTTCAGGACCTGAGAACCAGAGGCAGCTGTGCAGGAATCCTTAAAAAATAAAATAAAATAAAAGTTAAATTAAAAAAAAAAAAGTTGGTTTGGAGGTTTTCCTGTCACAATCAAAAGCAAGGAGCACAACCATTGTTTTTGTCAACATTAAGTCCTTTTTTTTTCCTCCGGAGATTTCTATTTTTGCAGATTCAAGTGTTTGATAGTTCAAATGATCTTTTGATGAAAAACAAGGAGGTGTTTTCCAGAGGAGACCAGATCCAGGCTGACTCTGCTCTGCCAAAGGCAACAAAAGCATTTGCCATTGACTTTCAAGATATCCCTTCTAGGCTGATCATAACCCTGCTAAAAACCCTCTTCCTTGTGTTTCTGTTGACTCTCAAAATCTGACCTTCCTATCCCACATTGATGTCTAAGAAAGGAGCTTCAAAAAACCTTTTTTAAAATTATATCTGGGAGCTTTACATGAAAACAAAAAGCAACAGCTATGTACTACTATAAAGTGAAATATGTGAATTTTAATGGCTCGAAAACCACCTGAAGACCTCACACTTGTTTTAGGACATTCTTCCTAGAAAATCTGCTTTTATTTCACCTTTATCAATTACTCATTCACCTTCACACTCAAATTTAACCTAATTTAACTTAAATGTTTTAGATTAACTTCATAAAATGCTTCTGAATATCTGTAACTTTCCTGCACTTTAAGCAATTTTGCTGCCAACAGTAATGCAGCCTCAAGTATTTAACCCTTCCAGGAGTAACTTTGGATAATCAGCAGCATCAGCACATTGATTAATAATTATATTTTAAGGTGTTGCATTATGGTCTTTAGTGAAAACAATGTGGCCAAGAATAACATTTTTATTCCTTGTATGTAGCTTGGGAATTTACATATAACACCACCCTGTTTTTTGATCTTTTTTGAAAACCATAATTATAGACATGGGGAAGACAGAAGAGGTTTTTCTATGTTTTAAGGCAAGACCTATGAAATTAATTGCAGATCCTAAAATATTCTTTCTTTATTTCAACAATATGGATATTTAACCTCAATCATAAGGCAAAACTAGAGTGATAATCATATTCAAACAATTTGTAGTTGCCCATCCATCCATCCATCTGTCTATCCATCATTTATTAACTCATTTTCTTCTCTACTTTACAGCTGTGACCAGTGGCTAGAAAAAATAAAATTCCCAGGCATTGCCAAGCATTTCAGGAAGGGTGGTCAGCATATCTGAAACACATTTACCATCTGGTGGCAACTTAGAATATCTCTAATGCTTGAAATGAAGAAAAAGCTGAGCGACATAAAACCACTGAGTAACAGCACCAACCAGCTGAAACCTGCCCAATATTTGGTCATCTACAATGGCAGGTTGAAACAAGAAAAGCAAAGAGCTTTTCCAACTCATGGCACCAACAGCAGGAGCTCCATGTGCAGCAATCTGGGACAGAAACCCCAACTCTGTCTCCAGGACTTTGTGTTCATGGAAAAAAATCAGAATTCCTTCTTTCTCTCTCCTGCTCAGACTTTGTTGTTTGAGGCAAGCAGGGCTGGCAGTTTTGGGACCACATTTCCTGTGTTTGATGGCCTCGAGACCTTCAGTCCCAGGGCTTGAGATCCAGGGAAGTGGGAATTCCCAATGTCCTGTCACTCCTTCCCACGCCTTGTCTCCTCCTGCATTTATCCACCTTTTTTCGTAAAGGCAGAAGAGAGACCAGACTTTCTCATCCTCACAGTGCAATATTGCCTTTCTCATTTTACAAGATCTTCCCTAAAACCCAGGATTTACAGGATTTTGTAAATTAGCAGGAAGGAGGCAACTGTTTCTGTATATTTTCCCCGAAGTTGAATTTTTGAAGGGTCCTTTTATTTCTTTCCCGTATGTTAAAAAGATTCCAGAAAAGTCTGGCTTAGCCCAAGCAATCTCTAATTAATGTGCAGAGGGTTAACTTCAGGTAATTTCTGGTCTAACAGTGCCTGTGAACAACGCTGAGAAATTACAGTGTTTTTTATTTTCCAGTAGAAATGTGAAATAAGAACTGCTCTATAAAACCCCCTCATACCCATCACTTCCCACCTCATTTGTTTAAAACCTGGTAGTTTTATGGCTTGTCTGCACCTCTCCTGCAATGGGAATAATAAGAGGAAATGATATGATTTGTCCACTGGTTTCAGCACAAAAAAAACCCTCATGTTTCTGCTGCAACCAGCACATGCCTTTAAAAGACACAACAGCAAATTAATCAAGAGCAAACACGAGTCTCTTCTGCCTGAGGGGTCTGTGTAAAAGGGTAAATAATCAAAAGGAAGGCTACAGCTGATTTATATTTCTTTATGATGATCAAAGGCAAATGGACTTCGATTCAGCAAGGAATATAAATTCTGTGTGAAAACTCACTTTTTCTGCTGCATATAAAATTGAAAAGCCTTCTCCACTGAGCTAGATCTAGTTTAAAATCCATTAGCTAATACTGCATGCCCTAAGGTTAAAAAAGGAGCAAAAATCCAGAGGTGGACTAGACATTTCAGAGAGTTTTTTATGCATCCCCCAAGTTTTATGTGTCCTTCTTACTTTTATCAGGAGATAAATAGATCTTGAGGTGTCTGACTTGTTTAAATAATTGTTGTTGTCGCAAAGTTTCTTATATATGTAATCAGCTAATGAACTGTGATCTCTATTAAAAGTAAATCAACATCCAAAAAAAAAAAAAAAACAAACCAAAAAACAAATAGAAGAACTAACCAGCTCTACTCTGAAATTTGAGGTGGGATTGGTCTCTTCTGAGTGAAGAGAGGAGCCCTGAGCCCCCATGGGATTCCAGCTGGGATTCCATGGGATTTTGGGATGGATCCACAGGCAGGATGGTGGGATCCTTATCCTACTGTTCACCATGCTAGAAGTCTGGATCTTGGATTAAACAGTCTGGAACAACCAGCACTGCTCCAGAGAAGCCAAAAAGTTCTTTTTTAGCCCTGACTGATTTTTATGATTTTTAGATTTTGGGGGCAGTGGAAGGATGTACTAAAACCTGATGATTAGAGAGAAATAAACCCAGAGAAATGGAAAGGTACATCCTCCTCCAGTGCTGAAGGTTGGTGGGTTTTAAAACCTTTATTACCAGGAAAAACAAGCCAAAATATTCCATAAAAGTTTCTACAACTCTTTCAAAAAGTAAAATAATGTGCCCAGTCTGTTACTATTTTACACTTTCTGTACACTATTTTTCTCTTCTCTTCTCTTCTCTTCTCTTCTCTTCTCTTCTCTTCTCTTCTCTTCTCTTCTCTTCTCTTCTCTTCTCTTCTCTTCTCTTCTCTTCTCTTCTCTTCTCTTCTCTTCTCTTCTCTTCTCTTCTCTTCTCTTCTCTTCTCTTCTCTTCTCTTCTCTTCTCTTCTCTTCTCTTCCTCTTTTCTCTTCCTTTCTCTTTTCTCTTCTTCTCTTCTCTATTCCATATTCTATTTTTTATTCTATTTTCTATTTTCTATTCTATATTTTATTTTTCTATTCAAAATTCTATTTTCTATTCGAAATATCTACTTTCTACTTCCTCTATTCTTTTCTGCTCTATTTAGCCTTAAACATCCAAACCTCCCAAAATTCTGCATCACCATTTTTTTCTAGGATCTCTAAGTCCTTTATTCCTGCAAGTTTTACACCCTGCACTACCCTGCAGCATCTTGCAAGGCAATGTCCTACTCTAAAACCCTTTTACAGGTTTTGAATAAAATAATTTTTAAATGCTACAAAAACTACTTGAAGGGGGATAGAAATCACAGGAATATTTTTATTTAGCTTTTAAGCTCTTTAGTGACAGAATTGCTTTTCTCTAATTTTGTATCCCCAATAATAACAGGATTATTTTGGTTTAAAAGGGGGGGTTGTGGAGTTATGTGAAGCAACCTGGCTGTATGTGATTTAAATCTTGGATGTTTTTAGCTATACACTGAAAATAATCTATTTTTATAATTCACTGGACAATAAATGATGCTGAATAAGATCAAAAGACGTTCAAAATTAGAGATTCATATTCTAAGATGTAAATTTTTATGTCATAAAACACTTCTCAGCACAAGGGTTTGTCCTGTCTATCCTTTTTTAGGATATCAGAAGTCACTGCACTGCCCTAATTCTGCTCCCATCTAAACAAATAGGTCTTTTATTTGGATTGGAAAGAAACCAAGGCAAGTGCTGGGTGCTCCTGAAAAATCTTATCTGTAAAGTGCATGGGGATCTCCAAGAATTTATCCAGGATCAGAGAATTAATTCGGTTTGAAACCTTCAAACAAAGTGTTTTGTCAGTGAAATCCTTCCTTCTAGTGGAAGGTTCCCTGCCCCTGGCAGGGGTTGGAACAAGATGGTCTTTAAGGTCTCTTCCAATCCAACCTATTCTGTGATTCCATAAAATTTATGAGAATAAATGTATTTAATATTTAAAATTCCTGTGTGTGCAGGAAAATTCTGGAAGCCATCCAGGCTGGACACCCCTAGTTTTCAGGTCTAGGGTTCAGCTGCCAATTGCACTGTGCATATTTAATCAAGGGCACTATTGTTTCAAGTGCTTCATTTAAATTCTTCAATTAATTAAAAAAAAATCATAAATAACTTTTGTAGAATTGTTCTGCCTCTGCCAAGAATAATTAAAACCATTTAGCAGAATGAACCTACTAATTGTGTGTGTTTGGCATTCCTAATTCACCACAAAGCTGCAGGTTCCTCTATGAAGCAAGTCACTGATATATCTACTTTATTTTATATTTGGGGGGATGAAATCTTGAAAACTTTGCTCACATCATCTCTGATCTGTCTGGGATTTTTTCACATTCTCCCTCTTTCTCTGCTCCTGAAGTAAAACACCAACAAATTAAAGACCTCATTGTGCTCAATATGTATTTTATAACAGATCGATTTCTCCATTTGATATTAATTAGTTCATCTTTTCTCTCTTTAATTTTTAATGCTTTAGGAACAATCAAAATGGGACCAGTGATTGGATGTGGAAAAATACACCCCTTTGGGGAATTTGTTACTTTAGCAGATACAAATATACATATATACACATAAAGTAGATATTCCATAATGCTGGTCTCGCTTTCAAAATGCAAGATACATTTGAATTTTCAGCAGGAGCTCTGAACTGCAGGTCCATGACTGTTTGGGATGTGCTAAAGGTGTCAAAGGTGGCATCTGCCACTGCCTTGGAGGAGCAATATCTGCAGAAATGGTGCCCAATATCAGAGGAGAGAATTTCCCATCAGACTGGAGGTGCTTCTCTTGCTTTTAGTCTGTGCATTCTCAAGTGGTTCCTGGCAAGTTCACAACAGTATTTTAAATAATACATGAACTATCTGAGATCTGTATGAAAACTCCTATTGATTGCAAGGACCTTGTGTCTGATCTGCATCCTGCTTCCTTCCAAAGAACTTTCCCAAAATGCCTCGTGCCAAAAATCTCAGCAGCAGGAGGTACAATCAGCCAGGGGAGGCCCCTCTGTGCTCTGAAAGAGAAAAGTGCTGACCATGTTCGGAGGATTTGGGACATGTTGTCACCTTGTTTGCCTACCCAGGGCAAAACTGCTCTCATTGGCAATCATCCTTCCATTGTAAAATAAAATCAAACTTTTCAAAATAAGCATATAAAAGATATTTTAAAAGAACCTGGGGCCTTGTCCATGTAAAAATTCTTGTTGCTTCAACTATTTATTGGATAACTAAGATTTAATTTATTTTTTTTTAATTTCTGACCTGTTATATTTCCTTTTCATGGGACATCTTAAAAATAGTAGGTTTTATGAGGCCAGTCTTTCAACAATTTACACAAAGTGAAATGGAATCTTTTAGCAAAATAGTAAGAAAACCTCCAAAATATTACTTTTTATCTAAAAAACATTTTTCCTTGGGTTTCTCTTTTTTAGTGCCCTTTCTTTGATGAAGTGGACATTTCTGCCTACAAACCTTTCAGGTTCCTCGAGGTAAGTTGGCATCACATACTGGAAAAAAAAAAAAGAGTTTAAAAGCAACATTTAAGAAAATGTCAGACAATCAAGAGTCATCCAGTCCATCTCTCTTCCCTAAGACCTGATCAACCTGAAAACCCTTCCTTGTTTATCAAGATTATGCCTGCAATGCTACAGACCTGCAACCTCCTAGATCACAAAAATCTTGTAATGCCCGAGCAGAATCACCTTCCCTACAATTTAATCTCAGTCCTTCTTGTCCTGCTCTCTGTGGGCACAGCAAACAGGTTTTTCCCTTCTTTTCAAGAGCATAAAATAATAGTAATCCAGTGTGGCTGTGCAACTTTTTTAAGTGTTTTTGGGTTGTTTTTTTTTTGCCTGCTGTAGGAAAGGGAAATGCAGATGATGAATGGGAGCACTCAGTGGCAGGAGAGAAATGATTTGCACTTAGTGCTTAAAATGTGTAGGTTTTTGTGCTGTATAACCACTAAAAAAACTTGAGATGATGTATAAAACACTGAGCCAGTGTCGCTGCTTTAACCTCTGTCAATCTTCCCCCCCATTTTGTACCACTTGTGAAGCATTGCAAGAAGGTTTCCTGAGCATTAAGACAACCTTTGTTTTAAAGATTAAGAATTAATGAACACGAGAAAAACCCATTTTTTCCTTTATTCCTGTCTGTGTCATCTCAAGTTGAGAATGTTATGATTTTGAGGAGCTTTAAGCTATTTCTTTAATTGTAAAGTCCATCCTCAAGGTCAAGCAAAACTCGAACCTTGACCTGATTGTTCTGTGCCAGGCTTTGGATTGGGATTGGAGATGTTTAAATGGCTTCAAACTGACAGAGAGTAGGTTTAGATTGGATATGAGGAAGGAATTCTTGGCTGTGAGGGTGGGGAGGCCCTGCCACAGGTTGCCCAGAGAAGCTGTGGCTGCCCCTGGATCCCTGGAAGTGTCCAAGGCCAGGTTGGATGGGTTCTATGATCCAAATATTCTGCACGTTCAGCAAAGCAGAGATTCCGTAAGTCTTTTCCTAGAGAAACCACCCACCACCATCAGGCACAGCAAAGCAACATTTTAAGGTGTTTTATGAGTGGGAAGCATCTCCAGGGACACAGTGCACATGTTTTATTACTGTACCTGGGACAACAAAATGATCCTGGAGCCTGTTTCCTCCTGCAGCAAACACTTTTAGCCCTTGTCACAATCCCCCAGGCATTAATCCTTTAATTTATTCCCTGCTAATGCATAACCAGCTCATTCCCTTCTATCCCAAATCCCTCCCTGCCTCTGTATACTTTGAGATGCCATGGAATACAGCGTTGTGTTTATTTTTTATTTAAGCAGCTTTTCAAAATATCATTTATTACACATTTGTGAGAAACAGCCACCTGGTCCCACTGGGGAGCAGGCTGATGCACGGACAACAGATCCTAGAGAAAATCTTGGACAGGATAAAGGTCTTCCCATGTATTTCCAGCTCCTTCTTGTTCCCAATAAGATGTTGTTACTCCCAGGCCAGGGCTCAGGAACTCACTGAGAGGAAGTGGAATCTTTTAACATACAAAGCATGAAGCTGTCTAACAGAAAAATTCTGCTTCCAGCTATTGACTCATGCTGGGTAAGATGAGTTTGTGGTTAATGGATTGAGGTTAGGACTATGGGATTTAATTCTCTACACCACAGACTTGCAGTATAGTTTTAAGGAAATCATTTATCTCCCTATGCATAAATTTTACACCTGCAGTGTAGGTGATAGTAGTGATATAGTAGTGATAGCAGCAATTCCTTATCCACACTCTCCCTGTCTCTGTTTCTGAACATTTTTTACTCTGTGTCTGCAAACTGACATCCCAAATATTAATCTCTAGGTGCTGTGTCCAGCAACATGTAGAATTTTCTATAAATAGAGGTTTTCCAAGAAAACACAGCAATGGTAGAGGTCCATTCTCAATAAAGTCATTATATGGAAGGGTGAATAAAGCCAAATAACACTAAAAATGACCAAAGGAGGGCAAGATTGTCAAGTATATTCACATCAAGTATTTTAAGATCATCAACTAACAGAATCATCAGGTTTGGAAAAGACCCCCAAGATCATTGAGTCCAACCTTGTGCCACATTCAGTCATTCCTTGGACATCTCCAGGGATGGGGAGTCCACCACCTCCCTGGGCAGCCCCTTCCAATGCTTGAGAACACTCTCCATGAAGAAATTCTTCCTGATGTCCAACCTGAGCCTTCCCTGGCACAACTTGAGGCCTTTTCCTCTTGTCCTGTTGTTTTTTGCCTGGGAGAAGAGGCCAGACCTTGGTACAACCTTTATTCAGGTAGTTGTAGAGAGCACACATATGACATGTAAGATGAGTAGTTTAGGTGTCTGAGGAGGCTGCAATGTCAGCTGCAAGTCCTGCTGGAACATGTGGAGGACATTCAAATCCTGAGTAGGGCAGATCTTGGGTCCAGCAGTGTGTTTTTAAGTGCTTAAAACAAGTTGGAAGGGGGGCACAGTTCAGCTAAGGCTTTCTGTAATCTGCATAACAATAAAAACAATATTCCTGAAGTGCAAAATTTTAGCCCCTGTCAGCATCTTCTACAGAAATTGAACTTTAATAAGAAAACTGAGATTTCTATTTAGTTTTATAGTGTGGATGTTTTCTGTGCAATGTGGCCAAAGCTGACCAGATCTCTGGGATGGCAGGGAAGAGCTTTACAGTGAGGGTGGCTGAGCACTGGGACAGGCTGCCAGAGGGGTGCTGGAACCTCCTTCCTGGAGATATTCAAGAGCTATCTGAACACAATCCAGTAGTGTGCTTGAGGAGACCCTCTTTGGGCAGGGAGGTTGGACTGGATGATCTCCAAGGATCCTTCTAACCTTGATCATTCCGTGATTGTGTGAAAGGCAGTTTGGGCAAGAGAGGGAGTGAGCTCTGGTCCAAGAGGGGAATGTTATCCATGATGATGATCTTGGAGGTCTTTTCCAACCCAATCTATTCTATGATTCTATGATTCTACATTCCCCCCTTTTGGCAATTTTTTTCCCCAAAACCCCAACCTGATATTTTCTTGATGACTTTAGCAGAACAGATTCATATTGTGGGGGGAGAATTTAATGCCTCAGCCTTCAAACCAGGCTGCTTTTTGAGTTGGGAGATGCAGATCTGCACACAGACATACTGCAGCTTCCCAGAGAGATGGAACCATTAATCTCAACAGAACAACCAGGAATGTATACCTAAAAAACCCCAGTTTTTCTGTGGCTCAGCTTTCCTATCAATGAGGATTTTTTCTTAGCTTTATGTGTTATCTTAAATTCCCAAAATGCTTAAAAGGGGGTTTTTTTCTCCCTTTTTTTTTTTTAATTTTATTTGAAAACGGGCCCCTAATACTTGCAAATTCTCAAACATTTATGGATAAACTTATGAATCTGCAAGCACTTGCAGATTTCCCATGACAGCTTGAATCCCTATATTAAACCTCATCTGGTAACTGCAAGTGTCAAAATTATTTCTACTCTGCTGAATCAGCCTAAGCTTGTCATTGCATCCAAGAGAAGTGGAAAATTAAAGTGAATTTCATTGCTTCGTAGCCTGATACATGAAAAAGCATGTAGGAATGAGCAGCACATAAAAAAACATAATTTTAAATTACATTAGTTCAGGTTCTCTGGAGAGTTTCCTGTGGCACCAGGCAGGTAGAGACAATCTTCCTCAGTAATCACTATTATTTATTGATTTTCTTTAATACTTTGTGAAGGAAAGAAAAAAAAATACCTGTGGGGGTATTTCCAGGAATCCAGTTGAATGTTTTCCTAAAGATTCTAATGAGAAAGAGCAAGATGTCAGAAAAAGAGTGAAAGATGGAAAAGCTCCTTTCCACGCCACCATGTAATTAAGTTGTTAAAATGCCTTCAAATTTTATGTGAGTGAAAGGTATTAATGTACATTTAATTAATTCATTCAAAAATGAAATGCTTTTCTGAGAATCACAAAGCTTGAAAGAGTCAAAATATCAAATATTCCATTATTTGTGCTTCTGACATGTTGTGTATATGTTAATATTTTATTCCTTATATTATTTCATCTCCTCTTCTTATCTCTTTTTCCCAGTCTCTCAGACGAATGTGGGTGAAGTAAAGTGCATTTTAAAGTGTTCCACAATAATCTTTCCCTCTGACCATCCCTTGGGAGCCTTTTTTTCTGTCGGTGTGTTCAATACAAGGGATAGGAAAGGCAAAAACATTTTTCAGTGTTATTTTGGAGCCTCTTTCCCCCTCCCTTCTCCCTGGAGCCAGTTTGTGCTTTGCCCTCTCTTTTCTTTTCCACTTGGCCTGATTCTCCTGCCATTTATCTCAAGTTTACACCAGTGCAAGGAGGTTGGTTCTGGTGTGCTCACTCTGATTCCAGAATCTTTGCCTTGTATCCATGGGTATGGGAAAAGCTCTGCACTGTAGCTCTGGGCTTGATTAGATTTAAGAATATTATTTATGTCAGTCCACATTCTTCTGATGTGGAACAGATATCAGTGCCTTATACCAACAGTACTCTTGTAGTTTTAGAGAAAAAAATGTCTCCAATAGTTCTTTTTTGTCGTTTATTGACTGGATGTTTGTATGGAAAACGGTTTGGAGATCTGATCATTCCACCTTCTCTCTTCGTGCCTCACACAACAATCTCTGTGTGATGAATAGCTGTGATTCGTGAAACAAACGGATGACTACATCAAAATAAAACAAACGGGTTGTAAAACTTAATTACACCCCCATAAAGAAATAAAACAGACCCTTGCAAGGTCAGCAAGTCCTAAACCTCCCTGCTATCCTAAGAATAAAATATGGTAGAACTTGAAATCTTTTTAGGCGCCTGTTCATCCAAGAATGCATGAATTATGACTGGTTGTAGAGATAACCATTACCCATATATTAAATACTTAGCTGTAAAATGTATATGATATAATTAATATGCATGAAGTAGCTAAAATAAATGCCAAATGTACACTGTAGTAGGTGTGCAGATTTGGGGAATCAGTCCTCATTTCTGTCACCCAGCCGGCTGTTTGCTTTTTCCATATAATAAACTCCTATTCAATTATAATTTGAGACTTTGTTTCTCACATCTGCTCATTCTCTGGGGAGCTCCGGTCTCACAGAGACCCTGAAGGACTCAGTGAGGCATCCTGGTGATGTTTCTTCTCCACAGCACTTCCAACAGGGAACATCTGAAACCCCAGAGAGCACTGAAGCCTTCAGGTGAACCATCCAGGATGAGCTCCCGCTGGGAATGAACAGTGGGTTGGGTTCTCCATCAAAACTCCGTCATCAACTTTGTCTTGACAACAGGTCTTTACATTCCTACAGCCCCGACAACCAACTTTTTGAAAAATGATTGCCTTAATTTGCACTCCTTAACTGCCCTGAGGCGGCTGCTTGAGTGGTCTCATTAAGGCCTAAAGAGGACATCGATTACTCAGCACGACACTGAATTAGACCTTTTATTTGGGGGTTTGGATGGAGACACAAAGCTCCGGCTGAGTGAATCGCTTTTCCCGGTTTCACTGGTCCTGGGAATGAGTTGGTTCCGACGATTTGAAGACAGAATTTCCCAAGAATACCTTTTGCAGTCCTGCCACGCTCTCAATTCCCAGGACGCACCAGCTGAGACCGGAGGGAGGTTTGACTTCCAGCCAGACTCTTTACTCAAGAAAAAAAATCACCTGCTTTTCAAGTATTATGAAAGAAAAAGGACAGTGAAGAGACTGCATTAAATGTTTTAGAAGACCAATTCATGCTGCTTTATATCTTCTCTCCTTTTAGTGCAGGCACGCAGAGAACATATTTCTACCCATCTGGTTGATAGTCTCCTTCCTTTAAATTGGGCTCTTTTTTTGCTTGTCTTGACTGGAAGTTGAGAAGAGGAGACTACATTTGCTTGGAAAAGTCATTTAAATATGTAAGAGTTTTATCAGCAGAAAGCCTTCATTATTGGAAAAACATGAATATGAGCTACTAAAGAGACTCAGAGAAAATGCAGGAGACAGGAGGTGAGGATTACACTGCTATCAGTGATGCTTAAAGGATGGGGAGAGAGGAAATTTAAATAGTGTTCTATCTTTGGCAGCAGACCTGCTGTGGAGGGAGGAAGCAAAGGTATGCAACTTAAAAGCTCTACAAACTGGTGCAGAAATGAAACCACCTTTTTTCCTCCTTAGTGTTTTATGGCTGCTTCTTTCCACTTAATTTTACAACCTGGCAAGGCAGATAATTCCTTGGATCTTCTCTGTCATATCCAAACATTTTGGTTTTGTTTAAAGTCATCCTCATATAACTCTTCTTACTCCTGGGTTTGCCTCAGGGCTTTAGAGGTGTTTAGTTTTTATGGTTCTCCTTTTGTAATCAGAAGCACAAGCACATCTTATATCATGTTGTGTTTGCCATGAATTCACACACACATGAATTAATTTATAGCATAAGGTGAGATTTAGAGCAAAGGGATGAGCAATAGACAGTGACTTTCTGACTCCTCCCTCTGCAAGAGGCAGGATTGCTAAACCTCCAACAATTCATTTAAAACTGCAACTGATTTTCTCCTTATGTAAAATAAGACAATGTGAAGGCAAACCAATTATGCCTGCAGACTATGGAGGCTCTATATTCCATTATTATCAATATTTATATGTGATGTGACATTAAACTTACAAATAGCAAATGGGATTTTTTTCATAAAGTATAAATAATTAGCATTGCTTTATTTCGGCTACAACATCTGTTAATTCTCCTTTGCTGGTGTATTTTCTCACTTTTTATGCTGCAGAATCAGAGAGGAGAGCAATTAAATGATGTATCATGCTTAATTTCATAACCTGGGGTAATTTCATGAAGTGTAAGAAAAAGAAAAATGAAGGTTGAACATCAGGGCAGGAGGTAAAGAAGGATCATAAAAGAAATGCCCCAGGGTATCTCATCACTTGGGTGTCTCAAAACTAGTCTGGAAAATTGCAGGAAACAACCCTTCCAGCTTGCACAGGGTGGGCTGGAAAAACCTCATCCCTTTGTTTTCCTGTTGTTTGCTGTGTTGTTTTCTGGGACATGACCATGCAAGTTCTTTCTGTTTGCAACAGAGGTCTGGATAAGCAACATGGAAAACATCTTTCCTTTTCACAACCATTATTTCCAGCTCCCACCAAGCTCAGCTGCTGTGAAGACCCCCAGGCAAGAGAAAGCTCAAGGGGTGGCTCAGAGCCAGCAGAGAGTGGAGAAATCCCTCCCTGTCTCCATCCTGGGGAGAACATATTTCCCAACACTCTCGTGCCAGAGCCTGCTGACTCCCAGAATTGAAAATATTTATAACAAAAAGCTTTGAAATCGCATCTCTGTCTTGGTCATAGCAAATGATACAACAACAGCTGCTTCCTCCCAATTAATTCCATTTAATGGTGCCCAGAATGGGATGCAGAGGCAGCTCCTTCAGATGAAGATGTCAAAACTAATGGAGTGAACTATCTCAAGGTGTGATTAATTCTTTGGCAAATATTTTTCTTTATTAGGACGTTAATTAGATTACTTTCTGAATTCTCAGTTAATAAAAATATTAATATTTGATATTTATCTACTGCCAGCAGACACTAATAGCTGGCATGTTAAATACAACCCTCCTAGAGCTGTACTTTAGCTGGTTTTATTAGCTCTGAGCTGTGCTGCAGTCAGGCTTTATGCTGATTTCAGCATTACACTCTGTAGTAGTCATAACACCTCATATTAGTCCACCAGGGTGCCAAGAAAATCAGAGCCCAATTATGCTGGGTATGCTCTTCCCCAGAATTGTAGAGCCCTGAAGTGATAGTGTCTAAATTGAAGCCAGACACACACACACAAAAAAAAAAAAATATGGAGAGAATATACAAAAGTCAACATTTTGCAAAGAAAATAAAGCAGCTGCAAAGGTGGGAATCAAAATATACATAGTAAGGATTTGAATTCAGTCATGTCCTGTGTCCTACACCAACACCCTGGGGAATATTAGAACACAGGTTGCATTTAAAATGAGCTTTCTAAACAATGGAGAATTGCCTTGGTGAAAATAAGAACATGTGGATAAATTCCAGAGGAAGGGTGGCATCAGCTGGACATCAGGATCCCTATAGAGAGGAGGGTGAAGGGGCTTGCATAGCTGAGGGTTGATCCAGGTTCTTAAGCCTCCTTTCAATAGTAGTACTAATAAAAATTATATTTCTTCATATCAAGGAAAAAGAAATAACAGTAAAAAAATTAACCAGCGGCATTTACTTCTTGTAAAATGAGACACCAAAATTCTTCATTTTTTAGAAGATTGAAGATGAAAAGCTTCTGCCTTATCTGTTTGAAAGCTGCAATGGAATACTTTTTTACCACCTGTGTTAGAAATTATGTCAGTACAATATTTTCACCAAATCCTTATTCCAAGGTTGTCACATCTGAGGAATCTGGGAGCCCATGGAGACGACCATGGCAAGGGCACTCTTGTATTTCCTCTCCTACAGGCTCACTATGAGTGAACACAACATTGGACTAATCTGGTCCATTGCTCCCATAATAGACTTTTCCTTCAATCTGCCACCTGTGTCACATTCCTTGTAGCACTTTGTTAACACATTTAGAGTAACTATTTCCATGTGGGAGTAACCTGAGTTGGACATTTCCACTTTAACTGCAGTAAAAGCTCCTGCAGGTTGGATTGGTGGCTGATTTATTTTTTTTAAGAGGCAAATATTTAGACATTGCTTGGAAAGTGCTGAGAACCCTCAACAAGATCTTCTCTTGATGTTGATGATGAACAAGCCAAAAAGTTGGATATTTCCCCAAAATTCCTGGCAACGCCCACATCAAGCAGAAACACATCAGAACTGAAGAGCAAAAGAGAAACAGAGGCAAATTGTAACACTAGAAGTGCTTAAGAGTTTTTTTATTGTTAATTCCAGTTTATTCTAGTTTGTCTGTTTTGTAAGTTTTTAACCTAAAAAAATGTTTCACTGAACTGTCATTAGACTAAATTTATTTTGTGTTGTTTAGGAATTTCAGAATTTGTGTCAGCAGCTACTAAACACCAAATTACAGGTACTGATATAAACCTCTGTATAATATATATGCCTATTTTTGTGAGAAAAGTCTACCTTGGATGGAAAATTCTTCTGCCTGATACTCTCCTAATCATATAGATCTTCTCACAAAGACACCAATTTTGGACTAATTTTCAGCTTGTGTAGTATGTTTACTTTTTCTTTATCGAAGATGTGATTTAGCTGTGAATTTCCAACATAATGCACAACATTACATTTCATCTTTCCCATTGCTAAGGATGTGACAGATATGTAAATTCCCTAATAATTATTTTTACAGTCCTAATTAATGCAATCCCACCAGCTGTACCCGAGCAGGTTTATTTTTATCCCCAAAGAAGAGAATCTGGGGGAAGACACTCCCCAAGGAGTGGGGGATATAAATATTTTCACAAAAAGCCTTTTTTTCATAAAGGTTTGATCTAAAGCAAGAACAAAGGAGAAAGATGAAGCACCTGAGCAAGGTGTAAACCAGGCTCTCCCCGTTGCCTTGTTGGTGTCAGTGGATGTATGTAAATATACCCCAGGCAAAAAGAGGGTTCGTGAGGTCTGAAAGAGAGAAAAGAGAAAAGATTTACTGATTTCAGCTCAAGCCAAGGCTGACAAAGTGTGTAGGTTTTCCTGGGTCATCTGATAGTCCTGTGGGACATATTGAAGTTCTGCTTTGTGAGAAATTGAAAAGCCACATATATATATATATATTTATACATACATGGGGTTATTGATTCCCAAAGCATAGTGGGACATTTAAAAACAGAATGTGAAGCTGCAGCAACGACATAAAACGCAAGTTAAATCATGGCTGGGTGTTAAATATTGCCATTATTATGTAGTTACTTAACAAAAGAGGGCTGAGGTGCAAAAAATCCACAGTCCATGTCATTGTGGAGTAATTAGGAGGATGGAAGCTGATGCCTTGGTGCAGGGAACTGCAGCGAAACTAAAATCAGGTTTTGCTTGTCGGGTGCCAGACAATGAAAATAGTTCTGAGGACAATTTAATGATAAACATTTAGGCCAGAAAAAATGGTCCCTGCTGTTCCCAAGTTTAAATACGTTCTCCATGTCTGGATTTAATTCATTCCACTTTATTTTCAATAAAGTTGCCCTCTGAGTCACACAAGAACCAGCAGAATCCAGAGTCAAACGAGGTTTTACGTGTGTGTTTCTGGACACGGGACATCATCCATCAAACCCATCCCTGGGACAAATCGAGGCCTTCAGAGGCCCTTCCTGCAGGAGATTTGCAGCCATCCTGCAAAAGGTAGAAGGTTGGAGTGGTTTGATCCCTCAGCAGCTCCCAGGTTTCTGAGAGCTGACCCTTGACCCTGAGCATCACCACCAACCCCACTCCTGCTCCACCATCCCTGCCCAAGTGGTTTTCCCCAGCTTTTATCATTCCTAATTCCTCAATCCAGACATGATTGATATTTTCTTTAATGTCTCTGCTTGGACATGGTAGAAATTGGGATAATTGAGCCCATTTTGCAGGGTGGGGCTGGAAAAAACTGCGTCAGGAATAAAATGGTTTGAGGATAATTTTCTGAGTAAAGTGTTTTGTGTTGCCAGGATAAAATAATCCCAAAGGGAGCTTATTAGGACAATCTTTCCATTTGCTAACAATAAGAATGGCTAAAAGCCAGAGTAGATTGCAGAAAATATAGATTTTCTGTGAAGTAAAGACTTTCAAATATGATTAAATAAATATCTAACAGTAGTGCTTTCAGGACAGGTGACCCTGGTTTGTGAGGACTGAATAGACATGTCACATCTTTTCTTCCTTTTATTTATTCTTCAACTGGTTTTTTTTCTTTTTTTTTTCCCCTCTTTAATACCAATTTTGACATTTAAATGAATTCCTGTGGGTCATATTTTGAAACTTTTCAGTAAGATGAAATAAATACACCTGATTTTCCCTGGCTGCACTATTAGTTTCTTGCAGTTGACTTGCAGAACATTAGCTCAAGGGTAACTTCACAATAGAAGGAATGAAATTTCCCAAGTATTTAACACTTTCAAAAAGTAAATCAATAAATATAGCCATTATTTTTAGATTTTCCACAGGAGCAATTAAGAACTTCCATATGCAATAGAAAAAATGCAACAGCCAAATTTAACTGATGGTTTACAAAGTAGTTTGGTTAAAATACCTTTGTGAAGTAAAGAGGTTTTTGCTGTGACAGCTGCAAATATCATTAAAATTTACGGAATTTGCCTGTTCTGAGTGACCCATATCACAGAATCATGGAATCATTAAGGCTGGAAAAGTCCTCCAAGATCATCAAGTCCAGCCTTTGACCAAACACCCCCTGCCCACTAAACCATATGGAAAAGCACCACATTCATCCATTTTTTAACAGTTCCATTATCTCAATGTAGAGGTTTAATGGTCTAATTCCTGGAACTGCTGTCCCACCTCATACACATTGAAATGCTGTTGACATCTCCCTGGTTTGTTAGGGAACTCTCACAGTTTTACAAAGAACTTTGTAAGAATTTTTTAAAATATTATCAGTTTGCCTGATGCACTTGCACGGTAACTCATTGCTGATGGCTTCACCTGGGTTGTATTTCGAGGTGACTGGTTTACTGTCTTGTTTTCTTGGGCTGTGATATCACATTCTGTGCCTTTTGCATTTCAAATTATATGGAAATAAAGATGTACCAATCCAGAGGATTTTGAGCTCGTTACTCTTCTCCATGCACGTTTCAGTTACTGACTTCCAGATAACAGAGAAAAAACAGACTGAAAATACTTTTTTCTTAGCTTAAGTGAAGTGAAAGCCTTGTCCTTCCCACAGTTTTCAGGAAAATGATTGCTCTGAACATCAGATGCCAGTTGCTGCCTCACAGTCCAGTGTGTGGGTGTAAGTGGGGATGGCACACAAAGCCAGGCAGGCACTAAACCAGAGATGTTCAAAAGAGGCAGGATGTGCTGGGAATTGCATCTTCAGCACTTGTCCAATACTCTTTTTCTCTCCTCCAAGTGAAAAAGCCTATTTTCCCTCTGTGAAACCATGTGGTAACTGCTCAATCTCCGTTCTCTTTACAAAAATAAGAGGATATGCACCATCATCTACCACCCCCTTCAGCTTAAAAACATTACTCCTCTCTGTTTAACAGTCCACATGTTTTTCATGGGTAACAATTAAACATATATTACTTCCCTTTTATCTTTGGAGATAACAAAAAACCACCATTATTTTTTTTCCCTTGCACGTACAGTCATTGCTTTTCTGGGCTGTTGATCAGACTTTTTCTTTGGAAACAAAAATTTGCCTATAGCTTTTCCAAAAATACAGAGACAGCTCAATTCATGTTGCCAATACAATACTTTTCCAGTTTCTGTAGGTTTTTTAATCAGAATAAAAAAGGATGAAAAAATTTTGGGAGAAAAAGATCCCAGGTTAATAATTTTAAAGTTTTACTAAATGAAATGCATTCATCTCTTAAAATATTTAATATTAAACAATCTCAAAGCTTTTAGAGGCCCAGAACAAGTGGAGGTTTTCATTTCACAAGAAAGCCATCAATTTTACTTTTTAGTTCAAGAAGGTTTAAAATGCTTTTGTTAAAGCCAATCCAAAATGATTTGCCTTGATTTTTCAGGACTGGTAGCTAAATAAAAAATCAGTTCATGCCATTCTGAGGTTATTTGAGGATTTCTTTGTGCTACTGTTACAGTTCCAGTTTCGTTCTCCTGGTTTGAGTAGCAGTTAATTATTTGCTCAGAAATCGAAGTAGACCTTAGCAACATGAAAGTAATAAAGAAATTCAATGGATTGCATTCACTCAACAGGGGAAAAATTTCTGAAGCCTGAAAAGTTCCTGCCCTGGAGAGTGAAAGGCCACTAATAACCCATTGTCCTTGAGAGTCCTGAAAATAAAGAGGGGAAAAAAACCCCCTGCTTTCTTTGCAGTGAAGTGGTGTTTCAGTTCCTCTCTCCTGTATATATTGCAGCAGGCACATGAGAAAAACAGAACCCAGCAGAAGTGCTCCTTAACGAGTTAACAAGATCTTTCAAGAAGAAAGCACAGATCCTTCATTACGATCCTGATGTGATAAACCTCTAGTCCTGCTCCTCTTCGAGGGCTTGTGAGTGATACTTGAATCCCAATAAAAGTGAGGACTCGCTGCTCTGCTCGGAGTTTAAAAGGGAGAGAAGGAGCTGGTGTCGATTTTCTCACCTCCCTGTCAAGGTTTACATGTTTTTCTGTAAATATTGGAATATTTAGCTAAAGTCTGGTCATGGGGGAATTTGTATTTTTTTCCCCATAAATCAGTGAACAAAAGATGATCTTTTTACTTTAAAAGCTGTGATTCATTCCCGAGGAAGGCCCTGCTTTCCTTGGCACAGAGCCGAGGACGAGGGCAGGGAAATGACTTTGGATGAGCATAAGTGACGTCCCACACTTCACAAACTTATTGCACCCTCCTTGATCTGCTGCCTTTTGTCATCTGGGGTCTCATCTTGAAGCCCTTACTAAGGGAAAATTCTCTCTGACTTCAAAGCTAAGCAAAGCCTTTATGAATAAATCACCTGAGGTTTTTGGTGTCACTGATCAGAGAACCAAACTTCCCAGGCAATGTGGATTCTTCTGTAACAGGAGGGTGTTACCAACCTTTGCTCCTTGGCTTCACTAATTCCAATTCCCTCCTGTTTGCTGTGTCTTTTCTAATTCCCTTTATCATTTTTCCTGCTTGGCTTTTCCAGATTAAGCTTACAGCAACTAGTTTAATCTCTATATTTAAATATTTAAACCGTTCGTCCTACCCAGGATTTCCCTCTTATTATAAAAAACTACAATTGAATCGGAAGCTAAAGAGAAAATAAATTAACTTAAGGGGTATTTTGCCTCTGTTGAAGCAGCTTCAACAAATGCAGCACTGACAGAAATGGGTTTTATTGTTTGAAGTGGGAGGGAGATTCTCGTGGGTGTAATCGAGGGACTGGGAGCACAGGCAGTTTTCCCATTCAAAGCAGCTGAGGAAAGTTGTCCTCAATTTTTAAGTAACACGAAATACTCTTAGTGCCTGATGGAAATAACAAAGGGGATAATCAGGTGTTGGGTTGTGGAAATGGATAGAAAAGTCCAATAAGCATTTATGAAAGCTATGCTGAGATTTCTTCAGATGTATTAATAGCAAAAGCAAATCACTTCATTATGAGTGTTATTATTGCAGGAACTATCACACATCCCTCTTGAGCTGTTACATTACAATTATTTGAAGGCAAAAGCAGCGAGCTGCAAATTAACAAACTTCAATTATTGTTTTTAAACTTCGAGACTTTTTCTTTTCTTCTCTGAGGCAGCAGATTTTCGAGAAGCTGAGAGATGATCTCTGTGCTCTGAAATCAAAGCTGCTCTGATTTTAAATGTTTAGACAACACAAGTAATATACAGATATTTTTTAATGTTTCTCCCACCTGCAATAACTTTCAAAATTACATTTATAAGATTATTGTTTTCTCTCAATTTATTCTAACTTCTCCCAAAAGCTTCATCCTTATTTCGCTGAAACTGTAAGTCTGAGGATGGATTTTTGTGTACCTGGCCTTGAGATGAAGAGCCTGACGTCCAAGTTCAGCACCTGACTGTGCCACAGCCTATTTTAGGTGAGCTTAAACAAGTCTTCCCTCCCCTCAACTCTGTGTTTGTGACCCTGGTGATAATTTTTCTCCCCCATGTTTTATCTCTTCCTTTCAGTGCATGGGTTGACTGTCAGGATATGTCCCATTAAGAACCAGAGCACCCAGCACAGGAGATCCTAAATTGCCATTCACTCTTTCCAAAGCAGCAATTTGAGGAGATTCAGCATTAGATTAATAAATGTAATGTGTCTCAAAATGAGGGAAATAATTTCCACCGTAAGCATCTTTATTTTCCTCGGGAAACTTTACAGGGGCATTCAGAGTAGCTGATGAGCAATAGAAGCAGTGCTAAAAGACCAATAAAATACATTAAAGTCAACATAGACAGATGCCAGCGGGTCACCTTAGATGGTTTTGCTTAAATTAAAGAGAAATATGAAACAATTTACAGCTGGGCCTCCTGCAAGATGATTCTTTAGAAAATTGATCAGTAATCTCACAGGCTCCCCTTTTCTTTGCCTTGGTGTTGTACAACTCACAACATCCATCTACCTCTCAAGCTTTTTAAGATCAGCAGCTGCACAAATCAGTAGCTAAATAAGATCACCGTGCCCTTGTTCATTTTTTTAAAAAAATGCACAAACCTTGGCAAATTCGAGGCTCTGGGGCAGTGTTGGAGTCAAGGACAGGCTGCACAAGGACTGAGATGCTTCTCAAAGGTACAACACCCTTGCACAGCAGTGTCTGAGAACTCAATGTATTAAAAAATTACTCCGTTCCAGTTCCGAGAAAAATATAAAATCAACTCTAACGGAGGCAATTTCCACTGTGAAATGGGAGTGAGCACATGTAAACAGTGAGAGAAGTGCAGGCTTCACCTTCCCTGCAATGAGATTCCTGAGGGCTTAAACTTGACCTTTCCTGTTTAAACAGATACTATCCTGCCCGTATTTATAAATATATTTATGGCATATATATTCATACTGTTTATGTACTTGCAGAGAATGATCTCCCAGTCTCAGGGACAGATCATCTGGCAGTGTTATCATCCTTCTTCCCAGCCAAAAAAACTGTCAGAGAACAGAAGTTAACGTTATAAAAGATTAATGCCTTTTTTTTTTTTAAATAATTGCTAATCAAAACCAAGATATATCCACTGCCTGATGTAAACTTTAAATATTCTTGATTCCTGAGTGTGAGAGTGATGGACTTCTCACCTTCAGCCCTGTTCTGTGGCGCTGCCTCCCCAAAATTTGCACGAGATGCAGCTTCCTGCTGACACGTTCTCAGCTAAGTCCTAATCTTAACTTTTGCTGAACAACCTCCTGCAGCCTTCAATTACCACTGCAGAACTTGGAAATTGGATCTGTGACGGCTTTTCCTGACGGGGAGAACATGATGTGATTTTTATTGTACGCAGCCAGCTCCGGAGTGCCAGGTTACACTGTAACCAGCTTTAATACTTATTTTTAATTATAACTTTGCAGTGAGGAGCAGGGATCGATACAACGGCCTCTTTTGTCTGAGATCTGCAGGAGGCAATGACCATCACTCCTCCAGGGAGCGTTTCACCACCAAAAAAAGGGGGGGAAAAAAGCTGGAAACCTGCGATTTCTCCTTGCAAAGAGGACAGGGTGGTTTTTCTCCCTGCTCAGCAAATTCACCTCATTTTTTAGGTAACACAAGGCTTATCGTCATCCTTTATTTTCTGTCATGAACAGAATGGTTTAAGGAGTCTCTTCAAAGCAGCTCCTCTTGTGTTTGCTTGAGGTGTGTCTGTGGCTTGATTTGTACCTGCATTTGCCACTTGTCACATTAATTAGATGGAAGTCCCTCAGTGCCACCATTCAGGCCATTGTGGCAACTAATCTGCATTCCACATCCCCTCCTCTGAGTTCCTTTCTCCATCCAAAGGGACATTTTCCATTGTTATTGCCAGTGTTTTATGGATTCATCCAGTTATAGGCTCTGGAAGAAGGTGGGCAGCAGAGTCACAAGGTGGAGGGATGGTGGGAGATCCTCCTTCCCCAGCTCTGTTCCCTTTCCCAAGGGTCTGAGAATGTACTAGCAATTACACAGTAATTATCCATAACTCCTCCTTTCATGGGGGGTGGATGTTGATACCAATCTGTAGAGAAAAATCCCTTTATTTCTAAGAGAATTCTTAAATGGTTTGCTGCATCGAACCCTGTTAAATTCTGGGGGAGAAGGGACTCACATGGGTCACACTTCATACCTAAAATAGGAAACACTCTTGGAAAATTAGTCCTGGCTATTATTTTCTTCTTCTTCTTCTCCTTCTTCTTGG
This sequence comes from Pseudopipra pipra, assembly GCF_036250125.1. Taxonomy (NCBI): domain Eukaryota; kingdom Metazoa; phylum Chordata; class Aves; order Passeriformes; family Pipridae; genus Pseudopipra; species Pseudopipra pipra. The sequence goes on along the minus strand of NC_087558.1, from coordinate 3,032,781 downwards.
CCTTCTCCTTCTTCTCCTTCTCCTTCTTCTTTTTCTTCTTCTTCTCCCCCTCCTCCTTCTTCTTCCTCTTCTCCTCCTTCTTCTTCTTCCTCTTCTTCTCCTTCTTTCTCCTTTTCTTTTTTCTCCCTCTCCTTCTAATTACATATATATTAACCAGATGTGTATTTTAAGGAACTGAATATTACCAGAATATATGGAGGAAAAACACTTCTCTGGATGTGTCGTGCAGGTAAAATTTGTTTAAAACAAAGAAGAAAGAAATAAAATCCTCTGCCCTGCATTTCTATCACACAGTGATGTTTGTCCACTGTCATTAAGCCTCAGTAATTATAATTAATATCCTACAGAAAGGACTGTGAGTCAAACACTCTATTTCCCTTTAAATTCTGCTTAGCCTTGTGGTTTCACAGGAATTTTATAGTGGGAATTACCTGAGAGTCAGTTTTCCCTCACCTTTCTGGCTGAACCCAAAACTCTGCATGGATTTCAGTCCCCTTTTCACTTGTGTCCTCTTTGGATGCCCATTGCTGAGCTTTTGGACTTCATGTCATGTTAAAAAAAGACACAGTTTACCTGAGAAATATTTAATAAAAATACGCCTTAAATACAATTCTGAAGTTACCAAACTTTCAGACTGAATTTTAAAAGGTTTCAAATATTAATGTCGCATCTTAATGTTGTAACTCCTATATTAATATTTTAAGGATTTTTTAAGGATTCCCAGGCATGCTTTTCCAAATACATATTGTTCTAAATACATAATATGCTTTGCATTAAAAAAGTAGACTTTTCTTCTCCAAACTAAACTCCTGATGTTCAGCTTATCAGGATTTTCACCTGCATTTCTGGAGCAGGAAATTTTAAATTCTAAACTCTTTGTGCCCACCAGGCACAAGTTAAAGAGCCTAAATAGGCAGTGATTCCTTAGTGTGTGCTAGGAGCTACGTTTCTTATCACCCCTGAAGTGACAGCTGTACATCAGCCAGTCTTTGTCTCTGTTTCAGAGATTTAACTCAAAACTCTCTTTTGCCTCCGTTAAATGGATTGTTGGAAAATCGATGTTATAAAAAAATCCCATCTCTGATTAGATTATCCCAGGAATGGGATGCCCAAATGAGCAGATCCTTTGTCAGTAAAACCAGCAAACATCTCCAGAAAAACTATTTCAGATTTATTTTGCCATCAGCCTTGCACTGATGCAAGTCTTGCACTAAAGACTAAGGCATAATTATAATTTTAAAAAAGAGCAACCCGCACTTAAACTTTCAAATTAGTGCGTAATTGGAGGAAAAATCTTGATTAAGACTGCTGAAGAGAGACATATTTTCCAAAGAAAATAGAATTACTGTTACAATACCCAAGGTTTGGAGATTTTTCTTTTTTTTAATGGTGAAAATCACCACATTTGAAAGGTTTTTTTCCTTAGGCCAATGTAATACTGGAAGGCGCAGCTCAACAACATAAAGATGAAAAAATATGATTTTTTTTTCTGGGATAAGCAGGGTGTTGTTCTTTTCCTTTTTCCTTTTCCAGAAAAGAGAGACTAAAAAATTGATCCAAATGGAATTTTTTATATTTCACGTAGCACTACATCAACATTACCTTTTCCAAAGGTTAATAAATCAAGGGCTACCTAAAATAAAAGCAGGCAAACAAACAAGCAAAACCTCTGATGGATAAGCTTATTTCCCAGAAAATATCATGAACACGTGAAATCTGATACACCACAAGCAAAATAAAGATTCATAATTTATTCATGGCTTCATCAATAGTTCCAAGAGACTCCCAGCACAGACAGATTTTTTTATGCCATATTAATATTTTATTGGGTTTTATGGAAGGGGAAAAAACCTGAACAGCGAGGATAAAATGGTACAAATAAGATTTAAAAGACAAAAGCAGAAGAGGGAGTTGGAATTAATAAGATTGAAGAGAAATGAGAGGGAAATGGTCAAAATATACTGGGCAGGTCTGGATGTCCCTCACACCAGAGGCTTCACACAGAGCCCTCAACGCTTTGTTCTCCTCCTTCAGTGTTGAAAGAACTCATCAGAAGTTGCTCTGACAAATTATATTCAGAGAAAGGATCTGGAAAAATTAAAAGTCAAAGAAAAAAAAAATAAAATGCTGCATCAGAACCTGGTTAAACTTTTTTCAAGGGAGTGTAAAGTGAGCCCTGGGGAGTGTCTGGCCCCGGGGCTTTCCCTCTCCCTCCTCCATTTCAATATGGTTTTCTTGATGCAAATCGGGACTTTTCCCTCAAGTTCACTCCTTTTTACAGATTTCAAGGACCTCTGTGTCAGTAAGGTCATGTCTGCCCTGCTCTCACCACCTTCCAGCTGCTGCAATTTTAGCTCAGCTGGTGAGAGAAGTGTAGCCAAAGCAGCAAGGATTTTCAGAACTGGAAGATATATTTACTCCTTGAAGTCTCCCATCTCCTTCCAGCTTGGAATTAGCTTTTTTTTCCCTTTTTTCTTCTACTTTTTTTTTCCTTTTTTTTTTTTTTTGGCAGAGATGGTAGAGTTGAGGAATGATGGATTATTATTTCTTACCTGCGTTGAAAAGTCCATACCGCGGCCAAAAGTCATTGGATGAAAAAAGTAATTTATTCTAAGTGGCAGAAAGTGAATTGTTAGAGTGAAAAGAAAACGAGGAGATAAAATTAAAGTGCTTTGTCCAATGTCCCACAGCTGTGCTGCTGTCCAAGATTCCACAACAGGCCAGAGAGCTGAGGTAGAATTGGAGATACAGTGGAGGCATCACAGGCTTTGCATGAACCAACCCTGAGATGCTCCTCTCCCACCCAGCACTGTCTCTGGGTGGAAACAAAGAAACTCCTGAGAAATGGAGCTTTGACAGATTGAATTTCAGCTTCAGCCCTGATTTCCAGAGGCTGGATTTGCTCCTGATTTATGGTTACATGAGGAACAGCACCCAGGCTTGTGCCTGCAGGGGTGTGTCCAGTGGGAGCAGGGCAGGGACCACCCCTGTGCTGGCACTGCTGAGACCACACCTGGAATTCCGGGGATGTTTTTGGGCCCCTCACTACAAGAAGGACATTGAGGGGCTGGAGCAACTCCAGGGAAGGGAACGAAGCTGGGAAGGGGTTGGAGCAGCAGGAGCAGCTGAGGGAGCTGGGGGGGCTCAGCCTGGAGAAAAGGAGGCTCAGGGGGGACCTTCTGGCTCTGCAACCCCCTGACAGGAGGGGGAAGCCAGGGGGGATCAGTCTCTTCTCTCACAGAACAAGTGACAAGATGAGAAGAACGGGCCCCAAGTTGCACCAGGGGAGGTCAGGTTGGATATTGAGGAAAATTTCCTCCTGGAAAGGGCTGTCCAGCCCCAGCACAGCTGCCTGGGGCAGGGGTGGATCCCCATCCCTGCAGGGATTTAAAAGCCCTGTGGATGTGGCCCTTGGGGACAAGGGTTAGTGGTGGCCTTGGCAGTGCTGGGGAATGGTTGGACTTGATGATCTTACAAGTCTTTTCCAACCTAAACCATCCTATGATCCTCTGGTTGATTTTGTTTCTCTACCAAAGCCTTTCCAGCGAGCACAGAAAAAAGGCACCACCCAAGTTCTGTTTGTGTTTAATCTTGTTTTAGTCTGTCAGGCTGTTAATCCAAGCTTACACTGAGACAACTGTTGGCACAAGTTCTCCCACAGTTAAATCACTATAAACATTTGCCATAAATGATTTAAATGTTTTCGTTTACATGAACATAAACTCATCGGCAACATTTCAAAATGTTTCATACTTTTAACAAAATGGACAAGACTTCAACTGAATTAATATCTAAAAGTGCAAAAAATTGCAAATGGTACCTCTTTCTCTGTAATTTTACTGTAGAATTACAAGACAAACAGGGATCAAGAACAACTAAGTAAGAAAATATAATTTATTTTAAATAATGTGGAGATTGTGTCCCACAGTGATAACAATTCAATTATAAAAACATCTTGTTAATCTATTAACACAATAACATACAATGGTTCATACACAACATCTTTCCAAAGAAAAGAACATTTCATTCTGAAAGCAAAACTAAAAAAAGACATTGATTGTTTATCATCTATTCTTCGGTGATAATTGCCAGTATTTATTATTTGAAGAACAAATAATACATTTTACATTTTTTTCCCATTACCTCTGGGAATGCAAGTTTAGCTTTTTAAAAACACATGGGAAGATACAAACCCTCCCCTGAGGATTTTACAACTCTTGTTTTGCCATGAAGTGTGGGAAATGTGCTGTATTTCCCCTTAGAAATGTGGGTTTGCATTTATTTTGGTTTGGTTTTTAGCCCCTGGTAGTCAACTCTAATTTAACAGCACTTTGGCTTTAATGGATTTGTAGTCTCAGATTTTTGACATCAAAAGGAGAAAAGGTAGCCAGTCTTTTTCTGATAATGGATAAAACATGGATTAACCCCTGAACTGGACATGGATTCAGGTACATGATGCCAAATTGTGACCTCTCAACTGAAGAAGCACTTGAGAGTCTCTCTGGAGTGAAGTAAAAGGTGTCTTATTCCATTAAAGGTGGATCTGCCTTCTGAAATTTTTTTATTCCTGCTCTTTCTGTATTCTAAAGCCGTGTAGGATTAATCCAGGCTGAGGGAGACATGGATAACTGCATTAATTTGGAAAATAAAGGGGTTTCTCTTTTCTATAACTGGATGTTACCACTGAATGCTGTTATTACTGCTCAAAGTGCCCCATCCCTAGAAGTGTTCAGAGCCAGGTTGGAGCAAACTGGTCCAGTGGAAGGTGTCCCTGCCCAGGGCAGGGGGTTGGAATGAGATGGGCTTTAAGGTGCCTTCTAAAAACCATTCTGGGATTCCACGGATGTGACACACACCAGCTGATCCACCTCTACAGAAAAGGCACCAGGAGAAACAGAGCTCGATTTCTTTGGGTTCTCTGAGCTATCAGCACCATCTTATGTATTACTGCACCTCTTTACTAATTATAGCAGCAGCTCTTTCCTCTTTGGGGAGTTTCTAAACAAGTTTTCAGCTTCCCGGCCAAAGCTTTGCAGTTGAATTACTCCTGGAGCACTAGGAAAAAAAAAAAAAAAAAAGAGAGCAGTCATTTGCTGGAATCATGAGCAGCTAATTTGCTGAGTTTAGTTGCAGGAAGCCTGAAGACAATCAATCCAGTTCTTCTCCACATATATGAATGCAAGACAGCTGAGGAGAGTAAATTGCTCTGCTCAAAACAAGATGAAAAATCTTATCAGGTGAAACTGTAGATAAATCTTCACTGACAGAACACTTTGTTCAGAGTGTCTTCAGGTTCCTGGGAGAGTTTTTGAGTGCCTCACGTAGTCAGAACCCAGGCACAACTGGATAATTACTCTGATTTAGGAGGTGTTTATTCTTTATGCTTTTATCTAGAATAGCAGATACATTTGCAGCACAACCTTCCAGCTTGCTGCAGTTTTTCCTCCTCCGAGTTTAAGCAGTAATTTGGACATAACTAAGTTCCCATGGAAGTGTTTAACTGTAACAAAATTCCCAGCTCTTTACTGAATATTTGTTTTCCTCTGCATGCAAATTGTGGGGTTTTAACACTATCTAGTTCTTGCTTGCATTAAATGTATTATAGTATAATAAAAATGTAATATAATCTAGATTTTGGTCTTCTTTGCAGCTAAAAACCTCTCTTTTCTGTATCATCCAGCCCTATCCAAACCAGATTGCTCAGATACATCAGTCAGCAGAGGTAGTTTCCTCTATCCAGCACACAGCTCAGCTCATTTCAGGCTCTGAGACAGACAATATGAATGTGAGCTGAGCTGGGCAATATAAAACTGCCTAAAATCCTTCTGAGGCTCTGTAACTCCTTAATTCTCCTCAGATTCACTGAACACACATTTCTTTCTCCTTCTTTTAGGTGGGTTCAAGTGACATGACCAAAACTCATTGCCTGGAAGTAAAAAGGAAAAAGCTCTGCTGTGTATTTTACAGCTGGGCTGTAGCTGGAGAAGTGAACTTCACTGGACCTGCTGTAAAAACCCCCTGGTTGACTCCTGAGCAGTGAAATATGGACAGGCTTCAGGGAGGAAAAACAAACCAACCAAAGAGGAATCACTTCCCCACAGATGACATTTAGGGCTGTAGTGGGCCTGCAAAGTGAAATCCTGAGCAGGGAATTGATCCATAACATCCCTCAAAATGCCAAAGAGTTATGACTCTTCAAAGTCTGAGGAAAAAAAAGGAAGATTCGGGGTAGTTTGTACCCCCTCTGCTATTAATAGGTTGCTGCATGATGAGATTTCTTCACAGTTGTCCAGAAACTCTTTGGGAAGCCAGAAATGCTCCACATTTTTCCTCTTGTCAAGTTCAGTCTTCGTACTCTGCTATGAACAGCAATTCTTATGGAAATAAATAGACAAAACGACAAACAATGTCCTTACTAAAGTTACAGTCCCTTAAGTCAAGTCCCTTAAATTCCCTTGGTCAAGTTTTAGGCACCTACAAAGCAATGGCTTCATTTTTCCCAGACTTTTCCCGGCTGGGAGTTCCATGTTGGCACATGAAGCCAGGTCACCTTCCAGGAGCACTGAAGTGTGAGGTGAGATCCTGAATTCAGGAACCTGAGTTTGAACAATTTCACACATGTCAACACTTGTATTTTTTCACCTAATGGGTTGTGTGCACTTTTAGAAATAAAACCTGATATGAGCTTTGATTCCAAAGTTTCAAACGAGCTCTTTGAAACGGAAAAAACAAATGAACAGATTGTTCAACCTCATCTTTTTTTTTTTTCAAGTGCATATGTGAGGTCACAGGATTAAAGCAGACTCATATTAAAATATTGTGCCCCACTGGCCTCTGTGCAGAAAAACAGAAAGGAAAAGGATTATTATTATTCCATCTTATTGCAAAAATGCACCTTCTCATGGCATCTGTAATGCCTGTGAGCATCCAAAGTGAAGAGTAAAAACCAGCATACCAATGCTGTGCTGTCTAATTAGAGAATTGTGAATAATGCTGGTAATCAAAACAGTCCCATGAAAGGGTAAGAAAATTGCGTCCCCATAATAAAAAATGTCTCCTTTGGGGTCACATTTAGTTTTTATGGACTGACAAAGGAATCAGTCTCAATAATATAGTGGTAACTGACTGTTCCTCTGATCCTGGAATGTCTTCTCCACTCACATACATATTTCTGGCTTGTTAGGGTGGCAGCCTGACAGTACAAAGGGCTGGGATGGATGTCTGTGCATTGTAAGCACAACTTTCAGCTGCTCTGAGTCAGGATTTTATAATCAGGTGGCAGGAATAAGTAACTGGTTCTGTTCTGCCTCTCCCCCAAAATAATAAAAGAAAAGTCTGAAGCAGCTCTGGATGCAGGGAGGCTCTGCAAAGCTCTTTTGAGGTTTTAAAATGCAGGATTGGAAATATCTGCCGGGTTTTTGGGGTTGGTTTTGGGTTGGTTTTTTTTTTGTCTTTCGTTCCTCAAAATCTGATCAAACGTTGAAGACGATGAAATTTCCACAGGGGAAGAAGGCACAAACTTCCGCCATTATCTCCTTTTCTGCTTCCTTATAAACCCAAACTGGAGAGCATCCAAATTTCTCCTCGCAACTGCCTCTGGAAATGAAAGGGAGCCTGAATAGAGGAGGAGATGAGCTGCTTTAAATGCTTTTTCATAGTCCTCACTGCTATGAAAGCTTCATTAAAAGCTGCAGCTTGCTTGTTTTCCAACTCTTCCGAAGTAATAAGCATATAATTGTGCTGAAAACCTGGGAGGAGCCAATCCCTGCGAGCCATGACGGCAGCCCTTCACTTCAAGGTCCTTCTGCATTTTCCTGGGGATCAGTCCTTCACATCTGAAGAGAATTTAGAAGAAATATTGGGGTTTTTTGAAAAAGGATGTTGAAGATTTGCAACGCTGATACGTCCACATAAATTACTTCTTCACAGGCTGTTGACTCTGAGGGTGTGTTGTGAGGTATAATAATTATTTTGCCTTTTTTTTTATTTTTTGGCCTTCTTAACCTACATTCAGAATGTATCAGGCACAGTGCTTGCTGCAAACATGGCAGGAGCCCTTTTACATTTGTTTTGATTTGCTGAGTTGGAGAAACACGAGAAACAAGGAAGAAAATTTGTGACACTTGAATTTTTTTACAGCTTTTCCTAAAAAATTCAGCTCCAGCGCTGCTCTCCACACGTGCTCTGACTGATTACATGGGATTCCTTCTAATATCTGCTGTGGAACAAAACCAACCTTGCCTGGAGATGATAATAACTGCTCTTTTTTGGAGCAGCTGGAAGGGATCTTGGGAGCAGGGATAGATGCATTTCATAACACTGAGGGTGACAACAAAATTCAAAGCTCTTAAATCACCCTCTACAATGACAGTTCTTCAGTGGTGAAAATCCTTTGGATTCATCAGACTCAATCCAATATTTACTTATGAAATTCCACTTTCAAAATCCTGGGCAGGATTCCAGAAAAACAGAGATTTGACTGAGGCTGAATATTTTCTGATTTTCCCCTCAAATCCCAGCCCCAAAGGTGTATAACACTTAAACACAGTGTATAAGAAATGCAGTATATACAAGATTTTAGAAAACTCTCACCTAAAAAAGTAAGGATGATTCTTGGGGTGAACTTCTATGAGCTAAAAAAGCTTAATGGGAACACTGACAAAGATATTTAGAAAGTCAGATGTGGATTCTGTCAAAGTGAAGGTGCATTTCTGCACAATATATTTGCTGTGGAATATGGCTTCTGCCCAGGTTTCCTTGTCCTGTTTCATCCTGCAGCATTATCTGATCATGGAAAAGATCAAGGTTCCTAAACAGTCCTTTTGAATCCGTTCCATCTTGTTCCTGGTTCACTTCTGGGATCCCAATGAAAATTCCCTTCTAGTTTATAATGAAACAGAATGGATTCATATCTCATAAAACATAAGCCTATGAATTTTAAAGGGTTGGGTTTTTTCCACAGAATCTGGATAGCAGCAGTTTCCAGGCTTTCCCCACGTTCACTCCGCACCAGCAATCAGAAATAAAAAAAATATATTTACATTTGTTAACTTGCTTTCACATATTGAGAAAAATGAATGGGTATTTCAGAATAATAAAAGTCAAACTTACAGTGAGACAAAACATATCTCCTGCTCCTGCTGAACCAGTGGAAATTTCCTGGCATGTAAAATAAACATGGGTAAAACTGGTGGAAAGCCATTGCTTTACTTTATTTTTCTCCTTTTTTGAATCAATAAAGATATTGCCACAAAAAATCCTACTCTGGGATTTTATTCTCTGATCGAGGAGCTCTTCTATAGAAAGGAAAGAATATTCACAGCAGGTCAAACAACTTTTACACCACAGGTTTTACCTTAAATCACAGAAAAAGGTCCACAGAAGCCAAACCTTGTTACAGAATTGAGGATGGAGGGTGATCCTAGAAGGAAATAATGAATTAATTCCATCTCCTCCCCTTTTTTTTTCTTCATAAATTCCTAATTTTCAAGCAACAAATGCCCCATGAGGTGTTAGCACTTGAAGTTCTAGAAGCAAATCCCAAATTTCTGACTCTACTCCATCAACACTGTCCAGCCAGGGAAGGCAACACAGCTGGATAAGGAGCTTGGAAACGGACTCCTGAACACAGATGTGGCTCTTTTCCTTTTTTAATTTCAAAATCCAGAGAGCAAATGAGTGGAAATGTTTACCTTGTTGTCTGTGAGCCACAATATATGAGTTTTCATCAAAAACATCAAATATTTTCAGGTAGAAAATATCTCCAGACGCTCCCAGAAGCAATTAGCACTGCCAGGGTTTGTAAATGCTTTCTGCCCGTGCTTGTTTGTCAGGGGAACTGTGCAAATATTATTTGCAGGGGTTGTGGCAAAGCTGTGATTGCTCATTCCAGAGTCATGGAGCTGACTGGGGGCTTATGGAACATTTTGAAGGCAGGACATTTTGCTATTTAGCAACACCGAGGTGTGAATTGGGTAAATCTCTCACTTCACGCTAAAGGAGAGAAGAGGGGAGAAGCCACTCCAACTCTGAGGGGCTGAGATGTTTTCTCCCTCTTCTTAGATAAAATTCCACGAAGAAAAAAGCCTTGAAATGTGGCCCATGGGCATTTTTGTTCTCCCTTCCCTCACGGCTGACCTGTGTGGAGGGACAGGGCTGGATATCAGAAATAAAAGCAAAAAGAAAAAAAAAAGCAATTCTGGAATTTTACTTTCCAGTGCTGCTTTGCTGGTTAACACAAAGACCTTCTCCAAGAACCTTGTGTTTGCAACCAGGAGTAGTTTGGAGCTCAGTTGTTGGGATTGGCTTTGGATATTTCTGGGGAGCCAGAGCTGGAGTTCTGAAACCTGTGGACAAGTTCTCAGGAATTCAGCACGTGCTGTGCAAGGGTGACCAGTGGCTTTACCTCTCTCAGAGGAGTAACCTCTTAAAATTCTCTCACTGATGAAGCATTTTCATACACAAACAAAAATCAATTCAAAATACAGGATCCATTACCACAAGCTTATCAACATCTTTTTTTTTTTTTTTAATTTTCCATTAAGGGCAGCAATTTGCAAGTTGTTTTTTTTACCTCTTGTAACTGAGAAGGATCAGATGCTGCAGAACAAGCACTCAGGCTTTATCCTTAAATATTTATCAGTACAAGAAGCAACTCACCACAGTGTTCTGGCTCCGTGTCACACTCAATTCACTCGTGTGGGCACAACCTGTGGGCAGCTGTTACACCTGAGGAACAAATCAGAGCTGAGGGGCACTAATGCCAACCAGCCCCTGTCAGTGCTGTGCACGGCTTTCTAAAAGGGCTGCCTGGCACATTTTGGCCTTGTGCTTTGCATTTTTTGCTCTGTTTCATGCCTTTCCAGCTTGCAGTGCAGGAATTCAATGTGGCTACTTGTCACTTCAGGTGTTTGAGGTGCTTATTTGATTTATGTGTATTTTTCTGTTTCCGAGCCTTGTGAGCGCAAGATTTTTCATTCTGCTTGTTGCCTTGCAAACTTATATGAATTAGGCAATTATATAAGTTACTATTTTGACCAGAGGGAGCAAGAAACCTGATAGGATAGAGCAGCACAGGAAAGCAAAAAGCAGTGTCCTCGGGCAGAGCTAAGGTCTTAACCCTTTTAATGCTTTCATAACCTCTCCTGCAATGACAGTGGCATCCCCTGTTTCAATATCAAATACACTGGAAAAAGAAATTGTAGTGCTTCAAATGCTTCTGCCTCACACTTGTCAGTCGTGACTCATTTTCAGGATTATTGAAAGAAAAAAAAAGTAATTATTTTGTCCAGCATTTTTTTCCTGTTTTCTGGGGACTGTGGGAGACCTCACTCAGTGCAAAAGGCAGAGCCAAAGTCTGGCTTTAATAAGATGAAATCCTTGTCTGTAGGCAAAGCAAAGCCACGTGATAACCTCCATCCATGAGCCTTTCACATGCAGCTCCTCAAAACCCTTGAATAAATGCAGTTGATGAAGGTGAGCCAGAGGCAATTGAGCCACCAGCTCCTCCTGAGCCAAGCAAGGAGAGGATCAGAGGATGAGCTCCCTCGTTAGCACTGAGTTCCTCCGAGCTCAGAACCAGCTGCCAGGGTGGTAATGAGCAGATCCATGACTACCAGGCACTTCCTGAGCAGCCACCTTGCTCACAGGTCCAGCTTCCAAATGGTGTGTCCCAGCCTGAGGACCTGAAAGCAAGCTCTGGAGATGAGGGAAAATCAGCCAGTCCCAGGAGCTGTCAGGAAGAGAGAGTGTCCCCAGGGGATGACTGGCAGCTCAGCAGAGCAGACCAGACACTATAAATGTAAAAATGGAGACAAACAGAGCAGGGAAACCAGCTCATAATTATCCTCTTGTGAAATATCTGTGCTCGAGTTCCAATTAGCCAGGAGAGGAGCAAGTTGGCATTTGGATTCAGACCTCCAGCTTGGGGGACAGAGCTGTGCCAAGGTTTAAGGAAGATGTCTTACAAAGAGCATGAAACAGGAAAAGAGCATTTCCATGGCACACCTGCAGGTCGTGCACATTGTCCTCTTCATGCCTTCCAGCACTGCCTTTCAAAGATGGTCAAATCATAAAATCCCCTGAGTTGGAAGGGTCCCAAAATTATCAATGAGTCCAACTACTGACACTGTAGAGGACAGCCCAAAAACCACACCGTGTGCCTGAGAGCATTGTCCAGATGTTTCTTGAGCCCTGTCAGCCTTGGTGCTGTGACCACTTCTCTGAGGAGCCAGTTCCAGTGCCCAGCCAGCCTCTGGGGAAAGAACTTCTCCTAATGAGAGCAAAAAGTACCTGCTCATGGGCATGTGGGTGCATGAAAATGCTTCTAATTCTGTTTATTGTCCTGTCATCTTACATTCATATCATTTGGCCTCCACCTTCTGTAACAACTAAAAATGTCATTCCTTTAACCCTTGTTTTGCTGTTTCCTCTGGTGCTTTCCACACATTTCCATCCCTGGCATTTATAACCATAACCAACCTCTGTGCAATGACCTCTGCCTGGGTATGAAAAAAGCATCACAAAATCTTTAAATCCCATCTTGATTTACTCCAGACTTTGAGTTCCTCTACCATGACGGTAAAGTGGCTCCATACACAAATTCCTGCAGCAGAGACACCCTGGAAATGCCTGATTTCTTGATGCAGATTTCTTTTGTCATTGCACATGGCAAATCCTGGAATTGCTGAGTGAGAGAATTTTACGAGGTTATGTCTCTGAGAGAGGTAAAGCCACTGGTCACCCTTGCACAGCACATGCTGAATTCCTGAGAATTTGTCCACAGGCTTCAGAACTCCAGCTCTGGGTGCCCAGAAATGTCCAAAGCCAATCCCAACAACTGAGCTCCAAACTACTCCTGGTTGCAAACACGGGGGTACTTGGGGAAGGTCTTTGTGTTAATGTAACCAGCAAAGCAGCACTGCCAGGCCACCTCTCCACTAATCCTTCATGTCCTAATCCAATATAATCCAATCTATCAGCTTCTTTTCTGGACACAGGAAGCCCCTTTTAGCTGCAGTTATCTTCACATTACCAGATAATATTGGCTGAGCCCCTCTTTTCTTTCCAATTTCAGAGGATAGAGACTGTGTCCAAGACTTTGTCTCTAAATGTAGGGGGTTTGATTTCAGTGTGTGATTCCCAATCTCCCCTGTGTGCCCTGTCTGGGATAATTTCCAAGCCTCAGCAATTCCAGGATTTGCCATGTGCAATGACAAAAGAAATCTGCATCCAGAAATCAGGCATTTCCAGAGTGTCTCTGCTGCAGGAATTTGTGTATGGAGCCACTTTACCATCATGGTAAAGGAACTCAGACAAAGTCTGGAGTAAATCAAGGTGGGATTTAAAGATTTTGTGATGCTTTTTTCATACCCAGGCAGAGGTCATTGCACAGAGGCTGGTGATGGTTATAAATGCCAGGGATGGAAATGTGTAGAAAGCACCAGAGGAAACAGCAAAACAAGGGTTAAAGGAATGACATTTTTAGTTGTTACAGAAGGTGGAGGCCAAATGATATGAATGTAAGATGACAGGACAATTAGAAGCATAATGTAATGAGGCAAAAATTTGGCCAAATCCTTCCCCTTCTTAAGGTTGTATCAAATTTTATTGCACTGATTTCCTACAGCTGTGCAACTTCTGTCTGCATCTTCTTATATTTCAGCTTAGTTGGGAAATATGCTGGTTTTAACTGGTCCATTTGAGACTTCCCCATCAAAACCAGTTCTTTAAAAGACAATGACTGTGGACATGTGAATGTCTTCACTGGGGAGAGCAGGAGACACCAAGCTCAGAGCAGTGCTGGTCACAACTTCCTCGGGGAGAGGAGAGCACATGAAACACTATAACAGGGATTGCAAAACCAGTTTTAGTGTAATAACAGGATGTTTTTAGTATCAAAGCTATTTGTTGTCCTTTGCAACCACTGAGGTTTTTATTGGATTGATGGGGACACTTGGAAAGAATTGTTGGTATTTTTATATGCTTTTAGAGAATTGAAAAAGCAGTTTATGGATTAGTTTGAAATGGGAAACTTATGGCATATGAGCTCAGCTGTTCATTGTCTCCATGCAGTCAATTATAATGCCCATTGTGAGTCCTGTTTTATAATTTCGGTAACACATCACAGTTGTTTTCTTTCCCTTAGTTTTCAGTGCTAATTTTGAACATTTATTGGATTATTGCAAAAATCTGAGCACCTGAACCCCAATATATGTAAATGGAATTTGTACCTCTCTGAAAACTTTAACACTGAGTAGAAAACCTACATTGAATCTTCATCATTCAATACTCTTAAAAGTCTGATAAAAAAGTGTGCCACTGACAACTGGATCATCTAATCCATACATTTGGTAAAAAAACATCTGTGCATGTTTTTCAACAAGAAGCAAAAAGTTTTTTCCCTACTTTTTAATTTCTCAGATAAAACTGAGGGCATTGAGAGGAGGAGGCTCTTGTGGCTGCGATTTAGGTGCCATAAATTGGAAATCAGCTTTTTTTATGATGAGGTATAAGAATAAAAGGCAGGTGTGTAGGGGGGAAGAACAAATCCTTGCAAATTGTTGTGTCAGCTGGGTAGAAATCTTCCTAGAAACTCTGCTCTGCTGCTGGATGATCTTTTTTGGGGAGCTGAAAAGGAAAGGAGTAGGGAGTTATTTGCCCCAGCTGAGAATATTTTACAATAGTTGCCGGTATAACAATAGGCAGAAAAATAGACTGATCAGGGAACAAGAGATATATAAGTGGTAAAAATCACCTATGGTGACCCAGCTGGGACAACTGACAGCTCCAGGTAGCTGGAATACAAGATTTCTGGAGTTGTGCAGCTATTTGAATATCAAAAGCTCTAATTTCCCTTGAAAAGGAATGACAGTTTCCCCAACTGAGCCCACTTGATTTTGATTTTCCCAAGTAAGATTCTTCAGCCCTTGGTCTTTTGTATTAACTTTTCATTGGTGTGGGTTTATTCCCTAATTAGAGCTATTATTTTGGGAAAAGGAAAAAAAAAGGCAAAGCTGCTCCTCCATTTCTCCATGGCAAGCTTACAGCTTTGGCTTCTTCTTATCTTGTTCCCCACTGACTTTAAAAAATCATGTTTTGTTGCATGATGACAGTCCAGCAAACACTTCTGTGCAAGCTCAGGAGAAGGTGAACATGTTAAAATATGATTTAAAGAGAACCTTCATCAATACCAGAAAGATGATGTCTTTGGGACATGTGAAGGGTGAGCACACGAGGGATGTCTCAGACCATGGAAGGCCTTGAAATAAAATCATGGAACCACAGAAGGGTTTGGGTTGGAAGGGACCTTAAAGCTCATCTCATCCCACCCCCTGCCATGGGCAGGGACACCTTCCACTAGCCCAGGTTTCTCCAAGCCCCGTCCAACCTGGCCTTGAATATTTCCAGGGATGTGGCATCTGCAACCTCTTTGAGCAACCTCTGCCAGTGTTTTACCACCCTCATCTTCCTTAAATCTGGTCAGAATCTACCCTCTTTTAGTCTAAAATCCTTACCCTTTGTCCTATCACAACAGGCCCTACAAACCTCTTGGGTAGAGGTTTAGAGGATGCTTGAGAGTTTGAAAAAATGGTAATTACATCCAAACTCCATTAGTTGAGACTGTGACCATGATATTTTGTGGCTAATTCTGCTTTTTACCTCTGCAAGATTAATGCTTCTACAAAGCAGAGAGAGAAGCCATGCAACTTTTCAGATGCTGATGCTTTATTTATTTATTACCTTGATGAAGGAACTGGGATACCAGAGACTCTGATCAATTTTTGCTCAACCTAAAGTGCTTTAATGGTTTCTCCCTACCTGCAACATGCTGGTCTTGGGAGGTTAATAAATGATTTTTCAGGAAATTGCAATATTCCTTACCGTTCTCATGTTCATTTATATGGATAAAGTGAGTAGTTAATCCACTCTTTGTCAGTTCATCTGAGTGGAAGGGGGAAGGTGAGGGGAGTAACCCAGCAGGAACCCAGAAAGAGAAATTAAATAAGAATTGGTCATTTTTGATAGAGAATCCTTTATGGGAGTTTGACTGCACTGAGCTGGATTTGAAATGAAAGTCTCTTTGCTTTGGTGGGACAAAATTATCCACTGAGGGATGGGAGGACTCAGTGCCCTGAGTGTGTTTGATCACATCTAGGAGGTGATGTGTGCATGTGCACAAGCAGCTGGTGGTCTTAACCTTCTAGAGCATCCTAATTAGCCACCCCTTTTCCTGTTGTCTTGGGCAAACAAATTGCTATCATCTTTTGCAGAGATTATGGAAAAAACCCCTGCAAATAGAACATCTGCTTTTGATTAAACACATGCAGAGATATTTCAACAGATACTCATTAATCAAATTTAAACTGCTTTACCTCTCTTTTAGTTAGTCAAGTAGTTGCTATAAAAATCTACTTTTTTCTTCTACATATCAGTGGTTACAATTTTACAGGGGACAGGGTGGTTGGTGAAAGACCTGAAAACATTGAAGATGTTTTTTTCCCTTATATTTCCCTCACTTGTACCATTCACTTTGGTTTAATTTTCAATATGGGTGAGCAGCTATTTGAGATAACACAGCCAGGGCTGAGAGCCTCTAAACCCAACCCTTCCAGAGGTTCATCACTGCCAGCATTATTAATCTGGCTGAGGAAAGAATGATTTACTGCCTGCAGAGCCAACAGCAAAGCTGATTTGGGAGCCTTGGGAAGAGTCACACGAGGGAAGAGCTGAAGGAACATTTTCTGTCTCCAGCTCTTCTGTGTTTTGCCAGAATCAGCCTAAGAGTCAAAGTTCACAATGCCTTATATATGAAAGTTGTAGAATGACCTAAAATATGGGGTCAAAATGTGCTGATTAGGTAACAATTAATGTTGGGTGACCTCTAGTGGTGCGTTCCCACAATTTACCCTCAAACAGTGAACCGGAATCCCTGAAAGGAACTTATTTAAGAGCCCTCCCCACCAACAGGGTAAATGGTCTGCAACCAAATGGGGTTTGTTTTTCTGAGAAAAGTTCTGGTAACTTGATAAAGAAAATCAAAATGCTCCTTGCACACACCTTTTTTGCTAAAATCCTTTATTGTCACACCAGGTAGAGCAGCCAACTGGAACCCAGCCCACGACACAAGACTTCATTGCATCAATAAGGAGGACTGTGCACAGCAACAGGAAAATGTGATTTTTTCCATCTGGAGATGCACTGTTACTGACTTTAACCACACCTGCATGGGCAATAATGTCTGTGGTGATGGTTGGATCCTTCTCCCATGATACTCCCACCTGCAGCAGCCACAGCCAGGTGGGACTGCAGTCAGGGCTGTGCAGGCTGCAAGTTGAAGACCAGAAGACATAAACTCTGCAAAGCAAAAAGTCAAGGATTTGCCATCTCCAAATGAGACATTTGGCTCTAACACTTATTTGGGGGTTTTGATATAAAACTGTCTTTTATTACCCTGACATTTGAGAGTACTCCAGCTCTCAGTGGGTCAAGCTGTGAGTGCTTTGCAGTGATTGCATTTGTCCTATTCCATATCCCAGGGGAAGGCAGGACAATTATTAGTTCAGTGGCCACCACATACACAGAGATCTGTGCAAACACCACTGGCTGTGTTTCTTTTCTGAGTCCTTGTCTCAGCACTCCCACACACCTGGGATTCTTCCACTGACATGTGTGCAATCAGATATTCCAAAAACATACCTGGTACCCAGAGATGTGACAAAGGATCCCCTGGAGGTGACCTCTACTGATGAGAAGTGAGAGCAGGTCTCTGATTACTTATGATTGCAAAAAAACCCCGTGAGGTGGTTTATAAATGGGGCAGAATGAGCCCAGGTGTCCAGACTAACAGGGTCAGGTCTCAGTCTCCAAGTGAGGTGCTCATCTGCATATTAATAACTGAACATCTCAAAGTGATGTTGGGAGAGGCTGTAGCCAGAAAGACTGTTCCTGGAGCCACCCTTGACCTTCCATGGAGATCTGGAGTTTAGTCTGGTGAAAAGAAGGCTCAGGGAAGACCTTGGTGCTCTCTAAAAGTACCTGAAAGGAGGTTGTATCCAGGTGAGAGTCGGCCTCTTCTTCCAGGTAACAAGAGATAGGACAAGGGGAAATGGCCTCAAGTTACACTAGGGAAGGTTCAGGTGGACATTAGTAAAAAAATTAGTCACTGAAAGAGTGGTTAAACATTGGAACAGGCTCTCCAGGGAAGTGGTGGAGTCATCATCCCTGGAAGGGTTCAAAACACGGATAGACATGGCACTTCTCAATATGGTTTAGTGGCCATTGTGATATTTGGTCAAAGGTTGGACTTGAGGTCTTTTCCATCCTTAAGGATTCTATGGGATTGCTTGGAATTGCCTTGCAGGCCAGCAGCTTCCCTGCAGACAAACCTGCTCCTCAAAGAGAGATAAACAGATATTAAATCACAGGAAGGTCGAAGTATTTGCTCAAGATAATCCTGTGCAACGACAGAGACGATGATGGGAGTGATCCCATGTGGCAGCATCCAAGTGCAAGTTCCAGTTAAATGAGGTAAAGCTTGGTTTTTTTAAATATTGCAGAACACCAGCCAGGTAATAAATTAATCCCCTTCACTTTTCCTAATTTCTTACCTTGGGGTGAATTCTGAAGCACGTCCTGCGCAGAAACACTGTATGTTGGTTCTGTGTGAGCGAGGGGCAGTAAAACACGTCTCACGGGGACCGAGGGCTTCGAAACCAGCATCCAAGAAATCACAGACTGTAAGGATTTACTGGCTTCACAATTACAATCCCACAACCCCGTGAAAAGCCACAGTGAAAATATACGAGTCAGTTCTGCTGGGCAGAGTTGCAAGGCTTTAAATTTGCACAGGTACCGATGCCGGCTTCCAAACACGTAAATAAAAACACAAATGCCTTCCTCAAAGTGCACCAGGGCTCTGGGGTGACATGGGGCCTGTCCTTTAGGTGTTAATTTTTATGAATTGTCTTGAATTATTGTGGCACATGGAAAAGTCACTTTTTATTTGCATTCTCCCTGTGCAGCAGCTTTTGATCAAGATTTTCGATCAAATGGCAGCTGACGGACGGTTTCCTTCACTGCAAAGATGGAATTCCAAAGACACTGTTGGGATATATGACATAATTATTTTGCCTAATGGAAAACCATTCATTTTGATAGCAGTCTTAAATTATTGCTGCCTTAAAGGCAAATGCTTTAGTATATTAAAGATTTGAAGATTAGGTGATTAGTAGAGTAAGTCTTGAGTTGGGAGGACAAGCAAAGCTTGTGTTGGTCCATTGCTTAATTCAGCATTGAACAACTTGCAAGTATTTAATCCTGTCTTTTTTTTTTTCATTCATGCATGTCCTGCTCATTTTATGGGCTGAATATATTTGTTTCTTCCTTAATTAACATTCTTTTAGCTCTTTCTGTTATCACAGAATCACAGAATATGCTGAGTTGGAAGGGACCCATTGGGATCATCCAGTCCAAGCCCTGGCCCTGCACAGGACACCCCAAGAATCCCACCATTCATTTCATTAATTCATTTATGTTCTTCATTTATGCTATTCATCTTATTTATGCTATTCATTTTATTTATGCTATTCATATTATTTATGTTATTTATTTCATGAATGACAGAGATACCCAATAGAATTCTATGGGCAATGCAGAAAGTTTTAAGAAAAATCAAAAAATTGGTATTTTTAATCTACTCAAGGTGAAAGTATTTCCGTAACTAATTCTATCTCTGTAAGGTAAAAGGTACAGTAATTGATTTTAAAATATATTTATTAATTTTCAATTAATGCCTAATAATAGCCCTGTTTGATTTTAATATCACCATTGCTCTTATTAATTCATTTGGCCCTAGGACAAAATTGTGATCCTTTCAAAACACACAAGAGACAAAAAATGTCCCTGTAGCTTTATGACAACATAAAAGTAAGTAATTTGACCTCTTCTTCTAGAATCTTGCTGCTCTGAAAAGACTTCTAAATCTATTTTACTTGTAGTCAGTGGTTAACTTTGGTGTGACACATGTGAGTTTGCAAGGAATCAATTTTGTGGTGACCTGCTCCTTTATTGCTCTCTGCTGCAGACTGGGAGAAAGATGGTTAAACACGGGAGCTGATGGAAACTCCTGAAATGAAATTTCATTTTCAGAGCAAGGCAGGGCTGCTCTGAGAGACAGATTTGTCTTTCAAAGGAGAATAAGTTGCTATTTGGAGGCACTGACTGAAGGCAGAAATAGGCAGGAGGAACTTAGGCAAGGCTTTAGCTGGAAAAAAAACAAACCACAGAATCCTAGAATGGTTTGGGTTGGAGGGACCTTAAAGCTCATCCAGTGCCATGGGCAGGGACACCTTCCACTAGCCCAGGTTGCTCCAAGCCCCGTCCAACCTGGCCTTGGACACTTCCAGGGATGGGGCAGCCACAGCTTCTCTGGGCAACCTCTGCCAGGGCCTCCCATCCTACAACAGCTTGGGTGATGTACAGGCAAGAAGGAAATCCAGCAATACATTGAGGGGTTGAAAAGCTGTTCTCACTCCTAAATGTGTTTATTTTTTATTTTCACAGGAAGTCCATAATCTGAATGTCTTGTTTTCACCTGAGTTATGATTTAAGCACCCAATGGTATCAGGTGAGTCTCAGGTTTGTATTAGGATCCAGGGTAACATCTTTCCTTTAAACAAAGTGCAGCTTTGGAGCTGCTTCTTCACTGCTTTTCTCATTCTGTTTTCTGGGGTTTGTTGGGGCTTTTTAATTCATCAGAAAAATAGCAATGAAAGATGGATTTAAAAGAAATGAGTTCAGAGATAAAAAGCCATATATGACAGAGTTTCCAGATAAATGAAAAGAGAGAAAGATTTCAAAACCTTCTTATTATGAATAACATTTTATGCAACTGCTGTCAGAAATACAGCTGTGCAATGGAATTTTTACTTACCAGTAAACCTACAGTTTAAAGATTTATGCTGCAGTTGCAACGCTCAAAGTCTCAGGCTTTCCACAAGGCAGTGAGATGGATTCTGAAGTCCTTATAAAAGCCTCTGCAGAACATCATGTGCTTACCACAAATTCCTGAATTTAAGGTGCATCTCAGAAACCAGCAAGAAACTCTGCATTTTTGGCACGTTTGCAATGACTGTCCTTGTTGTTATGGTAATTCTGTGAAAAAGACTCTCAGAAATCAATTTGTTGTTTGCATATAATTCCCCAAACTGAGAAAGAAGCTGATGGATGTTGGGTAGATGAAGGAACTGCCACTGCAGAAGCTGCTGAGCTCAACTTAAGCCTATAAAATGTGCCAGCATTTAAAAATCCATGAGCTTGGTCACACCACATCCACAGGGTGGGAGGCAGTGAAGGTGCTAAAGGCATGGCTTGGATGATCTCAAAGGTTATTTCACAGCATTTCTCTCAGAAACTGGGGTGCATAAATCCCAGGAAGAGCAGAACCACTGGAGGTTCTCAGTGGCTTCACGTGTAAGATGTTAAATTAGATAAATCAGGCAAAACTTGGAGCTAGGTGGGAAAGCAGCACGATGCCAATGGGAATAGTCAAAGTTGAATTTACCAAGCCAAAAACTGTGCTGTAGGAAAAGTGGGAAGAACATTTGCACTTGTTAAAGTGTATAATTGTGCTGAACACAGGCAAAGAAACCATGGAAAAGCAAAAGCAGGTGTGGGAAGAGTGGGAATGACTGTACATGTGGAAATCAGAGCATGTACTGCGTTCACTGTACCCATTAAAACCCCCAAACCACAGGATTTACTTCTAAAACTGGCAAAGGGAATAGAGTTTTCCAAACTGTGCTTGTCCAAAGCCTGGCAGCAACATAGGAATCCGAATTTTAGAAACATACTAATTCTGACTGAACTCACACGTTCGTGCCTATTGAAGTAGGAAAGATTACCCTGGGGGGAGCCAGTTACCTGCAGGATTTCAAAGATGAATGGATTGAATCCTGCAGAGAATAAATAGTATTTTCTGGTTTTTGGATGACATACTAATACCTGGGAGGAATTCAGAAGAGTATTTACAAAACCTTGAGGAATTTCCACCATGTTATAAAGCTATGCTTTAAATTGAACAAAAATAAGATAGCAGGCATGGGAGTTTTTATTCTTCGTCTCCCAAAAAGCAAGTTCCTTGCCTAAGCTTCCTTATTAAGCCTTTATTCAAGGCTTTAAAAGGGAAAATAAAAACTATGGAGCATGCATAAGTACCTTGCTGATGCACAACTATTGGTTTTATCCATGTTAAATATTTCTTATGGAAGTTCCAAATTATCATTGCTATTTAGGTTGGTGTCTTTTCTGATACAGGAAACATAAAATTTTGGGGGGAAAACAACAGAAAAATCCAATAGTTCTAACCTGGCATCCTTTCATTTGAGGTCATCCAATACAACTTTGTACCACAATTTCCTAAAGGGAAAAATTTCCTATAGGGAAAAAAAGTCATTTGCCTCTCAGAACATTATCAAAATCCAAAACTACATCTACATTTTAAAAAGGCTTGCAGTCCCATTTAGGAATTCAATTCTATGAGCATCTCTTAAAAATGCTCTTGATGCAGATAGTAAATAATTGGTAAAAAAAGAGGGGTGATTGATTTATATATTTTGGAGGCAGTTATGGTGGATCAATCTTATTATTGCTTTTTTACTACTATAAAATTCTTTGTGGACCATCAGAAACACATGTCTGTCACATCCTTCCTTCCAGTCATCAACAAATTCAGCTGGAGATATAGAAGAAAACATGTTTTTTCGGAGAAGTGTGAATTTCTGTGTGGTTTTGAAGACATTCAAGCTTCACTGAGCAGCGTTACCTGGGCAGGAGATGTTTTCCAGGAGGGATTTTTAGTAGCAGCACCAAGGAGCTTGTGAACCTCTTTACAGGCACAATTATATAACTCGTATCAAAAAGGGGGAAATAAAAAGGGATGGTAAGCAGCTATTCTTGGTGGTAAAATCTGATCAAGGCACCTGAGCCCTCTGTAACCTTCAGGACCAAAGAGAGGTGTTTCTTCCAGTGCCTTCAGACTGTACCTCTTGTATGTGGTCACCTGGACTTGCAGCAGTGTTTGTTAGGGAGAACTTCCCTCAAAATCTCCTTCCAGGCCCTTCTGAGGGGCACAGTGACCCCAGGGCCACTTGTTTGTGCTTCTGCCTTGGCCCCATCCAAGACCTGCAGGAGAGGGTCCCTTGGGTTGTGTCCATTCGCTCCCAGACTCAGGAGAAACGAGGTCCTGCATATTTCAGTACAATCCCCTGGCCTGTGCTTAGTAACAGGGAGCAAAAGAAAACATTATTGTCCTCAGTTAATTGCTTCTTTGTGGCAGGCTACACTTCAAAGACACTTTAGTCTCGAGTGCATCTCAGCAGAGAAAAGCCCGTATCACTGATTTTTTAACCTCCCCCTATTTGCAGCCAGGCAGAGGAATGAATTCCGTATAACAGAACCTCCACATGTGAAAGTGAAATGTGAAATTAGTTTGGGGTTTGGTCGGGGGTTTTGTTTTGTTTTGTTTTGTTTTTTTTAAAGTACTGTTTTAATGAGGTGTTTAGTTTAGCACATTTGGCTCCTCCAAATTACCTCAAGGGGATTCATATGTTAACGAACTCCACAGCTGTTGTTTGTGAAACCAGCCTCGCACAAGCAGAGCATGTTGTGCAAAGATTTAAATGCTCTGTTGGAGAGGTCACTGCACTCCTTTGTCTGCTGCCAGTTCTTAATAATGAGCCTACCACTTAATTTTAAGCACCAAGTTCATTTTTCTTTCGGCATCGAATAGTTCCAGGTTGGTTTGACTTGGGATCGAACGCCTGGGTCGACGAAGGGAAGGTGCAATCCAGGGGTGACCTGATTTTGTGCAAGTGATGAAACATTTCAGGGTGGGGAAGACTGGGGATGAAGTTTCAGGCTTTTGGAGGTGGCCTGAAGAGGCTGCGTTGAGCAGAGAGAACGTTTGCAATGATAATTGTTTTATAAACATGCCCTGATATGCTTCAAAAGCTTTGATTCTGAATTTCTTAAATTAGGCTGGCTTTGCTCCTGGCAAGCAATAAACTGTTTTCATTTTAGATGTCACTTTACATTTAAGGAAATTAATAACTGGGAAAGAAAAAAAAATCCTGTTTGCTAAGTAAGGGCAAAGAATCTGTTTCTTTTATTTCCATTCAAATATCAATTAAAATTAGCAGAACTGCTGAATTTTTAAGGCCCAGTGTGACAGAATTTATATACTAGAAGAAGAATCCCAGTTCTCAGCATCTCATGGGAGGCAGGATGTGTTGGCCATGCTCTGTTGTTCCTGGAGCCCACCTGGTCACAACATGATGCTGGAAAACCCCGTGGGCAGCTGGTTGTCCAGAAGATATGGACCAGGGATTGCTGCTTCACAACCTACCCACCCACAGCACATTCCATGTCATTCTTGCTCACAGATCATTTAATCATCTCAATATCTGTATTTGATTTCCTTCACGGGTTTTATCACCGAAAATAAGCTCCATGATTAATGATTAACATCAGAGCAACCTCTGCTGGTTGCTAGAGATGGAGCTCTGCATTTGGCAGCAGGATTTCATTTTGATATATCAGGCTTTATTCCCTCCCTTGAAGATATCAGCATTTCAATGTAAGGGATGAGATTTTGCCTAGAATTTAGGTAGAATGTAAAATAGATGTCCAACTGGAGCACTGCCAATTCTGAGTGCTCCATATTGGCTGAGATCAGTGGTTCTTGTCAAAGCAAATGCAAATGTGGAGCGACTTTCTTGCACACAAAGCAAGAATTTCATCTAAGCCTCCGTGACACGGTTCTGAAAACATAATTAAGCTCAGACGTGAGAATAAAATCTTGGCCTTGCTGAAGACAGAGAGGTTACCAATTATTGTAAAGTGGGTTTTTTGGTGAATCAAGTTTTCAGAAAGATTTGGTGTTGCTGGAAGAGTCCTTTTAAAAAGAGAACAACCCATGTCAGGGAAAAATACAATAATTTTTTACCAAAGTCCTTCATTGCTATTTTACAGATTGGAAACTGAGGCTCAGTGTCCCTGAGACCTGGTTCTCCCAAGTTATTTAGCTTGGGAAGAACATGGGATCAGTGCAAGCTCAGATCACAGTTGGTTTTTAGGATTGTGAGACATTTTGCATCCCATGACATCAGAGGGGGATTGCTGGGATGGCAGTTAATGTCTGCTCAGCAAATGGTCACCTGTCCTCAAGGAAGTGGGTTAAAATCAGCCCTTCATTGAACACAGGCTGGTGGAACCCATCCACGAACAAGCTTTTCACTTAAGCAGATGAGCTGGATGCAAGCTGATAAACTGGATTCCTAATGTTATATTCACCCTTTTCCATTTGCAAGCCCCACTTCCGAATGTTCCTTGAATGGGGATAGATGGAAAATGGTGGGATTTTTACTTGCTTTTTATTGCTACCTCTGGGTGAAGGAAGCACACTGAAGGCAGCCTGCAGGCCATTCTTTGGACATGATGAATATTCAGTTCAAAAATATTTGTGATATGCTGAATAAGAGGCTGTTTCCTTGCTCAGCATGGAACTGGAATGACTGCCAGTCGGGAATGAAGTCACCTTCCATTTCAGGCTCTTTCAGCGAAGAAGGATGAGTTTTCCTGTGGATCTGCATTTGTCACGTACATTCCCAAGGAAATTATTGAGAAACCCAACATTTCTGGAAGGTGGAGGGCTTGGAAGTACATTTACACCCTCTTCATCATCTTTCAGTCCAGCTGCTTGTGTTCAGCTGATGAGAAATTTTCTCCTCCAGCCTCCAGAGCACAGCTCCTGTTCCCACTGTGACTCTCCTGTCTCCTAGGACATGACAGGCTTTTCCATAGGGAGCTAGGATTGGGTTAGCAGAAACCACTAGTGATTTCAGGAACTCCAAACACTTCACCTTGTTCATTTATAGATTCTCCAACATATATATTAACAGAGGTTGGAGGTTTGGGAGGGAATGGATGGATGGAGGGCAGATACTTGGAGTTCACCAATACTCCTAAAAGTAGAAACCCCTAGCCATGAGAGAAGGATTTCCTATCAATATCTAAGTAACAAAATTAGATGTTACTTTAATGGGTAATCAAAATCTTCTAGATATTTCTAAGACATTTTTAACAACAAAGCAAGGAAAAAGCTGATGACATTTGAAGGCACAGCAAGTCATGTAGAAAGAAATTTTGTCAAGTCCTTAAGGAACGTATTTAGTGATAAAGGTGCAGTCACCTCACTTGTGGCCATTTCACAGAGCAGCAACACACAGAGATATGTCCCCATTTATATGAAGCAGCTCTGACTTTCTGAAATGGCTGTTAGACCCTTGTCAGACCCCTTTAAATACCCACTGACACATCCCCACTCATGCAGTGCCATTTCTGATAAAAGCCCAACTCTTTTCCTGTATCAAAATGCACTTATTGTGCAGTAATTCAATGACATAGCTCTTCCTTTTTATGAGCTCTGAAAATATCTCATTAAGAGTTTTCACAAATTACCACAATAACTTCTGCTGACACGCTCGTTTGTTCTCATCCCGGAATAAATCCGGTCGACGACTTGAACGGAACAAAGCGGGGATTTCCCAGGCTGTGATTCAACACTGAGCTGCTCTCCAACACCTTGATGTCATCTCCAGCTTGAAGGTTTGATGGAGGCAAGGTGGGAGATGCCACTTCAGATGAGCTGGGATGGGAGCTGAGCATCCTGCACGGAGGAAACTGCGGGGATGTTTTTCCTCCCCTCTCGGATCTACGGTTTCAGCACTCTTCACCATCTGGTGAAACACTTCAGAGAAGAAAACAGTTTTGCAATGTCTAATTTTGCCATGTTTTTGGAACATTATTGTAATGATCTTTGTGTCATTTCAGTATGATTACTTGTCCTCCAAGGCTTTTCCTGTTTACACTTAAATAGTACTGGAGCGTGGCCAGATACGCTTGAAATGAAACAGTACAAAATACTACATTTTTATCATGAAGGCTTAAAAGCAACATTTACAGTGAGGGGACACAGCCTGTGCTTTACATTCTGGTAGGGTTGTGGGGGTTTTTTTGTTTGTTTTATTTTGATCTTATTGTAGTGGCAGATAAATAAAATTAATTAAGCAGGCATAATTAGCAGCTAAATTTTACAAAATCCCGAAGAAATGGAAGGCCTCATTCAAAGCAGCGGTAATGGTGTAAATAATTAAGTCAAATTGTTTTCATTTTCATGCTGCATATTGTTTCCTTCAGCATGTAATGGTACAAGGCAAAGCGTATGCAGTGCTAGAACTACACAAATAATAGATAAATTTATTCATAACCACTTTGTGGATTGTAATTAGAAGTTCACTGCAGCAGTGTCTATAGCACGGGTCTGGTTTTTTTCTTTAGTTTCTGTAAATATTTGCCTGAGTAAATTTTTGCTTTGAAGAATGTAGGCAGAAGGAGAACACATGACGAAAGTATTGTGAAATCATCTTTGCTTCTTGGTTGGAGTGGCATCCAGGGTCCCAGGATCATCCACTCCAAGGTCTGTGTCCTCAGCATGGACCAGGAAAGCGTGGTCCTCTGCCTGCAGCAGGGCTCTGCGTTGGGTGTGAGATGAGTTTTTCCCTTCTTTCACTGCTTAATGCCCTAAATAGAGCTTTTCCAACCAGGAGGTACAAATTACCTGGCAGATCCTGCCAATAAAGCCACTGAACCTCGGGGCTCCAGCAGTGATGAACATGGAGCCTGGCAAATGCAATAACTGTGCAGGGTAAACACAGCGTGGAATACAAGTGGAGAATGGGATTGTTTTGGTTCAGGGATGGAGAACTTTTCCTCAGTGAGCTGGTTCCAGTGCAGAGCTGTGATAATCCAGGGAGGATGGAAGCTCAGGAGATCCTCTGGGGTCGGCTCTTGCCGTGGCACAGCTTTGAAAAACTGGTAGTGATCCTGAAAGGAGTATTTGGTGAAAACACCACCACAGCAGCAGCTCCTGGGCTGAAACCCATTTGTGTAAGTACCTCTCAGCTTATTTTGAGCATAGCACAAATTTATTACAATTATAGCTTGGAAAATTCAGGGGCACAGCGGAGAGGGTGAAGCCCACTGTGTAACTCTGCCACTCAACCTGTTCTCAATGCAGCCACACTGAATGAAATCAGGGATAGCTTTAGGATTACCAGCACTCCCTCAGGTTTGAGGGGCCTTGTTCTGCCCTGCTGCATCCTCCTAGATCCTATTAGTGTTATTAAGCCCTAACATGAGTGGCAAAAGAGGCTGTAGCACTGCCAGCAGCTCTCACCAGCAGGTAACAGGCACCTCCATCATCTGAGCACCAGGCACTGCAAACCAAGCTGTGGATGGGGGTCAAAAAGGCAGAATCCTCTGGGCTTCTAATTCTTCCCGAGTTCTTCCAGCCCGAGGGGGAGCTGTAAAATAACGTGAAGCTCTCCTTCACCTCTCTGCAGTGGAGCACAGCTTCTGCATAGCACTACTGGCCTCTGCTGCCAGCACGGGAGAGGAGGCGAGGAGCGAGGTTTGCCACATCCCTGCTGCTCCGGAGGGCCTCCTGATCCCTGAGTATGAGCTGGAGGAAAACCAATCTTTCATCTTTACCTTATTTCCATGCTTACAAATAAAGGTCAAGGCTCCTGTGCTGTAGCCGGCGCCGTACGAGCTTTGAACAACCAGCCTGAAATGTGATTGTAATTAGTTTCCTTTCAGTCTTGATGTGAACAGAGATCTTAAAATGCCAGGACTGTAGCAGTGCATATGATTAACAAGCACACAGAAAGGCAGTCTATGGAAAAATATGGAGAGAAAGGAACAAAATGCAAATGTTGCACTGCTTTAAATTTTATTATCCTCCCAGCTCTTCATAAAGTACTGTAGACACCGTTTGATTATATTTTTAGTCTAGGGAATTAATTTTTAACTAGGGAACTCGTTTCTGTCTTATGATTACTCTTCTCCACAGTGGCCTGTAGGTCTGAGCTAAAAAATCACAGTTTCAATTGAGCTAATGATGCCCAGAACTCAAATTTATCTCACTTCTGTGTGTGTCAATATGTGCTACAGCTGCAGGCAACGTGGGCATCTTTTCATACTAACCATTTCCCCAGGAGGCTGAGGGTGTAAGTCCTGGCCAGGGGTAAGTCTGTGTCCTGTGGTTGTCACGACCTGGGAGGCTCCTTGGAGGTGGCTGATGGCTGTGCAACCAGTGGAGGGGAAGGAAGAACAACAGAACCAGAGATATTTCATGGTCGCTTCTCTGATCTCACCTCAGTTGTCTCGAGGGCATGACTGTAACTTGCAGGAGATCCCAGGGGATAGTGAAGGTGAGCTCTGAGCAGTGTGATCCAGCCACTTCTACTGGCAACCCCTGGTCCAGCTCCCACCTGCACCCAGGGATGGGTGGGAACTGCTCCCAGAGAGGCAGAAATTCCCTTACCCAGCAGGGCTGCTCCTCCCCTTGGAGCAGAAGAAATAGGAAAGGGAGAGAAAAAGAAGAAATTACCCGGAGACTATTTTGGTTGTGGAATTTCTGTATTTTCTACCTGGGAAAACAGTCTTTTTTTTCCCAACTGCCAAGAAAATTCACTTTCTCAAAATATGGGTCTTTAAAAAAAAAAAAAAACAGGGAAAGAATAGAACTAGAGGGCTGTGGTACAGGCACAAGGGAGATAAAAGAGAGAAGACTCCACAGAGGAGGAACATGGTTTAACACTCTGCAGGTGGCTGTGGCTCTTACACCTTCAGGCTGGCTCGTCCTGCAGCACCCTGACCCGGACATGCAGCAGTATCTCAACCCTGACATTGTTGTCTGAGCCAAAACTTCCTACCAACACCCACCCAGACATTATTTCTTCTCTTCTCCAAACAACTTGGGCTTAGATACCCCTGTTTTAGAGCAGCATGATACCTTGATACACCTGAGAGTGCCTTAGAGTATGTGGTGCCCAACATCTCAAGGGCACAGCTCTGCTTGGTTGTCTAATGCCACTACTTTGGGCTCTCAGTCCCCACACTGAAACCCACTTCAAAGGGAACGCTGAAATCCCAATTGTTTCTTGTCAAAAAGTTTCCATTTTGTGATGAAAGATGTGACCTTTCTTTTTGGATTGATTAGTAAACATGAGGTAAAAAGCAGGAGCACACCAGTGTTAACTCGATGCCGCCACAGGCTCTGTGCATCAAATATTTTTGCTTTACTCTGAGCCTCCTGTTAATGAGAAAAATATTCAAATCAAAGAAATGTGTTTCCTTCGATTCTCTTCAGAGTGTAATTTGGAACTTCAGAATAGCATGCTCAATTATGTCTGTTTTATTCCTAAATTAGAGGAAAAAAAGCTTCAGAATATTACAGAATATAAACCTCTTAGCAACTGTTAAGCAACACCCAGTATTAATTGTTTAATCACTCTTTTATTATTTTTCATCAGGTATGAAGAGAACAGCACAGTTGCTCCAAGGATTTCTTTCCACCTTGGCACACCAGACTCCAAAGCCAGCACAAGGCACGATGCCTTTGCCTGGGCAGAGGGGCAGAAACCTTTCCTTAAAAGCTGCTGGAGGGGTTGGTGTGACCAGGAGAAAGAAGCAGCATTTTTTACATGTTCTGGCACTTCAGTAAATGGCTGGTAAAGGCTCACAGCCAGCCTGAGCAGGAGGGATGTGCCAGTGCTGCAGAGCCAGGAGCCTGTGGGGGCTCCTCCCCGCTCAGCAGCTTCTCAGCGTGGACATGGGATCTTTGGGTATTGGACTTTTTTGGGTTTGCTTCACAAAAGAGCAAAATTTGTGAAGTCACTTACCTTTTGGCTAATGATTTATTCATCTCAGCTCCCCTTGGCTGCTGGGCAAGCCTCCCACCCTGCCATCACAGTGCGTTTTGGGGAGTCTTGTCGTGCCGGGGCCTCCCCTCCGCGTCCCTGTGGAGCCACAACCCACGCTCGGCTTGTGAACAGGGCAGCAGGAACTGCTGAGTGCTGATGCAAGATCCAGCCATCCCCACATCTCCAGGAGACTGCCCGAGGCAAGGAGGCTCCTGAGGTTTCCTGGGAAGAGTGAACAGCGTCAGCACAAAGCACGGAGGTGGCGGTGGCTCCCGGAGCGAGCGTGGGCAGGGGATTCACCAGGCGTTTGGGGGCATGGAAACAGCCCTGCTTCCCAAACTTCCCAGGAGCCAGGCTGAGTTCGTTCCTCAGATATAACACATGCCAACAGCTTTGGCTAAGATGGCACAGACCAAAGGAAATTTATTGGTGTTCCCTTTTTCTTCTTCTTTTGCGTAGGTTGAATTACCTGTATTGAATTTTCACAAGGTGCATTATCCATAGGTTGGATATTAGGAAAAGGTTGTTCCACCAGAGGGTGGTTGGGCACTGAACAGGCTCCCCAGGGCTGTGGTCACAGCCCCAAGACTCACAGAGCTAAAGAAGCATTTGGACAATGCTCTCAGGGACAGGGTGGAATTTTTGGAGTGGTGCTGGGCAGGGCCCGGAGTTGGACTGGATAATCCTTATGAGTCACTTCCAATTCAGGATATTCTACCCTATGAATTACTGCCTTAATACAATCTTGTATTTTGACATTTATAGCTTTCTTTTCAGACTCCTGCAAAGTCTTGGCTGTCTTCTTGTTCTTTTCTCTGGAGCTGTGTCTACCATTAAATATCCATACTGGTGGGATACAGGGAATCACTGGGCAGCTTGGTCCATGTCTCTGGCTCCATCACCATAAGAAGGAGAGCCTTCAAATCCACATGCAAATTTGTTCATACATCAGCAGCCAGGCCTTATACCCTTGAACTACCTTCATTAGTAGCCCTGAAGCCCTCCTTGATACCTGGAATGAGGTTCTCTCATCCTAATTTCTGTCAGGACAAATTGTACCAAAACACACCATGGTTCTGGAGATGTCCAAGACCTGCCCCATGGGTTGGAAATGGTCATCTAGGTCAGGACTGATATTTATAAAAATCCCTGTATGACAAGGTCTGCACCTCAGCTGACTGGCTCCTGCTTGATTTCTTGTCTTTGTGAACATGTGCTTATTTCCTAAACTTTTTTAGAAGTATTACCATGAAATAGTTGCTCCAAGAGCAATAACGAAGCCTCAATATTTTTGAGTCAGTCAAAATGGCTTTGCCACTCTACAAAATACAGGTGCCTTCAGGGATAAGCTTCTTGCTACCTAAAATAGTCCTTCTCTAAACATAAATACAGAGACCAAACACTTTCTTGTGCAGTTCACAATTTGGCTCATTTAAAACCTGTTTACAGCAATTCCATCAACTGTCAGTTGACAGCCCTTCTCTACCAAGTATGTGATTAATCCCTCATGTGAAAGCCACGAGTTATGTCAAAATAAATGACAACCAACTGGTCCCACTACTCCTAGCAGGGAAGGAAATGCTGAAAAAGAGGAGCAACAACCACCAACAGGACCAGCACCAGGTACACCACAAGGAACTTCCAGGTTTACATTGGAAGCTGTTCCTCGGTGGGTTCACATCCATCTGTCAGCCCCATTTGGGGCCACGCTCCCTGATTCGAGCTGATAGCAAGGATCTGAGTCAAATAAGTGAATATTTGTGCTAAATGTTGTCTGTCACATCATGTTACTCCACTTTGGGTTCACCACACGTGCGTCCATGATGTGGTGTAACAGCAAGATGCAGCTCACATGATTTAATGGGACATGACAGAAAACATTGCTGCAGCTTTTGGAGTAAACACCTGCTTTTAGTGCTTATTTCATCTGCTGGAAGCAATTTTTAAAACATGCAACCTGGGTCCTGCTAAAGCACAATGAACTTTGCTGTCTGTGCACCTCTAACACTTTCCAAAACAACTGCTTTGTTCATTTTCCTTTATTTCAGAACCATGTTCCCTTATAGGGCTGGCTTTTTGTTTTGGGGGTTTTTTGGTTAGTTGGTTGGTTTTCTATTTGGGTTTTTTTTGTGTGTGTATGTGTGTTTTGGTTTGTTTTGGGTTTTTGGTGTTTTTTGTTTGTTTGTTTCCTTTTTTTGATTTTTTTTTTTGTTTGGTTTGGTTTGGTTTTTTTGTGGTTTTTCCTTTCAACAAAAGGCAAAAATTAACTCACAAAAATTGTGAGAAACAGAACTAATCCAAACTATGACTGGAGACACATATAGAAAAAAGTTCTTATAATGGAAGGAAAACACAGGATCTATTAACAGCAAAGAACATATTTACCCACAGGTAAAAATAATAACAGGAACAAAGTTTAAAAGACTTGTTTTTTCCTTTGAAAACTTCAACAGAATGTTATAAGTGAAAGCTGGGTAAAAATCATCTCTCCTTGGAGAAATATGGACACAGAAAAGGCAAACATTTAACTGTTGATTTTGTGCTTGCAGATGTAGGTTTTATGAATGGGAACATTTGCAATAAGAAAAGCCAAGGTTTGGGTGACCCCTTGTAGAATTTTGGTTCATTATCCTTGACCTGACTGACAGAAATATTAGCAGTGGGAAATAAAACTGCTGGTTTAGTTTTTTAAAAAATGAAGTCATTTATTCATATTGAATATATTCTCTCCTTCCAAAAGTCCTTCCATCTGTGTGTGAATGCGTGAAAGCTAATTAAATTGGCAGCCAGAGCTCTGTTCTTCTCATTTGGAGGACCTTCATCTCAAGCTAGAAGAGTTTCATCCTCCAGGACCTCGTTACAGAAGAGGGAATGGGATTGAAATGCAAGTGAACTTCACTAATCATGTCAAAGAGTTCAAAACAGAGATGGATTTCACCAAAAAAAAAAAAAAAAATTAAATTTGGATCACCACAGTCTCTTCAAAAGGAATAAAACTGGTCCCATGAAGCCAAAGAGGTGGTTTCTGCAAGCTGGAGCTGGCAGAGGAATTTGGCAAGTCCTTTGTGTACCTGGAACCTCCTGATGGAAAGCCTACAACTGTCACTGGGTACCTGTCAGGCTCCCACCACCTGTCCTTCTCACCCTCGCCCAGAACAAGATGCCACCTTGATACATGGCATGCAAGCCTAAGACTGAATTCCAAAGAGGCATCACAAAGCTTGCCCTTCGTTAGGACAAGAGGAAACAGCCTCAAGTTGTGCCAGAGGAGGTTTAATTTGGATACCAGGAAAAATTTCTTCACAGAAAGGGTTGTCCATCCCAGGCACAGGTTGCTCAGGGCAGTGGTGAAATAACCATTCCTGGAGGGATTTGAGAGATCCGTGGATGTGGCACTTGGGGACATGGGTTTAGTGGTGGGCTTGGCAGTGCTGTGGGAATGGCTGGACTTGGTGATCTTAAGGGTCTTTGTCAACCTAAATAACTGGATTTGATGACCTTACGGGTCTTTGCCAAACTAAATGATTCCATGATTTTCTGATTCCATAATTCCATGATTCCACAAAATGCAGGTTGGCCTTGTGGCCAGCAGGGAGGAGAGGGCCTTCAGCACTGCAGGGAGGAGGGCAACAGGCTGATGATTGTACAAAATCTGTCCTCCACGGGGACTGAGCTGCTGTGTTGGGGGTGTGGTGGCCCTGGGGACCTCTGGGGTCCCCTCTGCCCGTGGCCAGCCCTGACAGGCAATGGGGTCCTGGTGCTCTTCATCACTGAGGGGACTTACATGGGCCTGCATTTTTTCCTAATGCAAAGCACCTTTTGACCTTCAGTAAAAATTAAACACCCAGAGGGATTGGGCTAAGCAGATTTTAATTTCTAATAGGAGCGAGGACACTGCTGCCTGTATTTTTACAAAGGCCCCGAAGAGCTCCCTTGCTATGTGAGCAAGTTGGCAATGTATTTTAATGTATTTATTTGATTATGCATTCATTCTTTCATTCATTCATCTATTCAGTCATTCATTCAGACACTTGTTCATTCATCCCTGTCCCTTTGCAGGAAGAGAACATAAGCCAGCAGTGGATACTTCACTGTCCTGATTTACAGCGACGCCTCTGAGTTTGTATCAATAAATCTCTTTGGCCCTCCTCAATCCAGCATTATCCCTCATTAGTGCCTGGGATTTAAAAAAAGGATTAAAAATAATATCAGATTATAGATAGATGCATAGATATGTGTAGGGGTTGCAGGGCTTTGATTAAAGAGCTGTGGTGCTGGTGGGTTTTTTCCTTTTATTTAGGATCTCTCATATTCACAGCCCTCAGACTTTGCAATTATTTTCACAAACAATCCCTGACTTTTTATTAAGTGGCCCAATAAATTTGCTATCAGTGCTGGACAATAAGGTCCCCATTGCCCTCCCACTGCCTGCCCAGTGACTATTGATGTCAAGGGCAGCTCCTCTAAGCCTGACTCTCACCTTTACCTTCCTTGCCTCTGTGGGATCTTTTGGTATTTTCTGCCTCAGGAAAATATTTATTTAAAATATCCTTTCTTGAAGGGTCATCCCTGCTCCAGTTGTGACTGTAGGGGTTGGTTTTAGAATTACCTCCCCATCACTGTTTGCCTCAGCCCAAAAATGCACATTTTATCTGCTTCTGAGTATGCCTTAAACATGGGAATACATTCTCTGAAGAGGAATAAAATGAAGGGGAACTACTGCTTGAGTTGGGATTACTCACACTCTAAGAGCTCCTGGAACAATTTTTCTCCCATATCTCTGAAATACCATTAATTAATCTTGCAGACAACTTGCAACATAATTGTATCCCTAAACTGTTAACCTTGAAAAATATTTGACAGTGTACTAACATCTCTGAAACTTGTTATCATAGGGAATACAATAAATCCATAAATATCCTGGTTTCTCTCAAAAGGCTCAGAATAATTCTTTGTTGTCAGTCTTTTTTTTCCCCCCCTTAGTTTTATTTTTGACCTGGTGGCAGGAGATGCAGGAGAGAAAGAGGGCATGTTAGGAAAAAAAAAAAAAGCAATTTGGAAGAAAAGGTAGTTATATATCATGCATAACAGTGGTTTTCATACAAAGCAGATGTCCCTTGCATTTTTTTCACATTTGCATGTCTTCAGGGCACCAGAGGACAGAGACAGTGGATGGCACAACCTGCCTTCTGCAATCGGGTCAGGACTGGTCCCTGGTGAGCAGAAGGGACAACACTGCAGCCCTCATTGTGCAGAGCCTGGACATGCAACTGCAACTTAAATAAACAACTCCTGTTTCAAAGGAATTATGATGTCACACAGGTTGACAATGTGCTGAAATGCCAGGTTTGCTTTGGCTGAGAAACCCAGAAATTTAAAATACGTGCATGGCTGTGACACCAGTGACCTTATTAAAGCCATGGAAATCCCCAATAACAGGACAACTTTAATTAAAGTTATTACCATTTCTCCTGGTGGTTGGTGCTCCCGAGCTCAGGAGCTCTGTTATATTTAACAGTCTGGCACCGAGTGCTGTTGATAACGGTGACGATCCTTTCCCAGGCCTGTCTGCTGTTCTTACTCTGCTGCCATTGGAAATCATCAGCAAAAAAATAATCATAAGCTTAAAAAAGCTAAAGCAGACAGGCTGTTTCAGATTATTTCAGTGTGTGTGTTGCTGCAACAGACGAATGTTCCTGTTAAGACCATAGTCTGATTTTCCCCCTGAAAATCAGGTTATAAACAAAAGGATTAGACATAGGCAGACCCAGGCAGAGAATTTAGATCTGGGTTCAAATATGCACTGGAAATTATGGAAACCTTTTGGTTTGAGGCCTTCTCTATTTTAATAATAGTTTTTTTCCTAATTATGTGTATCCTTGATGTATTTTTGTATCGGAGATTAACTATGTGGCTTAGTAGAAAATAGAAAAGGAGATCATTATTTTACAATTCAATTTAGAGGCTTCTGAAGGTTGGGATCAGTAGGGAAAGCAAGAACAGCTACATTTCTTATAATTTCCCCATTAGAATATACTAATTTCCACACTGCTGCTCCCTCCTCTTCTGTGTGTTTATAGGTATTACTCTCATATTAGATCCAGGAGCACAGAAAGCTTGAAAAGAGTGAGTCTGTTTTTCACCAAAGGAACACTTTCTCCCTTCATTCAGGCACTCCTTCAGCTTGTGTTTGCTAATCTTCATAAAAAATGGCGAAACTGTGCTGCTAAACTGACATTATTACATGTTTGTCATCTTGTGAAGTGTATTCCAAGAAAAGAAAGTCAATATATCATGTACTTGTAAAACTGCGACTAAAAGGGTTCCAAGAGAGCCAGAGAGGGGCTTTGGACAAGGGCATGGAGTGACAGGACAAGGGAGAATGGCTTCAGTTTGGCAGAGGGCAGAGTTAGATGGGATATGAGGGAGAAATTCCTGGCTGTGAGGGTGGGGAGGCCCTGGCACAGGTTGCCCAGAGAAGCTGTGGCTGCCCCATCCCTGGAAGTGTCCAAGGCCAGGTTGGACGGGGCTTGGAGCAACCTGGGCTAGTGGAAGGTGTCCCTGCCCACGGCAGGAGGGTGGAACTGGATGGGCTTTAGGGTCCTTCCAACCCAAACCATTCTGTGATTCTATCTGGCCATCCCAGAGGGGTTTCACAATCTGTGCTTTGCTTTCTAATGAAGCTTCAAGACAGGGCACAACTTCCATCCCCACGGGCACAGAGCTGGAGATCAGAGGGGCCAACTGTGCTCAGGGGGGCTCAGGAAAACAGTGACACTGCAGGGACATGGACCTGCACCTTCAGAGCATGGACACACCCCCTCCTGCAGCATCTTCACTTTGTGGCTTCTCCTCCCAGATGCAATTCCCTCCTCCTGAATCCCCTTTAATGCAGGTTTTCAAGCCAGCAAACAGCCAAAACTTTGAAAATGGCTTAAACTTTTAAACTATCCAATGTGTTAAAACATTTACTGGGAAAATATCAGGGCTGTTGTGTGTACACTGAGCATTTCCTCACCCATGGTATTACATTCTGAAGTGCTGGATTTCCTCCTTGAGGGAAAGATTTATTCCACTCACTCCTTTTCCCATACCAGAAGTCTCAAAAGGAGCTTTTTTTACTTCTCACTAAATGGAGTCACTAACCTTAGCAGGTGACTGAAATAAATAAATGAAAGCTTTTCAAATATTTTAATTAACATTGCCAGAACACATTTGATCCAGCCATGCTTCTAAGATTATAATCTGAATAATCACCAAATATCCAAAAGCCTGCAAAAGGGATATTATTGAAAACCTTGTAGAAAGGCAGACATTTATACAATAAGTGCAATTATGATTTAGTACTCTACTGCTTGATATTATCACCTGCCCACTGATAACTGTGGCATCCAGTTGGGATATCCAGTGATATCTTTTTTTGCAGATATTATCACTTTGAGTGAAAACAAAATCAGGTGAAGGCATCTATTCTCCCCTTGACAACCAGCTTTCTAACCCTACCTGCTCATCCAGCTTTTTGCTAGATATTTTCAAATCCATTTCTCAAGCACGAGATCTGTTTCCAAAGATTAACAAGCCCCTTACAGCCTGTTATTGGCGCTTTTATTTTACAACTTCTTTTAATCAGCTTGTTCTAAAAATAGGAATTTCAGCAGCACAATAGCAATTGTATCAATATATTTAGGGCAGGAGTATCTTTAGCCCTGGGATCTGTTGGTTTGCAGCCCCAGCTCCTTTGTCAGGGGTTTATTTCTTTGCAGAGGGTTCTGTTTGTCCTACGTGTGGCACAGCTGCCTATTGAAGCCCCACAGCAAAGGCTTGGGGGATTTCCCAACAATAAAGTTGAAATCTCTTTCCTGGTTAGTATTCAGCAACACTGGAACGTTTAGCAGACATTTTTTTTCCTTCTCCCAGCTTTCAATAGGCTGCATTTATCAGCATGGAGTAGCAATCAACGTGTATTTGCTCATGTATTTATATAAGTCAGCTGTATGATTCCTCATTATTTGCAATTCTTCCTTTAAAACCCCTTTGCTTTCTTTGTCTTCAGCCAGGAAATTCTGGGTATACACGATGTGTGTGTGTGTGGAAAATG
Source organism: Pseudopipra pipra (assembly GCF_036250125.1). Lineage (NCBI taxonomy): Eukaryota > Metazoa > Chordata > Aves > Passeriformes > Pipridae > Pseudopipra > Pseudopipra pipra. The sequence goes on along the minus strand of NC_087558.1, from coordinate 2,993,859 downwards.
CTTTTTGATGTACAATAAACATATGAGTATTATCACAGGTATTTCATTGATAGCTGAGTGAATTTATGTAACCCCTTATTTCATCCCCAGATTTATTTGATGTTGGCATTATAGTATTAGATAAGTTATCTTTATAAAAAAAAAAAAGGAATGCTATTTGTATCTCTGCACTTAAAATGACAGTTTCCTACTGGAAGATAAATTCTGATGCTACTGGATTCTTGAAAAAATAATATAATCTTCAAACCTCTGAATGTGATCTAAGATAATTACCTGGGAATGGACAGAGTGGCCTTTTTAAAGGGTGAGGAAGGACCATTCTCATTCAAAATGAGCAGGACAACCATGGTCTACTTTGAGTGGCCAAAGGAATTAAATTCCAGAGCCAACAGAGTTCCCGTATTTTGTCACAACTGAATATTTCTCACCCTGTGAAAGTGGCACTTACCCTTAAAGAAGGTGGGTGAATATGAAAGAACTCTTTTTTTCTGGACTGCTCATTTTGAAAGAATGAAAAATCCTTGAGAATGGCTCAAGGGCTTGGAAGAGAAGCCATTCCAGTGGAAAGACATGGACAAATATCCGATGTTTTATCCCACTGGAAAGGTACAGGCCCTGCTGCAGGTGCTCCCACAAGGCCACACGTGGGGACAAGAGGGGACAGCAAGGCACAACAAAGTGCTGCAATAACCCACAGTCACTCCTCCCTTGCCCAGCTCCAGCTGGAATCATCCCACATGGATTTATTGTCACAACTGAGGTGCTGGAATCAGCCACAAACCAGGGGGATGATGAGGAGTGAGAGCAAAGGCTGCTTAGAAAACAACAGTGACCCCAACCCACCTGCTCCAAAGGAGCAAGATTTCACTGCCATCATTAATGTGGCTGTTTTGCCCCTCTAGCAACATTTTCCCTACGTAAAATGTGGAAAAATACACCATCCTTGAGAAAGGCCTCGAGAATTTAATTCTGATAAGTCAAAATTCAATTTATTTAGTGCTGCTTTTCTCAGCCAGTTGATTGCAACTCCAAAGGGTCGTGAAAGGCAATTAGAAGACACAGGGTATTTAAAATCTTGTTATCTCCTAAAATAAAATAAAATGTCTAAATCCTCATTCTGCTTATACCATAATCCCCCAAGGTCACACCTGCAACCTCACACACGACTGCACCACAGAATTTAGAATTATGGTCACAGGGTTCATTTCGCTGTCAAGGGAAGAGGGTCTTAAACAGGTTATGCATTAAATAAAGGCCCACTTGACTGGAAAAAGTGAAAAAACACTGATTTAGTCATTCGACAAATGTGCAAATTATACATTAATTTATCTTCCCTTCTTATCTGATTGACTTGTCTCATCACATAGTTAAATACACTGCTTTCATATTTTTATATCAAGCTACAATTTTTTTTTTAATAATATCCAATTCAGAAAAGCACTTTGGACCTGTCTGGACACCACTGTCTCCAACTTAATGGGCATTAACTGTCCCAGCTGAGTTTCTGGAGTAAAATCCATTGATCTGTGTCAGTCAGGATCTTGAAAACTGAAGGCCTGAGGTTTAAAAACCCAGCCTGCTAATATAGTCTGCTATAATGCTAATAGGCATTAAAATAAGCTGAAAGCCTTCCCTGGATGTGGGTTCAGGCTCTGACAACCCCAACTCCAGCTAAAATCCATCAGAGTAAGCCTCAAAATAAACCTAAATATTTCCCTGGTCAAGATAAAAACGTGCATGGAGAAGATGATTATGATATTATTGTTGTTGTTTTCATCTATCATTATTATTGTTGTTGTTATTATTACTTTTACATAATCCTTTCTCTCTGTTCAGTGGAATATCCCTCCTGGGGCTGCAGTTTGGGATTTCTGTTTTACAGACCAAACAGCAAATGCAATGAAATAGAGATGAGCTGGGGAAAGCTCAGTAAAATGATTCAGAGTTGAATGGATTCATTCAGGATGTTTTCCCTGTTTGCTGGTACATATGGAATTCGTGGAGCTCAGCTGAGCCATAATTATAAGACAACACTGAGTGGTCTAAAAGTCCCTGAGGCAAAACACCCCGAGGAGGGGAAGGATCCTCGGGGGTGGTACGTGGGGCTACAAGCAGGATAAACGGGATTAGAGGGGAAATGGAGTGGAATATTAAGAGGAAATTATTCCCAACAGCAGGATGAGCTGAACTAAAACAGTCCCCCAAAGGAAGGAATGGAAACGGTGCCATTCGATGCCTCCAAAGTCAGATTTGGCAGAGTGTTAGAAACACAGTGTGGAGAACAATTTTACATCTGCAGAGAGGTGTCAGGACATCCTAAAAAAATCCCCCTGAATCCCTGAACTTTCTAACTGCCGGGGCTTATTTGCAAGGAACATGGATAAGGTCCCCTGATCCTACTTTGAGATATCTGCACACAGCAGATCACAGTGGTTGTGCAGACTTAATTAAAACAATATAATTAAATTAAAATTTTCTTTTTTTCCTTTTCTTTTTTTTTTTTTTAGATGTAGGAAATTCCCATACACCGAGTGAGGTTAAAAAAATAAGAGTATATTTGTTCAAAGTTTCTCAAGAAATGCTTCTTCATAGAGGCCAGTGGTGTAATTAAAACTACTTAATCCAATCCCTGGAGAACTTTCCATACATATTTCCTATCCCAAGGCAGTTTGAAATATAAAGTTATTCAAAGTAAATCTGTCAAGAGGAAGCTGGAATGGTTTTCCTGATCAGATCCCAGTGGGATAAGCTGAGTGTGACTCCAACTGTGTCTGCCCCATGGCATTAAGGAAAACAGGGATGAGAAAGAGCAGATTTGGAATTGCAAGGGTTAGCAGGGAGGAGGCATCTCACACTCTGGTGAGACATCCAGGGCTTAAGGAATAGGAGAATTAAGTCTGGCCTTTCTTAAATCCCCAGTCCTGGCTTTTAATATGATCAGCCTGTTTCCTCAATTCCCTAAATCTTAGTCAGCCCCGTCACATCCTATTTCTGTGCTCGTACAGAAACGTGAGGCACAGCTAAAGCTTTACAGTCCTCTTCCTCCTGCCATTGCTGACAACTGAGATAATATTTCTTAGTGCTTCTAACAATGCAGCACTCTCTCCAATTCACTGGTTTTTGGCTGACTTCATTAGTGCCTTCCCAAAGCAGCATTTTTCTTACTGAAGTCAATAATTACATTGCCATTGTAACAGCAGGTTTGCAAGCCTTGAGACTGGGCCATGTGGGGACAAGGCTGCAAAAGCCTCAGGGTGGTGGAGTCACTGTCCTTGGAGGTATTTAAGAAGAGACTGGCTGTGGCACTCAGTGCCATGGTCTAGTAGCCAAGGTGGTGTTGGGTTAAAGGTTGGACTTGATGATCTCAGAGGTCTTTCCCAACCGAGTTGATTCTGTGATTATGTGGCTGGTGACCATCTCACCACCCCACCCTGCACGTCTAGAGCGAAATGCCTGCAACTCTTCTGCATGAACCAAGCACCAACCTCTGTAGGAGCCTGGCTTGGTGTCCCAGGGAGATGAAATTTAGCTAATCCCAAAGAGATGCCCTTTTAACTCCCCAAACAGACCAGCTACAAAGGGTCCCTAATGACAACACAAAGGGAAGAGCAGGTATGACTCTCTGTATGTCCAGACTCATCACGAGTCTCAAATTCAAATAAGACTGAGAGCAACCAAAAGCACCAGGGACAAAAAACTACAATATGAATCTCGCAAAGGAGGTGCCCTCGCCAGCAGGTACAGCCAACAGAAGCCTTGGAGCTTTTCCTGCTCAAATCAAAACTCCCACAGTGAGCCCGGGGCAAAACTTCAGTCCCAGCAAATTGTGTTACTTTTGTTCGTATTCAATATTAGGAAGTTTGGAATGTCTGAAGACCAAATCCACAGAAGTGTTTGTTTATGTGGATGAAAAATAAATGCTAAATAATGTAAATTATGTATATACCACCAATCCTTTCCAGACAAAACGAATCAGTGAGATTTGGTACTGGCTCGTATCAGACTTGCTGATGTCAACTTTGGCAATGTCTCATCCTCGCACTGGAGGACACTCCATGAAAAAAGATCTCCTCAGCTGGGGCAGAAGGATTAGGAGAAGTTATGGAGTAAAGAGAGATTTGAAAAAACCCTTGAAAATGGCTGGAGATTTGCTGCAGTGCTGTATACAAAGGAAAGCAAACACACATGGCTTCGTTACACAGCTCACTGCACTCAGCCACGGATATGCAATCCCTATTCCCTGGCCACACTCACTATCTCATCAGTGACTTCTGTCCAGGAAAGCCAATAAAATAAGGATGTGTGTTGCCAAGGTGAAGTTTTAAGACTTGCAATTTTAAATTTTCTATTAGGGATAAGGTAAGATTTATAGATGATATACTGATTTATAAATATGTTCAGACAGTAAGTATTTTTGGCTTTAGGCTGGAATCAGAAAGCTCTGTTTAAAGAAAGGTTTTTAAAGGTTTTGTGGTACATAAAATAAATCCAACTTACACTTTCAAAGATCCATCTGGCTGTATAAAAGATGATGACAGTGACAGTGGGAAAAAAATTTTTGCTTATATCTACAATGCTCCATTATTTTCTCATTAACTGGAGTTTTAAAGGGAACAATATTAGTGCCTCCAGAGGATGAGCTATATAAACAAGAGCTACAAATTTATCTGTGCATTAAAATGAATGCTATGGTAACAGGTTTGATTGCTTTGGCTGCAATTTCCAAACCTAAAGGGGTGTATTATCCTGAGATAATCTCACCCTTGGGTCCTTATATGTATTATATCTCATACCTCTAATCCTGAGAGACAGTGCCTGGATAATATTATCCCCCCTGCCTTTGTTATAGCACAACTCAAACATGCCTCTTCCAGCTTCAGATAATGCATTAGTTAAGTGATTTTATTTTGATCACTCTGAATCATTAGTTTATGTCTGGAGAGCGTGTAAAGATTGATTCCCTTGGACAGCAGGAAGAATTTTCCCAGCAGGAGCACAGTGCACGTGGTGGAGAAGGGACACTGCCATCCTTGGAGGTGTCCAGGGCTTGGAGAGGCAGAGCTGTGGCAGAGCCATCTGCTGCAAAGCTGGGCAGCCTTGGAGGCCAGTTCTGTGCCAGTGATGGTCATCAGTGCCTTGGGTACCTCACAGGTTGGACTCCAAGGTCTTGTCGAGGGAGACCTCAACAGCTCATAGAACCACAGAGCATCCTGAGCTGGAAGGGACACACAGGGATCATCAAGTCCCACTCCTGGCTCTGCACAGAGCCACACCAAAAATCCTTCCAAGTGTGTGAGAGCATTATCCAAATGCTTCTTGAAGGCTGAGTTGCAAAACACCCAACACAGTTACTCCTTTGGCCACGTCCTGGCATTCCAAGTCTTGCTGAGGTCCCTCCAAACCCACCACGGCACAGGCACAGCTTTAGGCTGCTCAGGCTGCACTGTTTTTCCAACAGTGCAACTCAAGTGGAGATGGTCTTCCAACAGGCTGGGGACTGTTTTTGTTTTTAACCCTTCTTTTAAAATCCTATAGATGTAGATTTACTGGAAAGATTAGGATGGCTTTGGCCTGTCTCAATAATTTTCAGGTCCTCACAGCAATCCCACTGAAAATCCCATTGAAATCTGGCCTGCCTGTGCTGAGGGATGCTCTCTGCTTTGGCTGGTAGGTGTCTGTGGTGGACCAGTGTTTGGACATGGCACTGCTCACCAGAAGGATGAGGGGACAGGATCCAGCTCCTCGTACTGCAGACGAGGCAGTGCCTGAAAGGTTCACATCCCATTGCCCACAAAACAAAAATCTTGGAAGATGAAGGCATTCTCCATTCTCCAGGCCTGAGCCTTTCAGCAGCCAAACACCTCTTAGAAGAATCTCACATCTCACAAAAGCAGAAGGAAATCAGCATCTCAGCACATTCACCTCATGACATGAATTAGTCAACGAAGCAGCAACAGCCATTTTTCCTGCCTTTTTTTTTTTTTTTTCACTCAGCCACAGCTGTCCTCACACTGCTTATTGCAACACTATTATTCCCTATTAGTCATTCTCCTGGATGAGCTGCAACACACTGACACTGGGGAGTGATTTACAGGTGGAGATGGTGAGACCTTATTAAAAGAAAATGCTTTTCAACATCTACAACAAATCCTCAGGGTAAGCAAAGACCCCCCAAGGTCCCAGTCAGCTGCTGAATGGCTTTTATATACAGTTCCCAGGATAAATTGCTTCTGAGCATGCCTTCACTTGTCACTTCTGTTGAGATACTTTTGAATGTCATAAACTCCTACATCTTAAAGCCAGGTGTTGAAAGAATCCCTATTATTATCACTACGTTGTCAGCGACAATAACAACAGTTAATAAGTGATGATGGGGACATAAATGTCTGGTTCCTGTGTACAGCTTGTCATTTGCAGTCAAATCTAACACTGCCAGAGGAGTCTTTGGAGTGAATGCTGGAAAAAATGTCTTCTGGGAACGGGCTCCGTTAAAAAGGCATCCATGTTTAATTCCACTTAATCATTTCTAACTTAAATGTGCTCATAAAAAAATAAATCTGAGCATGTACCCGTGTGCATTAAGGATTTTTTGACTGAAAAGGCCTGTCCCAGTCTTCAGCATAGTGAGAATGGAGGCTTGAACATGCTGGTTTGGGCAGTGCTACCAAAGTCTTCCTGAGGGAGGGAATCAGCAGCTTTAACTCACGATTCAGAGCCAAACACCACAAAAAAATAGGAGGTAGTTTGTGTACGTGTTGCCTCTGCTCTGAACACAATATCACAGAATCAGCTAGGTTGGAAAAGACCTCTGAGATCATCGATATCCCATTATTCCAGTGCCTTGTTTCATTGTGGCTTATTTGTTCTCTGTTTTGTACAGGTCAAAATCAGAGACTCGCTGATATTTGCCCTAGAAAATTGTTTATAGAAGTGGGTTTTTGAACCTCTCATGGAAAAAAAAGTTAAAAATGGGCATGAAAAGGAATTGCTTATTACACTTGGGTGAGACACATCCTTGCACTTTGCCTCATCCACGTTTCTGGGCTTTCCAGGTCTTTTAAACATCTTTTGCAGGAAATCCCTTTCCCTTATACACACTGTGTATATTTTGCCTCTTACAACATATTAAACAGCCCATGTAAGAAAAGTAGATGAATTATTGATATTGTACAGGAGAGAACAGGGGGAACAGAGAGAATATTCCATGATGTGATAAAACAACCACAGGTTTCAGGAGGTGCCTGGGTAAGCAGCTCTCTAAGAAACCCGGTGGTTTGTGGCTCAGCACACGTTGAGCTGATCTCAGGTACTTTCTTGCTCACTGTGGTTACCACATCAGGATTTTCAGCCTAAACTGACACAAAAGCTTCTACAAATTATTTAAGTAGAGAAGTTCAGCTCTGTCTTTAAATGGGAACTGTAGTTCCTTCCTTGTTGTCTCCAAGAGACAGGGAGATCCAGGCTTCCCTGCTTCATTTTGATCTCTTTGAAGGATTCATTGGCTGAATTTTCAGCTTCTTCTTTTTCTTTTTTTTTTTTTTCCCCATAAATTATTCCTTTTGGCTGGGAAGGGAGTCCCTGTTTTTCCATATCAGTCTGTATTTTCCCACCTCAGCTAATTTTGCATAAACATGAGCTCATTCCTGCACAACTTGAGGGCTTTGTACCTAAATCTTGCCTCCAACTGACCACAGGTGGATTATCAAGCGAGGCACAAAGTCAAGGAAAGTAATAAATCTGTCCACTTGAAAAAAATGTTAACTGTAAGATACGGATCTTCCTCTTCCAAAATGTACCTTTTTCTGCCTTTTTAGAGTTTCTTTTCTTTTTTGGGGACCAGGGGTCAAAGCCCATTTTGTCCAACAGTGCAGCCTTTATGCTTTGTTTTGTGTCAACTTCATGTTATCAGTTCTTTTCCTTCGACTGAAGTGGAACATCAAACTGAAAATCACTCCTTCATCTATTGCAGTGTGAGTCAGGCAAAAAAAAAAGAGGCTTTACACTTTTTAGGAAATAATTGGGCAAGGCTGTAACAGGACCTCCTGAGAAAATCGTGGTAACAGGCTGTCACGGGCTTTTAGGGCAGAGAGAGGAAGATTGTTTCATGAAAGCTTTTAAACAGTTGTATCTGCAGCCTTCAGGTGAGCAAATTTCATGTGGGCAGCGAGGAATAAATCAAGCCCTTACGTAATTTTTTTTTTAGTCTGTATTGTTCCTGTCCCAAGCTCTACAGTTTTCACATATCATTCGGAGCGTTTCGAAACTCGAAGTTATTTTTATCCTCTGAGAAGTAGCTCCCACATAAATAGTTGTTGCTAATGTATTATAAACTGGGATTAGCTTAATTAGGGACTTCACAAGAAAGTAATGACTATTTAAGCCCTGAAAACAAGCTAATTATTTTGTATCACATTGTTGCTACTGCTGTCTTGGGTTCTTCTTAAGGTGACTGTTCAAAAAGATGTATGGCAGACACGCTAATTAACAGATTTCTTGTCATCATGTTACCGGTTTTTTATGATATATTAAAATTCCTCTTTTATGTAACACCTCACATATATATACATTTCTGCTCAGGTTATTTGACAGCCTGATTCAGTGCTTTTTTAAGCTTACAACACCATCAAAGTTGCTGGGAGAGCTGCACAAGATCCAACAGCGATTTTTCCCCGAGGCTCTGCTGAAAAAGCCAATATTTTCATTATTTGTGCCACAGAATTTTCATAAATTCCTTCTATTTAACTTCATCACAATCCATTTTAAACTGTTAAATAAATCCAAATTAACAAGTAGAATTTGAGAATCCTAAGCTCCCAAGAGGCAAGACCCCTTCAACAGCACCTGAAGCCCCTCTGGAGCATCCCTTCCCAATAGTCCTTATCCTGCCATTCCACCTCTGCACAGTGTTGTTGGAACTTATGTTAAATACCACAAGTCAGGAGTGGAAAGCCTGTAATTTTTCATGTTTCATATAATGCAATGAAATGTAACTTATGGCAGCTTTCTGCTCCTAATATGTTTGAAAGCATATGGAACATCCAGCATTTAATTCTTATCTCTGCTTTTCCCTTTGCTGTGTATAATAGTTGCCTTTTCTTTAAAATCACCTTTTACATTTCAGTTCCTCTGTTCTCACCTTTCATATTCAACATTTCCTCACTGCTGCAGCCTCCCATTGTCTGCACATCCCATTCCTCCAACATCTTCACGTGCACAAGGTACATCACATCCACATTCCAAGAGCTCACTGGTGTATTTGCAATTAATGACTCAATTTATCCTGACACACCAACTCTCGCAAAGTGACGACAAATGAGTCCTGATTAGACAGCTGATTTCCATAAAAGAGCACTGGAATTGAAGCAGATGAATTCTCAGCTCTGCTTTTAACTGGCACTGGCTCTGGTTCATCCTAAATTTCCCCTGGTGTTTGTTAGTCAGTGGAAATCCCTGCAGCCCTGCCTGGGAAAAACAATGAAACTGATAAATGGAGAGATACATATCACAAAGGTATATCATTTCAGTAAATACAAATATCTCTGTTTTAGACTGAGCAATGCAAGCACACGTATCCTGCTGCAAAGCAAAGGGCTAACAGCAAACGATTGTACTATTATTAGGCATCCAGGCAGTTTCTGCTGCTAGGTATTGTCAAATCCCAATTATTAAGCTTCATTAGAGAGCTGGTGCCTTTAAAAGAATCCCAGTGAATGCCCTAGATGAAGGCCCTTCAATAAGGACTCAGAGTGTTCCACCTCCACAGCATTTCCCCGCTCCGGCTTTTTTCCATCTTGAATTTCCCATGGTGTCATCTTATCTAATCATTGCCTGGTAATGCTGGCTCCATAAGAAATCTTCCATAGAAAAATGAGAGTTCATACATCTGTCTCCTGCTGCAAATGCTCATGAATAATGGCACCAGTCAGCACGAAAGCAACGAGCGGCTCCAGCTCTGCGTGAAAGGCGGGAGGCTCTGAAGGGGGAGAAATTCCAATTTTATTTTAATTCCGTATCAGAAGCATCCTCAGGACCAGATTGTCCAAAGCACTTGAAGGAATATTAAGGGGGGGGGTCACAATGAATATTATTTTTCTTCTCAGAGCAATATTTAGACAGCAGTTACACCTTCTGTGCCAGGGTGAGCACAGTGACTGCCCTTTTTTTGCACCCCTGAAGTAAATCTCTGCTCTGAGCACCCCTTGGTGAAGTTCACCCCATGTGTGTGTGCTCCACAACTCTACACACATGCATTACATTCCCATTTTCCTCTGACATTCCCATCAACTGAATGTCATTGTCATTTATTGCTGTCATAACTGGATGATTGTTAATTTTATGTTCAACATTTTGATGGTAAAGCAGATCCCAGCCTTCATTTCTATCAAGTATCATCATCAGCTTCCTCCTAAAGCCATCTCAGCCCACTGGGGAGCCCTGGCAGAACCACCTCAGCTATGGATCCTCCTGAGGTGCTGCTGCCTGATGAAACAATTAATTTTTTTAAGTCTCTTATTGACATTGTGATCCCAAGAGCATAGTATGAGTTAAATATTTGCTTATTATAATTGCACATTTCACATGCTGGAAGCAATTTCTGTATTTCATTGCTGGGGTGATATTCTGCACCGTGGAACTCTCTTTAATAAGGAATCAAATTCAATCAGACTTGAGAACTATTCATGTGAATGACTACCATTACTTGGTATCATCTGTAATGCAATAAACTGAGTGTTTGATATAATGCTGTTATATTAGGGATATGCATAACCCATTTGTTATCCATCATGTGAATCACAGAAACGCTGGGATCAAAATTAATTACATTTTAGGGTATGTCTGAATTACAGATAATTCAAAAAAAAAAAAATCAGTTTAAATATGGTCTTTGGAGAAAAAAAAAAAAAAACAGATGTGATGCTGTGATCTCTTTTGTAAAATAGCTTTTCTTAAGGAGCTATGCATGTGTCCACAACAGTTTGCTCGCTGCCTGAATGCTTTCCTTGGCAATTCTGGCTACAGGATGTTGGCCTTTCAAAGAAATATTGCATGGTATGAAAAATATTACATCAGCTTTCAAAATGGGAAACTGAAAAGAACTTAGAAAAATAAAAGCATTTCCAAGTCAAATATTTTATAAGGAGTGGTACCCATGGGAGCTTTCTTCATAAATACATAAAAGCAGCTTTTGGGGAATGCCCATAATTGCTGCATTACATATTCTTGCACTTGGCAAACTGATGCCTGCATTTGAAAATAAATCAATTTGGGCTTTTTTCAAGCAACAGGGATAGGCAGGAAATATGTTTGTGTTGGCTTGCAGTAATTACTGATGTACCTCAGGAACTTTTGGGTCTTTAATTAAAGTTCACTGAGAATGGCCTTTGTCTCCAAGCACAAGTACACCCCTAATGGGACACAAAGCAGTTCCACAGGACGTGGATCTGCCACTGAGCTCCATCTTCCTGAGGTGTATATATAGATCTATAGGGGATGTGGTGTGAGGGATCACAAGGTGAGCCAGGCACTGGAAGTGGAGCTGGAAGCTCAGCCCTGAAGGGAACATGCGGGGAGCACGTCCCAGTCTTATGGGAGGGGAAGGAATAGAAAACAAAGGAGCCACAGGGATAGAGGTCAAGTCCTGTGGCCCCAGAAGAGGAGCAGGTATAGCCTGGGCAGCACTGAAAGAGCTCCTGAATAAAGGACAGGGAGCACATCACACACAGAACAGGAGTTACTTCAAAGGAAACCCTCTCTTCTCATCACCACAAAGGGTTTCATGTGTGCAGCTGGAGCAGACCTGCCCAGAGGAGCTGTGGGAGCTGATGGGCAGGGCCTGGATCCTGGGCAGGAGGTCACCTCCAGCAGCAGCTCTGGCTGCTCCTGACCTGCCCAACTGCCCTGCCCTGCTCCCCTCTCCACACTCCAAACAGGAGCTTTGCTCCTCACAAAGCTCCCTTGGAGTGCCCTAATTCCACACAAGGAACATTCAGCTCATGAAAAGAAGTGCTAGGGTTGTATCAACCCCGACACTCAGATGTTACAACCCATATTAGTCATATATGGGCAGTATTTGGGGGTTTGTGAGCTAATCCTGGTATCTTTGAAATATCCACTGGATTTACAAAACGGTTTCTGACCAAGCTCTTTGAGTGCTCAGCGTTTTCTGCCATTAATCCTGCACATCTAAGTCCTGTAGCTCCCTTTAAACTGGTTTTCACATAGAATTTGTTGATCTTGCTGCTGTTTCTTCACTGAGTTACTTAAGCAAATTCAAAACAGAAAGAAAAATTAGTTTCCTGTTTGTATGGGCATCCTGGAAGAGTTTAAAATCCAGTGAAAGAGTTATTTTCTTTGCAATAATTCTGCCCTCCTTCTTCTAAATCTTCACAGTTTTGGTAATTGCCTTTCAGGTTGGTGTGGTCAATCCTAGTGCAGAGGCCAGGACTCTCTGATCACACGCAAGGTCCAGGTTTCCTATTAAATCTTCCAAAAATTACATTCAGGGTCACCCATTAGTGAGAATTCTGGGCTTGTTGAGAAGAAATTTTAAAAGCCACTGAAAAAAACAACTCTTGACAACTGGCATAAGCCACTGTATATTTGCTTACAGTTCTGTTTTATACATATATATGGACTTTCAAACTCATTTATTGGCTTTAGTGACATGAATAACCAAGGGCATGATTTATAATGATTTGTCATCTGGTATTAGATTATAAAAAGTTTAATTAATTTTTCATTAGCCATAGTTAACGATGGGCTTGTTAACCATCTTGAGGTGAAGCCAAGAGCTATTAGCTACATTAAGGACCAGTTTCAAGAAAATTACTCCTTTTATAATCCCCAAAATGAGTTATAATGTTATTTTCCCCTTTCAGAAAAGCATTATAAGCTGTACAGATATACTAAAATCTATACAGAAGATGGGCCTTGAGGAAAACTGATCGTGTAATAATAATTATTGATCACTTTTTGCATCAATTGAAATTAGATCAAACTCCTGGAGGATTATTCTAAAAAATAGCCTTGTGAAATTAGTTCTTGTACTTAAAAATCAACATATTGGTTTATCACATAACAAAGGACTGAAGTAGAATGGGTGATTATTTGGAGGAACTTCATTGCTGCCACTCGACTTCTGCCTGTTGTCTCAACTGTCTGGCTTCTTAAAAGAGAAATTAGGGTTTAAACTGAAAATTTAATTGAAAATATAATTTAATTGAAAAATTCATTTGTCCTACTACGTGGCCCCTGCTGGGTGGGAAGGCTGAGCATGACAGTGGCTGTTGTGTTATGATCCATGACTAAGAGAACTTGCAGAAGAATAAGAGAGATGTGTGAGTAATTAATGTGAAAAAAGGTGGAGGGAAAGAAAAATTGTCATTATTTTTCTAGCAAACCTTCTTCTGATTTTCAGATAGGGGGAATACATTAAAAAATAAAATTAAAACTTCAAAAATAAGTGTCTAAACATAGAGTGCTGCAAGATGAATAGTCTTAAAGCTTATTTTGAACAGGTGGGAGGACCAGGCCTATTGAAATCCCTGAGAAACGTGCTCGGTAACTCCAAACCCTGAGAGTTTGAACAGGAGTTTGGAAGCCTCGATTTTTAGCCTCAATTTTAGCAAATCTGCATTTGATAAAATTGTATTTAACTGCTGTAAGCAGCTACATGAGATTATTGGTGCACAGCTGTGGATCCCCCATCCCTGGAAGGTTGGATGGGGCTTGGAGCAACCTGGGATAGCGGAAGGTGTCCCTGCCCGTGGCAGGGGGGTGGAATGAGATGAGCTTTAAGGTGCCTTCCAACCCAAACCACTCTATGACACAAAGCAGATCCGCAGCAATATTTGGATGCACAAAGATCTTCCTGTTTCTCTGGATTTGTCTGGGTGGGAATGACCTAAACAAGCTCTTCCAGCTCGGAGCAGCACTCGGCAGGTGTGCCCAGCACACAGCGTGTCCCTGTCCAAGCTCATCCTGGAAAGGCAGCATTTCACTGAGAGCAAGAACAGGCACTTTAAAAGCATAAAGAGAAGTGTAAGACCCTCTAAATGTCTCGCCTGAGGCAATCTGTTTCCTTTCACAGGGTTGTTCCTGAAACAGGTCTGTGAGGACTGTTCTCAGCACTTCCCCGGCGGCGATGAGGGCACAGTTCTCACCCCAGATCCCTGCAGAGATCCCAGAAACGCTGAGGGCTGCCGTGTCTCCCACATGTCCCAGCCTCTCTGCCCTTCCCATGGGATCTCCCACCTGTCCCAGCCCCTCTGCCCTTCCCATGGGATCACGCAGCCAGCTACCCCGACCTCTGCCAACCCCACCACGAGCTCTTCTCGATGCTCAAAGCAGATCCTACACCTGTCCAGCAGTTATGTTACCACATCCCACCCCAGAACTAAGGTCAGGAGCCCCACATGAGTCCCTGCTGATGCACTGCAGGGGTAGAAGATGAGCTTGAAGCACCCTGGAGTACCAGATGTGGTGTCCCATCTATGGCAGGGCATCCTCCTGCCCCATTGCCTCCAGAAGGGTTCCTGCCAGGACACCCCATTCACCATTTGGGCAAAGCTCCTGGATCAAATCTTTGTATTCCAAAATGGAATGCTAAAATCAAGCCACAGACTAGGAGGAAGGAGGGCTTATATAAGTAAAAACAAACAAAACTATTTTTTTTCTTAATACAAACCCACTTAAACCAACTTCACTTAACTGATGTTTAGATTTGCTGCCAAAATAACCACTTTCCAATTCTACTAAAATGATTAAATATATTTGCCCATCTTTGATTTTTTGACCTAATAAAATCAATGTATATATATTTGGTCAATACAAACATGTAGTCAATCTAAATTATAAGGCACAAAGCATATGAGTGGAAAATATGTAGTTTTCTTCTCCCAGTTCTTCAGTGCAGTTACCTTTACATCCATGCAGCTGTGCAGCTGAAGAGGATGATTGGAAGGGACAGAAGTTGAGGTGCACCAGTTACCACAACCCTGAACTGTCTCATCATCTCTGTGCTTGATGTTACAGCCTTAATAACCCTCCTTTAACTCAGGACTTTGGCAGGAGTTGAGGTGTTGATAGAACTGTGCAATATCAGAGCGAAGTTTTATGAAAATTATAGGCTTTTATTCCTCCTGTTAGCAATAGAGATGTCTGCCTGTCATTTGTTAATCAGTCTTTACTGGATACTGTAACAGAAAGAAAGAAATTGCAGATTTCACAGCTAAGAGAAATAGGGGAAATGTGTAGATGGAGCCTCCTGGGTCTACACTGTGCCCTCTTGGACCTGAGAAAGGGAATGCAGGGCACATCACCTCTGCAAGAGCAACAGATCTTCACCCTCCATGGATCCCCTCAGGTCACTTCCTCCAAATTTCCTCGTGCCTCTGCACCCACAGCTCACGTGACCCAGTGAGAAGTTTTTCTGGTGCAGACAATTAAATTTCAACAACTCTGAAAAATCAGGGATCTGGCTGCTCGAAAGGGAAATTGCTGAAGTTCTGGTGAAAATCAACTCCAGCTGGTTCTAATGAAGTGCTGTTCTGTCCAACAACACTGGGCAGAAGCTGTGCCTGTGTGTCCATTCAGGGAACATAAGGATGCTACACCACAGCTCAGGACTTACTCGATTGCACAGATGTCGGACACAAACCAGCACAATATCCTCAGGGAGGGGGAAAGCATTTTATGGCCTAAAAACCACATAAAAGAGCAAAATCAGAGACAATTCCAGATGAAGATGGAGAAAATGTACACTGCTAAGCTCCCAGCCTAATGTGCTGTCTGTATATTCCCAGTTAGAGGACTAAATTTAGCATTCCTGCCAAAATGACAGGGAAGAGATTGGAAACATGTCCCCCAGTGTTGGTGCTGGCACTGTCCCTCTCACACGACCCATTAGCTGTTCTGCCCAGGGCTCGTGCCGAGGACAGACCATGGTGTTCCATGTCCAGCACTTCCCAGAACATGTCAGGCACTGAAGGATGGGAGGAAAAACCCCAACAGCAACACTAACGCTGATGTGGGAATTTGTCATGGTGACACTGATGGTACTGAGAGTCCTGCATGGTAATGATTGGTTTACAATAAAAATTACTTCAAATGCTGGATCAGAAAAAGGATGGTTCAGTCAATCAAATCTCTGTCAGCTGCAAATTAGGCTGCCCATCCCTAGGCAATGGAGAACATAATTGGCTTTGTCCATCGCTGGGTTTATTTTTATCTGTTCTGTTAAAGTCAGGCTCTTTCTCACTCACACTGGCAAAAACAGGAAAAAAGGGTTTGGTGCAGAAAGGCTTTTTCGCTCCTTACACCTGCAATAAATGGGGCAAGTAACCCTTGCATTTCTAAAATTAGCCAAGGATTCTTTGAGGGACTGCTTTCTGTCAGTGAGGTTCCCTTCCTGGGAGAAAGCAAGAACAAAGGATATTTTAGCAAATGGACTTCAGGAGCCTTAGACTGAACCCCCTCCACCCCAAGCGGCCGATGCTCCCGTTCAGTCCCCAGGGTTACACAACAGGGGCTGGGGGAGGTGGAAACCTCCTCTAATCCTGTAAGAATCACAGCAACTTTAAAACCTGCTAGAATTTGCTGGAGACAGGATGGGAATGCTCACATCCAGTGCCTCCCTTCCCGGAGACTGATCATCCCGACACCGGCAGCAGCGCGGTGCCGGCGTTCCTGAAGAATGTGGGAATGTAAGAGGTTAGGACTGAAATAACCACCACCAGACTTCACTGGGAGCACATGAGAACCTCAGAGCCATTGCTATCCATAGAGTGTCAGGGGATATTGCTTTTGCTGCAGGGAACACCTGTGCTACAGGCTGGAAGTGGAAGGATCTCCATCCCCGGCACAACATACAACCATCAGACTGTCAGGACTCTCCAGCTCTCCTTCAAACTCCTTTAGCTGCCTATAGGCTCCAAATATCCCTACCTGTTTCCCTCCCTGTGCACAAATTGTAAGACTATTCCATTCCCTGTGGCAGAGCTTTCTTAACACATTTCCCTGGCACTGCAGGGTACAGTGAAACTCCGAAAAGGAGAAAATCCACTGAAAAAATAAATATAGCTGACTAAGTAGGAGGGGGAACAATGTCTGTCATCTTAACCTGTCTGTCATCTTAACCCAGAGAATTTGCTGTTCTACTTCCTTGGCTCTGCCTTTATCCCCCTTTAATTTTAGGGCATTTGAACATCACCTGGGTACCTGGGAAATCCACTACTGTGCTAAAGGCTTGGTTAAGGAATAAGGGCATGGATGGGGAAGGTTTAACAAACCTTCATGTTGCACCAAGTACAAAAGAACTGTCTACTCATAGGATTATATTCATCAGCAAAGGCCAATAATTCAGAGTGAGAACAAACTCTATAAGGTACAAATGGCTATAAAGAATGAATAATTATTTGCTGCCCACCTACTCCTATAGGTTTATGTCCCAGTTTTACCCCCCTTTCCTTGTTGCATTTGTGCATGGAGGGCAGGAATTATGGCACTGCCTCAGCACTGCACAACCAGGGCTGCTGCAACTTGAAGTGTGAAGCAAAGGATGAAAAAAAAAGCTTAGAAGACACATAATATAATGATCAAGGCTTATGAAGAGCTAGTGAAAGGTAATTATTGCTGTCACTGTAATTATTGTTGCTGGTATTGACAGTGATGTCGATCATGATTCTTATTATTATCATTATTATTATTATTAAGTAAGTGAAAATCATACAGAGCAAGAGGTTTGCTTTCAAGATCCCTCTTTGCCCCATGTCATCCTGGGATGTCACTAACCTGGTGCCCCAATTCCATCTGAAAATAGTAGAAATAATTCTGGCACACCAAAAAAACCTCCCATCTAACCCCAACAAACACAGCATCCTGTGCTGGGGTGTCCTCCTGGGAGCTCTGTGGCTCAGGATGTTGCAGATGGGCTCGGGGTGGGTTTGAGTCATAAGACTTTCACGTGACGTTGCCTTTAGGTTGTCAGCAAAAGTCCCGCAGATTAGTGTCCCCTGAAATCTCCCTAAGCAGCTTTAATGCCTTAAAATGTGCTTGATGTGGATCACTCGGAAGACTGCACGAGACAAAACATTAATTATTAGCATAAAAACAGAATTTCCTCCTAGAATTCTGATTAACAGGCACTCCCACACTTGGGATGCGTTGTGGAGAACTTCACTCGGTTTTTAAAAGGCTGTGAAGAAAATTCAAAATGTGACCCTGCTCTAAAGTGGAAAATGAAAATCAGAAGCAAAAGGCTTTTACCTTTCTGTGTAATTGAATCCAGCTGGCCTCCTTCTACCCTACCTTGCAGTCATTTACAGATATGCAAATGGGGGGAAAAAATGGTGCCTTTTGCATCTGCATTGCACACCAGAAAATCAGACAATGCCTGTGTTTTCCCAGGTTTTCCTGCAGTTTGGCCATTCTGCTGCTTTTTTTTGGTATTTTAATCCAGTTTAACAGCAGAATATGTTTTAGTCATATATTCGAAATGAAGGAATCTGTCCCTGCCTGGACAATACTGGTGATGTCCCTTTGACAACCTGAAAACTTTAACATCTACAGGGTAATTTTGGCAGCCCCTGTCAGCACCAGGAGCAGCAGTGGGAGGCCTGTGACCCTGGGGAGAAGGTGTGGGAAGGGAGAAGAGGTTGGAAGCCCAAAAGGACACGTGGTGCCCACGGCTGTGGGCGGATGAAATGCACCCACAGCATCTCTCCCCTGTCCCTGTAATCTCTTCTTCCTTAGATATCTTGTATCAGCAGGAAAAATCAGATTTTTCAGGATGCTACAGAGGGAGGAGAGATGGGAATGAAGCCAGTTTGGTGATTGGCCCTGGTAGGACCCACGGGTTGCTCTGCAGGTCAGGAGCATCATGATTGTGGCAGTGATACAGTTCAGCACTAAAACCACTCTGGCAGGGAGTTACAAAGGGCCTCCTCTACGTTGTGTATTTAGGTTGGAAAATTTAATTCAAGTTTGAGGGACTCTTCAACAGCATTTGCGTAAGGCTGGCCCCAAAAGGCTTCAGCAGGAATGGATTCTCCCCAAACAACAGCTGCTTAAATGGCAGAAGAAAAGATTACATTTCAAACAGTGCGATTTTACAACTTAATAATACCATCTTTAAAATTTTAATAAGCGAGAAAAAAGATTTTGCACTAAAACCACATGAAGTCCCCAAGCAGTTGCTGGAACAAATACCTGTTTTAGCAGATGGGGTACACCCCTGAAACCACTTAGGTGGTTCCTTGGGATCTTTTGTGGGGAGACAGCAAATGCTGGACCTGCCTTTACGGCTTCTTTAGAAAAATAATGAAAACTCCCTGTTGAAATTAGTAACCTTGGGGAGAATTAAATTAAGAAAGGGAGCTGAATTTATTAAGCACTGAGATGGAGTTGTGGGTATGAAGAGGAATAATCACAAGTAGATTCACACACATTAGTCACTGGTTGGAAGCTTTCCTATGGAAAGTTTTTGCTTCTACAGTACCTTGCATGGAGGGAATCCTTGGCACTCCCACAGTGTAAATTATTATTATTATTAATCCTTATGTTAGACTATTTCCACATGCAGAGTAACCTCTGTGGGAAAGGCCAGAACCTTGCTGGGTGGTGAAAACAGCTGCTGTAAACTTATTTTCATTGATTTTTTTTTTTCTCTAAAAGGGTTAACACAGTAAAACATAATTAGCCTCCAATTTTCCTGGGTCAGGTGCATATTTAGCTTGAAATATGAACATCCTCTCGGCTGCACCCTTTGCAATGGCACCACATCACTTCAGTCTTCCACTTTCCCCCCTTGATATCTCTCAGCAAGGAAGGAAGGACAAATCAGACAGCACCAGCTCGGAAATAGGTTCAGAATATAACAGCTTGATTGCTGCTGACCACCCAGGGGACAGGTGTGACACTTATTTATGGGCTTGATTTTAAACCAATATCCCTTCATTTCATTTATGAGTCCATTACATGTTTTATTTTGACAGTTCCACCGTGGTGTTCCTGCAGTCTCCTGGCCATAAACTGCTCACAGTGGGATGTGGAGCTTATTATTTGGTGTGTAGGCACTGAGCACCCCACAAGCTGATGAACTATGTACAATTTATTCATTGGATTTTAAGCCTAGTTAAATCAACAGCTAAAAGGAAGCCTTGCTCACACTCCCTGGAACTGCAAACATTTAATACTATAAAAGTGGGTAGGAAATGCTGAGTATTGTTATAGATTTTACATTACATTACACTAATACCTAGGATTTTATCTATGTTCAAGAACCCCAATGCTCAGAGCTCTTTGTAAATCTACTTATATTGAGATTTTGCCTAAAATTCTGGTTTCTGGAAGGTGACTACCCAAGAAACTGGTTTTCTGGCTATCCAGCCAACTGGAGATGGAAGGATGGTACAGAGAGCTTGAAAATGAATAGAAAATAAAAACACAAGTACCTTGAAAAACTGAAGATATGCAAAATTATCCAAGGATGTAGCTTTGCAGGCACATGAGTGTTTGTGTATCCATATATATAATATATATATAAAATTTCAAGATGATGATTTCAGCCCAAAGAGTTCAGAGCCTGGATATACAATGATTAGCATACGACTTAGCCATGCATGCACTGTTGGCCTAGAAACCTTCAGTTCTTTCATGTTACAGTTTTTTATGCCATTATTTCTATTGGGATCTGGTTCTAAATCTGTTTTTTAATGGATTTTCCTACTGTCTTTAATGACTATATATATATCAAAAGGAGTACAGTATATGATCACAAACAGTTTGTCCCTCAATATGAACAATCACAGGAATGTAGGGTTTGGGGGATTCTCAGGGGATCACCTTCTCCATCTCTGAGCCACAGGAATTGTCCTCTGCCATTCCTGCCACAGAACCTCACCTGCCTTTTTACAGGCCTTTTGTGCCAGAGGCTCTGCCATCCTCTCCATCACAAACATCTTCCTAATATTTTATACTCATCTTTCTAGTTACAAATTAAAACCAATTTCTTCTTCTCTCTCTGATGCTATTTGTAGGGAACAAAGTATTCCCTTCATTTTTCAACATATTTTTCTGTAATTCAAAAGTAATATCATGTTCCCTCTACTCTTCCCTTCAGAACAATCCTAATTTACTCTTTCCTGACAGGTCTTACTTTCTAGACCTCTGATCCTCCTTGCACATGTAATGACTATCTGGATGTAGTGATCAAAAACGGCAGCTCCCACAGGTCCCTGTAAAAGAAATTTGGTGTTATATAAAATGGCAAAACCCCTCAGTATGAGAAAAACGAAAAGCAGCCATTTTTCTCTTGAACAACATTATATCAGACAAGGAAACAGGGAACTACTTCATGTAAAGTAGCCACACAACTTGATTTCTGGTGGCAATTTCCATTGCCTAAGTCAGATGTATCCCTGGCTGGTGGGAAAGATGGAGAGCAAGACTCTTCCAGACTCTTCCAGAGGTCAGCTGGGAGCTGAAGGCTGAGGAAGACACACTCAGGTACTTCAGCTCATTCTGTCTCTCACCATTTAGTAATTTTAGCACAATAAAAATTATATCTTAAGTGGATGCTAATGTGTTAATGCACTAGAAACCCAAGTGTTACGGTATGAGGTGTTAGAGGAGATCCACGAGTTCAAGACCCAAATCTCTTTTGCTGTTTTTAGAGATGTACATTAGTCCACACTTTCCATTAGAGGGACGTGAAATCAGGGTGAGTCAGCTCATCTTGAACTTCACTGCTGAGCCCATTTCACATGAAAGATCATCTCCTGTTCATAACTGTAAGACTTGTGTCAGTGGCAGCAAAAGGAAAGGAGGGCAAGACTCACAAGAGGAGAGGAAACATCGTTGTCACCATCTCCTCCAGTTCTGCCAAAATCCTTTCTGTAAGAGATTAAAATGACTGTCCATCTCTCTGCCTCTGAGCTGAATGAGGAAGTCTATCTCTGTCTTAAGTGTCTTCAAAAAGAATCAATAAAATCATAGAATGGCCTGGATTGGGAGGGACCTTAAAGATCATCTCAATCCACCCCCTGCCATGGGCAGGGACACCTTCCACTAGCCCAGGTTGCTCCAAGCCCCGTCCAACCTGGCCTTGGACACTTCCAGGGATGGGGCAGCCACAGCTTCTCTGGGCAACCTGTGCCAGGGCCTCCCCACCCTCACAGGGAAGAAATTCTTCCTAATCTAACCCTCCTCTCTGCCAATTTGAATCCATTCCCCCTTGTTCTGTCACTCCATCCCTTGTAAATAGTCTCTCTCCATCTTTCCTGTTGTCTCCCCTCAGGTGCTGGGAGGCCACAATCAGGTCACCCCGAAGCTTCTCTTCTTCAGGCTGAACAATCCCAGTTCTCTCAGCCTTTCCTTATAGGACAGGTGCTCCATCCCTCTGATCATCTTAGTGCCTCCTCTGAACCATGCAAGGAGCTTAGGAAAGGGAGAAGAGAAGGAACTGGAGAAGTAACAGCAGTAAACAGAAAATTCTGGCACCTCTGGACTGAACGGAAGTGTCACCACTGACATCACTAAAAGCAGGATCAAGACTGATTGGTTTTTAGAAACCAATTTTGAATTATGAGTTTCTCTTTCCAAACGAGCAGTAAGTGCTTCCCTTCACACAGAAGTCAGCACAGCAATAGTGCTTTCTATTACATTTTAAATTGATTGGCTTTATGGCCCAGTCCTGGGGAGTTGCCATGGCATGATCTCGGCTGGCTCATGTTTCTAATTCCGGCAACTCTAAATCCAGATGCCCTGGAAATCCACAGCACATACTGGAGGGTAATCTCCATTTTAGTGTGCACAGGCAAAATATAGGAATTGGGATATACGGAAGATTAGCACACAAGGTTAAAAGAAAACCAAAGTAGAAACTGCAGCAGAAAATGTTTAGATGTAGAGCGCGTAAGTGCAAAAATAAACCACAATGATTATTCCACAAGTGTTTCAGCTGAGAGAATTCCAGCATTATTTTTTGCATTGTCTAAGATGTTTCTTATGGGAGCAACCAAGCAATTGCCATCTGAAGGTCTGTGATGGAGAGATTCAGAAAACACAATTTCAAGTCCATGCTCTTCCTTTGTGTGCTTCATGTTCGTCCTTGTTCAGGACATCAAAACCTGCAGTTGTGCTACCAGCTGAAAACAAGTCTCTGTACTGAATAAAAAAGCTTAAAAAAGATGCAGTATGTTGTCATGAAGGGGGAAAGGAGGTTGCAGACAGGTGGAGATTGGATCCTTCTCCAAAGTTACAAGCGATAGAACAAGAAGAGACAGCATCAAGTT
This sequence comes from Pseudopipra pipra, assembly GCF_036250125.1. NCBI lineage: Eukaryota > Metazoa > Chordata > Aves > Passeriformes > Pipridae > Pseudopipra > Pseudopipra pipra. The sequence continues at coordinate 2,970,568 of NC_087558.1, read as the reverse complement.
GTGCCAGGGCAGGTTTGGATATCATGGAAAATGTCTTCACTAAAAAGGTTGTCGAGCACTGGAATGGGTTGTTCAGGGAAGTGGTGGAATCACCATCCCCAGAGCTGTTCAGAAAAGGGGTCGATGTCCCCTTAGGGATATGGTTGAGTGCTGAACCTGGTGGTTGGACTTGATGGTCTTAGAGGTCTTTTCCAACCTAAATGATTCCATGATTCCAGGATGTGGCTGTAGGGCTGCAGAACTGCCTGTGTGAAGAGCTGCAGAAGCCCCTCTCAGTGCTGGAGGATGGCTCATGATTCCAGTTTGGTGGGAGGAGATCACCCTGAGGGCATTAATCTACCTTTGACCCACACATGGAATTCCAGCTGCTGTCAGGGGAAGCTGTGCATGCCCAACCACAGCTGTACATCATCCCAAAAAAGGCCAAAGAGGAGCTCGTATATAAGAGGAGCATGGAGATTTTCGATGCTTTGTATAATAAATATCAGCACATTTAGAAAAAAATTATGGGCTTACATACCTGAGGTGGGGAAAAAAGCTATAGCTAAGTCTGATTTACTAGAAGAAAACATCCAAAGCTGTTGAAACACTAGATAAAAAACTGATCTTGAAATGTCAGGAATCAGTGAGGATAACAGAACTGTCAATTTTGTCCTATTAAAACACCCTTTTATTTTGCCTCCTTTTCTCTTTTATTTCTAATAACAGCCCATTAAAACTGCTGCACTCACAATTTGCTGGTATTTGCTGTTCTATTTTAATACTATCTGTTAGTTCTTCCCTCCTTTCCTTTTAATATTTACACATATCATCAAATACTGGGCAAAATTTCTCTGCTTAAAAAAAAAAATCCCATGAGTGGAAACCAATTACACATAACTTGTTACTGAGGGCATGGCTGGGCTTTCTGTGCAGCTCCAGAGTCCCACTGAGTTTAAGGTAGCTGAGGACACTTTTACATTAGAAACAGCCTGTGCTAATATAATTGGGTGCATTGTTATTTCTTAACTTCATCTAAAAATAACACATCGAAATCAGCTGGACTGAGAAAAAAATCAGCTTCTATTCCATGAGTTAATAAATAACTGATAATGAAATGACTGAGAAAAATCGTGGCCAGGAGCATCAGTTTGACATAAGAAGATTCTCCAGCCTGAAGGATTCCAGCTGGAAAAGCACAGTTTAAAAGTCTTACATTTCCTCCATTTCATGTGTATTCACCAGTGCTTATGCAGTCCAAATAATCTGTGCCTGTGCTTATGTGTGTCAAATACCAGGAGGGCGTGGGGAAAAGGAGCAGCCAGTAACACCTGAAGGCCCCTCAGGGGGACCTGAGCCTTGGCCTGAGCTCTCACACTCCAAATATGACCCTCCAGGAGCCAGTGAAACCTCTACATTGACCTGAGGGGGACAGGACAACCCTCTGCATCCAATTTGGATCCCCCTGAAGGGAGGCTGAACTGTTGATACAACAGTGAGAGAGGCTGTGGTCCCTAAAACACCACTGGGATGATACCATATAGATTTAACAGAAATATTTTCTTCCAAAGAAGATCTACAGGTAAATTCCACCTGATGCTTTTATTTCTCTGTCCGTGTCTGATAAAGGAATTAAGGAACAGAGAGGGAAAAAGAAAAGTGAAGCCTCATAAACTGCTTCACTAACTGCTATTCAGAGAAGAAAAAAGAAAAGTGAAGCCTCATAAACTGCTTCACTAACTGCTACTCAGAGAAGATTCTCTATTCTGATTTTCCTCTATCAACGTATTCAAAAATGCTAAAATTTCTTCTTGAATAATTTATAATATACAAACCCAAGAATATTTGAGAAATTCCCTAAAAAAGTGCCAGGAGGGGAACCTCAATATTGAATATATTTATCTGAAGACACCAGACAAATAGAAATCTCTTGGAGACAAGAAAAGAGGTCACCAGACCAGCGAAGGAATTTTAATGGCACGGTGAGGTGTCTGCCTCGTGCAGCCTCTGCAGCTAGGAGTGTTTCTGCCCAGGACCACTCTCTGTCTGCTGGAGAGTTCCAGCACTGTATTTCCCACAGCCCAGAGCTCCGGCCTTCCCTCCTAATTCCAGGATTTCCGTGTTACTCTGTTGGGGCCCCCAAAGGCAGGATGCCCCGTGGGAAGCTGTCCCTGAGCCGTGGGCCGTGCCCTGCACCCCGGCAGGGGCACAGGAGGCATCTCTCCCCGGAGCACCGGCTGGCAGCTCTCCCAGCCCAGTGCATGTGGGTTTTGCGTCACGGATTAATCACATCCCGGCCCTGCTCCCCCTCCCACACTTGGGTTCCCACATGTTCTCCTGCCCCAGTAATAGGCAGCTGGAGGCGATTGCCTTCCCCAGGGAGCTGGGTTTGCCGGGGCTTTTAGGCAGGAATGCAGCTGGAACCCAGGCACTGGCTGTGTATAAACCCTTTCCACACTCGGATCCAGAACCTCTAAACCATTCCCTAGCTCTAAGAAAACCGAGAGAGCTGGGAAGCAGCTCCCATCTATAATAATTACAAGAGAGTTTCCCTTGCCCTTGCACTATTTATTGCTTTTGCCCTTGCTGTAGATTGCTGGAGACACAGAGACTATTAAAGCTTGGCATATTTCTTTCTGGACAGGCAGAGCAAGCTTTGGAAGAAAACTCCCTCTTTCTCTCCACCATTGCCACTTCTGTTGGAGAGGGAAGGGGCTGGTTCACACTGCAGGCTAACTGGAGCATTGAATGCCTGCTGTGCAAGGACTGCAGTGGGGGGAACGTTCGCCCCCAGTGGAAAGGGAATGCTGTGAGGATATTTCAGAAAAGTACAGTGACTGCTCAAGTATCCTTTTCTAAGTTGTGTCTCTCTCCTTTATTTTCACAAGGCTGTCAGGGAGGAAAGGTGCATTTCAGTCATGACGACTGAGGCTGGGAAGAGGCAGCCGAAGGGCACCTGCCAGCTCCCGCCCTGCTGAGATGCATATCTGCCGACTCCACAGCTCCAGGATGGGGTTTTGCAAGGAAATAGCTCGCTTGCCAATAATAATAATTATCATTAATAACCGAGTGACGTCCTAGTCTTGGTTACATCAGCTGTAGCCTTCTCTGGAGCTCCTGCCAATCTCACTCGCACCGGTCCTGTTCTCAGCAGGGTGTGTGGAGCAGCGACAGAAGGGCCGTGAGCTGCTGTGGCTGGAGGGAGATGCAGGGCATGGCCCGCGGTGACTTCTGTCTCCTGGCTGCGGGGACAAGAGGACACGGCCTGGACAAACCCTGTGAGAGCCGCCTTTGCGGCCAGCGGAGACTTCTCACCCCGCTGGAAAACTGCGGGGACGGAAAGGATGGAGGGCGAGGTGCGGAGCGATCCCCCTCCTCCGCCGGGGCATCCCGCGGGGCTGCCCCGAGTCACAGCCGGCCGGGGACGAGGGCAGGGGCGGCACAGGGGTGTCCGTGGGCCCGGGGCCGGCCCTGCCTGCGGGCGGAGGACCCGGTGGGATGTCCGTCTCTCCCCGCGGAGCCCCGCAGCGCTCGCTGATCTGCATTCCAGGGGCATCCCCCCTTTCCCAGCCCCCCTCTCCCTCCCCTCTTCCAGCCCCTTCGCACAGCCCGACGGCAGGAGCCCTGGCAAGGATAACGAGCGATATTCGGTGGCATTTGGGAAAGTTGCAAGGTCGGGGCTCCCCGTCCTATACTCCAGCCCTCCCCAGCGACCAGCACCCATGGGGAAGGGGGTCTGCCCCCCAAACACAGCGAGGTGCGGCGGGGAGCGCCCAGAGGTCGTTTTTCTGAGGTGCTGCCAAAGCCGCTGTGCGATCTTGTTAAAAGAACAAACTGTTGTGATTCCCCCTCTCGCCCTTCCTCTCCGCCTTCCCCCCCCATCCCTAAAGGGGGGTGTCAGCGCACGGCGCCTGCCGGTCCCCCATGTCGCTCCCGCGTCAGAAAATGAATGATGCAGCAATTTAATTAGGAGGGAGCGGTGCATCCATATTGCACCGGTGCAGGAGAGCTCGGGAGCCGGGGGAAAATGGTTCGTGTCCGCGGGCGCGGACGCTGCGCCCCTGCCCGCGCAGAGCGGCCCCGGGGCGGCGGGACCCCGCGGGTCCCCCGGGACCTCCCGCCCGCACCAGCAGCTTTGCCCCTCAACTTTTTGCTACCGAGCCGCGGTTCCAGTTAAGTCTCCTCCCGGCCGGGTCACCCCGGGGGGCGGGAGGGGAATTCGGGTTCAAGGCGGCAGCCGGGAATGGCGAGGGGTGCGGGATGCCCCGGGAGTTCCGCGGCTCCCGCTGTGCGCGGAGATGCGCGCAGATGTGTGCGCGGAGATGCGCGCAGATGTGTGCGCGGGGATGGGCGGGGATGCGTGTGCGTGTGCAGGGGTGCGCAGGGGTGTGCGCGGGTGCGGACAGCGGGGACGCGCGGAGCACCGCGGGGGTCGCCTCCTGCCCTGCCCGCAGCCCTTCCCTCCCGCCTGGGTGCGACCCAGGGGGGACTCGCAGCCCCCCGTCCGCGACCCCCACCCGCCTCCAGGCGCATCTCACCCACCAACTTTGACCCGCGGGAGAACCCGCGCAAAGCTCCCGCTGCGCCCCCTGCGCGGACCCTGCGCCCCCCGCGCAGCCCCGTTACCTGCCGGCGGCTCCCGGGCCGGGCGGGCACCGCTCCGTCCTCCGCGGGCGCGGCCCCTCCGCCCCCGCGCACACCCCGCGCCGGGCGGGAGGATGCGGGAGGTGCCGAGTCTCTCCCCCGAGGGGTTTGGCTTTGCGGGAAGCGGCTGGATCGTGGCGAGGCTGCGGGGCGGGAGCGGCCCCGGGACGGAAGGAAAGGCAGCAGGACCGAGAGGAGGATGAGCTGGCGGCGGGGAGAGCGGGGCGGCCGGACCGGGACCCCCGGGCTGCTCCCCGCCGCAGCCCTCCGCTGGCATTCGTAGTCAGAGCAGCTTTGATTTCCTCCAGACTTAGGCTTTTTTTTTCCTTTTTTTTCCTCCTGTATTTTTTTTTTTAGGAAGGGGGGAGTGCAAATTCTGCCCCATCCCAGCGTCTTTTCCCTCTCTGATTCTTCTTAGGCTTTTCCCTCCCCCATCTGCTCGTTTCCCACTTCCCTTCCTCTCCGCCAACCACCAGCCCCCTCCTTCTCTCTTAAAAAAAAAAAAAAAAAAAAAAAAAGAAAAAAGGCAAGGCAAAAAAAAAAAAAACCCACCCAAAAAAACTGTATAGTCAGGGCTTCCCAAATGCGCGCCCCCGACCTGGAGCCAAGCGCGCCCCCTTCATTTGTTCCCCTTCTTGAAGCTCATTTTCATGACGTGGAAAAGCCTGATCCAGGGCAACAACAGCACCACACACACACACACACACCCGCCCCGCACACACCGCACACACACACCCGCACACGGGGAGGGAGCGCAGCCCGCGCTCCGCCGCGCCCCAGCCTCCCGCTCCGCGCTGCCGCTGCCCGGAGAAGGCGGCGGCGGCGGCGCTGGAGCCTGCAGCAGCCCCTCTCCTCCCTCCTCCATTGAGTGTGCCAAACAGCAGCTCTGCATCCTAAAGAAGATCATTGAGGGGCTCATTGCATTCCCAGCACGTTTCAGGCTTGCTTCTTCTTTTTTTTTTTTCCCTGCCTTTTTTTTTTTTTCCTTTTGCCTCAGCTTCAGCAGGAGTAGAGAGAGAGGGAGAGAGAGCCACAGAGAGGGAGAGGCAGAGAGAAACCAGCAATCTTTAAACTCGAGCTTTTTTTTCCCCCCCTTTCCCTCTTTTGCTTTTTTTCTATTGTAACGATGTGCTAAAATCTCTCCTGCTAACCGGTAAGTACAACCTTTCTGGATCCTTTTGTTTCCGCCTAGGGTCAAAGACACCCCCCTCTTCCAAAAAAAAGATATAATAATCCTCTTTATTTATTTTTTTATTTTTATTACAGCCCTTGCAGAAGAGAAAGAACTTAATATTTTGCAAAGGAGACAGAGAGACTGATACTGCAATATAGCTCTCATCTCTCTCCCTTCTCCCCAATTAGATGCTGGTTTTAATTGCAGAGGGTATTTCTCTTTTCGTGCTTTCAACCATCTCCTCTTTCCCACAGGGGAGGGTTTCATTTGCAAGTTGATCCTAAGGATTTCTGTTCCTCTGGCATTTCTCTCCCCTAAATGCATCTTTCTGCTCTTAAGTTTGTGGATGGGGGGCAAATTTTTCTAGTTCTTGCACGAGGAAGGCAAAAAGGACCTTTTCTATTGAGAGATTAAGACTAAAAGCAACGATCGCTCCGAATGATTCTAATGGGCATTTCAGGGATTCAAGGAAGGGCTGCATCACCACCGTTATTATTACCATCCTTAGCGTTTCTCTGTGCCCATACATTTAAAATATCTGGTGAAAGGAAGGGTGAAACCATATGTTGAAGGAGCTGCATCTCATTAGTGCAGCATTATTTTCATCTGATTGGAGAAGAATGGTGTCTTCATTCGGGAACGTATATAGTAGGATAGCAAATTTATCGGCTGGTAAGTGTCAAGGTATTTTTTTTTTCCTTCCACTTTCAGCTTTTTAACCGGGTCTCCTGCTTGGTCCTGGGGGCACAAAATGCCCTAATCCAAGGCAGGCTGAGCGTTTCAATCCTAGGTGCCTCTTTAGCTGTCACTTCCCTTTAGATCTGCTGATCGCATGGGCATGTGCTTTAGAAAGATTAATCATCTCTAAACGCTTTAATCAGCTAAAATGACTAATATGTGGTGTGTATTTATCTGATAATATACCAGTTGCATTAATTCACCGGCGCATTTGCGAGGGGAAGCTTCCCTTTCGAATCAGGGCTGTTAACCATTTACTCCGGTAAAGATACTGTGGGGATTTCTGAGGGGATCCGTTCTGCCAGGGACATCAGCAAACCCTGCACACTCCTCTGAACTTACGTGTGGAATATATTGAGCTGGGAGGGAGAGGGGTTCGAGGGTTGAGGCTCAATAACTTTGGGAGTTTGCATGGATGAAGGATGGAGTGCGACACCAGAGAAATCTGCCCACTGGTGTTTTCCCCCCCCTGTAGCCAATGCGGGCTGTGATGGCTACAAAGCACCCGAGTGTGAGATCCGTGGAGTTCCAAACGCTGGTCCTACGGTGGAAATCATGTAGAGATGCAACACGTCCATCCTGTGTGTGCTCGTGTTGCTGTGTGGGGCTGCATGTGCTGTCCCCTTTATAGGTGGCATTTACCACGGGGAGGGGGAGAAGGGAGGCTGCTATCGCGTGATGGAACCGTCTACCATCTCTTAAGTATAAATCAGGGCAAGGCTCGCCCATCCCACACCCCTGGAGTTGGTTGTGAACGTCTGCCCAACAATTGCTGAACTTTCCAAGAGCCTAACACGAGTCTGGCAGGTAGGGGCTTAAATAAAAGGAGCGGGGCAGAAGTACTGAAATCTGCATTTTTCTTCCCGTTGCAGTTTTGTAAACACCATCAAATGATGAAACCGTCCACAGCAGAGACACTTCATAAAGGAAGGATGTTGTGGATAATTCTTCTAAGCACAATTGCTCTAGCATGGACTACACCTATCCCCTTGATAGAGGACTCGGAGGAACTGGATGAGCCCTGCTTTGATCCATGTTACTGTGAAGTGAAGGAGAGCCTTTTCCATATACATTGTGACAACAAAGGATTTATAAATATTAGTCAGATAACAGAGTCGTGGTCGAGACCTTTTAAACTTTATCTGCAGAGGAATTCCATGAGGAAATTGTACACCAACAGTTTTCTTCACTTGAACAATGCTGTGTCTATTAACCTTGGGAACAATGCACTGCAGGACATTCAGACGGGGGCTTTTAATGGGCTCCGAGTTCTGAAGAGGTTGTATTTGCACGAAAACAAATTGGACATTTTCAGGAACGACACTTTCCTGGGTTTGGAAAGTCTGGAATATCTGCAGGCAGATTACAATGTCATTAAACGGATTGAAAGCGGGGCATTTCGAAACCTAAGTAAATTGAGGGTCCTTATCCTAAATGACAATCTCATCCCCATGCTTCCCACCAATTTATTTAAGTCTGTGTCCTTAACCCACTTGGACTTGCGCGGGAACCGGCTAAAAGTCCTTTCGTACCGCGGGATGTTGGACCATATTGGCAGGAGCCTGATGGAGATCCAGCTGGAGGAGAACCCGTGGAACTGTACGTGTGAGATCGTGCAGCTGAAGAGCTGGTTGGAGCGCATCCCCTACACTGCTCTGGTGGGGGACATCACCTGCGAGACCCCCTTCCACTTCCACGGGAAGGACCTGAGGGAGATCAAGAGAAGCAAGCTGTGTCCCATGCTGTCCGACTCCGAGGTGGAAGCCAGCCTGGGCATCCCTCAGCTGTCGTCCAGCAAGGAGAACGCGTGGCCTACGAAGCCTTCCTCCATGCTGTCCTCCTTCCATTTCACCGCCTCCTCTGTTGAGTACAAAACGTCCAACAAGCAGCCCAAGCCCACCAAGCAGCCCAGGGCACCCCGGCCTCCCCCGACCCCCCGCGGCCTGTACCCCGGGCCCAACCAACCCCCCGTGGCTGCTTACCAGACCCGGCCCCCCATCCCCATCATCTGTCCCACCGGCTGCTCTTGTAGTTTGCACATCAACGACCTGGGCCTGACGGTCAACTGCAAGGAGCGAGGGTTCCACAACATCTCCGAGCTCCTGCCCAGGCCCTTGAACGCCAAGAAGTTGTACCTGAGCGGGAATTTGATCCAGAAAATCTACCGCTCCGATTTCTGGAATTTTTCCTCCTTGGATCTCTTACACCTGGGGAACAACCGGATCTCCTACGTGCAGGACGGGGCGTTCATCAACCTGCCCAACCTCAAGAGCCTGTACCTGAACGGGAACGACATCGAGCGGCTCACCCCGGGCATGTTCCGGGGCCTGCAGAGTTTGCATTACCTGTACTTCGAGTACAACCTGATCAGGGAAATCCAGCCGGCGGCCTTCAGCCTCATGCCCAACCTGAAGCTCCTCTTCCTCAACGACAACCTGCTCCGCACTCTGCCCACCGACGCCTTCGCCGGCACCTCCCTGGCGCGCCTCAACCTGCGCAACAACCACTTCCTGGCGCTGCCGGTGGCCGGGGTGCTGGAGCACCTGCACGCCATCGTGCAGATCGACCTGAAGCTCAACCCCTGGGACTGCACCTGCGAGCTGGTGCCGCTCAAGCAGTGGCTGGAGGCGCTCAGCTCGGTCAGCGTGGTGGGCGAGGTGCTGTGCGCCAGCCCCGAGCCGCTGGCCCGCCGCGACCTGCGCTCCCTGGAGCTGGCCGCGCTGTGCCCCGCCGCCCTGCGCCCCGCCGCCGCCGCCGCCTCGCCCCCCGCCGCCCCTCCGCCGCCCGCGGCCACCGGCGCGGCCGCCTACGAGCTGCCCCCGGCCGCGGCCGCCGCCGCCGTGCCGCTGTCCGTGCTCATCCTCAGCCTGCTCGTCCTCTTCTTCTCCGCCGTGCTGGTGGCCGCCGGGCTCTTCGCCTTCGTGCTGCGGCGCCGCCGGAGGAAGCTGCCGTTCCGCGGCCCGCGGGCGGAGGCGGCGGACCTGGGCGCGGTGCCGCTGCGCTGCCCGAGGCTCTTTCCCGAGGGTGGCGGCGGCGGCGGCGGCGGCGGGGGGGGCACCGGCGAGCGGTCCCCGGAGAAGGCGCCCCCGGCGGGCCACGTCTACGACTACATCCCGCACCCGGTGACCCAGATGTGCAACAACCCCATCTACAAGCCGCGGGAGGAGGAGGAGGCGGCGGGCGGCGGCGGCGGCGGCGGAGGTGGAGGTGGAGGGGAGGCGGCCGAGCTGCTGCGGGGCGGCGGCGAGCGCGGCTTCGCCCACCCCGCCGCCCCCGCCGCCGCGCCGGAGCCCGGCAGCTGCTACCGCACCTTGCTGGAGAAGGAGCAGGAGTGGAGCCTGGCCGTGTCCAGCTCGCAGCTCAACACCATCGTGGCCGTGCACCCCCAGCACCCCGCGGGCGGAGGGCTGGCGGCGGGCGCGCTCGGGGCGGCGGCGGCGGCGGCGGGGGGAGCCCCGCGGGACCGCGACCGCCCGCCGCCCTGCGCCGTGGGCTTCGTGGACTGCCTGTACGGCACCGTGCCCAAGCTGAAGGAACTGCACGTCCACCCCCCCGGCATGCAATACCCGGACCTGCAGCAGGACGCCAGGCTGAAGGAGACGCTCCTCTTCGCGGCCGGCAAGGGCTTCCCGGACCACCAAACCCCCACAAGCGAATACCTCGAGTTAAGGGCCAAACTCCAAACCAAGCCGGATTACCTCGAAGTCCTGGAGAAGACCACGTACCGGTTCTGACCGCCGCCCCGCCGCCCGCCCGGCCCCGCCGCCCGCGGGCAGAGGATACAGCTGTGCGCTCTGCCCCGCCAGATGTGCGCGCTGCGGGGCAGGGCCCTTCTCAGATCAGTAATCGACGAAGTGCCTTCGCAGACTTTTGCCAGCAGATGTTAATCAATCATTATTTTTTATACTGAAACTGAGACTTTGACTGTGCCATGTCATAAAGGTATATTATTATTATTATTATATTATTATTATGGGGGATCTTTGTATTGATCCTGATTAAGTAAATTCTATGTGTGTGTCTCTCTCTCTTTTTTCTTTTCCTTTATCCTTTTTCTTTTATTTTCTTTATTCTTGTCGTTTGTTTTGTTTGTTGGCTTTTTTTTTTTTTTTTTTTTTTTACTTTTTTTTTCTCCGTTGCGAGTAAACTTCCTTGATATTTTCCCTTGGAGGGGAGGGGGAGGGAAGATGGCATTTTGTGGCTTGCTTTCTTCTTGCCCATCATGGCACAGATTCTGTACATTTATTTAAAAGAAAAAAAAAAATGCAAAGAAGCAAACGAGCGCAGTTTGCTGCATGCCTGGAAACTGCAAGAGGGAAGGGAGGGGAGGGTCTTGCTCGAATGTCTCACTCTTGTCTCTCTCCCTCCCTCGCACGCACACTCACCCTCACCCTCCCCGCACCCCCCCGCCAGCCCGGCCCCCCGGCGCAGGGCGGCAGCGGGGCCCGGGGGCCGCGGGGGGAATCCCGTGGGCTGGGGGAAACCCCCCCTCCCCGGAGCCGAGCAGCCCAAAGGATGTCACCACGTGGCGCACACACCTAGGGGATGCTCAGTGACACTTCATCATGACGCCATGGTTTTTTGGAGGACATCCGCACCTTCCTAATAAAAGCAACATGCAAATATACAGAAAAAGGGAAAAAAAAAAAAAGAAGCTACTGGGCACCTCTCACTAACAGCTTTGTAGGAAGCACTTTTAATGTTTTCTCTCATGCACACATACACGCACACAAACACACACACAAAGGTACAACAATGTGCATATATTTATTCTGTAATTTCAAGTGAATATAAATTGTAAAGGTAATGTTTAATCATTGTACAGTGATGCGTCTGGTATAGCTTTCCTAATAAAACGTTTTGAAAAACAATGCATATATATATATATATATATACAACCCCAAATATATATATATATATAGGAATACAAAGCTTGAACCTGAAACTTCAGCTTCCCCCACGGAGATTTCCTTCCCTCCCATAACCTTGAACGCTATTTTATTAATAACAGTTCGATGCACTGTGATGTTAACAGAGAAAAAAAAACCCTGTACAGCGTCTCTTGCCAAGATACCACCCGAGACTGTCACAAATCCGATTTGCGATCTGTATCCCTGCTGTGCTCTGCTGATAGTTAAAAATACCGGGAAAATTGGGAGCGCATCCCGCCGGAGCGCTGGCTCCCGGCCTGCTGGAGGCACCGAGGCTTCGCTGGGGTGCCCCCGGCGCTCGCAGCCGCAGTCCGTGCGGGGCGAGCGGTCAAAATGCACAGGAGAGGGGGTGAATTAAACGGCATTTCCAGTTTGGAATGGGGTGATGCGATCTGGAAAGGCACCTCTCCCCGCTCCCGCCGCAAGCGGAGCGAGACCAAAGACGATCGGATTTCCCTGCCCCCGGGGGGCAGGTCCCGGTTGGTATCTTGTCCCCGTTGGTGTGCTGTCCTTGTTGTCCCCACCGTGTCCCCGCCGGTGTTGTGTCCCCGCCGGCCCCGGGACGGGCGCGGTGCGCGGCCCCGCGCGGCCGCCAGGTGGCACCGGCGCTCCAGCGCTGGGGCGGGAGCGCGCACGGACCCGCTCCTGGAGCCGCCTCTGGAGCCGCTCCTGCATCCCGACCCCGCTCCCGGGCCGGACCCGCTCCCGACCCCTCTCGTGCCCCCCGCCCGCCCCGCTGAATGTACCCCCGGGCGCCTTATACCGGGGCGGGGCACGGCCTGCGCCGCCCCGAAGTTCTTCAAATAGCGATTTTTATACAGAAACCCCCAATCTATCCATAAATATAATTTGTCTGAGCAGCGGTCAGGGTGATGTATCCAGGTGTGTGGAGGTTATTCGCCCGCTGAGCTCCAAAGGTGCTGCCCGGAGCGCTCCTGCCGCTGTCCTGAGGGGACCGGGATTTGTCACCTCCCCGCCCCAAGGTCACTCTCCCGACCATCCGCCCTCCTCCCTCTGGGGAACAGCTCGGTTTCACCCCGCACAATGTGTTTTAACAGAGATAAACCCATAAATACTTGTTTCCCCCCCCCCCCCCCCCAGTGTTGCTATTTACAGCTCCAGCCAGGATGCTCCTTGTAGGCTTTTTGCATTCATCTGTCTTGGAGAGTCATGGTAGTAGCTGTGGGTGTCTGGAGACACAGGGACAGCTCCCAACGTCTGTAAACCCAGCATCATCTCCACTACATCAGTAAAAATGTCACCCATTTGAATTTCTTCTGTTGAGTTGATACCGTGTTTTCTCACTGCTGCCTTCAGCTCTAATCCCTTGGGGTTGGTTCATTCGTTTGCTTTGTTGTTTGTTTTGTTGTTTGTTTTTTTTTTAATGGATAATAGAAGAGCATGCACGTGCTAAAGGTGTGAAACATGCAAGTGCAAAGGCCAGATCCTCCTCATCATAATTGTAAGAATTACATCCATGAGCCTACATGCAAAGTAATGTGGAGCTGTATAAATCAGGTTAAAGTACAACCCCCAGTGAGAGTGGTGCTGTAAACATTTGGCAATGTCACCAAACCCCCAAGTGTTCATACTTGTATCCAAATAGAGTAAACATTGCAAATAATGTTTATATTTTAATTAAACTGCAGAAAGGCAAGAGAATTTCAACATAACTATAGGCAGTAATCTCGCCCGTGGACGGTGAGCAGATCTATTTATTCAGTGGAAAATAAATTTGTTCTATGAGAATGGAATTTTGTATTAAAAGAGATAATTTTTGGCTTATGTTGAGTTATTTTTCTTTCCTTGCGTAGGAAACTTCCTTTTCCTTGTGTATTGAGATGATTTGGGGATGAATTGCTCTGCAAGTGTTGACAATATTTAAGGGACAATTCAATCTGGAAGTGTTGACAATGTTTAAAGGGATAATTCGCTTTGGAATTGTTGACAATATTTAAGTGTGATGTCTAAAGGGTGTTTTGATGACTCTTATTTTGCTGTTTCATTGTGTTGAGCTGAGGCTGAGTGGGTGGCAGCAGTGCTTTCCACTGCAGGAAACTAAAATGGATCCATCATCTCCGATCTCTGATAGGTGACTCTTTACCTGGGTTACACCTAATTATTAGGTATTATTAATGCTAATTATATCATTATCAGCAGTATTCTTGGTAGCATTCATGATACTGGGAAGGAATCAAATAAAGTCAAAGTGATCTGCAGTTACATTAGAGCTGTTTGACGGGATACTATTTTAAATAAATATTTTTTTAGCTTATTTCATTGTTGTACAAGTACCTGGTGTTGGCTTGAGCAGTTCAGCCTGTGAGGGTGCTGGTAGCAAAGTTTTCAGCATGTATTTGGTCTATTCACTCATTGACTATATTGAAATTCTTCCTACAGGTGGAAAAGAACAGCAAGGCCAGGTAAGTCCCAATCAATAACAGCTGCACACAGGGAAATGGAAAGGATGGTGCTCAGTTATTGGTGCTCTTTTTTAGTTTCTGGATATTGTCATTGATGTCACTGTCACACTGTGCCCTGGGTTAAAAAATTTACTTGGAAATTGCTTCATGGATCTCTTGAGTGTATCAACAGTGAGAGAAAGATGTTCATTGTTACAGTATGAATAATAATCTGAATTTTGGGAAGCAATCCAATGCCTGTTGCAGGAAGATAGGACCTGAACTGCTCTGGTTAGATGAGTATTGAGAGTGAGAACCTCATTTGTTATTCAGTGAATATGAGTTAAGCTGTGGTAGCTCAAGGTTTTGTCAGAGGCCTTTCCAGACAAAACCCACTTTTGAGTGTGGCTGATTCGGTTTTAAGCTAGAAATGTGTGTTTTCGTTCAACTTATGTTCTCTCTGTGAACTTTTCCTGCAGCAGGAGAAAAAAGGTCTCTACAAAATGTCAATCTGCAGTGCTGCACCTTTCTGGAGAACTCAGGTGTGCCAGCAGCACTTCATGAGCTCTGTGCTGCTTCCACTTGGTTCAAGTACCTCCTTCAGAGGAAGGAGACCTGATGATTTGGGTTTAAGTTGAACAGAAATGTTCATATGAAAAAAAATTGTGTAGAATTTGGCTGTGAGTGGGGGAGTTCATCGCTCAGCTACATCACTCAACCACAGGGTACAACTTTTGGCAGAGCTCCAGCCACTTAGGTGGGAACTTGTTCCAGGCTTGCACTTCTTCCAAAGGCACTTGCTTTTACAATGTGGATTTATGTACACTTGGAAATCAGGCTGCTGTGCATGGCATATTCTTATTTTCTGAGTTTTCCAAGGCCCGATTCTAAATCTGGCTCCCTCATAGCTGGGTTTCACAGTGAATTTATGTAGGGATGGATTTATGAATGGGTTATACAGTACAACACAGTTGTTCTCCGTGGAAGAAATGGAAATCCACACAATATGGAGTTTCACGGCAGCTTTTTGTACAAAAATTGCTATTTTTTGATGCTGATGTGAGTGGAAATACATCTCCTTTTTCCAGTTCTTGAAATATTGCTGTTTTGATTGGGCAGGGGTAGCTATGCCCCAGTTTGAAACCTGTTTGAGCCAGTGGAAGAATTGGAATGTGCTTGGAACAAACCCTTGAGTGGGTATGGACTGGAGGCCCAATTCTGCTCCCTTGGAGCAAGTGTTGAAACACCACATTATGCTCAGATTTAGTCAACAGACTTGAATGAGGAGCAAAATCTGATCTCAGAAAATTACAACATATATTAAGTGGATTCAAGTATGTTGAGACAAGTGCTCCCTGTGACTATTTCAGAATAAAATGAGTCATGGTACAGAGAAAATGGGTTTGCATCCATTTAGTAATTTTTCTGATTGACCTCACTCACAAATTAATGCTTTTGATTTTAAAATAAGAATATTTGCATCAAGACAAATAAGTTTAGGCCTAATGTCATTGGTAACCAACTAGCCAAGAAGATTATTAATGTAACAATTGCAAATTGTTTGGAAATACTTTATTAGTATTATCTTTCTCTTTGAAAGCAAGAATATTAACTATACAAAACCAGGCCATTCTATGATTCTGTAATTAACAGGCACTGACAACTGTGTTTCAGAGAATTATTCTTAAAATGTCTTTTCCTTGATCCTTATAGTTTCCCAGTAGTAAAATTATGTAATTCTCTTTTTTGTTGAGGTTGTTTGGGGCAGTTTGGGGTGTTTCTGAGGAAAGCATTTGCTTTGCTACACACGGGGTTCACCCAGGAGGTGAAACTTGTGGGTTATCTTTGGTCACTGGGACTGTATCTGGAAACACTCCCCTGTGGTGGCATTTTCTGTTAAATTGGTCAATATTGTGTTTTTCAGAATGGTGTCAGACAGATCATTTTGGGGGAAAAATGACAGGAAAAGGAATGCTTTGTCCCACATTCACACTGGGCAGTCTCTGCAGGGTGGATGTTGCATCAACCATTATATTTTTGAATGCTAAGGATGCTCATCTGAAGTGTGGGGTTATTTTTAGGCATCATGAAGATGTACATGATATACTCAGCTGTTGGGTGCCTTAAAAAGAATAGGTACAAATAGAGGGCATAGCACAACATAAAATATGAATAACTCACTCATGTCATACACTGAATCTTTAATGTCCATTTGCTTTTTCTAACGTCTTTATTTCTCCACCAGAATTTTCTAACTCTCAGAGATATCCTGAAGAAAGATATCTCAGAATCCTGAAGAAATATTTTAGGCTAGCCAAGGGTTGAATCTCTCAGTACCTGGGAATTCAAACAAGTGCCACTAGCTGGGGAGGAATATCCTGCCCATGGCACGTGGCACAGCAATTTGGCACCTTGTTGTAGCGTGATGCCAGGGAGGGAGGTTCTCTGCAGCAATCAGATTTTCCAGGAGGGATTGAATGATTCCAAACAGGAGCTCCTGAACTGTGATAAATCACTACTGGAATGGAAGAGACCTGAGATGTGCTGCTGCTTCTGATGGCACTGCCATCCCTGCTGCTGATGGTGGCACCTGGCACCGTCGCCAAGGGGGGAATCCTGCCACAGCAACCCTAAAAAAACCAACCAAACGGCAAAAAAAAAAGCAGAGGAAATGTTTGGGAGCCTTTATCCTGCAGGGACCATCTCATCTGAAGTTAATGACTTTCTGCAGATGTTACAGTGGCATTAATATACCGTTATGGGATTTTTGTGGAGTTTTTTCTTGCTTTCCTCAGCTTTACTTTGCTTTTCCAGAGACAGTACCTGGTTTACATGTTAAAGAACTGCAGGAATGTGTTTATTGATACTTTTTCAGACCAAAATTGTTTAAAACTGAGTGTGTCACAAAAGACTGTCCTAAACTGAGATGAGTTTTCTAGGAAGCTACAAAAACCTTTGGTTTTGTACTTGGTCTCTAAGTTATTTCATATATATATAAAATGTCTGTTATTGTATAACCCTTTAACCAAAGTCTGTCATTGAGCTTTGGAGGCTTTGGTTTTGCAAATCAAAGTTAATTAATGGTTTGTTTGCTTTGGGGGTTTTTTTTTTGTTCTGTGATTGTTTGGTTTGATTTTATTCCGAGTATGACTGAAGAGAGGGAAATATTGCAAAGTGTGAAAATTCTCACCAAACTATACTTTTTAATAGGACTTTTAAATTTAATTCTTTTTATTTTCTTCAGAGAATGAAGGAGTTATGCTCAAAAGAGTGCAGGAATTGCCACTCAGTAGAGCTGATATGCATTCACTCTGCCGTGTCCTGAGAGTGCCCAGGACAATCTGACTCAAAGGGAGGTGTAAGAAATTCCCACTAGTGAGATTCCAGGGTTGGATTTGTCCAGCTAATCTGCTCCACCCTGAGAAATCCAGTCCCTGGGGTGCTGCACCACTGGAGGGACTGGCACAGTGTGCACAGGGAGCACTTAAAAAAATCATATTGTAGCATTTTGGTGAAAAATGAGCTTTTAAAAAGCTGGGCGTTTAAAATTTTGTCTCTGTTTTCTTTAGAAAACTCATCCAGAGTTTCTCTGGTGCCGTTAAACTGCCCTGCAAGGGCACATCTGATCAGTTTTCCTCAAAGCACTGCTGAAATAGATGTGTAGCTAATGCATTCTTCTTAATTGGAGAACAATTTCATGTGGCATCACTTCTGTTATGTTTTCTTGCAGTGACCCAAAACCCCTGGCTGCTTTGGAAAGTGGATAGTATTGGCAAGCAAAGAAATATGGCAAGTAAAGGTATTTTTTAGATCCAGTTTATGTCAGTGTTTCCTTCAAAGAAAGGGCAAATCACAGCTATGGGCTCCTTGTTCTGCAGCCCTGAGGAGGAGTAAAGGCACTGATTAAGGCAAAGAGTCCTCATTTAATCCATAGTTAATTCTCCCCTTCACTTTTAAACCAATAAAGTAAGAATTGTGGATGTATCTAATTTATATGTATATAAATATAAATATATATATTCTTCCTGTCAGCACTGAGGGGCTGTGACACTACAGCCAGGAATGCTGATGGAAGGAATGACAGTGGCATTGCTGGGAGGTGGGTTAAGCTCTGACAGGTGGGAACTGTGCCAAGGCTGACAGTGCCAAGGGCACCTGAAAGCCAAGTGCCTCTTGCTGGGGTGGAGACAGTCAATAACAGCAGGAAAATCTTGTTGAAAACTCTTTAGAGCAGGTAAACAAATATCTCATAAACCCCTATTTTTCCTGCCTTTGGCCCAATTTCTCAACCAGCCTCCAGGTCTTTGGCATTCTCAGCTTTGACCCCTCTGCATGCTCAGACATCCCTCTGGCTGACGACGAGCTCTGCCCCCTCTGTTTGCACATCGCCCACGTGCCCGGAGCGGGGGCCAACTGAAAATGTGGTTCTCTCTGTTGGGTTTTTCTGTAGAGTGGTGTACTGCACCTCAAGACTTCCCTCTGTACCAACTGGATTGCCCACCTGGCCCTCGGCTCTGTAGCAGCCCCCCGAGGTTGGCCCCGGTGGTGTGACGGGCCCCGTGCTCTGCCAGCCCCTCCGAGCCAACCAAAGCCTGTCACAGCCTTCAGAGCACAAATCCCTGGGCAGATGGATCCCTAACAGCTACACTTCAGGGAGAAAAGTGGAGATGCTCCTAAAATTAGTTGCTGACAGCTCAAAGGAGGAGTAACTGCCTCCCGTGTCGTTACTTCTTCTGGAACGGGGACGTGTGTTATGGAAATGCTGACACTGGGTTTGTACAGTATGTACACATGTGCTGTGTGTGTATCTAAGTGTGTACCCATGAATGCACTGTTACAGTGTAGGATCAGATTGCTGGAAAGTTCTGGGGGGTTCAGGAGCATGGCTTGCTTTGGACTGTTATTAAAATATGGGCATTTTGGTAACGAAGCTAAAAATAGCCACTTTACGACCTACATTCCCAATGTAGGTCAGTGGAGGCACTTCTCAGACATATTAGCATTTTGGACACTTAATCTTAGCAGCATATTGCATCTCCTAGAATAGGTTAGTAGAGGCAAGGCAGGAGGAATTGCTGCATCTCGAGTCGTTCCGAAAGGTTGCCAAGTTTCTCAGGAACCAGAGCGGCAGAATAATGAGGATTATATTTAATTTGGGATGGAGAGGCAACCGTGGGGTGTTCAGCAGAGGCAGCTGGGATCATCTTGGCTCTGTGGGGGAGGGAGAATTTATAACTCTAGCTAGCTAAAAAGCAAGCTGTGTGTGCATTTGTGTGTATATATATATATATTTATATATATGTATATACAAATCTGTGTATGTGTATATAGCACTGTGTGTATATATGTATGTATGTATATGCCTAAAATGTATTATATGTGTATCTATAGATATGTATACATTTATATGAATTTATATTTCTCTATATAAATAGTCATGCAACTATGGGAAGTCACAATTCAACGGTGTGTCCTTTTTCTTTAAAACACAACAAAAAGCTGCTTCCATTAATATCACATTGGCACAAGTGTCCTAAGTTTTCTTTTCTCTTTAGAAAGGAGTGGTACTTGTGGCCGAGCACAAGCCTGGAAGGTTTTGACTCTTCCAGAGGGCTCAGAGTGAATCATTATCTGCTCCACAGCCGTTCTACATTTGTGACATAAAATGGTGGCCAAAATGACTCAGGGCTAGTTTTGTAGGCAAACAAAGTGGGTTGTTGACTGTTTGGAAGTCTCTGTTATGCTCATGGATTTTTGATGGTGAAATGTCTGCACTGATAGTTATTCTGGTTGCTGTTAATGCCCAGCTAATGCTAATGGCTTGAACAGAGGAAAAAAAAGATGAATTTTCTGCTCTAAAGTAAGTTATCTGAAGTCTGATTACGTTGACTCAGTGATGTATGGATTTCCATTTAGGGGCAGGATGTTGGGCTGTAAATCAAGAATCTCAGCTCAGTGAACATCTAGTTTGGGATGTCTTTTATGTTATAATTGATTTAAAATCATTTCAATTCATCATCAGAACAAGCTATACCTTAATTCATGATAAGCTCAAAGGATCCCTCAGCTGGAAACCCATTCATAGCAGGGTGAATTTTGCACTTGTCTTCGTTGGGGTTGAATCAGGTCAGAGAGTTTCATTCAGCGCTGGCATAAAAACAATCTTGTAGCTGTGCAACTATTAATTCAAATTGTAATTTTGTAATAAAAGCAACCTAAAAATGACTTACTAGTTATGTATTCTATGGCTATAGCACCTCTCTATCGATGTGATGTGTTGGCATCGGGGTTGATTTTGTGTTGTTGGTCGTTACCCTGAGTTTTGCCCCCACTGGAGCTGGAAGTGGCTCAGCCCCTGGAATAACACACCATAATTCTGCAGCTGAAGGGAAAAGCTGCAAAGTAATGATCTCTGTCAGCATTCCTTAAGCTGTCTGCCCGGAATTGTGGCCGATTGCTGAATTGCCACATGTGTTGTGCTGGGATAAATGTAGGTCATGGTAACGTGGATGTGTCAGGAGGATTTTGGCTCCCGAGCGGCAAAGCCGGTTCCCGGCTCCCTCTGCACTCCTGCTGCTGCTGCTGCTGCACAGAAATGTCCCTGGGCCTCCACCAGTGACCAGGCCAGGGCTGCCATGGTCACTAGGGCAGCGTGGATCTGTCAGGCTGCCAATCTGCCATCTCCTGCAAACTGTAATGTGATTAGAAAAGGAAAGAGGGAGAATGGATTATTCCTTTCTGAGCCCTTTGCTTCCTTTAAGGCAGAAGACAAACAAACACAGAATATCATGGAAATCAAAACAAATACCCAGTGGCTCAAAACATATGACATTGAGGGAAATATTTCTTCTAAGCTTCTTGATTATGCTTTGCCTTATTATTTCATCTGGAGGAAATAAGCACCTTATGGGAAAGTGCTTCCCAATCTCTTTTGCATAAATGTTACAGTGAAACTCTCTGTGATATATAGCTGCCTGTTCAAGAAAATAGGTCATTTCCATACAAATGTCATATTTCTATGCAGAAAATATGCTGAATTCATATAGTATCTTCTAGCTAAAGCAATCCTTTTGCTGGTTTTGTGATTTCAGCATATTTGCCTGAGTGAAGGCAACCAGAAGAGGAGCAGAAAAAATGATTATTTTTTAATTAACTCATGCAGGCCTAATGTCAGGCTAAGCACTTGAATGCAGTGTCTCTGGGGCACACACGGGAATATCATCCTCAAATGGCTAATTTCTCCTTTTAGCAAGAAGCATCAGGATTTGAGCAGAGTGAATCACAAAGCTCAGAGAGCCACTGCTTTGCTGAGCATCCAGAGACTTTGGGAAATAAGTTTGTCTGATGTCACTTGTTCAAGAAGATGCCTGGATGTCTGTGTCCTCAGGGGAGCAGCCATTCACACAGGAAACCCACAAACTGAAGCCAGGAAAGGAGTGATGAGGTTTGCAAATCTCCTTATGCTCTGTAGCAATCTCTTCCTCGCAGGATGAATTTAATCTTTGGTGCACCTGGGCTTGCACTGCTGCTCTAAAGAAACAAGAAACCAACCCTGCCTTCTGTAAAGTTGAATTTTGCTGTGGTTTTTTATGTTGAAGCGGATTTTAGGATCAGATGTACAAACCAAGTTGATGCTGTAGATAGACAGCCAAAGAAAGGAGATGCCCTAAAGCCCTGTAGGCGCCTAAGGCTCCCCTGGTCTAAATGGTTGCAGCTCCACTGCCCTCAGCACAGCAGTCACCCCCTCTGATGAGGTCACTCAAAGAGGTTTGGTACCTGCTGGTGTTCCTCTGGAAGGCTTTCTAAGCAGCCACTAATATTTCTTTAAGTAAGTTTAAAAATGAAGATGAATCAGCCCAACTTCTCAGCTCCTGTGAGCTGGCACCGGCCCAGCACAGTTCTTGGGCTTCTTCCCCCTGTGTGTCATCACCCTTTTCACCCAGGGGGTGGTTTTCTATCCCCTGGGAGTGCAAAGAGCTGAAATCACTGCTGTGTGATGACCTCTGGTGCCACCAGTATCTCCTGGCCCATGGATGGGCTGGTGATTCACAAGGACAAGGGTTTCTCAGGCTCCTGTTCAAGTCCTGCATGAGCTTCTACATCCACCTAAAACCCTTCTCCTGTCCTTGGCTGCCAAAAAAAATCCTTGAGGAAATATCCCTTCACCAAATCCTGCTTAAACCACAGAGAGGTATTTTCACCATAATAATAATGATAATGTTTTATAGAATGCATTTTATTAACAAATAATCAGGCACTGACCACCAAGGTCTCCTCTGGAGTATGAGAGGCACCCACAAATTTGTCCTCAGAAAAGTCTTTGTTTTCCCTCCTCTTCCCTCTATAAATCCTGTTGGTACAGACTCATCCTACTTTAATCAGATGCAATTTGTTCCCCAGGTAGAATATGGGAAAGTGATCTTAAGAGGTTTGTGTCCTAAGGGGAGCAGAACATTCCCTGGGAGGGGTCTATGCCACCCACTAATCCTACCTGGAGCTTTGGGTGGTTGTGTTGGATCTGAACATTTGGATATTTAAAATTAATTAGAATTTAACTGGAATTAAAGTCCTGTTCCCAATTTCCCATCTCCATGGGGAGGACAGTAAGAATTTCTTATCTCATAAAAATATTATGAGTATAATGTGTTATTAAATGTCCAGATACTCTATTTAATGGAACTTTGCATTTGTATGAAAAGGGAGAAATTATGTTACTGGTATTTCTTTCTGTAGGAAGGGATTTTAGGATGAAGTAAAAATTAAACAACCAAGAAGTTAAATTATTCATATCAAAATAATTATTAACTTATTGAAATACTCTGCTATGGTAATAAATCACTGACAAATCTGGATATTTATGTGGCAGTGTTAGGATTAAGGTCTGAACAGTCCGGTAGTGATTTAATTGCTGAAAATTTTTCATCTTCAGAAATTTTGCATTGAAAAGTCGGAAAATTTGAAACCAAAATCCTCAACCTGATTTTTTAATGATTTTTTGATAGCTGAAAAAGATGTGACTCCTTGAAACCAACAAACAAAACCTTTTCAAACAAAAACCTTTTCAAAATTGTTTTCATTTTAAGAAAAAGCCCACATTGTTCATCTTGAGAAAACTCCTTTTTGAAGCATAGAGAAGCTTTCTGAAAATAATACCAATTTAGAAGAAAATACTTTTTTTTCAAGCCTTTATATTTATAGAAATAGAGCAATTTTTTTATTAGAAAAAACGTCTTAACTTTTATGTGCTTTGATTTGTGTCAATTTTGTCTGTAGGGGGAAAAAAAAAGAATCTTTAATCTTTCTGGTATTATGGAAAAAAACCCCACTCAGGCACATGAAGGTTTTGTTTTCTGGACTCAAAAAATTTTTTCTACTCGTATCAGTTTTTTTCTAAAAGAAATTACATGTTCTCTCACTTCAGTAATTGATTATTTTAGGAAAAGAATAAAGAATTTATCCCTGGAAGTGTTCAAGGCCAGGTTGGACAGGGCTTGGAGCAACCTGGGCTAGTGGAAGGTGTCCCTGCCCATGGCAGGGGCTGGAACTGGATGATCTTTAAGGTCCCTTCCAACCCAAAACATTCTGGGATTCTCTGATCCTAAGGATTAATAAAGGAATGAAGTACTGAAGGGAAGAAAACCTCGAGTATTGGTGGCAAAGGGCCTAAAATTAATAAACTGGGTTTCCATTGCCAGAAATGTGGGTGTAACCAACAGGAGCTTATGAATGAATAATCCTTTTGGACCAATATCAAAGAGTTTGGTCACTTTTTTATTATCTCATTACAAATATAAACTATGACTGAGTTCATAATCTTTGTTGCTGCCACTTTGTCATTACTAAAAGTGATAGTTCTGGGCAAATGGAAGGTTGGGAATAGTAGAACTTGGAGAAAATAGCAGCTATTTTGCTTCTCCAGTGATATGTGGCACTAAAACTGAGTGTTTTACTTTGTGTATCCAATTTAACAAACTAACAGTAAAATTGAATGATTAATGACGAAAAGAACACGAAAAAAGTCCAAATGTGTGTCTTTAGTTGGCCCTGTAGCATTCAGCTGTGTATGGGCAGGTCCTTGACTGCTGGCACTGGTTAACACCAGGAGTAAGATGTTTTTTCTGAAGTTAGACTCTTTAACACATCCTTTTTTTTTTTTTCTTTTATCCTCAGGGAAATGTCACCACAATATCAGGAGAACGGTCTCAATGACCTAATTTATATATTTACTTTTTTTTTAGCTTTTGTGCCACAGCTATGGTCCTGAAAAACATAATGGTCCTTGAAGGAGGGCACACAAAGAGGTTTTCATCTGTTTATTTGTGCATGAAACAAAATGTGCACGGGGGTTGAGAGTCTCTGTTGCATAGGACAGGTATGGCAGGATAATATTCATGGATAAAGGAACACTTCTGGCAATGTCACGGGCTCAGGATGCTCAAATTAGCCTTGCAAAGACAAAGCCTGTGCTGTGCACACCTGCAGCTGTGGGTAAACGAGAGAAGAAGGAGCATTGTTAAGCTGTTAAAACCTTGGATTTCTGTCTCACCTTCATTATTGGCTGATTTGCAGTACCTATAATTAATGTGCTTGCAGTGGGTGGCTCTCTTTACATTCACCTGTTTCTTTTCACAGCTTAATCAGGGCATAAGAAAAACTTCAAATTAGGATTCTCTGCAACGTGTTTTCCAAGTTTCCCGGTGCCGTGGAGAGAGCCCAAATAGCCCCCTGTTTGGAGGCACTGGAGATTTACAGATGTTTGATCCTGAAGCCTTCCAGATGAAAAGCTGGTTCTGTTTTTGGGCTGGTTTCCAATTCTTAACCTTGCAGCACCTTGTAACAAGTAAAGAAAAGTGGAATATTCAGGAAAGTCCCAAACTGTGAAGCTCTGCTCAGCTCTGAGCTGTGAGGATCATCCCAGTAAGTTTTGTACCTCTCAAACTGGTTCACAGAATCATTAAGGTTGGAAAAGTCCTTCCAAGATCATTGGGTCCAACCTTTGACTGGCGGAACCTCTGTGGAAGGGTTGGCCCTGGGGAAGATCTGGGCAATACCTGAGAAATACAATAACCAGCAGCACTTGAGAGGTCACATAAAGGTATTTTCACTTTCTGCTGACCTTTTAGACACAGCTTGTGTGGCACAAGAGACAGACAGTACCATTGCTGGCACTGGCACAGCTCTGGGTAGAGCAGATTCCCAATGGATCTCAGGAAATACCATAGAATCATAAAATAGAATCACAGAATGGTTTGAGTTGGAAGGGATCTTAAATACCCTCTTTTTCCACCCTCCTGCCATGGGCAGGGACACCTTCCACTAGCCCAGGCTGCTCCAAGCACTGTCCAACCTGGCTTTGAACATTTCCAGGGATGGGGCAGCCACAGCTTCTCTGGACAACCTGTGCCAGGGCCTCACCACCCTCACAGGGAACAATTTATTCTGTATATTCAGAAAGTGCAAGATCAGCCCTTGAGTTTCCATAGGTTCAGGTGAGTGTAATTTAAAGCAGAATTTGCCTACAATATTTTTCCAAAATTAGATAACATTTCAGTCCTGGTTTGAGAGCGAAAGTTGGTCTCTGTGATTTCTACAGCTCAGAAATCCGATGAGACTCTTGGCTGTGCTATTTTCCCTGTGGAGAGAGAGCATTTCATCCTGCAGTGGTTGATATCCCACAGACTTCCATACACAAGTGCACCCTGATAGTAAATCTGCATCTTGCTTAGTGCTCCTGGTTGGGTTTAGTGAGGCAGTGGGAGAATGCAGACATCAGTCTCTGAACCTGGTGAAAAATTGCCCTGGATGGAGACATTGTGCTCATATTTAGCAGTGGAAGAGATACATCCACATTTACAGTGGATCAATTGGTTTGGATTACCTGGAGCTGCTCCTCAGTAGCTTTAATGGAGTGAAGACCAGATATTATTTTATCTAGACAGAGCTTTTAGAATTTATTGTAACAGAAGCATCAAAACAAATTTACTGTAGTGTTTTACCTTAAGTGCTGCCTTAGCAACAACGAGGAGGAGGGATTCTGCAAAGAACCTGTAAACCCTGCTGCCCAGCCCTTGCTGGAGCTCCTTCCCTCATTGCCAGTAGTCTCAGCATCCTCAGCAGAAGCAACCTCAGCCCACTGTCGTGTTGACTGTGGCACTACATATTTCACATTAAGTGTTATTTACTGTAACTCTGCCCGTGAACGAGGAGCAGCATTATTGGGAGCCGTCCTTTGCATTCCTGATGTCAAACCCGGATGCAGATCACATTTACGACTCAAAACACATGCCATGGAGATTCATAAATTATACAAGGAACAGCACAAAGTAATGAGAGACGTGTCATCTTCGTTTTCTGGCTGCAGAGGCAGCAGTGTGGCATGGAAGATTTATTTACTATTCCAGCCACTGGCTTGCCAGCAGTCAATAGCTCATCACTTTGAGGCTGCAAATAGGAATAAAGATGTTTTGCAAGAAGGGAAACAATAACACAGCAGAGCAGCTTGGCCAAGGTGGGGTGGGTTATTTGAATTTTGGAGATCTCAGTCTACACCAGCCAGCCGGAAAAACCCTGTGGTTTTTGCATGTCTCCCTCTCCTTATCTATGAGACAGTGCTAACACCTATTTTAAAGCACAAATCAGTGCATGGAAAGCATAATGTGAAAGCTGGGAATTAGTCAGGTTTTTTCTAAAGGGGACACACTGGTCTCCAAGAGCTGGGGACAGAAATGGAGAGCAGGGAGGAGAAACCCAAGCAGGGCACTGAGGCCATGGTGGAAATGTCCACCAGTACAGATGGTGAGAAAGAGGATGGGGGTTTCTATTCAAACCATGTGCTGCCAGCTGGAGGGAGAAAATAAACAGGGAAGAATATCTTGGATCTGATTTTTAGCCTGTTTTTTTAGGTGCCTGCATTGTGTTCAGGCACAACGGAAAATCCCTGATCTCCAGCCTGAAACTGAAACGAGGTGAAAATTCCCTCCCACCTTGGGTGCAATTAGAACAGTTCTAACACCTATTTCAAAGCACAAATCATTGCATGGAAAGCATAATGTGAAAGCTGGGAATTAGTCAGATTTTTTCTGAAGGGGACACACTGGTCTTCAAGAGCCACATACAGAAAAACTGTGGGACCAGAAATGGGGAGCAGGGAAGAAAAACCCAAGCAGGGACTGATGACACCAAGGCCATGATGGCTCTTCAGAAATGCTGGGAAATATCCACAAGTAAAGATGGTGAGGAAGAGGATGGGGTTGCTGTTCAAACCAGTGTGCTGCCAGCTGGAGGGAGAAAACAAGCAGGGGAGAATGGTTTGGATCTAACTTTTTAACCTGTTTCGAGGTGCCTGCATTTTGTTCAGGTGCAATGAAAAATCCCTGTTCTCCAGCCTAAAATGAAATCAGGGTGAAAATTCCCTCCCACCTCGGGTACAATTGGCATTTGGGCTGCTATCCCTGCATTAGCTCTCCCACCTTTTTCCACCCTGGGGGATAAATCTGTGCAGCAGCGTGTCCTTTGGGTGCCAAAGAGCAGGGCTGGGCTGGCACAGGCACCTGCAGTGCCAAGGCAGGGGGACAGGGCTGGCAGGGATCAGCAGCACTGCACACAGGGATCTGCACCATGGCCTGGAGGCGCTGCCACAAAGGATCTGCTTTGTCCCAGTGTCGTGGGAGCCGCGTGTTCGTCTTGGCCGGAGCAAACAAATTACATCCCTCTCAGTCAAGGCAGATCCATGTCTGCAGGGAATCCTGACAGAACTGCATGCAACATGCATGTTTGGAGGCTAAACTTAGTCCTCAGTTACTAGGGATGTCAGATAGCATCATCAGTAAACACTGAGTGGAATTAGGCTGGAAGGGATTATGGATAATGTGGGTTATTTTGAATATTTTCCGAGCAAATCCAAACTGAAAAATTGCAGAATCATCCTTAACGAGAGGAACAAAAATGTAAACCATTGCTTGTTTTTAGGTTTATTTAAGAAACAATAACCCCTTAATGGGAGGCTTATGAGCAGAATATAATTCTTCCCATTGCTTTTCCAGGGCACGGCTCCTCACGTGGTTTTGTGCGGGCACATCCCCGTGGACACACAGAGCCCAGCAAAGCTGTGGCTGCTGCAGAGCCATTCGGAGAAACACGATGCAAGAAGGATCCTTTCAACGAAATAAGTTTCTTTACAGCCACTAAAGCGTGTTTGCAACACTCAGAAAAAAGCACTGAAATGATTTCCTGGTGGACTCGCTTCCCGTTTTATCACGTCGTGCCAGATTGTGCACGTTGCTGATGAAAAGTGAAAGACTCCCAAAAGTTATGCAGGCAAAAAAAAAAAAAAAATCAAAAATTCAGAGCTGCCTTTTAAAAGCTTGCAGTCAGTCCTAAAAGTCAGGTTTCAGTTGGTTTTGTCCCTTTTGTAACAGTATTTAGTATTATTCAGTAGAATTTCCCAGCTGCAGGGTTGGAAAAATCTCAGTAGAGGACGTGGATTTGTGTGGGATCAGAAATTCCAGTGAGGGAATGATAAGGACTGATGCTGCATCAATCACGAAGGTTATATTTTAGCAGCTAGAATAGAAAAATATGCTGTGATTCCAGGCATGTATTCAACAGAAAAATGCATAATCATACACAAAATAGGGAAGAAAAAAAAAAACTTTAGTTCAGGCAAAATTCCCACATTTGTTAGTTCTTTTATCTGAGTTTAAGTTATAATCTGCAGAACTTGATTGACTCAAAATTCCAGAATATTAATGCTTTCAAGAAAATAATATTAATGTAAAATCTATAGAGTCCTTTTTGTAGTGTTTAGATGCTCAATAACTGTGTACAAGTTGTTGGCTGGCCCAAGTTTGTGCATTATTAATAAAAGTAGTAGCTCTGCATCTTCCTGGTTCTAATTATTTCTCTAAATATCTCCAGGAAACAGAAGCATAAACTAGCAAGCATTTAAAAACCCTGGGTAAGCATCTTTTGGAGAATATGCCTATAAAATGAGTCATGCCTGTGTTTACAGTTTTAACTTGTTTCTCAAATCATAAAAATAAGCACAAGATTACAAAATGGCCAAATCAAGGCCGTTACAGTGAGGTCACAGTTGTGAGTCAGGATTTGCTCCATCTTTGCCAGTTTATTGTTTGATAACTCTTGTTTAGTGATGGACTTTTGAAACTAAATTGGAAAACCACGTAGAGATCACGTGGTATTTTGGGAAAAGGAACCACACACAAACCTTAAACCATTTCAGCAGCAGTTTTTAATCATATAACAAGTTAGTCACCTCTCTAATTCGCTCATTTTATATGTGAGCGACGTAAAAAAGCACCTTGTAATCTCATTTATATATACATGACTGTTATTATATATAAACCAGACATATTACAATAATTTTTCAGATGTCCTCAGGACTTCAGAACATCTCTGGGTCTTGAGCTCTTCTCCAGAAAGATCAAAATCTGTTAAAAATATTGCCTGGTTCATGGTAACCACAGAGAGACAAATTCTCCTCATTGGCTTCTGATAAGATTTGTCATTGTTTCATGAAGTCCCTGACTAGGGATTTTGCCTAACTGAAATTAAAAAACTATATAGGACTGATTATGTCCTATATTATTGTCTTCAGGATCACACTGTGGACTCTCTATTTTCCTTGAAGAGAATTCCTTACGTAGTTTCACCACCATAAGTAGTTAAATAATTAAATAATTGTTAAATGTCATAATAAGAAAGTAAAACCAACTTATTTTCTTTTTTAAGACAGATCAGTTTTTCAATTCCTGAAACATTTCTCGATGCTGGATCACATCTTTTACAACATAATTGTGATACAGTCAATGGAAAGTCGATAACAGTGATTCCATTTTCATTTACAGAGGTGTAGCTGAAA
Organism: Pseudopipra pipra; assembly: GCF_036250125.1. Lineage (NCBI taxonomy): Eukaryota > Metazoa > Chordata > Aves > Passeriformes > Pipridae > Pseudopipra > Pseudopipra pipra. The sequence continues at coordinate 2,940,820 of NC_087558.1, read as the reverse complement.
CACCACCATAATGAGCTGAATCACTTTGATGTTAGTTTTCAGAAAATGTGACTTTGATGCAGAGCACTGAACTGCCAGGAGAAAATTCCCAGTGTACAGGCTTGGATAATGAACAGGCATTTTTTACACCACTATATTTACAACCTTGTATTGTTGCTTAACGTTTTTCCTCCAAAATAAACATATGTTCAAGTGTAAGCCAGAAATAGAGACGAGTTAGAAGGAAATCTAATCCCCCCACTTGAAAACCATGCTGAGGAAACACCCCAAAACCTCCCCTTTTCATGCAAGATAAACATGCATAGAACATGACAGAAAAAAACCCTCAGATTTTTAATTAAAAGGTGATTTTAACACACACTCAGAACGTGACAGGGCTCCAGCCTTGAAATTGGGCATGTGGGTTTCAATGCACTTGCTGGAAGTATCTTGGGCTTAATTATATGTTTAAAGAGCATATTCTGTATTTAAGTACCAACAGTCATTTACTTGAGAACTCTCTGAATTTTGTGTAAGTGCCACACAAGCACAAAAGTGAATGTAAATGAGACTTTAAAGCACAAACATCAGATATTTCATTCAGGGAAACACTCCAGTTGTGGAGAATTTGGGCAAGTACAGATGGATTGAGCCAGGGGTCTCTGTGAGGCTTTTTCAGCTGCAGGGACAACTTTTGGGGTCCACAAAAACACACAAAGAAGAGCCGAGCCCAAAATTTCTACATTTCCCAGGTCACAACTTCAAACTGAAGAAGAACCTGGACAGGGAACTGTAAAATGTCAAGACAGGCAGTGAAATTCTCCAAAAATGGACTCTCCAGTGCCTCAGTCAGGGTTGGCTGTGTAGGGAGGACACACAGCTGAGGTCCTTCTGACTTTGAACAACTGACTGATTTTCCAAGACTCAAGTGGCAAAGCATTTCAGTATATTTCTTCTTTTTCCTTTTTAATCAGAAGATGAAATATAGATTTTTTTGAAGAGAAAGCAAGAACTTAATCCTTTTTGATCTGAAACTATTTTTTTTACTGATATAAGACCCGACTCTTTGCACTTTATCAATTATTTTATTATTTCTGGCAGGGGAAGCATCCCTAATAGGTATCCAAGAGTGGTGGTAATTAAAGGAGTTGATCTCCAGCACTGTTCTCTACTAAACCACATATTATTTTCAGAGCAGTATGAGCATATAACTGAAAAATGGAACCAGCTCATCATTTAGAGCAAGAGCTGACCAAGCAGGGACTTATTAAATCAACAGAAATAACTCTCAGACCCGAGGCAATAGGCTGTGCTTATCTGTTTGCATCTGCTGATTTCTCTTATTTTCAAATGCTTAAAAAGCTAACTGAGGAGCAGACTTGATGTTCCTCCAAGCCTCTGAGCAAAGCTGAGTTACTCATCCTGCTTCCAACAGCAGCTCCTCCAGGGGAAGAGCCGGGATCTGGTTGCAAACCACACGCACAGGCAGCAGGGTGAGAAACTCTTCCTTCTCCAGGAACTGCTGTGATGCCACAAGAGCTTCTGGTGCAGCCAGAAGATGCAGCTCCTGTGTGTTGTGATAACAACCATCCTTGAGGAGGTTCTGTCATATTCCACATCCTCATCAAGGAGCAGAGACCCAATGTAAAGAGATTGGGTTTAACAGCAGAAAGGCAGGTGCAGACCTCCAGGATAACAGTCCCATCCCACCCTACGTGGATGATCAGGACTGCTTAGGTCAGACTATGAAAACTTCAAGAGGAAAGTGAAATAATAATTTCAAATACCTGCAGGATTTTTTATTTTTCAGTGTTATTTGTTCTTTAAACCAGTCTGAGCCTTCCTGCTGCTTCATGTCTTTCAGATCAACCAGCAGCAAAGATTTGGAGCTGTGAACTCCAAACTGTCCACTTGCTGCTTCCAGGGAAGAATGATGGGAGAACACACTTGAAGTTCATTTCTTTTATTGACAGGAATAACCTACACAAAGCATCTGTGGCCACATAGAGCTGGATTTAGTGTGGGTAAAAAAAGCAAACCCCACAAAGAGATTAGGACTGCACAAGGTGAAACTCATTGAATCACAGAATGGTTGGAAGGGACCTTAAAGATCATCTCATTCCACCCCCTGCCATGGGCAGGGACACCTTCCACTAGCCCAGGTTGCTCCAAGCCCCATCCAACCTGGCCTTGGACACTTCCAGGGATGGGGCAGCCACAGCTTCTCTGGGCAACCTGTGCCAGGGCCTCCCCACCCTCACAGGGAAGGATTTCTTCCTAAAATTATGAGTTGAGCCAAGGGAACACCCATAAAAAAGCAGTTAAGATGGGAGTTGCTGAGGAAAAGGTTTGTTGCTGCCTCCTGGGTGGCATGTCACATGAGGAATACAAGTTTCATCCCATGATCCCAGTCACTCTCCAGCTCAACTGTTGGTACATGAAAGGTAAATTAAATTAATTTAAATTAATCAGGCACACTCTCTTTCCTCTCTGACAGTGCAGCTAACCAGTTTTGACTTTCACTCTTGGGGAAGGATTTATTTTAGAAAATTAGAAAAAAAGTGTCTGTGTTAGTCTTCAGACAGGAAAAATTACATGTTAAGAACCAACAGTTCATTGTCTAAAAATAATTTGCAATTGCATAATGCTTTCCAGTTTCACAGAAATATTCATGTTAATGAGGCTTGTTAACAATTTTTTTGGAATTTAAACTCAGTTTAGGATTGGTCAAAAAGTTGTTCTTTGTCTATGTGACTATCTGGTCCTGATCAACTTCCTTCTGTCCAAGTTCCTACAGTGTCCTCATCATTTGGGGGCAGGTGATGCCTTTTGGGAGTGATCTCACAGGCTGAAGGTGGAAATAACACCTGAATTGTCTCTGCATTTCCAAACCAGGGCTCAGGCAGCTGGTCCCTGTGCTGTGCTCCCTGTCACATGCAGATGCCAAACCTCAGCCTCCTTGGCTGCTGGAAAACAGCAAAGATGAATTCATTTTTTCTTTGCTTCATTAAAGTACCTTTTGGACAAATAACTGAATATTCAGATGTTTTAAGATGTTTCTCATTTCCCTTTGAGTTGATTTGGTTGTGCAGTTCCCCCCAGCAGCCACAGCACTTTGGAAGGGATTCTGTCAAGGCGGGCTACAAACCCTTTTCTTCCAGGGGCCACTCACCCTGTGGGGTTTCAGCTGAGCAAACCAGCAGTAAATTCCATGTGCTGATTTTGCCTCGCCCCGAGGAAGCCAATTTTTCACTTGCTCCCTTTACAGTGAAAGGAAGAAAAGGATGAGAAAGCAGAAACTCAGGAGAAAGAATAGATCCATCAATGCCACCAGTTCAGGGCCAGGTCACCCCGCTCCAGAGCACGAGCTGAGCCTGCTGGTGTGACACCACAGAATGGGGCTGCTCCCTGGGGGTGGGAAAAACATCTCCTGTGAAGGCTGTCAGCCAGCTGGAGGCTCCAACACGAGCAGTGAGAGCTGAAGGGATGAGAAATGTCTGAATCCTCACCTGGAGCAAGGAGCAAATCTGAAGACAAGGCTGAGCCCTCCTTGTGTGAGGGGCAGGGACGGCGACAGGCAGGAGGTTTGTGACATCTGTCACTTAGTCCAGAGTCACAGCAGGGTGTTTCTGACACTGCAGAGAATAAGCTGTAGCAATAAAGCCACAGAAAGCAGTGACAGCAGCTCTGGAAATCAAGCAGCTTCCTGCAGTATCAGGGCACCATGGACAAGTGGCAGCACAGGTGACAGTCACCACTTACCTGGGATATACAAGCACAGGTGACCAGAGTGCCCAAGAAATAATCTCATCTGTGATTAGATTGCTACCCTCTGGGAACTGCAGCTTCCTGGCTTGCAATCCTGGGCAAAATTGAATGGAATGTTTTTTTCCTCCCAATAGCCTTTTCTCAGCAAATAGTCAAATGAAATATTAAATATTTCCTTGTCCTTTCTCCTGTTTCTTGTCTAAGCAACACACTTTAGAGGTGAAAGATATCTAGCATAGTTGTCTTTATATTTCTTTTCCTTTTCTTTTATGTTTTTTTTTTTTTTTTTCACAAGCTGTACAGCACAAGTCTTTTTTTTTTACCACTCATTGCTTACTTCTCCTCATTTCATGCCTACCCATAGTCCCTGGGGGTTTGGAAAACATCTCTGAATGTTTCTCCCCACCACATTTTTTGCCTCTGACAGCAAAAAACGTGGGTAGGCTTAAACCTCTGTAGGTGCTGGACATGCAGCTGCCTCTTTTTGGGTGAACAAATCGATGTACCTGCTTAGATGAATTCCCTAAACTCACAAGCTTGGCTTGATAACAACCAAATTCCCCAGATCTTGTGTCTTCTGCTTTGTAGCAGCTGCAGGTCATCAGCAAATTGAAACCCCTCTGGTTCCCACCCAACATAAACCCCACCCAGAGGGCAGGATCCACATTGTCTCCTGATCCAGAGGTGACCAGCCTGGAGCTCCTGGAATAAGAAGGTACTAAAGGCTCACAAGGGTGTTCCCACCTGTGTTCCTTGTTGCTGTAGGACCTGGGTGTTGATGTACCACTCTGAGTCCTCTGCCTGGGACAAAAGGCAGCTTTCAAGGTCCTGAACTAGAAGATTTCTGTGGTTGTTTATAATACAGCTGCAGGAAAGCTTTTGAACCATTATTCAGATTTTTGGGGACAGCATTCCATGGGCTGTGCTACTCCTTCCAGCGACCTGTTTCCACTGCTGGGGGATGGGAATGTGTGGGCAGGTCCTCCCTTTGCTGAGTCAGCTAAAAATACCCTTCCCAAGGAGGAGCTGCAGCAACTGGAGATTGCGGTGGCAGCCAGGGAATTATGAGCTGTTCCACCACGAGCTTCAATGAGATGTCAGGGGTACTGACAGTTCTGGTGATTCTGGTGCTGTCCCTGAGGGAATAAATAGAGATTGCTGCTATATGGGAAGTTATTATGGCATCCTAGGTATTTATTTTGCCAAAACAAACACCACCCAAACTGTTGGACTAGAGGATCTCCAGAAGTCTTTTCCAACCCTGACTATTCCGTGATTCTGTGAAAAGCCAAGATGTTTTCACTCCTAGGGGATCACCAGGAAAGTGCAAAGATGGGGCTTGTTTGGCATAAACAAGAAAACTCTCTTCAGGCTTTTAAAATCACAGCCCACACCTGTGGCAACCATATCTAGCTCACTCCCTCTGGGTCTTCACCAGATCAATGAAAACATTCTCCTACCCCAGGATTTTAACTGATTTAAAAGTTAAGGGGCATGTGGGTTAACTTTATACCAATTTTTATATGTTTGTGATCCTAATCAGAACTTGTGTAGTAATTCAATCCTGTTTGGCTAAATTATGAGTTTTTCTCATTTAAAGCTGTCCTGTATCTGTAGTAGATGCACCAAATCACTACCATAGATTTAGAATGATGTTCCACTTTGTCTTCTGGCTTATTTTCTCCATGTATTTAGGATTTCCCTTCAACCCCATTTGTTTCACTCTAACGTCCCTCCTCACATTTCTTTCATGCAATCTGCCTTTTATATGTACTTGAATTTGGCAACCTGGCTCTGGGAATTCTAAGTTTAAAGGCCAGGAATTAACAGATTGCAATCTTTGTCTGACCTACACTAATCACCAGCTACGTGTCCCTCATATTCCCTCCCCGAAGAAAGACAAGGAGCTTTGAAGGTGTTTGTGTTTAACTTCCTGAGACACTGCTAAGAGGTGAAGACATAAAATTAATGTATTTCTGTGTTTCTAACGTGAATTGGCAGAACCAGTGGCTGTAGCTTCCCTTAAAAATCACAGGGACTAAATAAACCAGCCTGTGGTTTGCTCTCACAGAAATTCAGTTTTAAATACTGCAATTTTTATCTCCTGTCTATCCATGGACTTGAAGAGGAGGATGGTGTTGTATTTGGCTTTTCTTTTTCATGCAAAAAAGAGTGGAATTGCTGTCTTATTCTGAATAGCACATAAAACCCAATGAAAGAATATTTTTTTCAAATGATGGCTAGAATATATTTGTCTTGAACCAAGACAGGGTCTTGTTTTTTCATGATTGTTCCCAGTGAGGCCCAAAGCAGGACATGACCTCACAGAAATCATCACACTCATGAAGCAAATACAGGGTCTTTATTCCTATAAATTTGTACTTTATATCTTCTTTATGTTTGTTTTTTTTTTTCTGGCATTGAAGTTTTGAAGAGGGATTTCTGTTCTGGGTTTGGTTCAAGGATTAGATCTCACTGGGTCAATATCAGTTTTAATGTGAATTGAATGAATGAAAATTTGGTCAATGTTTACTTTTGATAAAGTTATAAATAGGCTAATTTAGGTGGTGATTTACTCCTTTTTATTTATGATGATTAAATTCAGTTTTAAGTCACTGTAACCTAAAGGGCTTCTGTGATATTTTGGCAGTTCTGCTGCAACCAGATAGCAGTTAGTAGGAAAAAAAAATAATGTATAGTCAGTTTTCCTGAAAAATAACCCTTAAGGAATTCAGGCAGCATTGTAGGCCCATTTTACAGCAATGTGTCTCTTCAGTTATTAGCATAATATTTCATTGAGAGCAGTGTCATATCCAGCATAACAACAGCCTTTTTGAGTAATGGCACAGTTGAAATAAGGGATACTGTAATATTCCCCACTTTCTAAAGGGATCTTAGTTCATATGCTCAAGTTTAATTTATCTGATGGCAGCAGGAGTGTCTCCACAACAAGGTTACAGCAGGAGTGAGGTTACTCCTTCTGTGGAGGAAAGTCTTCTGTGAATTTGTTATTAGTTTAACAAATTGATATTTTATCATTGATTTGTGATTAATAAGTCAATAAGTAATTATAAATAATATTGAACCACGTTTTGGGTTGGTTTTCTTTGTTTGTTTGTTTTTGTTTTTTTTTAAATGGGGTTTGTTTGTTTGTTTTTAATTAAAAAACCTCCCAGCTGTTGTGTTTAGAGAGAACACCTTGAAATCAGTATGGTAAGGATTTGTGAGACATGCCTGTATAAAACAGGAGCATTATGTAACATTTCAGGATACTAATCCTTCATCATAGCAATGCAAACAGTACCACTGGGTGCCAGGCACAGTTTAAAGGTCACTAAGTCAGTCAAGTGTCATGGAAAGGACTCTGGTAATGGAGATGGCACGTGTAGTTGTTCCATATCTATGATTTGGAAAATAAATATTTAATTTTAAGATTAAATCTGAGAAGACAAACCCAGTTACATATAAAGATTTCATGCTTCAATTCTTACTGAAACTTCTTCCCTGTAAACTCTTTTTGTGGTCATCCTTTTTTTTTTTTCCTTATGCATTTGACATTTATTTTGAAAATGTCATTTAATGTGTTCATATAAATATTAAAATTGATAACTTATTAGTCATGGCTTTGTCATGGATTTGATTGTTTTACAACTATTTCATAGAATCACAAAGTGGTTTGGATTGGGAGGGACCTTAAAGACCATCCAATTCCAACCCCTTGAAATGGGCAGGGGCACCTTCCACTATCCCAGGTTGCTCCAAGCCCTGTCCAACCTGGCCTTGGACACTTCCAGGGATGAGGAATCCACAACCTCTCTGGAAACCTGTGCCAGGGCCTCACCACCATCACAAGGAAGAACTTCTAACTAATACTCCATCTAACCCTCCTCTCTGTGTTTGAAGCCATTCCCAGTGGAACTGGATGATCTTTAAGGACTTTTCCAACCCAGACCATCCTGTGACTCCATGATAGTTCTGTGACAATCAAGACCAGCAGGTGATGGAACCAGAGGGGGTTTAAGGTGTATAATTCCTTCTGTGGCATTCAAGTTAGGTTTTAAGGCTCCTAGGCAACATGTTAGGTGGAACTCAGGACTGCTGAGTGTTATCTCCTCATTGTATTCTTCAAAAATATGTGTTTTCAATATACATCGGACTTTCACACTTGAAGTAGAATATTCCCTGCTGGAGCAAAATGGCTACAAATTTTAAAATTATAGGAGAAAATGTGACCAGAAGTATGGTATTTATAAATACTTCTTTGTTAATGACTACACTGAGAAGCACTGAGTTATCTAAGTTATCTAAGCACGGGCTTTACTCCCCTGGGGTGTGAACGGGCCAGCATTGCTCCTGCTCTCCATTCATCCCTGTGGCTGTGGGATTTCCAGGAATCCAGGTGGAGTGACCTTGCTGTCTGCAGGGCTCTTTCTCTCACAGTTTTCCCTCACACCTGTCTCACAGCTGCTGTGCAGTGGGATTTTCTTTATCTTTTCTTAAACTTTATGACAGGCACCCCCCCCATTTCCAGAGGTGGGCTCATATTTGGGTCCATTTTTGAGCTGGCTGGAATTGTGTCTGCCCAACATGAGACAGTCTCTGGTCTCTTCTCACAGAAGATGCTGCTGCAGCCTCCCACCACAAACACCCTGCTATGAAAACACAATACAAATCAGAATGTGTTCTGATATGCCAATGCAAAGCATGTGTATTCACACATGTTCTTAACTGAAAAGAGCCAATTTATCTGTGTTTCAGCTCTGCTTTATAAGGTTAAATGTTCTTAACCAAATGCTAAATGCAGTAGTAGCTGCCAATGGATATTGATCTGAGTGCTGGAGATTAGTTTTAATTAGTTTTATTGCTGGTGCACAGTTCAGTGTTAATGGCACCCCCTTGGCACAGCACACCTCACTCTGCTCTGCCTCACAAAAAAAAAAGTGCAATTCTGGGAAAACCATGAGTTTTACAGCAGTTTAGGGCTTGGAATCCATATAAATATGCTCCCACATTTAAGTTGTGATTTCAGCAGCAACCACTGGAGCTCCTGTGACAGTTTGTTTTGCTTTCACTGAACTGCAGCCCCTGTGAGATCCCAAGGGCTTATCCAGGTGATCTGTTCTTCCACTGTAGCAATAAGTACTTTACCCTGTTACCTCTGTCTTGCCTTTCCCACCTGTCCTGAGCGCGTTATCAGACCTCATTAAAGGTTTTGTCAGGTGTGTTTTTCACAAATCAACAACCTCCTTCGTGAAACAGGATGTAGTTGTGTTTGTTCTAAAGGAAGAAAGAAAATGTGGGAGGGGGGGAAAAAAAAGGGATTTTGTTTCTTTTCCATTTCAGGTATTTCAGTAACCTGTAAGAAACTCCATAGTTAATCTCAGGAGAAAATTGTTCTCTGTGTGTAAAGTGGTTTTCAGGGAATAAAACACATTTCTCAGTGATTGCCCACTGGTGTAATAATGTTGTAATCTGTGCTGGGTGAATTATCCTGTATGGGAGATTTATTACACACAATCCTTAAGGAGTGTTTTATTTAAACACTGGGATTAGGAGACACGATTTAAAACCTGAATAATTTATAGATGTTGCTAATTTAATAAGTTAGTAGTGCAGTTTATAGAGTTTTCAAAGCTATTACTCGTATTTTCCTTTTTCCTGTTTCTCTGGGTCTAGATGGGCAAGAAGCTCAGTGGGCTGGAGCTCCCCCTGATTGTCCTCTTCTGCCTGGGGACAGCTGTAGTCCGTGTCTGTATTGGGATTTTAGCATCAGGATACTCCTGATCAAGGATCAGGAAGACTATGTGGGTGCAGCCAAACTATGTGGGGAAAAAAAAAATCCCTATACCCATAAAAACCTGTATTAGTACATCAGGAACTCCTGGTGTTACAGGGCTGTGCTTTAGAGCACCTGCTTTACTCACAGCTCTTTTTTGAGTGAGTAATTCCATTTAGACACAGGAACTGAAACAAAAGGCTTGGAGGTGAAAATGGCAGAAAAATAAAAAATAATTGCTTATACAAAGCAAACACTTGTGCTTTAATAAAACTGCCCACATAGGCTAATATTGCATATTTTTTTTTCCTTTTTCTGTCATGAGTAGGAGTTTCCCTGAGCAAAAAGTACAAGTGTAGCTATCGCAGGTAGAGAGAACAGGCAGGTCTGGGGATGTGTGTCCATCTCATCCTGAGGTAACATTTCATTTCTGTGTTTGGAAAGAGGACTGTGGAGTGTAAACAGTGTTCCCAAATACACAAAATAACCTTCAGTGTAAGTTACTCTGTAAGCAAAATATTTCAATTTGAACATTGAATTCTCCCATCCCATTTAGGTTCCAAAAAAAAAAATAAATAAACAAACCTACAGACTCAGTGGCCATGAGAGAGGGGAAGTGTCAGGATGAACCTGGTTATTAAACCAGCCCAGCAATGATTACCTGTCACAGGGCCACTTGGATTACCCAGGCTTCAAGTTTAATTAATTAGGGGTTACTTTTTGCTCTTATTAGTGTTGTTTGCTTGCTTAGAATTCTTCTGCAATGATTGATTTGCAATTATAGAGGGCACAGAAGATGGACTTGGTACTCAGTAGTGCATGACTGATGAAACAGGTGTATGGAGGGGAATAACAAACCCAGTCCAATGGAACAGTGCTCTGGAATATTATCTATATTTTCCTTGGGCCTTTGCTTAATTTGCTAAGAGTGGTTGCATTTTGGTCTTTAGAGAAAAACATTGCAGTGATGTCTGTGACCTTCCATCATCATTTGTCACACTTGAGCCCCCAAAAGAGAGTTCTGACTGACCCAAAACCATAACCCTGGAGGCCTGAAAGATTCCTATGGTTTCATTGGAATTACAGCCTTCTCTCCACCCCAACAGCAGGTTTCAGGAGTTTACCAGGCAGGCAAGAGAGTGTTGGAATCATTAAAACTGGGCAGAAATACATCAATGATTATTTAATTTAAGAAGCCTCTCTAGTGTTGAGGTTTTTAACTTTCAAGAAGAAGGAAAAGGTAAATGAGCAGATTAAAATTGCAGCAAAGCCAAACTCCCCTGGTTTTGTTGTTTGTGCAGTTTCTGTGTGTTTATTTGTTTAAGGAGCACTTCATGCCTAAACAAAATTAATGATATTCAGCAATGAAATTATGTAGAACTTAATATTTATATAATGTACTAATAATCATATGTTATATAACTATATATTAATAGCTACATATATCACCTGAGGTCATAAAGACCCTTAAAATTAATGTGTCTGTGCTTATGTAAAGAAAGCTGTGCTACTCTCCTTATATGAAGAATTTCGGTTAAATGTCAAAAATATCACAGAAATATGGTTGTAAAAATGAGTTTCTAATTAAAACTGCATCAAATGAGTAGATAAAAGCCTATTGATTTGAAATTGTGTATGATGTTCATAAACATCAAGGTATTTTGGTGTCTCAAAGTAAGCAATTTTCTCTGCTTTCAGGGAAAAACTGAGTTCCTGCAGATCCCTGTAAGCTCTTGGTTTAATGAAGCTGAAAATAACCTTCAAATCTGAGGATCAGCTTCATTGCAGTTGCTCTCTGCTTTAAATCTGGTTTAACTCACAATTGCATTCTATTTATGATTGTTTCATTTAAGAAGTGATGGCTGAGGGGAAACTCAAAACTACTTCCAAGTTTGATACGTTTGCCAATGGGAAAGATTCAAAATCTGAGAGGAATGAAAGAGGAAAATGAGCATTATTAAGTAAAAAAGTAATGAAATGTAATGTTTTGATTGTTTCCATGAGTTATGGGAGGCCCTTACCCAGGATGTTTGATGTTGCTGAGGAAATGCAAAGAGGTTTAACTGTTCTGGTGCACTTGGCTCTCTGGGGAGATATTTTATTGTGTCACTAAGAAAAAAAAAAATCACCAAAATCCCAGTATTGGTGTCACAAGAGAGAAAATGAGCACATTTTGGTGGTGCTGTGGGCACACACCTGGCTGTGGAAAAGATCCCTATGGCTGGTCCCCAGCATCCATCAGGAGGGAGGTGCCTGAGGGGTCTGAGGAAGCCTTTTTGGCACCATCAGGGACCACAGGTGGAGTCACAACCCGAAACTTTGCTGGTCAAGCAAGTCTGGAGTCCTGTGTTCTCCTTTACAGCAGAGCCAAAGGAAAGAGGGTGAATCCAGTGCCTTGCAGGGATTTGTTCCTTGGTTTAGCCCACAGCAGGAATTGGGACGCTCAGATTTCCCCACCCTTTCCCCAGTCCTTCCCATAGAATCAAGAATTGAAATTAGGTTTAGCTTAAATATGCAAAGCTCTTGTAATCCTTATCTGGAAGAGGAACTGTTTGTCTGGAATGAATGAGAAAGGTAAAAGGTGCAAAATTAAATTAACAGAAGAAACATTATTAATGAAATTGACTTTTACTGTGTGTTTTGCTAATAGATGTAAAGAGGAATATTGATCTCTGGCTTGTTCTGTTTGTACAGCCATATACAGTCATCTCTGTATCTATTTTCAACACCAACTTCACATTCATTAAAAGCTTAGCAGCTGCTTTGTGCAGAATTTGCCACAGGAGATGTTGGCCATCAAATGGGATTTGAAATGCTCTAAGGATCCTGTTATTACTTAAATCTGTGCTCACCTACCCTTGGTTTACACACAGCCATAATCTGCCTTTCCCTGGGGTGACTGGCCCAGCAGGACTCAAGAGCAGGTCTGGTTCATTTTCCCTGGCCTTGGTTTGCAAACTCTGACAGAGTGGAGTTTTTCTGTGTTTGTGTCCACCCACAGAAAGTTTCCACCTGCCCTGTTACTGTGAGTGGATTAAGGAGTCAGCCTGGGATGTGGGGTGGGAAGCTTTGGTGGGAGAGGGGAGTGCAAATGTCCCCCTGTTCTGGAACCCAAGCCTATTATGCTGTAGACACACTAAGAATATCCACTGAGGTTTTATTACTCCAAGCTCCATGGAGCTGAGAAATGCTCCCCAATTTCTATTTTTTGTGTTGGTGTGCAGTTGAAAACCAATTGATAAACATTAATAGGTGAGTCTTCACTTTCTACTGATAAACAAAATAAATAACATATCAGTAAATAATTGGTATGTCCTAATGCATTGGTGTGTGCAGAGTTCTGATGCTGCTTCAGTGACATCCCTGTAGCTCATCAAATGATGGGCAAGTTCTCTTTATCAACTGTCTCTTTCCAAGACAAAATGTGTCTGTTACCTGTTATTTATTTCCATACTTTTTTCGGCTGTCTCTTTCCAAAACATTTTCCAGGGCACCCAATTTTCCATAGCTGTGAGAGAAGACTCTTTTACCTGCATGGAGAGTTCCTCAGGCTTTGATTCAAGTTCTCTGAACAGTTGTGCACAGAGGTACCTGCTGTTGCTCTGCCTGTTCCTCCTTGTAATGATTTGCTGGCAGAGGCACCCTGAGGGTGGGTGGGTTAAAGTCAGCTGAGGTGCCAATTCAAACAACGATGCTCATTTTCTGCTCGTTGCTTTTTCCAACTTTTTATTCCCAGAGAAAGTACTTTCTGCAGTTTGGGGATGTAAACAATCAGATCATGTTGCTCTGTTCACAAATAGCTCTTGCTTTGAACAGGGGAATATTTGCTAAGGCTTGTAAGCACTCACTTGTGCTAATGTTGTAAAAACCCAGTGAAAATCCTACATATGTAGGACATAACCAACACATTCTGGAGAAAGAAATCAATGTAGAACATCAATAAAAGAATACTTGTGAATATGATTTTTTTAAATATTTTTGTTGGAGTTCCTAAAGTAGTTTATTTATGATTAATTAATAACCCTCAAATAAGCACCATTTGTCATTGTTACCTCAGCTTCATAAAGTAACAATCCACTTGCTCTACTTTGAGTGAGCACTTCAGTGTTTTGCTGAAATAGGTGTACAACAGGAGCTAGAGGTAGACATAGAATCCCAGAATGGTTTGGGTTGGAAAGGACCTTAAAGATCATCCAATTCCATGCCCTGCCATGGGCAGGGACACCTTCCACTAGCCCAGGTTGCTCCAAGCCCTGTCCAACCTGGCCTTGGACACTTCCAGGGCTGGGGCAGCCACAGCTTCTCTGGGCAACCTGTGCCAGGGCCTCCCCACCCTCACAGGAGATATTTTTTTTTCTTAATATTCTGTCTAAACTTACTCTCCCTTTGAAGCCATTCCCCCTTGTTCTGTCACTACATCCCTTGTCCAAAGTCTCTCTCAATCTTTGTTGGCTCCCTTCAGGTCCTGGAAGGCCACAATTAGATCTCCCCGAAGTCTTTTCTTCTCCAGGCTGAACAATCCCAATTCTCTCAGCCTACTTAGACCTCTGCATGTAATCAATAATTTGGAATTCATACCCCTTACCTCAAGACACGTGCTCTGGGAGTTTTTCCTCAGAAGAGGTTGAAACACTGGTTTTATGTGGGGTGAGGTAAGCACTGTGTGGTGGAGCTCCCTGGGGAGAACTGTAGCATTGAACAGCATTATGAGCTAAGTTGTTAATTAATCAGGCATCTAAAGGTACTTCTGCTAGTGATTCATGGGGATTTCTGACTCTTTAAGCTGTCCCTCCTGTGTTTGTGGTACCTCTTTGTCACAGGAGGGGTCACAGAGAGGAAGATCTGGGCGAAGAGAGCAGGAATATTAGAGCACACCTAAGACCAGGATAAAAATTGCTGCTCCTCAGCTGCCTCCTCTGGCAGAATGGATGTTCCTGGCTCTGCTGGGGGGACACCCAGGGGCTCAACTTGACCTGAGCCTCCTGGTTCTTGTCTACATCCAGCTGGAGTTGAGAAAACTGCAGTTCTGCATCAGCCCCGTGTGCCACCGAACTGAACACACACATTCCACACACCCCCACTGCTGTTTCTTGTGCCTTCCGAGCCTTCTACCTGCTCTGTGTTTGCAGTGTATTTTTTCAAATTTTCTTTGCAAATGTGATAGTTGTGGGGGAATTTGACTTGAGGAACTAATTAGGCACTGTCAAGATATAATTACTAGAGAGGGCGACGCAGAGGGTGATTTGGGCTGGTGAAACGTCGTGAAGCTCGTTTTTGATTTCGGGACCAAAATCTGAATTAGCTCACATTTGTCTCGCTATAAACAAGCTCTATTATAGAAATAATCCCATTTATTTTCTATCCCTACTAAATATTCCTCTTATAAACTGCCTCTTCTTAATAATTAGTGTGTTGGGGTTTGAAGATAGTTCTCAGCTGATGGCTCTTTGCAGACTCATTAAGTTAAACTAACAGAGAACAGAATTGAGTTGGGCTGAGTTCAAATTACTCAAGTTCTGTTTATTGTTGATTTGAACTGAATTTTCTCCTTTAGGAGAAGAAGCACAACTATTGCAACAATTGTCAACATCTCTAAGGGGTTTTGTTGCTAATAATAACAACAGAAGGGGGAAAAAAACGCGAAAGGAAATGAAAAAGAAGCAAGACACTCTTATTTCCATAGATTACATATTAAATTATTACCTTGCAGGATTAATGGAAATATAGATTAGATGTAAAATCTGTGTTGAAGGGTGATGAAAGCACCTTTCAAGTTCTCCTGCTCTCTTGATGTGCACATCTATTACCCAGAAATAGTGCTGCAATATGTGCTGCCTGCCTGCAGATCCATCACATCTGCTCACTTATATTATCTGTTTATTGGGGGGGAACTTTGTTTTAATGGAAAATGTTCTCATAAAGGAGAATAATGCCAGGAAAGAGAAAACAGAACTGTAGGGAAGTGTCAGGATTGAAATGTTTGCTGTTTGCTCTCTTTTGAGAAGTTTCAGGTTCTACCTGTGATATATTTTGAACTAGCCCAGAACAGAGATTGTTATTAGATTGTAATCATCCTACTTGTTCTTTTAACTTATATGGAGTTCAAACTTTCTTCTTATCTTTGGAAGACAACACTGGAGCCTCCTTTGGTGTTTTCCTATAGTTTAAGTAATAAGACAGACTGCAACAAGAATCCAGTCAGAGTAACACCACCTTTGATGCAAAAATAAATAATACTACAACATTATGTGCATGTTTAATTTATAATTCTGAAAATTAGGTAGAGATCCTGCAGACAGGATCTGGAGGTATTTTGTGTAATCAAGCAGGTGCAAGTATAGTATCTGAATTTGTGCATTTTTACCTGTTTTCTGGTACAACAAACTATCTTCTAGATCCTTAAGCAGTCCAATTTCTCTAGTTTATCCTCCTGTTTCTGAAAATTTATCCTTATTCACAATTTTTTTTTCACTTGTTCAGGGTCCAGGGCTCTAACTAAACTTCCTTTAAAGCAAACCACTCTTGGGATTCCAAACTTCACTCCTCTTTTTCTGATTTCCTAGTTACTTTATCCTCTGCTGGAGGTCCCAGTCCTTCTAACAGAAGCAGCAGAAAGGAAAATGGGACTGTGTTTCCCTTTCCATATTTCACTGACCCCGGGAGAAGGTCAGGACAGGCAGCTGGAAGGGGTGAGACAGGGAGACACTCAACTCCATCCATCCAAAGCCTTCAGCTTCACTCCTTGGTCTCTTTGGAGTCCCAAACTCCCTGTCAGATATTTCCTAGCAGGACATGGACGTCAGAAATCTCAGCTCAGACAACTCCACCCTGCAGGAGATGCTGAGGGAGGTTATTGTACAGTCTGTTAGTGGGACAACTACAGAAAATGTCAAAAAAGTACCATTCTTGCTCTCCAGAGGTGAAGTGGTGGCAATACTGGAAAATTAATTGGAAAGGAAAGAAACCCGTAGAAAACTTTATGTATTCTACTTGTACAACTCCTTTTTCTTGTTAACCAAACCAGTCATATCTCTCAGGAAAACTTTCAAGCCTCTGCTTTTTAAATTTGTGGAATTTAGGGATGCTTTTAAGAAATAGAGCTGTGATTCAGCTGATTATTGCTGCCATAAATACAGAAGGCCTTGGGTGGCTGCTGTACATGTGGGTGACAGCTCGATGGACTCCTTTGGCAGGGCCTAAAATAATGCAGCTATTACTGTACTCACTGCTGTTGGCAAACAAAGCACTAAAACATCTTATGATTTTATTTCCTGCCCCAAAACTTACAGGTTATTGTCTTTTCAGGGAAAATGTTTGCAATTTACTTGTGGTGACAGTATTTTTTCTTTCCATACGTGGAAAAAAATTGTCAGATTGCTCGACTTAACTTTTGTATTTCTGGTTCTCGTTGCTGTTGTTTCGTCTCTTATGGTTTCATGGCATAGGTGATGATAATGATGATGATTAAAAGTCCTTTTTCAGGATTTCAAGGATTAACTTTGAGTTGTGTATCAACTTTTAAGAGAAGCTAAGAAGGAATAACTGTAAAATAAAAGATTAGTACATTTTAGAGAAGTTTATATCAATAAATTTTATGGGATAATAAAGGGAAAATTTGGATCTCTTGGGAGACTGGCCTAAGAATAGAGCAGTGTAAGAGAAAGTGGTATGAGCAGAACCAACTCAAGCTACTATGAGATATACCTAACCTTTATAAATTTAGGTATAATATCCCTTCTTCATTCCTAGGAAAAAAGGTTTCTGGCCAGAAAATCTGTTCTTAGGGTTGTATTGGAAAAGCAGTGAGCAATCTTTCCTCCTAACTTTGGTGGGCCTTAGTTAGAGAGATCAATCTGCTGACAGATGTCAGTGCTCTGCACAGATTTGGGTAAAGTGGAGACCAGCAGAGAGCAGAAAGAGCAGTTACAGGTCTAGAGAATGTGTTATTTAAACTGCAAGGGAGGACAGGAAAGACTTAAGAGGGTCTGACAATTCTATAGTGTCAAATAACCTCCCACATTCCAAATGAACGGGGAGAAAGAAAAGGCTTCAACTGTTTTCTGTTAGAAAAGGGAAATCCTCTACCACAAGGGTTAGGGTAATGAATGATAAAGTATGTCAGTAGTAGAGCTTACAGCCATGTAAACTCTTCCAAATTATATCAGAACTTGAGGAAAAATGTGTATTTCCTGAGAGGTGGAAAAAAATAATATTAGAGTTATGAAAAGGTAGAATATCAGCTTCAGCTGCCTCTTCTGCTTCCCTGGCACCGTGGCCTGCAGGGCTCATCCCCTTTGTCTCTCCCTCAGTCACAGAAGGACATTTTAAATCAAATCAGTTCTTCTGGGTCTCACTTTGAGAGGACATCCTTGAATCTCCCAGAAATTTTGATTCTGATGTGACCTTAATTCTTTAAATCCACGTCAAGGAGCTCTTTCCAAATCAGAGTCTCTGACGTGGAGTTGTTTAACACACTGTTTTTTTCATTAATATCCCACAGCTCTAAACATGTGGGAGCAAAGTGCCCTTGAAGAGTTGAACTTCAGAGGGTCCCTCTGTGTTCCTCTAAATCTAAAATTTCCAGCTTGGGCCTTTCCTTTTGGCATGAAGACAAAATTCCCCACTGGCTGCTCTTGAACCAGCTGAAGCCATGAATGAGTGATGAACTGTCCTGGGAGTTTTTGCATTATTAAGAATACTTTTTTTCCTTTTTTTTTTCTTTTATTTTTTTTTTGGCATTTTGGACATTTGGAAATTACTCTTCTTGTGAATTTAGGCTGTGGACCTGTTACGGTCTGGCCATGTTTTAAACACTTGCTCCAGCTGAGAGGTTGCTTTGATTTTGTTGAGGACAGCAATTAAGCTGGGTGGAGCAGGTATGGATTCATTTGGAGAACGAGGCAGGATTGATGGGAATTATCCAGAGGTGGAAAGCTGATGCATTAACCTACATCAGCTCCTCTAACCCCAGGATACCCTGTGTGAGTGTTTCTGCTCAGCTGTAGCAGGAAACCGAAAGTCATTTTGATCTTGCTGTCAGGAGATCTTAGATAAATAGGATGTAATTCTCAGTGGATATTTTAAGGATTATTTGTATGAATAAAGCCAATGGAGAGGTCTCATCTGATGTTGCTTGGATATCTAATGGGTTTTGGGTACATCCCTTTATTATCCTCTCATTAGCATTTATCTATGGAGTAAAATACTTGAAATATTTCTTTCTTAGCTTGGCTTTATTTAAGTACTGATGTAAAGTACTAATTACCA
This sequence comes from Pseudopipra pipra, assembly GCF_036250125.1. Classification (NCBI taxonomy): domain Eukaryota; kingdom Metazoa; phylum Chordata; class Aves; order Passeriformes; family Pipridae; genus Pseudopipra; species Pseudopipra pipra. Next base: position 2,922,030 of record NC_087558.1, on the reverse strand, counting down.
ATTATTTATTCATGCTTTATTAAAGTGCTCCAATTCCCCTCTGTTGTATTCAGTTAATATGAACAGTTTCTCAGGAATTGTTGGGAAGTTAATATTCAGACACGGATCTTCCCCTGCCCCACCTGGATTTGTGTTTGTATGGATGATGTGACAGTGTTCCAAAAGATTTGCAGTATCTTCTAAATGAAATTCTCTCTATATATCACCTTGGTATAATAATATGTAGCAAATGAATACTCTTCATTCTGATATCTTTGATTCTCCAGTCCAGTGGAGTTGGGTGTTCCAAGGGCTGAGCACAGCTCTGGCAGGTGGGGATATTTCAGTCACAGGGATCTGTGGTGGGAACCTGAGTTGCAGGAGAAGGGGAGATGGGTCTGGGCAGGTCTGAGCTGCAGCTTTGCTTCCACCATTTCACTGCAATAAATCCCTTCTGCACTTGGAGCCAGGGAGAGGAAAAACCCTCACTCACTCACAGAGCTGCCACTGCATCCCCGGCTGTCTCAGGACACCCTGACAGAGACTTTGAGTTTAGCAGCTTTAAAATCACTGACTCTGAGCAGACACAATTTACAAGGTACATTTTAAAGACAGTTCACTCAAGTCTGGCACTAAAGAAACTTATTTTTCACCTGGCTGGGGAGGAATTCTTGGTATATCCTTTCTGAGGGCTTCATCCATAACAATGTTCTGCTGGGCAAGCTGTGCTGCTGACCTGCATTATGAAATAAGGTGACCACAGTGCTATTGCTGAGATTACTTTAATTTGGATGGAATTACTCTCCATCAAGTGTTTTCTTGTCCCAACACATCCCAAGATATGTGAAGACACCACCAAGGGCCCCCCCAGGGTGATGCTCTGCATTGCAAACAAGAGCAGGAGACCCACAAACTCTGGTGTTCATTCCCAGGGCAGAGCACAGAACAGGGTTTGGATCAACTGTTGGGAGCAGTAATTGCTCAATGAGAGTCTCATATAATTACTGTAATTAAAATATGAAATATTTGTTATTTCTAGGTTTTGCTGTGATTCCCTGGTTTATTCCTAGGGCTGATGCTGGTTTTCCCTTACACTTTACATCCACCAAGTAAAAATGAAGACAGTTTTTCAGTCCTGTTAATTTAAGAAGGGCTCACTTATGTTTTCTATTTAAAACAAATCAAGAATGAGTGGAAAGGTGGAACACTGACTTTTAAAATGCAAAGTGTGTGCATAAAGCTTTACTTTCAAGCATTTATTTTCCCAGTTCTAAGGCAATATCTGTTCCTCTGAACAGTCCCCCAGCCTGCTTTAGATAAGGTCTGATCTAATGATAATGTCTCAGTGCTCTTTCATTTACAATTCCAGGAGTAAGCAAGGAACAGCGTTTCTCTATAAGTCTAAATGACTTTACAGCCCTTGGTAACTTTGATATTACCATAAAGAAAATATCAAGGCTGCTTGAATTTTGGAGTGGATGTTCTGTTTGGCAGCCTGCCAGTCAAAGCAGGAGTGGAATTGCTGACAGGACAGGAAGGAATATCTGATCCCTCTGCTGTCAGCCCAGTCTCATGGGATTTGGGCATTGTAAGTAGAAAATAATTTAACACTGAGAGGAATATTACCAGCTTTTCTGTGTGTTATGTATGTACTGAAATGTAGTGAAAAATTTCCTTCTGTTTGGAGGGGTACCATGACAGAAACCACTGTGATAAATTACCCACCTTGTACAGATATTCCTGCACTTAAATTTTCTAGAAAAAGATGAGTTTTGAAAAAATGTATTTATATCATCATATATATATCTCATATATATCTATTCTTTGCTACTAAGTGAAGAAGCATTTGTGCAGCTGAAGGCACGTTGTAATAATAATTTATTCTACTACTAAACCTTTCAAACAGGAAGAGCATTTGCATGCAAAACACATAAAACCCTGTAAATGAAAAGTGAACATCAATTTTTTATGTAACTTGGTGTCATTTCAGTTCTCCATCCATGAGGCAGAGGAACTTCTGGATGTTGCCTTAGTGCTGTTCTTTTCTAAGGAGGCTTCTGCAGAGCCAGAACCCTTTACTAGTGAACACAGGAACTGTCTGTCTGGAGGTAAATTCAGGCTTTATGACATGAGAAATTGCTTTTTATGGATACTTTGGCTCAGTCCTGGAGCAACAGCAACGTACTTGATCTGTGCTCATCATTGAGCAGTTCTAAACATGACATACCCTGTCTTTTCTTTTCAAATTTTAGCTGCCATTTCCAAAGCATTATTGACACAGGGAAACCAAAGAGGGAAGGAAAATGTTGTGCAGCGTGTTGCAAAGAAATAAAAGAGCCTGGAAAACTTACTGTTTGTCTTGGAAGAAATAATTGTGGCACATTAGTTCATTTAATTGCTCCAGTAATTTAAGTGACTTGTGTATCTTCGCTGTAATTACAGTGGCACTAAAGTTGCAAATCCTATAGAAAAATGAGTAAATAGTGCTTTATAAAGCAGCTGTTTAAGCAATTAAGGTGGATCTTTAACTGGAGAGGAGTGGGATTTAATCAGGGCAGGTTTCTGACCAGTATTGTGGTGTAGGATTTGCTGTGGTGATTCCCAGTGCACGACTGCAAAGGGCTTGTTCTCAGGAAGAGGATGCACAGCAGAGAAAGGTGCTTGTGTCCCTGCTGGAGCAACTGGGAAGCATAAATTCCCCTGAACTGAGAAATATATTCAGTTATTTGAGGAGTGGAGCTAATTGTTGAATGTGTATTTTCAGCACACCAAAACAGGGAGGAATGTGATAACTTGTTTTTCCTTTCAGGTTTGATGCAGTTCAGTGTCTTTGGAAAACCTTGTGCAAGCTCATGAGTTATGACCTTCCATATCTTATCTCGATGCTGTAAATGACTTTATAGCCTTGCAATGACAGTTTTTAAACTTTCACACAGGAGCTGCTATCTGTGGCTTCTCCCAGGACTCGGAGTATGAGCTTTGCCTTTGCTGGATCCACCTGGGTGTGTTTTACCCAAACTCCAGCAATCCCAACCAGAGGGGAACAAGGTGAGTGGCAATCATGGTTTGGTGCCTGCAGAGGGGCTGCTCTGGGACTGGGATCACTGGGAAGATGCCCATTCTAACTTTGACTGAACCAAACTCCTGCATGTTTTCCCCTCTGTGCCATTGGGATTTGAATGTGCTACACCAAGACTAAAATAGAGCTTTGATGGCAAACACACTTAGAGGAGCAAAACTGACCCTGGTGCTCTCAGCCCTAATTGCCCATAATTACCCAACAAATGAGAAAATGGAGCAGTGCAATAAGATGCTGGAGTAAGACTCGGAAATGTCTGTGCTTTGCACATTTGCCACCATCAGATATTGTATTTCTGCTCAAAAGAAAGGGAAATAATTGCCTAAATGTAGATCTGTGCTGGCTAAGGACTAGGGTGGAGAAAGCTGTAAAACAAGATAACTGGGAAAAGAAAAAGAAGTGGAAACAGCACTTCTATTCTAGTTAAAGCTGGAGGTCTAGGAGAGCAGAGCTATTTATATGGAATATATCTCATGGATTAAAGTCTCCTTTTCAAACCCCCTGGGCTTTATCTCGCAGTGACACACCTTTGGATAGGCCTGTTAAAGCTTTAAAAATGCAGCTTCAGGGTTATCATGCTGCTCCCAGTCTTACCCAATCTGCCAAGGTATTGTTCCCTACATTTAATAAAGACTGGAAGTGCTCCCTGCCATCAGTGCTTTGTGCTTGGTGTCCCCTTGCAAGTCCAGAGAGCTGCCCTGTGGAAAAGAGGGATGATAAATTCTGTGCACTGGGATGTGTCCCACCTTGGGGACACTTTGCATTAAACATTCTTTATAGTATTTCCCCCGTGTTTTTATCCACTTTTCTCTTTGTACTTCCCCTCTTGGGTCGTACCTACTGTTTTTAGTGTCACTCCTTAACTGAGGAATAAATAAATGAAGGTGCTTATATAATTTCTTGAACTGATATCTTGTGTCAAAAGTGTCACTTCTTCCAGAGTTTTCTGTGTGGATTTCCCTCCATGTGGTTCGTGCCTGACCAGGGCATGTCCCCAGTCAAACACTCCTAAAGGCAGATTAAATAAGTGTATAACTGTTGCTGTTTGAGATGTCACTCCTATGGAGCACCTTCCAAATATGAACAGAACTGCTGAGAGTCTCCAACCTCTTCTTTCACTGGGATCTTCCTGCCCATCCTTTGAAATTCAGCATTCTGTCAGACCTTACTTCTCCCTCTCTCTTACTAGAAAGCCAGAATTATAGAAGTTTTGTACAGAACCAAAACAAATGAATTGAAAAATGTAAAAGACAATGCACATTGACTTTTGAACAGAAAAAAATTAGTTTAAAACCAGCTCATTCCCTAGTCCAACCCTTTTCCATTGAGCATTTACCTCATTGTGATTGCAATAATCACCCAGGTGCTGATATGGATTTGACAATACCTCCACTTTTTGCCTCAGACAGAAAAGCTTAAATTATGCAGTAAAATGGCTATCACTGCATTGCTTCAACCTGGTACAAATACAGACACCAGACAACCAGTATATTTTAAATCAGGTGCACTCAATTTTTTCTGGCAAAAGGGGACCAAAAATTCCTTATATCCATGAGTCATCATTGTCTGACAGTATCCAATTGCCCTTTGCCTTATTATTCCCCATTTTAGTGGCATTACATAACCCCTCTTCACCAAATTTTCGAGACATTTATATCTATCTCACACATTTCTGCTCCACAATATTACTTTCTCTTTGTTATTTATCACTTCTGTACCTCCACCTGAACACTTGTGGCCACAAATGCTCAGCTCATTTTTTGATCATCCTGAGAGGTTTTCCTGTGGGTGAATGAAAATTTTTCTATCAATATTATCACACCAGGGTTTTTTTGGCACTTTAATTATTGTTTTGCCATTGGGATTGTGTTCCATTCCCTTTGGACACGTATCACTGACTCCACTTCTTCCAAGTCAGACAGAAAAACGTTTCATTTAACAAGGTGCTTATTTTATACTAATTTAGAGCCAACAGTCTGTAACATTTATCTCTTCATCACTACTTTCATTATCTTTCAAATTCCTTCACAATAAATTAGGACTGTTATGTGAAGTTTTATATTGCCATAGTAACAACTTCATTTGCTTTAATTTGCCAATGTATTGATTGGTTTTAGTATTGCTTTTGGTTAATTCTATGTCTCTGAAAGTGTATTATCAACTGAAACAAAATTCTTTATTCAGCTCTAGTAAACTTTAGAGACAGCCCAAGGTCATTCTGGTACTCAAGTTGTTCCTTCCATGGAGTAAAGTTTTCCTGGAGTGAGTGATGCACTGGTAAATCTAAAGAGTTAGTAAAAGATTCCTTCTTTATCCATACTTCCTTAATAATGCAGTTCAATATTACCTGTAAGGATAGCTGTTTGCCAAGGCTCTGCAGAGTTGGGGTTTTTTTGTTATTTAGGACTTTAAGAAGTATTTTGTAGGGTGTTTCTTGTATGCTGGTCATTATTGTCATTGCCAACACATCTTACCTTTGGCATAACTCACAGTTTTTCTGTTTGTTCAGGGTTGTTACAGACAGCCCTTGGCAGCAACCTTGGCTCCCAAGCATTTGTCATCAGAGTTATCCTGCTCTCAGGAAAAGTTATAAGTGTGTTCCATGACCACTCCTGCATCCCGTGGAGACACCAATTTTAGCCTACAAAAATGGTGGCATTGAGGTTTTTTCCCCTTGGTTTGGCCAGTTCCCTGCTCCTGTCTTTCCATTCTCTCACCTGAGTGTTTCTCTCTCTGCTCCTGCTCTTGTGGGACACTTGTGTTCGATTCTCTGCAGATCATGGCTCTGCTCAGACCCTCCTGTGCACTCAAGCTGTAAAATCATTTAACTGCAGGATGGACAGGGATCTTTGCTCTCCCAGCAGCCATCCAAGAGGACAGCAGTGCCTGATCCAAGTGGTTTTCTACCCCAGATTGAGTCACCAAGGTATTTTCCTCCATATTTTGTTAAATAATGACAAGAATTCAAATCAAGGCTTTTGCAGTGGTGTTTAAGGGAGAGGAGATGGGTTGAGAGAGCATCTTAGCGTGGAAATAAATTGGCCACAAGTGCTGGGAGTTTGTCATGTGGGGAGTTGTAAACTCACCTGAAGGACAAGGTTAAAAAGCCAATGTGTGTTGATGGCCTTGTGGTGACAGTGACACCAAAGAACCTCCAATAACCTTCAAGATATAAGTCTGCTGGTTATAATGAGTGATGGTATTCACACCTCCAGGTGTAGAGGGAAGGGAAAAAATGAGGGGGGAAAAAAAGAGAGTGGAAAATAAAAAAAAGAATGGAAAACCTGTACCTGCTGATTTTTGGAGCCACTTTTAAAAATTATCAGCTGCTGTGCCTTGCTGAGGTTTTCTGTGGTGTTTGCTGTCCCCATGATGTGACAGAACATCAGCCCAGCAAATGCTCTGCACTGAGTACATTTGTATTGTTTGATGCCTCTGTCTCTGAACCTCGACTCAAGGAAGGATAAGTGGAGTCTGCAGAGGAAAATCCATCTTACCTGGACATCTGGAAGAGGGAAAATTGGCAGCAACCTTCTATTGAGATCTTCAGTGAGCAGGAAACAAAGTCAGTCAGTGCACACAGATTTCCACCAGAGGAGGGCTGAGGTTCCTCTGTGGTGGCTGTGGGTGCAGCTCCCTGGGCACTCCTGGTTGGAGGTGGGATGCTCAATACCTGCACAACTCTGGCAGCTCTGCTGACCCCAAGGCTTTGGGCACAGTCTGGCACTGTTTGATGTTTTCCTTCCCACTCTCACTTGAGATTACAAGTGACTGCAAAAATATCATGAAGAAACCCCACCAAACAAACCTTCCAGGTGCTGTGTTTAGAGAGAAAACCCCAAAATCAGCATGATCAGAATCTGTAAGGATTTGTGAGCAACGCTTGTGTCAAACAGAAGTGTCTGAGGGCTTTATTTAACATTTTAGGATTTGAATCCTTCATCAATACAAACATCACCCCTGGGTGCAATTTTAGAGGTCACTGTGTAGTTGTGATTACCTGGAGGTGTCTGTGGCAGTGGAGGTCACATGTCTTGGAACTTTGAGGTTTCCCAGCACTGGAATGATGGAAGAGCTGATCAATCCTTCCTGCAGGACTGACCCTTACCCAGACCAGCCCTCCTGCTGAGTGGTTGCTAAATTATCACGTAGAAATGGAGGAGTAAGATTGGTGTTATTCATATTTTTCAGTTATTATTACAAACATCTGACTATTAAATATTCACCATTTCCTTGAAAAAAGCTCCAGAGCCTTTAATCCTTTTGTTATTATTTTGTTATTATTATGCATCGATTATTTTTGCTGGAAAGAAATGCAAAGCTGAATAATCCCCTGCAATACAATGTCTAAATAGGCAAAAAGCTGGCAAGGAATCAGTGTATAATAATGGTGGCTTTGCTTTTTTTTCCCTGCTCAGTAGCAGCAAGAAGCACAGGAGTGGCTGGAGGACCATCTGCAGCAAGGACAGGGAAAGTCATGGAAAAAGGCACCAGACAAGCTCTGACAACAAATGCAAAGGGTCAAAACACTGATTTCATTAAGCAGCCACTTTCAGCATTATCGTTTCCTCCCTCCAAAAGCTGGGACACAATCTGTCATTTCAGCTCTTGCTCAGTAAAAATGTATTAAAAAAAAAAAGTGGTTAGGAATTGTGGACTATGAAGTTAGGGCTTGATAAGGTGTATTTTGAGCTCTGTTTAGTAACTGAAGTTTTTTATTGCTTTTAGATTATTGTCAGTATTGCAGCTCCGTAACTTTCCCTTAAGATAATTGGTAACTTTTTACAATTATTACTATTATAATTATTAACATAGAGGATAATCTTATTTTAAAAATGATGCCTAAAAGTTATGGTGTTCCTGGTTGTAAAAAAAATATGCTTCTGTGAGTGAGAAATTTCAAGTCCTCAGGTTTTTTGTGTTTTTACTTAAATAACATTAGAAAGTACATTAAACACTGGTTTGGATCTGCCTGAGGGATGACTCAAGAATCTCTGGAGCTGGCAGAATTTTGGGCTTCCTGGTGGTCTGTGCATATGTGTCTTCAAACAGGCACAAATAGGTAGTTGTATAAATATTTATTTTATGTTAGTGAGCATTTTGACAACCTAAATACAGACTGGGGTGATTCGGGCTCTTAAATCCAAGAATCTCATTTGTCTATTAGAAAGTATGTGCTTTAGCTGAGCACATCATATGTGAATTTATCCATTTCTAGAGGGTAAAAAATTAATGACGTGCCTTGGGAGGTTTAAGGGACAGTTTTTCCTCTTTTATGAGGAATCAGAAGGAGGAGGATGTCTTTTTAAAGAGGTTTAAAACCTGAAATATGCTTTTTTTCTTCCCTGTTTCAGGGAAGTTTCAGTTCTTCAGCTTTCCACCAATTAGGTTTCATGTGGGGCAATGCCCATTTTTTGTTCACAGCATTAAAATTGAACTTGAAAGTTAACCTTGACATGTCCATGTTCAGAAAATGTCTCTGATGTCTCTAAATCTGCTGGTAGAAGTGAAAATTCCTTTCTGCTGGTGCGTTTCAGGTAGGAAGGAGCAGGGAGAAGAAAGTCACATAAAGCTGAGGAAGTTGAGAGAAGATTTGAAGGTAAAACCTGTCAGCAATTCCCTGCAAAAAGGCTCCAAAACAGGCACCCACAGTGGGCTCGGTGTGAAAAGTCAGCAAGCTGTGAGTTTGTATTTGAGGAGCAGGAAGATGTGCTAATTAATTAAAATTCTCTTTGTTTTTTGGGGTTTGTTTTCAGCTTTGCTCTAAGTGGTGCTTCTATCAAATTTCAACTCAAGAATGGTTTTCTCTCCTCTGCATTTTGCCCAAAGCACAAAGGCAGAGCTGTGAGGATGTACCTGAATTATTGGTGGTATTCTCTGAAAATGGTGCACTATCAGGAGCTGGAAATTAGATGGAAACAAATGTTAATCTCCTTTCCCCCTTTGTTCATAGGCAGTGAACTCTCTCCTAAAATTAATACTGTCAGCCACAAATGACAGGTTCAAATTGCTTGCAGAGCACTTTGCATTTTGGAATATCCCCAATGCTCTCTCATTACAGCTTAAAAAAAATCAAAAAGCAGGCAAGAGATTTTGATCAAGTAACTGTATCAACCCCATTTTGATATCTCCATATGTTGAGACATGAATGGCCAAAGAAAAAGTGGGGGGTTTTTTGTGCAAACTTGGAATTTTTCTCACCTGAAAAGGTAGATAATAAATACTGGCAATACATAAGACTTGGCTCTACTAAGACCTCCCATGTGCTATCTTGGAGAGCAGCAGTTATTAATTTTCAGACATAATCAAGTGATTTATATTCATGATTATGGTTCAAACCATCATGACACTTGTTCTTTCTACATCAGAGGCCTTCTAGCTTTCAGCTTCTTGTGTTCAGCAGTTATTAAAATAAGAATGAGAGGGTTTGGGGGTTTTTTTAGAAGTATTTTATAACATTTTTCCTCTGATTTCAGGTCTTACCCACTGAACCATCACAAACACCTGAGCAAAGTGTACTGCACCGGCTGCACTAAGACTTTGAGCTGTATTTCAGGGATTCACAGCAAGTATTTTCCTCAATTTCCACTAAGAACTGCAAAATTTCCTCTTTTTATATGCCATATATTCCATTGGAATTCTTATCTTTGTAGTAACTGTCATAATTAGTACTGGTCTCCAACTTGACCTCATAAAAATTGATAAATAATGCTGGGAGTCAATTTTAAAGTATGTTTATTACCTCTGCCATACTTCTTGACATTTGAAGGGAGAAAAAAGTCCATCACTTAGACATATGGAAAAGTATTAACCTACAAAAAGATCATTTCTGTACAATATCTAATTGCATTTCTTTTAGAAAAGCTGCACCAATTTTGAAAATGAACTTCAAATATCTTCTACTTCTCCATTGCAATGAAATTACTCAGTTGACTTTATTTCTGAAACTGGTTGGTAAACAAAATCAAAATATTTTGGCTGTCAGTTGCTATAAAATGAAAACTAATTTAGTCTGAGGCAAAGCTCAGAGCACCTGACCCTGAATTGTGGGGTGTTCGGGGAAAATGACACGACACTGGATGAATCCAAATTCATTCTCTCCAGAGCCTCTTTGGGGGGGGAAAAAACCTGTTTGCAAAGCACTTGTGAGGCTTCTCAGTTCTTTGTCTTGCTCAGTTTGGTGTCTGGAGGAGATTCCAGGACTCTAAAAACTGCTCAGCTTTGTGACTGAAAAGAGCTGCCCTGCAGAGCTCCCAGTGTGCTGAACTGGGATCTCAGAGTGGTTTCAGCCATGCAAACATGGCATGTGGGGAGTGGGTTCCCACTGGATCTGAGTGATGTCCTTCCATAATATAATAATAATGTTCCTGGCTGAACTGATAACCCACAAGCAGATTGTTACAGGAACTAAGAGCTGCAACTTAACTATAAGTTATATTAAATATTTGATGCCTAAAAACCAACAAATCTCATGAAACTGTAAAAAAATTCTAAGCTCTTTCTTTTTCCTAACACGGTCCCTTAGCTGAAATCCCAATTATTAGCACACCTGACTGAAAGAATACAACCAGGGAGCTGGCTCTGACCAGCTAACAAGTTTGTCAAGTTGTACATGATTTAATTAAAAAATGTACCTGTTACAAGAGAAGAGATAAATGTCTCTTTTCAAATTACTGCATTTTAGCGGTGCCTAATTTCCTGCCTTGTTTTCCTACACTATTCTCTCCAGTCTAGCCTATACTCCTGGGCTTCCAGTAATTCTTCTTCCCAGCTGTCAGGAATGAATCAGCTCTTAATTCCTGGAAGCTGGAGCAGGACACAGCAGAGACCACACTGCTCCAGCTCTTGATTTAATGGAGCTCTTGGTTGTCTTCGAGGCCTCTCAGTGCCCCTGACTGAAGAGCTTTTCCCATTCCTCCTTCTTGGAGTTCAATATCCCACCTTTTGCCCTGAGAGCCCTGTTGTTGATGTCCTTTGGAGACTAATGAAAACACCCTCAGCTGGGAATACTGCTGGTTGATCCCTCTTGTGAGGCCTTTTTGTTTCGTGCTTTTATAGGGCACGGGGAACGTTCACCAGGTGATGGATAATAAAAGTTTGCAGCACCGTGAATTCAGGAAAGCACTTAAGCAAATTGTTTTATTGATGGCAGGGTTAAATGAAACCTGTGGACAGCTGCTGGGCTGGATGGAGCACTTTCCTGGAACACTGAAATGAAATACACACCTTGGAAAAGAGATTTACGTCAAACAATCCCCTCAGGCCTCCCTCACCGTTATCATCTTCATAATCCACAGGAAGCTATTCTTTTTGCCTCAATATGCACTCATAAAGCAGCATATTTAGCCATTTTGAGCAATATTTCCAGAGTTTGCTTGGACACGTGGGGACACAGGTGTTGTTCCAATAAACAGGAGAGGGAGGGGTGGCTCAGTAACAGGCAGCATTCCAAAAGCAGTCTGGTGGCATTGATCTGGGCAAAGATGGATGGTTGCAGGAGAGCCCCAGTGCTCTTTGTGTGCCATTGATTTCCTTTCTTTGAAGTGCTGACTGAGGAAAAGAGGACCATTCCCCCTGTGCTCCCAGAGGAAACGTCTCATTCCTGCACTGCCCCAGTCAGAGGTGAGGTTGTGGAAGAGGAACAAACCTGTGAACGGTTCAAAAAAATACGAGTGGCACTTCTCAGCCATTTCTTTATTATTGAAAAATAACCTGTAAACACTTAATAGCATGAAAGCTTTCCTGTGGAAAACAAAGACCTAATGTTAAGGTCATGTAATATCTGTTGTGAGAAAAACACAAAACTCAGTTAAATGTGAAGGTTTCATATTAAGATTATGATTGAAGCCTCTTCCCTATAAACTCTTTTCCATGTTAATCTTTCACCTTTTCCTTCTGCTTTTGACATTTATTTTTAGCATGCCGTGAAATCTGTTTATTATTAAAATTAATATTTTAAAATTAACACTGATTTTAATTCAGTTCTCTCCTGCAACTATTGAAATAGCTCTTTTCCTGATTTGGGAATGTTTAATGACTTCTTGTGGTGCTTAAAGCACATATGAGTGACAACTCACGTGAAGGTTCCGTGGAGGTTCTGTAACAAAGATATGGGAAAAGGAGACAATAGAAACCAGGAGTTACGCATTTTATGGCTGGTTTTTTCCCTCATTGCAGAATCTGATGCTTTATATTGAACCCAAATATTTATAATTAACCAGCCATTCCTGCAATAATCTCAGTGACTGCTCAGTCCAAAGTGTGTGCAATGTGCCTGTACAACATAATTACCCCATTGGCTGATGGGTTTGCAAACAAGGCAGAAAACTGATAACACAGAACATAAAGCTTCAGTTTTCATCTTGACCTTTACAGCCAAGAGCAGCACATGAAGGAACCAGAGGAGCTTTAAGGTATGTCACTCATTTGATTGCATCTAAGTTTCTGGAGAGCTGAATGAATGTGCACATCACACAACGGGATTTATATTTATAAATTATAAAGCTTTATTTCCCGAGTCTTGGGTCTCAGGGGGAAGACCATGAGAAGGAAAGAACTGAAATGCAGTGATTCAGTTGGGGGGGAGGTCTGGATGACAAGAACTTGAATAAGATCCTGGTTTCCAGAAAAATGACCATTAGTTTTTTTAGGACTGCTGGTTGATGTCATGTGGGGTGACGCAGTAAAAGAGGTTTTTGAGATGAGGATACTTGTAGGGCAGTGGGTTGTACTTTGAAGAAATGGCAGGCAGGAGACTAAAATGACTTAAACTGTGATTTCACACAAAAAAAAGTTTCATTTAAAGTGTCTTTCATTGCTTTGGGTCATCACTAAAACACATAGGAGTGTTCTGCTGTGTCAGCACAATGCACATGTATTCCCACACTTCCTTGATTTAACTAAAAAGAGCCAATTTCCCTGCATTTGAGATTGTTTTATAAGCTTAAATGTTCTTAACCAAATGTTAAATGCAGTAGGAGCTGCCAATGGATATTGATCTGGACGCTGGAGATTAATTTTAATTAGTTTTATTGCTGGTGCACAGTTCAGTGTTAACAGCACTGGAGTGTTCTTTCACTGGGGCTGAGCAACTGCTTCCACTCTGCCCAACAAAAAAACCCCTCCAAATTCTGGGAAAATTGTAAGTTTTACAGCAGTTTAAGGCACTGACTCCATCAGCACACTCTCCTGCATTTAAGTTGTGATTTCAGCAGCAACCACAGTACCATGAGCTTGTACACATGATCTGTTCTTCCATTGTGTAAATAATTTACCCCGTTACCTCTGTCTTGCCTTTCCCACGTGTCATGGACACATTATCAGAGTTTATTAGAGGCTTTGTCAAGTACAGTTTTAATAAATCAGCTTCCTCCTTTGTAAGATAACTGTGTTTGTACTAAAGCAGGAAAGAAAGCTTTAAAAAAAAAAAAAAGATAAAAAGAAAGAAGATTTTCTTTGTTTCCAGTTTCAAGAATTTTAGTAGGAGGTAGGGAACCCCATAGTTAATCTCAGGAGAAAATTGTTCTCCGTGTGTAAAGCGGTTTTCGGGGAGCAAAATACATTTCTCAGTGATTGGCCACTTGTGTAATAAAACCATAATCTGTGTTGTGTGAATTGTCCTGACTTGGAGATTTATTGCACATAGTCCTTAAGGAGTGTTTTTTATGTAAGCCTCGGGATTAGATGACGTGGTTTAAAACCTGAATAACTTCATAATTTTGCAAATTTATTGAATTGGTAATGCAATTTGTAGGGTTTTCAAAGCTGTTGCTTGTGTTTTCCTTTTACCTGCTGTGTTTCTTTGGGTCTAGATGGGCAAAAAGAAATTCAGTGGGCTGGAGATCAGCCTGATCATCCTCTTCTGCATAGTCACTGCCATACTCTGTGTCTTCATTGGGCTTTTTGCAACAGGACATACTGGAGTCAAAGATCCAGGTAAGGACTTCCCATGGATGCTGTAGGGCCAGAGCAAAACCCCTGAGTGGGAGCTGCCTGACTCAGTGTCACTGTTCTGTGCTTAGCATTATCCAAAGGTGGATCATGGTCAGTCCTTCCTACGGATAATTTGAGTAAAATTACCAGTTATGAATGTAATAAATAGCCTGACTCAGAATTTATAGTCATGAAAAATGTTTTACCTCTTCCTCCCTCGGCTGGACTTTCTTTATGAGCATAGAACTCATATAATTTCAAAATTTGTGAGTATGAAACAAGGTAACTCTGGAAAAAAAAAAAAAAAAGGACCAGGGAGATATAACCCTAAAACCCAACAGTATTTCTTGCTAATGTATTGGTATATTAGAACCCTCTTGTGCTGTAGGGCTGTGATTTAGAGCACCTGCTTTACTCACAGTTCCATTTTGAGTAATTCCATTTACATACAGGGACTGAAGCAAAAAGCTTGAAGGTGAAAACGGCAGAAAAACAAAAAATAATTGCTTATACAAAGCAAACATTTCTGTGCTTTAATAAAACTGTCCTTTCAGGCCAATATCTGCATTTTATTTTCCTGTTTCTGTCACGAGTAGGAGTTTCCTTGAGCAAAAAGTACAAGTGCAGATAATGCAGAGAGGCAAGTCTGGGGATGTGTGTGCATGTCAGCCCCAGGCCACACTTCTACACTTCGTGGTCCTCGTTCCAGACATGAACAATGTTCCCAAATATGTAAAGTAACATTCAGTGCACCCTTTTGCCAGCTAAAGCTGCCCGGAGGTCACCTTAAATTCAGTCTGACAAACCTGAAATCTTAATGGAGCATCTTAATGGAGCTTTAAGGTGTTTTTACCTGATGCTCTAATTCCAGCTCCTGTGGAAAACAGTGGTTCAGGGGAAGGAGCACCATGAGAGCACCACAGGGACATTTAGGAAAGAGAAAATTCCTTCTCATTTTAATTTTGCACTTATTTTCACAAGAAGCAACACATATAGACCCACAGAGAAATGGGATTAATGCACACCTTAAGAAATAAATGCATCAATATCGTCAGTATTACCCCGTGTTCCAAAACTTTGAAGTGAGTTTGTCCCATCTGAAATAGTCGTGAGCAATTTTTCAAAGGTAAATATAAATCATAGGAGCAATAATTTATACTCCTTCTAATCTATTTTAGAAGTCCAAGATGAAGCCAGTGGGAGAAGTTAGTGTGTTAAGAGGTATTCAAGTTATTCCTGCAGTTTGGGGATGCTGGTAAATAACCCATTCTTTTTTTTCCCAAACAGATTTTTACCCACAATGCTCGAATATACGAAACGAGGAGAGGATTGACTGCATCCCAGATGAACTGGCAACAAAGGTCTGAAAATATTCTAGAAAATACTACAAAATACTCTTTCTCCCATAAAACCTCATGCTTACTAACAAAAATATTCTCCCCAGCAGTTTGGGTTTGGGACAGGTGGAAACAAAATGAGCCAGACATCAAGCAGTTAAAAAAAGTCACTCTTTATTTTAACAGCTTTGCCTGAACAGCTTCATTTCGTGTGATGGTCAAAAACTAGCCTTTGTAATAGTTCAGAAATAGCAGGTGAAGATGGGCTTTGCTCAAATGTGCAAGACGTGAAATGTGAGACAAAGGGCCACAGTTTCTCTTCAAAAGCACTTTGAACCTCAGCATCCTCCTCTCATGGTTGTGGAAATGATATTTTGGCTTAAAAACAACTCAATTAAAATTCCCAGTGAAAAGTATCATCTCAGGCTTGGAGCAGCTTGGTCTACTGGAAGGTTTCCCTGTACCATGAGACGAGTTTTAAGGTCTCTTCCAACCCAGACCATTCCATGATTCTATGATAACTTCTATTTTTCAGTGCTCTCACATTCAGAAACATTCTGTAATAGTTAGCCTTGAAAGAGTATTATAATTATAATTATAATTATTTTTCATCTTATTTTTATGAATGTTCTCATCTTCTGATGGAAGCTGGTGGATGCCTGGAATCTTCTTTTTATTAGGGGCAGGGGCAGCTTAGGAGAAAAAACCCGGTGTGATGTGTGACATTTCTGTCAATCACAGAAGCATAAAAAATTATTAGCCAGCTGTCTCAATCTCTGAGGGAATTCCCAGTTTAATTCCAGATATGACAGTTGCAAAGCTCTTGTCATGCCATGGGTTTTGTTATGATATATAGTTCAATCAAGTCCTGTGGGGGACAGGTTAGGAAAGGTTCAAATCACAGCCTGTTCCTCTGCTCTTGCTGTTCCTTCCCTGCCCCAGGAACATGCACAGCACTGTGGAAGTCATGCAGATCACTTTAATCTTTAATTACTACCTTTGAACCAGTCACCCCACATTAAGTGCTGCACTCATCATACAGGGAGGGAAACAGTGTTGCTCTGGTTGCAACTGTGAGAAAGAATTAAAAATAATCAAATTACAGATCCCAGCAGAAATGTAGGGCCAGGTGCACTTTGGAACACTGGGGGGTACCTGCTCTGGAATTAGAGGTAAAATAAATGATTCCTGAATCTGTTCTTTCCTCGGTGAAGAAAGACCAGGCAGCAAATTTCATGGATAATTTCAGAGAGAAATCTCACCTTTAACCCGTGCCCTGAGGAAAGCTGTCAGGTTTCCACACAGAGTCCCAGCCCAGTGATTCCATTCATTCCTGTAGACATTCCCCCCTGGAAGCAATCAGGTTGTCCTTTAGGTTATTCTGACACAGCAACCAGCAGAGCTGGAAAACCACAGGTACCTGCTTAGAATAACATCACTCTTCTGTAGTGGTTTGCACAAATGGTTTTACAATAAACAGCAGCTGGGAAAACCATGATTTGCTGAAGCTCATGTAGAAGGTTATTGTCTGCCTTGATTCCCTTATTCATGCAATATGCTCAAGATGAAACCAGAAAATGAGTAGGATTGCAGAGGATAGAAACAAATAGAAGCAAAAATGAGGGAACAGGAGGAAAACAGAAAGGGAGAAACAAAGGAAGAAAGGGAGAAATTAATTTATTAGCTGATCGCAAGGTCGGTGAAAGAAAGCAAATATTTATTAACTATTCGGTGCTGTGGAGAATTTTCACAAAGTTTGATTAGACACACAGAACACACCAGTAAAATCTGAATTCCAGTGAGCAGAGCTAGTGTATTGTTGGTTTGGCTTCTGTTTTTGTTCTCTCCTGCTGGTAAAGGTCTGTTTGAGTTCATGTAACAGCAGAGACAAGCTCTTCTTTTAATCCTCAGTGCTCAGTTCATGCTGTACCCCATCATAAACTGTTTCCTCGTATCCAGGATTATTCCTAATTAAGCTTTGACTTTGGCTTTATTGGGTGATGGTATCTCTTGTGCTGGTTTTATAGCTCTGAGGCCGGGATCACATCTTTGTTTATACTCAATGATAGCTTTTATAACAACCTCCCTGGTGTCTTTGGTGAACTCTGCTCCTTTGTTCCTTTTGGTCACACTATACTGCATCTCAGCTGTGTGCACTATAGTGTGACACTGTACTGCACAGCTCAAATGTTTCAATAATTATTTTTAAATGTTCAATAATTATTTTTAAATGTTCATTTTGCCTGTGGATCTTGTGGTTTTAAGAAAGGACATATGTCTGATAAGCAAGTTGACTCTGAATCCAGAAAGAATCCTCCTTAGTGTGTTCTGTGCCACTGAGTTCCCTCAACAGAGTTTCAAAGAAGGAGCTGATCCGATTGCAGATGTTATGATGATTACTGGTGTTTGGGGTAAAATGTGCTTTTTAAATGGGTTTAGTATGCATTTATTTGTGTAACACCAGCTCATTTGTGCCTCCCATGTCCTTATCTCAGACGACCTGCTCCCGCCGTGGCTGCTGCTGGAGCCCCCTGGCCGACACCAGCGTGCCCTGGTGCTTCTTCTCCCCAAAACACGGCTACAAAGTGCGGTCACAAAGATCAACCACGGCAGGTGAGCTGCGGGCTGGGCTCCCCCACTGCTGCATGTGCTGGTGGCCAGAATAACACAATAACCTGTGTTTTCCTCCCAAGGGTTTGAGGCTACGTTGAAGAGGCTGCCATCACCTACCCTCTTTGGGAACGACATCCAGACCGTTCTGCTCACGGGGGAGTATCAGACATCAAATCGCTTCCGATTCAAGGTTAATCCTTTTTCTCTGCTGCTCCAAGGCTCTTGTTCTCTGCAAGGTGTGAGGTTGGAGGGCTGGATTGATCCCTCTGAGGCACCCTCATGGTTCCCACTGAAATCTCTGTCTCCTTTCTCTGTCCTCTCTGCTCAGTGCATCAGCTTTACCACAGTGGGATTTCTGCATGAAAAATTGGAGACTTTGGAAATCTCAGGTTTTATATTATCCACCATTTGTCCTCATCACAGGAAAAATTTGGGTTTAAACATATTTTACTTGCTTTTTATTTGTGGGCTGGCCATACCTCTCAATCATTTTGACAGACAGCATTAGCTTTTCCAATGATTCCTGTTTTCTTTGGAAGGCTCAACAGTCCATGCCATGAATGTGGGGTGTCAATGAGTTCTGGGCTTGAGCAGCTTCTTCTGTGGTGGACTTCATCTTATGGTGGGTTCCTGCTGATCCAGGGAGACAGAGTCAAGTATTATGAGGAAAATGGTTAAAAATTAGCAATTGAATTTGAAGTGAATAACAGTGAAAGCAGAAGAGGAGACTGGGGTAAGGGTGGAAGTACCCCGACTCAGAACTATGTCTTTATGCTGAAAAATATTTGAATTGGGGATTAGTTTATAAAGGCCCAACACTTCTGTTTAAATATTTGCAGATCACTGATCCTAAAAGACAAAGGTATGAAGTCCCTCATGAGCACGTGAAAGCATTCACTGGATCTGCAGCCTCCAACCTGAAGTACCAAGTGACACTGCAGCAGAACCCCTTTGGCCTCGTGGTGACCAGAGTGAGCAATGGCAAAGTGCTGTGAGTAACTGTGGTGCTTTGCTGGGTGACAGGGGTGTTCTCTGAAAGCTGGTGTTGCCACACAGGGCATAGTCTTCTCTTCTTTTGACTGATGGATATTCTGCAAGGACTCCTGAGAGGTCTTTGGAAGCAAAGACTGTGCTATGGAGAGCTCTGTCCGAAAGGTTTCAGTTCTGGCTCTCTCTTCACTTCCCTCCAGTAGGGGGAAATCTCTGCAGCTGCTTTATTCCATCAATTTGGGCAATATTTTATTACCTGAAGCACTCCTTGCACGTGCAAACCATGTGGGAAAACTCCTGATTGCATCTTTTATCTCCTTTGTTGCAATCATGTTGAATCCCTGAATCACCAAAGCCAGGCTGCCCTTTAGACCTGTGATATCCAGAATAGCTGTGTCATAGAACTGTGTCCAGAACTGCTGAGCTGGTCATATAAGGTGTAAGTTAGATATTTGATGGACTTGTACATTGGATTCTCTCATCCCATTTGCCTTTCTAAAAATAAGTAAATAACCCAACCCAGTGGCCATTAGAGAGGGGAAGTGTCAGGATGAACCTGGTTATTAAACCAGCCCAGCAATGATTACCTGTCACAGGGCCAGGCCACTTGGATTACCCAGGCTTCAAGTTTAATTAATTAGGGGTTACTTTTTGCTCTTATTAGTATTGTTTGCTTGCTTAGAATTCCTCTGCAATGATTGATTTGCAATTATAGAGGGCACAGAAGATGGACTTGGTACTCAGTAATGCATGTCTGATTAAACAGGTGTATGGAGGGGGAATAACAAACCCAGTCCAATGGAACTGTGTTGAAGCAGTGCTCTGGAACATTGTCTAAATTTTCCTTAGGCTTTTGTTTAATTTCATAACAGTTTTGGTCTCTAGAGAAAAAGAAAGATACAATGATGCTGGACTCTGAGTATCTAAAGGAAGCTGATGTTATCATGGGGCAAGGGCAGCCCCTCAAAGATAAATCCTTGATAAATTTGTTTGCACGAGGGAGGCCTCTGAAAAAGTAAAGTGGGAACCAATGTGGCATTACATTTCATTACCAAAATCCTGATTGTCCAGATATTTATAAAATCTGTGAACTTCTATCATAATTTATCACACTGGAGGCCCCAGAAGGATCAGAGTTCTGACAGATCTGCTGCTATCACCAATTGCAAGAAAACCTGAATGATCTGGGTGGACACCTGAGCCATCCAGGCCCAACTAAAACAACTGAACAGTTCTTGCAGCGATCCTCGCTGAAACACTTTTCTTATTTATTATTTTTGTGTTGTTTCACCAGGTTTGACACCACCATAGGCCCCCTGGTATATGCTGACCAGTTCTTACAGCTCTCAATCCGACTGCCCAGCAGCAACATTTACGGGGTGGGGGAGCACGTGCACAAGCAGTACCGGCACGACGTCAACTGGAAAACCTGGCCCATGTTGGCCAGGGACATCCCCCCCTCTGGAGTAAGTCTGGCTGCATTTCACCTCATTCTTTGCAGTTCTGTAACCCAAACCTGTTAGGCATTAATGTATCCACCGGGTTTTTCCCAAAAGACTTCTCGGGCACTGTGCGTTGTTACTGACACACACTCGATGGTGCTGATGAACCATTTCTGATTTTTGTGTCGCCTTGTAGTTGATAACCAGTTGATAAACATTAATAGATGAGTCTTCAGCTCCTACTGACAAGTAAAATAAATAACAGACTAATAAATAATTAGTATGTCCTAATGCATAGGATAATAATGCAATGTGTGCAGAGTTCAGTTCAGATACTGCTTTGGTAACATCCTTGTAGCTCACCAAACGATGGAAAAGTTCTCTTTAACAGCTGTTTCTTTCCAAGATAAAATATGCCTGTTAGGTGTGATTTCTTCCTTTAGGTTTTTCTGGCTGTCTCTTTATGAAAAAAATTTCTGGGGCACCCATTTCTCAGTAATTGTGAGACTATTTGTTGCCATTACCTCAATTTCATGAAGCAACAACCCATATGCTTAAATTTAAGAGAGAACAGTGTTTCACTGAACTGGGAGCTGTATTAACAGAAATCAGAGGGTGAGATGACTATATGTAGTTAATTAATGATTTGGAATATGTATCCTTTACTTTGAGACTCCTTCTCACCATTATCTCTGGTTTAAGATAGTTCTCAGCTGAGGCTCCACCGAGTGCAGACTCATTAAGTTTAACTAACAGTGAACAGAATCAAGTTAGGCTGAGTTTAAAACACTCAGGTTCTGGTTCTTAATTAGACCTGAGTTTTCTTTGCAGAAGAAGCACAACTATTGCAACACTTGCCAACATCTCTAAGGGGTTTTGTTGCTAATAATAACAACAGGGAAAAACAAACAAACAAAGAACAACAACACATTAGAAAGGAAAAAAAAAAAAGAAGCAAAGCACTCTTATTTCCATAGATTACACATAAAATTATTAGCTTTCAGGATTAATAGAAATATAGATCTATGGTCAAAGGTGATGAAAGCACCTTTCAAGTTCTCCTGCTGGCTTGATGTGCACATCTATTACCCAGAAATAGTGCTGCAGTATGTGCTGCCTGCCTGCAGATCCATCACATCTGCTCACTTATATCGTCTGTTTATTGGGGAACCTTTGTTTTAATGGAAAATGTTCTCATAAAGGAGAATAATGCCAGGAAAGAGAAAACAGAACTATAGGGAAGTGTCAGGATTTAAATGTTTGCTGTTTGCTCCATTTTAAATTTCGGGTTCTACCTGTGGTACATTTTGAACTATCGCAGAACAGAGATTGTTGTTAGATTTTAGTCATCTTACATGTTCTTTTTATCATTTTAGGAAGTGCGTAACTTATATGGAGTTCACACTTTCTTCCTGTGTTTGGAAGACAACACTGGAGCCTCCTTTGGTGTTTTCTTAATGAATAGCAATGCCATGGGTAAGAAATCTTTGTAAAAATTAAAAGATAAAAGCTTGAACAATTGGATTTCTTTTGATTCTCTTCTCTGTAGGATGTAAAGGAATGGAAACCTGGACATTTAAAAGAGTTATCTGAATACATTTATTCATATTAGAAAGTTCAATTAATGGCTTTGGGTTCTCTGGGTATTTGTGGTTTGTGTTTTTTACTTCAGTAAATTTGCTAATCTGGAAAATTAAGAAGTTATTTTAGAGTGAGATGGTCTTCAGGCTCGGTTTTGTGCACTCTTGTCTGGCAGAGTTTGTGGTGCAGCCTGCTCCAGCAGTGACCTACAGAACCATTGGTGGGATCCTGGATTTCTACATCTTCCTGGGAGACACTCCAGAGCAAGTAGTGCAGGAGTACCTGCAGGTATCGTTACCTACAGAGGTTGTGCATTGAACAGATTGTTTAAAGTTCTTGGGATTTATTTCAGTTTTGTTGTCTCTTTGTATGACAGTGTGTGTTGACCCTATCAACCAAAGGCATGACTCAGTATATATCTAACTAAGAATAACCTCTAATATCTCAATAATGTGACTTACTCCTGTAAAGCACAGGACAAATTCCTGTGCATAAGGCAATTTTATAGCACAGACAGTGTGCCTACAAGCATGCCATGATTTTATGATCATAAAAGATCACTGGAGTCTTTTGTACTTCTCAAGATCTGCTTAGGTTTCAGTGATATTTTAAGGAATGGTCCTTGTCCCCAGATATTTTTGTTTATTAAAATAAATAATAATTAAGAAAAAAACACAGAAAAAATATTGCATTTGGGAGTGAAGGCTCATTTAGTGTGTGTTATTCAAGCAGATTTGAGGAATGTGGATTTAGGGAAACGGGCACTGATGGCACGTGGGATGTTTTCTCTCCCCTTGCAGTTCGTGGGATTGCCGATGTTTCCCTCCTACTGGAGCCTGGGCTTCCAGCTGAGCCGCTATAACTACGGCTCCCTGGAGGAGGTGGTGAATGTGGTGGAGAGGAACAGGGCCATTGGACTCCCCTACGTGAGTATGGGGTGAGGGGGGCAGGAGGAAGGACCCAGAGCTGTTCAGCAGCTCAGTTTAAATTAGGACATTTCTGAGGTTTTGTGCATTTTAATGGTAGACCCATTATGAGAAAGTGTAACTTGAGCACTTTATTGTAATACTTTTACATATCCAACTGTATCCACTTTTCTTCTCATGTCACCTAGTCTATGAAATAATTTTTTTATTGTTCTCTGGAACCATATATTATTCTTAATGGACAGTCAAAATTAAAGTACAATTAACTTGTAAAAGTAGATTTTAGATGGCATTAACCTGATGTCTTAATAGAATAAAAATGCCCTAATATTAAGCCAAGAGTTAAGGAAGGAACGTTTGGATTTAAGGGAAGAGCTCTTGAAATCAGGCAACTGCAGTGACACAGTCACAAGTCCAGGGGTTATTTGAAAGGATGCAAATATATGCATTCATTTAAATTCTGTTAATTTAAATGCAGCTCTTTTTAGGTACAAAAGATGTGTCAGAACAGTTAATTAGGGCTGTAAATCCAAGGTGAAATGTTGCTTCCAAGTTGTCCTGACAGCAAACTTTCTGCCAGACTGCCATAAAGTCCCCACAGTAAATTCAGTATAAAACAAGCAGGAATTGTCAGAAGAAATTATTTTGGACTAACAGAAAAATCTTTACATCTCACTCCACGTGTAAAAGATGAATTCCTGCTCTTTCAGGATGCCCAGGTCACTGACATTGATTACATGGAGGCAAGGAAAGATTTCACTTATGATGCAGAGAACTTTACAGATCTCCCTAACTTTGCAGAGTATATGCACAACTATGGACAAAAATATATTATCATATTGGTAAGCATTTAATGACCTCCTTTCCCTTTAAATACTAATATTATAAGTATTTATTATTATACTTCGTTATTCTCTGTAATTATTGCATTTCTTGCCTACAATAATTAATGGAGTGTGTGCTGGTTTCTTCTTTTTTTTTTTCTTTTCTGTTTCCTGATTTTTTTAGGATCCTGCCATTAGCACACAAAATCTATTGGATGGAAGTGCATATGGAAGCTACGTCAGGGGAACAGAGAGAAAAGTCTGGATTAATGGAACAGACGGAGTAACACCCTTAGTTGGGGAGGTAATTGTGGTTTTATGCATTTGAACTCAGTCTGTTGTCACTATTATAGTTTAAATTAGAGCAAGGGGCTCCTTTAAAACTCTCATTTCTAAGTTGCTTCTTTCAGTAAAATTACTACCAGTGAGAGCACTCGGGATACAAAAATTCTCAACCTTTCTTTTTTCTTTTTTTTTTTTTCCAATTTTTTACATTATAAAGGTGGTTTTTGACATTAAAATTTTTTTGGATTAAAACGAATTACTTTCTTCACATTTTTAAATTTTAAATTTATTTTTTCGATAGAAATAAAATTACGCTACAATTAAAATTACGTTACAATTAAATTTACGTTATGATTAAAATTACATTTTTTTCACGTTAACCCTAAATTTTTTCTACATTGAAAGGTAATCTGAGGGCTCAAGGGACAATCAGCCAGATCCTATTTATTTTCAGTAATAACTGAAGACCCAGCTCCCATATTACCTTTTTAATTTAAAATTTTATCTTATATTGAGAAACTTTTCAGCTGTGTGTTGTTCCTTTTATGACTGACAAGAAGAATTACTGACAACTCTAGATCTAAGAAATTCATTCTCTCTCTCCCTTCTTCAAGGTCCCTTCTGACATGGGCAGTTCTGTGATTCTGTGAACTCTTTTTAATATAATTTTGTTTATATCATATAATATGTAGTTAATATCATAAGTTTAATTAATTAATTCCCTTTTAATATTTGCAGGTGTGGCCAGGGGCAACTGTGTTCCCAGACTTCACCAACCCAGAGTGCACCAACTGGTGGGTGGAAGAATGCAGATTGTTTTATGACACGGTGCCATACGATGGAATCTGGATTGTAAGTAACCCAGAATTGTCATTTTTATTTTTCCTTTTCCAAAACAGTCAAGGGCAGATGAATATTAAATTCTGTTTGTCCTGAATTTGAAAGGGATTCTTACTCTTAGGAACCCAAAATCTGTGCAGGATGTGTCTGTCTGCTGGTGTCAAACTTGGAGTTTAGATTTGAATTTTAAATTTTAATTTGAGTCGTGAATTGTGGCATTTAAATGCTGGGTTTGGGATGTTCAGTGACACTTAAATGCTTCAATTGATGAACCATTGCCGAAAGCAAGTTCATTCCTGTTTTTGGAATGGCAATATTTGGGGACCTGCATCCCTGCTCAGTGAACATGTGCTAAATAGACCCTGAATGCAGAATAGAATCCATATAAACTATGGGTTTATGCTCCAAGTAGCTCATAGAATTCCCACTCAGGGAATCTGCAGTTGCTATTCCAGAGAAAGCTTTGGAAAATTCAGGCTTCCTAGACAAGATTTGCTCTCTCATTCCATGCTTTTCCTGCAGCACATTCTGGGATGCACATACAAATGCACTTATTCCACTATTAAACAAAATATTCATGGAAGGAGACAGCAAAGTTTGAAATTTAGGGACTTGGAAAAATCTCATAAAGGAGCAGTTTAAGAATACCAAGTAATGATTCCTTAAAGGATAAGAGAATACAGTGGAAGAAATACAATGGAAGACCTTTTTAGGAAAATATTCTTATGGAAATTTTATTATATCCTGCATCTTTCCTTTTCAGGATATGAATGAAGTAGCCAGCTTCGTTCAAGGCTCAAGTAATGGTTGTGAACAGAATGACTTAAACTATCCTCCTTACACCCCTGGTAAGTCTTTAATCAGAAAGTAAAATATATTTATAAAAAAATAAATTATGAATTATTGTGAAATTATCTTCAAGAATACAACATGATTTTAGTTTGAACATTCCTATGGATGGGAAAATCTATGTCTAATGTAGGTGTAGTTTTTTACAAATGCATTTCTTCTCTTGTCAAATTATTTCTGAATATTGTTGCTGCCTTAATTATGTCTGATAATATGACACTATCAGTGGTTTTTTGGATATATCCAGAACTAAAATGGACTTCATAGTTTGCATTAAGTAGTAAATTTAAGTAACTTTTGCCAATGTGTCAGATGATGATTCAGAAACTTAAGAGCAAAATTCTCAGTTATTCCTTGGAAGGGGCAAAGCTCAAGAGTGGGAATATCACAGAGCAAAGATGGATCAAACCAACAGCCAAGAGCAGCACTTCTGTTTTGTAGTACTTCTACTGCCTTGGTGAAAAATTAAAGAGGAAAAAGGGGCTTTTGAACACCATGACTGTGCATGAAAGAAAAGACTGGAAATATTAAAAGTAAAAATATACCTTACAAATGATGTTTTTCTACCTTTCTTTGAGGAATTGTTGACAGGTTGATGTTTTCCAAGACATTGTGCATGGATGCAGTGCAGAACTGGGGGAAGCATTATGATGTCCACAATCTTTATGGATATTCCATGGGCATAGCAACACGGAGGTAAGGAATGCATCCTAAAATCTTCACAAAAGGGTTTCAGAGCAGCACATGACCTGCATTTTCCAAAACACCAAGGGATTTGACTACTAAAGGAACACAATTCCTGGGAACTATTGTATTACATTTAAGCCAATTCAGATAAGGCAAAACCTGCTGACTCGAGTTGGTGGAAAAAGCCACAAATTGGTTGTCAGAGCTGTGTAAAAAGATTATTTAAAATTAACATCCTGAACTTTGCTAAAATACACCTTGCAAACCGTAAAGGATCCCACATCCCTGGGATGAATAATTAGTATAAATCAGTGTAAATCTGCCTTATGTGGAACTATGAATGTCTGAGTTGTCTTTGCATAATTCCAGTCTCATTTCCTTTTAAGAGCCATCGAGAGCGTGTTTCCTGGAAAGAGGAGCTTCATGATTTCAAGATCTACTTTTATGGGATCAGGAAAGCAAACTGGACACTGGCTGGGAGATAATGCAGCAACATGGGATCACTTAAAATGGGCAATACCTGGAATGCTGGAGTTCAACCTCTTTGGAATTCCTTATGTATGACATCACTTTGTGCCATCCTTTCAAAACCCAGGGACAAGCACTAACTCCAGCTCTGTGATAACACATTATCTGATCAAGCACTATACAGATAACCATCCTACATTTGCAGCTCCAAATTAACCCTCTTTAGGAATCTGGTTTTAGCTTTTTTATGTTTCCCAATTATTGATTTTTGGTTTAGGCCACTATTTTGATTACTGTGTGTCTATAGTGAGATAAATGTGGTTAACAAATTTATGATTTTATACATCTCAAGCTACCCATTATTTCTAGTAGTTTTTAAACCCTAGTGAGAGATGTAAAACGCTGGTTTTCTTGTAATTTCAAATTAAATAGCGACATCCATTTATGAGGTAAATAGCCAAATTCCTTTCTATGATTTAAATTTGCATGACTTTGGAGATTTTTGTCCTAATGTCTACATATTAGCACCAATCAGGAGGGTAAAGATCTGGAAGAAATAGAATGATGGGCAGTGGTAGCTAGTTGTCAGTTTAATTTTTTGGACAATATAACTGAATTTGGAAGAAAAAAGGCAACACAAATGTGTTGAGTGGCTCAGTCCCCATGATTATTAATTAAGATTGAATTAATGCACCTTGTGCAGAGATTTGAGATGCAGCATCCAACATGTTCTGCTTCTGTTTAAAGATTGGAGCAGACATTTGTGGCTTCTTTGACGACACCACAGAAGAACTTTGCAGACGCTGGATGCAAGTGGGAGCATTTTACCCCTTCTCCAGGAATCACAATTCTGAAGGATACATAGTAAGTTGTGCTTTTGCTTAAAAATTGCTTCGTGTTACACAACCACATTTCCTTTAATATCACTTTTAATCATTGCTATCGCTGGCCAGTTTGAACACAGCAGAACCTTAAGCTTTCTTTATGAAGTCTCACATCTGAGAGGTTCAGCTTCATAAAGGTTGATGGAGGATACACTTATTTGGCAACAGTGTCCTCAGTAGTTCTGACTGTTGAGGGCTGTGTGACTCTCGGGAGCCCCTTGGCACCAGCCTGGCTGCCAGGATAAAACCTGGACTAACCCTGAAGTGCCCTCCTTGGTGATGGGGAATGAGGGATGTGCAGGGGGAGCCCAGAGGGGCAGGACCTGAGGCCACACCACCAGGAAGGAGAACCCAGTGCGGAGCTGCACCGTTAAATTCCAGCCTCTCTGAAACAGCAGCCGCTTCTCCCACCTTTCACAGAACATTGTCTACGTGCTGCAAATAACAAGTTGCTGTTTGTTTTCAGTCTCAAGACCCAGCTGTGTTTGGAGCTGACTCAGTGCTGGTGAACAGCTCCAAGCACTACCTGAACATTCGCTACATGCTGCTGCCCTACCTGTACACGCTCTTTTACAAAGCTCACACCCAAGGGGACACAGTGGTACGGCCACTTCTGCACGAGTAAGTTTGCTCATCAGCCCGTGGGACAATTTTGTAACAAGAGTTAGGCACATCAGATGCTGTTAGAGACTTTGACCCCCGTGTACCCTGTGAAAATGGACACTGGAATGTCTATAGACAGCTTCCCAAGACGTGAAATTCCGCTTTGGAGTAATAAGAAGGCAGTTTTTATATGACACTCTTTAGTTAAGATCCTAGACAATCAATACCCTGATACCTTGGGACTGCTGCTGATGGTACAGATCACAAAAAAACCCAGTCACTGCTCTATCCTTCCCATGTGTCCAGGTTCTACAACGATGAAGCAACGTGGGACATCGGTGAGCAGTTCCTCTGGGGTCCTGGGCTGCTGATTTCCCCTGTACTTTATCCAGTAGGTTTGGCTGTTTTGGGATCTCTCTTGTAAGCACATGACATGTTGAGTCACCACTTTTCCCCCTTAATTTATTGCTCCCAATGAGAAATAATTTTATCCCTGCTGAAATGGAAAATCTTGCACTTAAACCCCTATATTCCAGTCCTCTCGGGAGTCCAAGGTATCTGGTGTGATATTCTACTTTACCTCTGAATTTCCTTTGGAATCAGTTTCTCTTGCTGCATTTCAGCCTGTGGCACAACAAGAAAACCAAAAGATCACGACTTGTTCTGTGGCAGAATGTTGTAGATAATGATTGTCCATTCCAGCAACACGATCGCCATGGAGAAACACAAATCATTTGTTAAATACATAAAGGGAAAGCAAAAATCTGAAAGAGGCCAGACCTGAAAAATGTGGAAATAAAGAAGACATAGAGATACTTGTGGATATGATCTGGTTCACTGGGTTAGAAGCATTGTGACTTTGGGTGGCTTGCAATAAGCTGCCACCTCGTAGAGCAGTGATTTAGTTGTCTCCCAGTGGCTTTGCAAATATTGTGTTTGGGTTGCTCTCCTCCTTTTTGGGCATCACCCTGAAAACCAGAAATGCACAAGTATCGATGATTTTTCTCCCAGTGAACTTTAGTTTTATTGGAATATTGAGTTTATTTGATTAAGTTGCCCTGAAATCTGAGTGTTGTTTCTTTGTTCACCTTCCAGGGAGTGACTTACACTGATATCTACTTACCTGATGCAATGTGGTACGAGTTTGAGACGGTAAGGAAACGCAGAGGACACCGTGGGGGTGTTTCCTAAATGGCAATGGGACTAAATTAGATAGGTCTCTGTCACCACAGCAGGGCTGCCAAAAGTAAAGCTTGTGGGAAGGAGATGGTGAGACAAGGGATGAAGGGTGGTGGAGTGAGCTCATGAATCAACACCTCGAGAAAGGACTCAGATACAGGACATTGGATCATAATGATATGCAGGTGTTTGATCTTTGCATCCCCATTAGCCCAGAGATATTTACAGAACTCCAGCTCTTTCTAAAGGGAAGAATTTTGATGAAACTCAGCACTTAAGAAAGCACTCCCAGCAGTGAGTAACAACATTACCTGTTCTCTTTTCCATCTCTGTCAAAAAGGGCAATCCAATCTATTCGAGGAAACTATGGTACACTTTATCAACACCAGCAGACAAAATCGGAGTCCATTTGAGAGGAGGATACATTTTCCCTTTCCAAAACCCAGGCAACACGACAGTTGCAAGGTATTCTTCAAAACTGAAAGCTTTTGATGGTTTGTTTTATTTTTCCAAGACTGGGTTGAGGAATTTTAGGTTACAAATAAGCAGCAGCTCATTGTATTTAGCATTTTCACCTTGAAATCTGGGAATAGCATGGGCCACACCTCACTTCCACACCTGTTCGTGTTACAGGTTCAGTGGTGAATTGTAGGTTTATTTGCACAGCAATTTGTATTAATGTTTTAAGATTGTTTAGATATCTGTTTTACATGTAAGTCTCTCTTTCCACAGCCGCAGGAATCCAATGGGACTTATAATTGCCCTGGATGATAATAATAATGCTACTGGGGACTTGTTCTGGGATGATGGGGAATCTACAGGTGAGCAGTTATCAATAGTGGAATAAGTATAATTAACAAAGCATTAAAAAGCACAAGTTTCAGTGTTCCTGCTGGTTTCATGGAGGAAAAAAAAAGATGATGTAGCACTCTGCTACTGCTTGCTCATTTATCAATAATTTTTCATCATTTTAAGTAGAAAACTGAAAATATTAATTGTAAGATTAAAGTCATGACTGAATTCCACACAAGTAAAGAAAAAAAAGACACAAACCTCTAATTTGAGGTTAAACCCCTAGTTTGAGGTTTTGGCTTCCAGTGAAGTTCATGCTTTTGGAATCCATGCATGTGTAAGGAAAGCAGAGCTCATCCTGGAGCAGTGGAAAGACAAGAGTGAAGTCAGAGTAATATTACCACTGGGTAAAAAGAATGAATGCTGCAATATTAGCTGCATGTTTCATTTATAATTCTGGGAATTAGATAGAGATTGTGCAAATGGTGATTCATGGACTTATTTGGTATGCAAGGTATCTAATCTTTAGGTGTTCAGGAGATGACAGATTTTCCCAGGTGATTTTCCCAAACCACTGTCCATCCATGGGTGATATCTGAATTGGAGCATTCTCCCCTCTGTCTTCTGATACAAATAACCTTCCTCCAATATTTAGTCACAGTCCATGTGTTCTACTTGTACAAGTGCTGGAGCCTTGACTCAACTTCCATGGAAACAGGCAGCTCCTGGGGTCCCCAACTGCATCCCCCTTTCCTAATTGCACACCTCCCTTGTCCTCCACATTTACACCTTCAACCTCCATAACTCCTTTTTCTTGTTAACCAAACCAACCCTACCTCCCAGGAAAGCTTCCAAGCCTCTGCTTTTTGAAATGTTGTGGAATTTAGGGATGCTTTTAAGAAATAGAGCTGTGATTCAGCTGATTATTGCTGCCATAAATACAGAAGGACTTGGGTGGCTGCTGTACATGTGGGTGACAGCTCGATGGACTCCTTTGGCAGGGCCTAAAATAATGCAGCTATTACTGTACTCACTACTGTTGGCAAACAAAGCACTAAAACATCTTATGATTTTATTTCCTGCCCCAAACCTACAGGTTTTAGTCTTTCAGGGAAACCATTTACAATTTACTTGTGATGACAGTATTATTTTTTTTTTTTTTATGAAGTGGAAAAAAAAAAGGACAGATTGGCTCAACTTTTGTATTTCTTTTTCCTGCTCATGGATTATTTCCTCTCTTATGGTTCCATGGTTTTTACTACTATCATCATTGTCATCATTGTTACGGGCTATTTTAAAGGGTTGGTTTTCACCCAAACATCTGTATTTAAGATAAGGAGGAACGCCAGTGAAATAAAAATCAGTCCGTTTTTGAAAAGCTGATTTCAACGAATTTTTGAAAAATTTGGGAAGAGCGGATCTCCTGAGAGGCTGGCCCAGGGGGAAAAACAAAAAGAGAAATTTCAGTTCCTCAAGAAACATTAGTAAATATTTGAGTTGCTTAGAGCAGCTTCTGAATGCACTAATGATAATAATTAACAATTTATTGGTCTCTAGCAGTGGCACAGTCCGGGTTTTAATTCTGTTCTGCAGCGTAAGTGTAATTTCTTTCTTTACCTTTTAGGTACCATTGAGAATAGAAACTACCTTCTCTATGAGTTTATATGTTCCAGTGTAAGTATTTTATTTTAAATGCTCTTATTTTCAAGTTTTGATTTCTATCAAGTGTCGTCCAAGAGCATTCTCTTCTCCCTCCTTATTTTCCTCTGAGAACCAAAAGTCAAAGAGGAATCATGTTCAAAATACTGTAATTTAACGGGGATGAAATCTGTTGTTTTTTTTCCTGCTAGTTAATATAAGTAGGTAAAGAACTCCTATTTCTTTTCACATAATAAACTCAACAGTGATGTTTATTGAGAGAGAAAATTATGAAGCATCAGTGGCAGTTAAAACAGAGTCAAAAAGGAGGTGCATGTAGTGGTTTTGATTCTAAAAATTGTGGAAATTTTAAAAAAAATAGATTTTCTGGTTTTTATACAGCTGAATGACTCCAAAGAGTGAGAAAAACCCACACTTTGTCTGAACCCCTGGAAACTCCATCATGATTAAGTTTTATTGTGTTATTTGTTTAAGCTGAAACTGCCTGGGCAGGGTTATTTTACACCAGGGTGAAGTCCTGAGAGTGTTTCTATTCAATATTGACAGGACTTATCAAATAACAAGGAATTTGGACACAACATGATAACATATTATTTGTACAACAATAATAATAATAAATATCTGCTAAAGGAATTCATTCCTTTGCCATGATGGAATATCACGAGACAAGTGAGAGAATGTAGAGGAACACGAGTGGAAGAACATGGTTTAGTAATTTTTTTTTTAATCATAAGTAATCAAAGAATCATTTGTAGATAAGAAACCTCAGTTGCTGTTGGAGTTTGAAACACCTGTAAGCAAATCATCTCGTGACTGTAATGACGTTGAATTAAAAATTAACCTCAAGTGTCACATGGAGGATGTTCTACACTGGCACGTGTGGTAGCCATGCTGCACTTTGGCCTCTTAATCTAAGAATAATTAAAGACATTGAATAGGAAGTGGTATTTTTATATCAGGGAAAGTGAATAAGAACCTTTGCTTGTTAAAACCCAGCGAGATCACAGTTGAGCAACATTTACCTGCCCTGTCACAGACACACCCCAGCCTTTTTTATTGCCCAAAAAAGCAAACAAGAAAAAGTTGAAACACAGCTATAAAGCACATTATACAGATGGAGAAAAGCATTATTGTGATAACAACAAGCAGAGCAAGAATTATTATGTTAGGAAAATTAGATTGGCTTACTTTATGCTATAATATGAAAATCTGATCAGAAAGAAATAGTTAAATCAAGAGGACTTTTGGCAGATTTTTTTTTTATAAGAACGTGTCCACTATTTTTCAGAATACTCTGCACATCAATGTTGCATTCAACAACTACAGTGATCCAAACAACTTGAGATTTGAAGAAATCAGGATATTCGGAGTGCGCCAGGAAGTCACATCAGTCACTGTGTATCAAAACAATGTTGTGCAAGATTATCCACTTAATATCAACTATAGTTCTTTATACCAGGTAAAACAGTAACAGGAATATGGAAAGTAAACATACTTCAAATTGCATCGGTTTTCTTTTGTGTATTGCAAAGGACAGTCCTCAGTGCTAGCGCTGTTTCAGTAAAATATAATGCGGATTTTATTGCAGAATGAAAGTAAAATTGCATTCAACTCTACTGCATAAAAGTGCATCTAAGTTGTGGTCTCGCACCCTCAGTGCAGCAAACAGTTTATTATTATTTATTATTATTTATATTAACTCGTGTATTTATTCCGGTTTGCTTCCAAGGAAGCTGTGGGATTAACTCAATTTTTTTAGATTCCTAATTTTTCTGATTTTTGTCTGCAAGAATATCGGTTGTGTGTGTTTGTAAAAGCGAGACTGGATCAAATATTACAGGACAGGGGGGTTTGTGAGCTGTCAAGTCACAAAGTGCATTATCCTTGAGCACCAGCAGCTCTGCTGACTGAAGGAAAGATGGATGGGATGTGACATTTAATAACTCTTTATTGTTTAATATTTATAGACTGCCACTATAACAGGACTTCAGCTTGAACTGGGAAGATCTTACACAGTACAATGGCAGCAAAACACAACTCTCGAGGAAAGGTTTGATTGTTATCCCAGTCCTGATCCAACACAAGAAAAATGTGAACAACTTGGCTGTACCTGGGAAGTAAGTAATTATTTTCTCTAAACTAATGAGACAGAAAGATTTCCAGAGTCAGAGCTTTTTCTTTGTGGTTGTTACCAAATAAAAAGTAGTTTGGCAGATTTGTCAGCTTTAAATAAAATGGGGTGCAGATCTCAGCTGGCCTCTACTGCTGGGTTTTGTTCTCCTCACTAGTTGGCAACTGGGTAAACTCTCTCAAAGTGCATCAGAAATTGAGGAAGAATGTGGTATTTTTTGAAAGATGGAAAGAAATAGTATTAGAGTCATGAAAAAGGATAATAACACCTGCAGCTGCCTCTTCTGCTTCACTGGCACCGTGGCCTGCAAGGCTCATCCCCTTTGTCTCACCTTCACAGGCAGTGAGGGACATTTTAAATCAAATCAGTTCCTCTGGATCTGAGTTTGAGGGGAAACCCTTGAATCTCCTGGAAATTTTGATTCTGATGTGACCTTAATTGTTTATGTCCATGTCAATGAGCTCTTTCCAAATCACAATCTTTGACATGGAGTTGTTTAACACACTGTTTCATTTATTAATATCCCATATCTCTAAACCTGGCAGGGTTGAACTACAGAGGATCCCTCCAACTAAATTACTTCATGCTCCTCTAAATCCAAAATGTACATCTTGGTCTTATCCCCCAGGAATGACAAACAAATTTCTCTGCTGGTGCTCTTGAACCAGCAACAGCTGAAGGGGCTGATGAACTCTCCTGGTTTTATTGTACTATTAATAGTATTTATTTTTTTTTTGTAATTTTGGGCATTTAGAAATGTTAGGAAACTTCAGATAAGTAGGGTATAATTTTAAGTGGATGTTTTAAGGATAATTTGTAGAAAAAAGCCAATGGAAAGATCTCTGATATTGCCTGAATATCCGATGGGTTTGGGGCACATCCCCTTGAAGGCAGTCGGAGACCAGAGAGCAGCGGGATTGAAAGGGAGGAAGCTTTGGGATGGAGAGTGAGGAAGCTTTAGGAATTTCAACAAGCCAGGATTAAACCATGAGCTGAAGATCAGAGCGGCAGGGAAATTAAATCCACCAAGGCTTCAGTTTCCTGACTGAACTATTTGTACAGCCTTCACTGGATTGTTTTATTCTATCTGATTTAGCGTAGAGATCAATGGATTCTGTGATATTTCTTTATTGTTGGTAGTTGCATTAAGCTTTCCCTCAAATCCTACATTTGATGGATGTCTGATAAAACCGGGATTCCTTGCTGTAAGTAATAAAAAAATCTGGCTCCTTAACCTGTAACTTCTTTCTGTTTGCATCAGGAAACACAAAATCCGGACGTCCCTTCCTGCTACTTCAGCTCTGACACCCCTTACTACCTAGAGAACATCCAATACTCCTCCACAGGGGTTGTGGCTGACCTGACTTTGGACACTGCCAGCGTCAGAGCTAATGAGTCTTTGACTACTCCCATCAGCACCCTACGTGTGGAGGTCATATATCACCTGGACAACATGCTGCAGTTCAAGGTAATCCCACCCCAGGACTTCCAGGAGTTGTTAAAAATAACCTTGGTTATGGAAATTATGACAGGTTTTTATAGTCAGGTTTATGTTACACAGGCAACAAGCACCTTTGTCAAAATATGTTTCTCCTTCTAAGCAATTATTTGTTGTTGCTCTTTGCTCGCATCTTTTTTTTTCGTCGTGGAATTTTGTGCTCAGTTTTACGACGAAATGAATCAAACATGTAATGTGTAATGGCAACCAGAAACTTTGAAACTGAAAGTATTTTGTTAATTTATCTATAAGTGTTATATTTACCTTATAGATAAGGTAAATTTATCTATAAGTGTTATATTTACCTTATAGATAAGGTAAATTTATCTATAAGTGTTATCGTGACTCTACAGCTTATTTTTACATCCATCATTCTACTTCTGTTCTAAATTTTTCGATGCACTGTTGTTTAACTGTAATTTATTGCCATGCATTTCACAATACTGAACTAAGTGTGATGCCATAAAATGATCAGACATCATAAACTAACTTATTTCAACTTTCAGAATACAGGAATCATTAAAAAAACGAGTTGAGAAAAAGATTAATTAGAAAGATATTTACCACATACAGAAAGCACATATAAATATTTTCAATATAAGTACATACTTTAAATTCATATAGATAATTAGACAAGCCATTCCTGATCTAAAATAAATCCTTAAGGGATTTGTTTTCCCCTGAACAAAATACTGTGAAATAATTGTGAAGAAAATGTATTGAAAGAAAATAGTCAGCAAGTGTTAGAAAATCACAGCAAGTGTTTTAAAAATCATATCAGATTTCTCTCACTGTTGTAGGTAAGATTTCAAACGTGTTGCTTATTGGAATAAATTGATTTCTCCTTCCCAGATCTATGATTATGCAAACTCACGATATGAGGTCCCAATCCCACTAAATCTCCCCAGCTCCCCAACAAGCTCAAGCCAGAGCCGACTTTATGACGCATCCCTTCAGATGAAACCCTTTGGAATACGAATCCAGCGCAGGAGCACAGGGACACTCATGTAAGTCACTGTTTACTTTATGCTATTTTATTTTATTTCACTTGTGGTTTTTTAGCTCTTTTCAAGGCAAACTGTTTTCTTGTGCTGGAGTGAGGGACACTGACAGCTCCCAGTGGGTGTTCCTTGTGTAATTCCCAGCTTTCGGGGGGGGCACAGCGATTTCCTACACTTCCTAAAATATTCCTTAGGTGACCACAGCACTGAACGTTAAGGATTGACAATTTGGTTCAGTTTTGGGGAATGGTTAGGAAAAAAAAAAATACATAGAAGGAAGTAATGTCTCAACGAACTTATAGATGGGTTTTGGTACATGACAGGAGCTTCACTTCTTTCTTTGATTAATTCAGAGCTAGAAAACAGAAAGCAATGATGTTAGCAGCTGTGTGTTATGATTTTTATTAAAAAAACCCACTTATTCCAATTTTTAAAGTTCTTAAGACTTAATTGGAAGCTGGGTTCCCTTTTGCCAACCAGAGTAATAATCCAACCTGCAGTTCAAGCTCCTGGAACGATGTAATTCCTTGGCAGAGCACTTGAGGTTACAGTTTGATTTCTAACTCTAAAGATGCTGATTTACAACAAATGTGAATGCAATTTCAGCGTAATCTGCACAAAAAGTTCAGTGAACTGTAAAAAGGACCTTATTTTCTCTATTCCATGTGGCACCAGTGCTCAGTCTGGGAGGCAAATACTGTCCTGAAACACATTTTGCCACTAAATTGCCAAAATACAGTGTAACTTGATGACCATGATGCCTGTGCATAATATACCTCTCTCTGAGAGAGAGAGAGACTTTGTGTCTCTAAACTGTTTATCAGTTCTTAGACACCCCCATTTAACAAGCTTTAAGTTTTCTTGAGAACCACAACGGTTTTATTCCCTTTTTATTGAAGAGCAGGAATTTCAGAGGAAGAGAGTAGCCTAAAAAAAGCGTCTGCTGGCTCAACACAGCACTGAGACCACACTCCACTCTTGTTTTCCTCTTCCCATTCCAGCTGGAATTCAGCCCTGCCCACTTTCACCTTCAGTGACATGTTCATCCAGATTTCCACCCGCTTGGCATCCGAGTACATCTACGGATTCGGGGAGTCTGAAAAACCCACCTTCCGGAACGACATCAACTGGCAAACCTGGGGGATGTTCACCAGGGATCAGCCTCCTACTGTAAGTACCAGAAAACACGACTTTTGGACCCATGAGTTGTTGAGTAGGAATTTAAAGTCCAGTACTGGACACACCCATTGGCTTTGATCATATTTGTCAGGGCTTGTAATTTGGACGGTCTCAATGGCAAAGGTCTTGTGTAAAACTGTTCTTCATGGTCTGCAAGACCAATGTGTGGAGCTCAGGCCTTGAGCTGGTGTTAGAAGATGACAAATGGCTTAGAAATAACAGCACATTCCTCCTTTTTTATTATTCTGAAAGTTAGACACGAGTCAGGACAACTCCGACTATTTTGGGATTAATTTAGTACCCACAGGGGTAACTCAGCAATCTTTTGTCTGTTGCTGTTATTTCCTACAAGATGCCACATTGGCAATTTGCTGAGAATGACCAATGGAAGTGGTGGTTAATTATAGCTCCAATTCTCAGGTCAGGTTTGAATATATTTTTGAGAAAATGAAAGATAACAGAATGTCAGCAGCTTCTCCTGAGCACGTAAACAGCTGGTCCTGTTTGAAAAGGGAAAGTTTTGTCCTGAGGAAGAGCCTTCTCATTAGTGAGTTTTAAGGGCAGTAACACCTTTGCTTTCCTTCCTGCCTGGGCAGCCTGAACAGGGCTGACTGGAATTGTGAAGCTGGAAAGTAAATATGTTTTGTAGGTGTGTAGAGTTTAGGTATATAATTTTGGAGTTTATTTGTTATATCTTTGGCAGTTGTGCCTCGTCTTTTATTAAACATATTACTAAATGTAAATAAACAAATGTTTGTGGTGTTTCCCCAGTGAAATGTGGTTTATTTTATTTGCAGTACCAGCTGAATTCCTATGGTTATCATCCATTTTACATGGCTCTTGAAGAAGATGGCAATGCCCACGGGGTTTTCTTGCTTAACAGCAATGCAATGGGTAAGAAAACCTTCACTTTATTTCACAGAATCATGGAATGGTTTGGGTTGGAAGGGACCTTAAAGCTCATTTCATTCCAACCCCCCTGCCATGGGCAGGGACACCTTCCACTAGCCCAGGTTGCTCCAGCTTGACCTTGAACACTTCCAGGGATCCAGGGGCAGCCACAACTTCTCTGGGCAACCTGTGCCAGGGCCTCCCCACCCTCACAGGGAAGAATTTCTTCCTAAAATCCGATCTAAAACTGCTCTGTTTCAGTTTAAGATCATTGCCCCTTGTCCCGTCACTCCAGGCCCTTGTAAACAGACTCTTCCCCTCTTCCTCAATGGGTTTTATTTTTATGGTCAGTGTTTTGTAGCAGTGGTAGATACAGGTGCCCTTTACTCATTTCCTCTCCTCCATTCCCAGATGTGACTTTCCAGCCAACCCCTGCCCTGACCTACCGGACAATCGGAGGAGTTCTCGACTTCTACGTGTTTTTGGGCCCCACGCCGGAGATGGTTGTCCAGCAGTACACGGAAGTAGGATCCTTGTTCTCGTACAAACTAATGCTGGGTTTGGGTTGGTTACTTTGTTCTCTCTTCACCTGCTCACCACAAATATTCTTCCTCCCCTCCAGCTGATTGGACGGCCGGTGATGCCAGCCTACTGGTCCTTGGGATTCCAGTTGTGCCGCTACGGATACAGGAACGACTCAGAGGTCTCCCAGGTGGTGGAGGAGATGAAGGCAGCTGACATTCCCCATGTACGCTGGAAACAATTCATAGCTGAGCTCATTCCTGCAATTTTGGCTTCATAGCATTAACTAGGACCTATTTTAAACACAAAATCACAGATCAACCAAAAAAAAAAAAAAAACGCCATGGTAGAGTGGAGCAGATTTTATGCCACAGCTGAACATCTCTGCAGACTCTGAGCCATGTTAAATGTGGGCCTTAGGCTGCTTTATTTTCTTTATCATTCCTGCCAAAGCAGCACGAAGGAGCAGAGATCAACAAGGAAAGCAAACGGGGGAAAAAAGGAAGCAGCTTTCCATAGTGCTCTCTGTCAAGTCCACTGTGATTCATCACAGGTTGCTAGGAAGGTTGGAATAGCACATAGACCTAACAAAATTATATTATAAATTGAGTATGACTCCATTTTAACTGCAATTAATATCAAGGTTTCGATATAGAACAACTATTTCCACTGTTTTCTTATAGATATGGAAGCACATGTGCAGTTTCTGTGTACAGACATATATATACATATCCAGGAATTTTTTTGTCTATCATGTATCAATTTCTACCCTCAGACTGGATGCAGCAGTGAAGGGGTTATTTTGAATTGGACTTGCTGATAAGTTGTGTAATATTCATTTAACAGCTTTAGTCTAAAGTTACCACTGCTTCCAGTTTTACAGATCAAACGTTCAGTGTTTTACTTATTTTGGCAGATTTTCAATATTTAGCAAAAAAAAATAAAAAGAGAGAAATTAATTTAAATTAATTGGTTTTTTTGTTTGTTTGTTTGTTTGTTTTTGGTTTGTTTTTTTTTAACTGCAGGATGTCCAATATGTAGATATTGACTACATGGAGAGGCAACTGGACTTCACCCTCGGCACACGCTTTGCTGGATTACCAGCTCTGATTAACAGAATCAAAGCAGATGGAATGAGATTCATCATCATCCTGGTCAGTTTGGAACAGTGTTTTTAAATATCAATACAGCATTGCAGAATGCAGAATATATTCAACAGCTTTATAAACTTGAGGTTTGAGTGTAAAAGTGTTTTTTAATTGTAGGATCCAACCATTTCTGGAAATGAAACCAATTATCCTACGTTTGATAGAGGTGTGGAAAATGATGTCTTCATAAAACGGCCTAATTCTGATGAAATTATATATTCCAAGGTACTGTACAGGGAAGAACAGTTCTTTCTGTCCCTGATGCTCAGATTTCATTCAGTGTGATTTGATTCTTTGAAATATTCTTTTTCCTTTAGGTCTGGCCATTCCTTCCTAATGTAGTAGTTAATGAGTCCCTGCCTGAGCAAACCCAGATACAGGTAAGTGTTCATAAGGTTTGGTTTGGTACTCAAATTAGATGTTAATTAATAAAAATAACAGCAAACTGATTAATCTCATGGAAGGAATAACAGTCAGAAACTGGTCAGCCTTCCTAATAGGCAAAAAAATTAGCGAGCAAGTAATTATTTTTTGCCCTTCTTATTTTATTTTTTTACAAAATTCCAACATTTTAACAGTAGTATGCTTTTAATCTTGTATCTGGCTCATTCCTTCTATTTTTCCAGCTCTATGGAGCACATGTTGCTTTCCCAGATTTCTTCCGCCCTGCTGCAGCCGAGTGGTGGAAGAGAGAAATCCTGGAGTACTACAACAATACCAACAATCCCGAGAACAGTGTCAAGTTCGATGGCCTGTGGACTGTAAGTGTAGAAATCCATCTGATTTCTGGATTGTTTTTCTCTGCCAGACATCGGTGGAGAGGGACACAATTCCCAGCATCTGTTGCTGCAGCTCAGATGTGTCTGGTGTTAAATTCCCATTAAATAGAGTTTGGACTGGATGATCTTGGAGGCCTTTTCCATTAATGATTCTATGATAAGTAAAATCAAAACATAGGGACACCTTCCACTAGCCCAGGTTGCTCCAAGCCCTGTCCAACCTGGCCTTGGACACTTCCAGGGATGGGGCAGCCACAACTTCTCTGGGCAACCTGTGCCAGGGCCTTCCCACCCTCACAGGGAAGGATTCCTTCCCAATATCCCATCTAACCCCGCCCTCCTTCAGATCAAGGCCATTCCCCTTGTCCTGTCACTCCATGCCCCTGTGAAAAGTCCCTCTCCAGCCTCCCTGTAATCCTCCCTTCATGGAACATGAAAAATCAGACTAAACCTGCAGCTGCAGGGTCTCCTGAGGAATCCTACAACGCTCTTCTTTGTAATTCAGGGTGAAATGGGTTCTGTAGGCTTGAAACCAATACAAATGGGGTTTTGCTCTTTGGTTTTTAGGACATGAATGAACCAGCAACTTTTTATAATGGTGCCCTTGATGGCTGCAGAGACGACCTCCTAAACAACCCACCCTACATTCCTCGTAAGTCTGATCTCTCATTAAATCAGTTTTAGGTTGTTCTTACCACGTAATTTCTTACCTCTTACATGGGGTGCAAAAGCCTAAATAAAGATGGGAATATAAACCCACAGCCCCTCACTGAACGTGGCCCTTTATTTCTGAGATTCTGGGCAGCTGTTTCAGCAGGAGCAGCAACCGTGTGGCACTTCTTAAAAATAAACTTATTTTCAGCTCCTCGCCTGAATATGGATTTTGATACCTGTTTAATATCTAAGTGCTTTGCTTGAGGCACGGCACAGAATGTAGCTCTGTGTTTTGCAGTTTTCTCAGATGAATAATGCAATTAATTAAAAATTTAGAAAATATCCATGTGTCTCCTCTAATTACCATTTATCTGTGCAGTCAAATGCTTGAAATGCTTTGCTTTCTTAGCTTGGTTTCACTGAAGAACTGGTATAAAGTAGTACTAATTAGGAATTATTTATCAATGGTTTATTAGCATACTCTTGTTGCTTACTGTTGTATTCCATTTTTATGAATAGTTTCTCAGGAATTTTCAGGAAATTAATAGTCAGACACAGACCACACCCCCACCAAACCCATTTTTCTGTTTGTGTGAGTGTTATGACGATGTTTACAAAGATTTGGAATATTTTCTGATATATTTTGTTTACTCTTTGAGCTTCCTCAGTAAGAACATCTGTAAATGCACTATTAAAATATTTACAGACCCAGATGCCTACATAGGAATATTGGAAATATTCCATTTTGGAAATGCTATTTTTATAATTACAAATGAATAAATAAATAAATGTATGATTGAAAGCCTAAGAGATTATGAAAATTAAGAAAAAGAAAACATTATTGCACGCTTATTATTAACAAACAATAAATCTTTTTCTTTCTTTTCCACAAGATTTGGGATTCAGGTCAGAGGGATTAATTGTCAAAACTCCATGCATGGAAGGTGTACAGTATCTCCCAGATGGGACTGCAGTCAGACACTTCGATGTCCACAGCCTTTACGGGTGGTCACAGGCAAGACCTACCTTAGAGTAAGTGGACCTTGCGCATTTCCTGCTGTCCCCAAAATATGTTACAAATGAATATTCTGTGCCAACATTCTTATGGCCAAAACTTTTATCAGTTTATTTAAGATGCCCGAGAAAGGTTTGTGTAATAATACCTTTGATTTTCCGGTCGGAAGTTGGTGTAATTCCAGTCACCTCACAGGAAGGGTGGGGGAAGCCTGAGCTGCAGCAGAAGGGGAGGTGGGACTGGGCAGGTCTGAGCTGGAGCTTTGCTTCCATGATTTCACTGCAATAAATCCCTTCTGCACTTGGAGCCAAGGAGAAGGGAAGAAAACCCACCCCCAGCTCGCAGAGCTGCCACTGCATCCCCGGCTGTCTCAGGACAACCTGACAGAGACTTTGAGTTTAGCAGCTTTAAAATCACTGACCCTGAGCAGGCACGATTTACAAGGTACATTTTAAAGACAGTTCACTCAAGTCTGGTACTAAAGAAACTTATTTTTCACCTGGCTGAGGAGGAATTCTTGGTATATCCTTTCTGAGGGCTTCATCCATATCAATGTTCTGCTGGGCAAGCTGTGCTGCTGACCTGCATTATGAAATAAGGTGGCCACAGTGCTACTGCTGAGATACTTTAATTTGGATGGAATTACTCTCCAAGTGTTTCCTTGCCCCAACACATGTGGAGACACCAAGAGGTGTCTGTTCTGAGGGCTCCCCAGGGTGATGCTCTGCATTGCAAACAAGAGCAGGAGACCCACCAACTCGGGTGTTCTTTCCCAGGGCAGAGCACAGAACAGGGTTTGGATCAGCTGTGGGGAACAGCAATTGCTCAGTGATAGACCCACATAATTACTGTAATTAAAATAGAACGTACTTATTGTCTCTAGGTTTTGCTGTGATTCCCTGGTTTATTCCTAGGGCTGATGCTGGTTTTCCCTTACACTTTACATCCACCAAGTAAAAATGAAGACAGTTTTTCAGTCCTGTTAATTTAAGAAGGGCTCACTTATGTTCTCTAAAACAAATCAAGAATGAGTGAAAAGATGGAACAGTGACTTTTAAAATGCAAAGTGTGTGCATAAAGCTTTACTTTCAAGCATTTATTTTCCCAGTTCTAAGGCAATATCTGTTCCTCTGAACAGTCCCCCAGCCTGCTTTAGATAAGGTCTGATCTAATGATAATGTCTCTGTGCTCTTTCATTTACAATTCCAGGAGTAAGCAAGGAACAGCGTTTCTCTGTAAGTCTAAATGACCTTAAAGCCCTTGGTAACTTTGATATTACCATAAAGAAAGAAAATATCAAGGCTGCTGGAATTTGTGACTGAGCGGATGTTCTATTTGGCAGCAGGCCAGGGCCGAGCTGCCAGTCAAGGCAGGAGTGAAACTGCTGACAGGACAGGAAGGAATGTCTGATCCCTCTGCTGTCAGCCCAGTCCCGTGGGATTTGGGCATTGCAAGGATGTGGAGGGTTGAGCCCTGGCTGGGTTCCAGGTGCCCACCAAAGCTGTTCATCACTGCTCTCCTCAGCTGGACAGAGGAGGGAAAGTACAA
The DNA here is from genome assembly GCF_036250125.1 of Pseudopipra pipra. Lineage (NCBI taxonomy): Eukaryota > Metazoa > Chordata > Aves > Passeriformes > Pipridae > Pseudopipra > Pseudopipra pipra. Next base: position 2,877,715 of record NC_087558.1, on the reverse strand, counting down.
GGAAGGGCTTGTGCATTGTGATAAGGACAGGGAGAGATCACTCACCAGTACTGCCATGGGCAAAGCAACTGGTTGTGGAAATTAGTTTCATTTACAACCAATCCAATCAGAGTGTTTATTTAAAACCAATTTTTCATTCCCCCTTGTCCTCACTTCTTCCCAGGCACAATTCATTCCCTGTTTTCTCTACCTCCTCACCACAAGGGGTGGAGGAGGACAAGGAACAGGGGTTGCACTCAGTTCATCACATGTTGTCTCTGCTGCTATTTCCTCCTCAGTAGAAGGTCTCTTCCCTCTCTTCCCCAAAACCTTGTTGTGCTACCCCAAAGGAGTAGACAACAGTTTGACAGTAAGAGAAATATTACCATCATTTCTGTGTTTTAAGAATGGATGGAAATGTAGTGAAATATTTCCTTCTCTTTTGAGAAGCACCTTAAGAGAAATCACTGGAATAAATTACACAGCTCATACAGATATTCTTACACTGGAAATTTATTGAAAATGTTATCTGCAAAATATATACTTTGATACATACATATATATATATATTTCAGTCCCCATTTTATTCTGTGGCAGTAACTGAAGTGAGTACTTTGGAAACTGAAGAAATGTTGCAATAATATTTATTTTAATGCTAAAGTATCCAAACAGAAAGATTTCTTTTTTCACACAAAACTCATAAAACACTGTAACTTAAAAGTGAGCATTCTTTTATGCACCCTGGTGTCATTTTGGTTCTCTGTATATTAGACACAGAAACTTCGGGATGTTGCCCCGATGCTGTTCTTTTGTAATGAGGTTTTTGCAGAGCCAGAGCCCTCATTAGTGAATACAGGAACTGTTTGGGGGTAAATCCAGGCTTTCTGACATGAATAATTACTTTTCACGGATAGAGCTTTGGCTGAGTCCTGGAGCAGAGATCTCCAGGAGCTCCAGGACTGAGTCAGCAGAACACTCAGGTCGTGCCCATCCTCGAGCAGTTCTACATGTGACGTAAACTGTGTTTACTTTGGAACTTTTAGCTGCCATTTCCAAAGCATTGTTGACACAGCCCCTCACTGTGGCTGTATAACCCCAGATATTTCATTCCAGGGGCCTTTAGGTAACAAAGCTCATGGAATATTTCTCATGTAACTCGTTTCTCTGTCTCTTTTCAACGGCAGGGCTTTGCATGAGGCCACCCAGGAGCGCGGGATCGTGATCACCCGTTCCACCTACCCCAGCAGCGGGAGGTGGGCAGGGCACTGGCTGGGGGACAACACGGCAGCCTGGGACCAGCTCGGCACATCCATCGTTGGTACGTGCCAGGGGAAACATCTGTGCTCGTGGAATCACTCAGTCACAAGGGTCTGGGTTGGAAGGGACCTCAGTCATCTCATTCCGTGGGCAGAGACACCTTCCACTAGACCAGGCTGCTCCAAGCCCCGTCCAGCCCAGCCTTGCTTCTCCTTCACCTGCTTGCTTTTAGTATTCATGGGATTTTGGCTGAAAAAGCACTTTAGTTCAGGTATCAGAATCTGTGTTCTCTTCTTTTTTCTTCTTCCTTTTTTTTCTTTCTTCCTTTTTTCTTCTCCCTTTTTTTCTTCTTCCTTTTTTTCTTCTTCTTTTTTTTTCTTCTTCCTTTTTTTCTTCTTCCTTTTTTTTCTTCCTTTTTTTTTCTTCCTTTTTTTCTTCTTCCTTTTTTTTTCCTTTTTCCTTTTTTTTTCTTCCTTTTTTTTTCTTCTTTTTTTTTCTTTTTCCTTTTTTTCTCTTCCTTTTTTTTTTCTCCTTCCTTTTTTTCCTTCTTCCTTCCTTCTGCCACAGGAGGTCTTTTATACCCACCACTTTCATGTCCTGTGTCCTGCCCCTCATTTTTTTTGTTTCCTCCTGACCAATAACCTCCCATCTCTTTCTGTAGCAGAAAAACGTGACATGTTAGAGGAATCACAGGGCCTGTACTTGTTTTTATTCTCTGCTCATTCAGCTTTGCAACATGTATTATCTATGCAACCACTGGAAAAAAACCCCAGCCAGTAATGTCATTTTATTTTTCTTTTCAGGGATGATGGACTTCAGTCTCTTTGGAATATCTTATGTAAGCTAACAAGTTATTAACTTATATTCAATTACCCTGATGCTGTACATGATATTACAGTATTCCAATCGGATCATTCTAAATATTTCAGACAGGAGCTGATATCTGTGGCTTCTTCAGAGACTCAGAGTATGAGCTGTGTCTTCGCTGGACGCAGCTGGGTGCATTCTATCCATATTCCAGGAATCACAACGAGAAAGGAACAAGGGTGAGATGCAACTTTTTAATGGTTGTTAACAGCACCACACATGCAAAGAGCTGCCAAGCAATGCAAAAGGTGGCCTGGCTCAAAAAAAAAAAAAAAAAAAGTACATTCCAATAAAATGGACAAGAAAAGAACATACTTGGCTTTTTATCAAATAAAAATTGTCATTATTTATATACTTGCTTTCCTGTAAACCTTCCCCTTACCTGGGAGGTTTGATGCCCACAGAGGGGCTGCTCTGGGACTGGGATCACTGGGAAGATGCCCATTCTAACTTTGCTTGGACTAAACCAAACTCCTGCATATTTTCCCCTCTGTGCCATTTGGATTTGAATGTGCTACACCACGACTAAAATAGAGTTTTGATGGCAAACACACTTAGAGGAGCAAAACTGACCCTGGTGCTCTCAGCCCTAATTGCCCATAATTACCCAACAAATGAGAAAATGGAGCAGTGTAATAAGATGCTGGAGTAAGACTCGGAAATGTCTGTGCTTTGCACATTTGCCACCATCAGATATTGTATTTCTGCTCAAAAGAAAGGGAAATAATTGCCTAAATGTAGATCTGTGCTGGCTAAGGACTAGGGTGGAGAAAGCTGTAAAACAAGATAACTGGGAAAAGAAAAAGAAGTGGAAACAGCACTTCTATTCCAGTTAAAGCTTGAGGTCTAGGAGAGCAGAGCTATTTATATGGAATATATCTCATGGATTAAAGTCTCCTTTTCAAACCCCCTGGGCTTTATCTCGCAGTGACACACCTTTGGATAGGCCTGTTAAAGCTTTAAAAATGCAGCTTCAGGGTTATCATGCTGCTCCCAGTCTTACCCAATCTGCCAAGGTATTGTTCCCTACATTTAATAAAGACTGGAAGTGCTCCCTGCCATCAGTGCTTTGTGCTTGGTGTCCCCCTGCAAGTCCAGAGAGCTGCCCTGTGGAAAAGAGGGATGATAAATTCTGTGCACTGGGATGTGTCCCACCCTGGGGACACTTGGCATTAAACATTCTTTATAGTATTTCCCCAAGCTTCCCTCTTAGGGCTGACAGTGATTCCTACAGTTTTTAGCATCACTTCCTCCATATTTAAGAAAAAATAAACGAAAGTGCTTGCGTTTGTTGGAGAAATATCCTTGGATTTATCTTGCTCCATTGATACTTTTTTTTCAGCTGTTCCCAACAGAAAATCCAGCTTCACTAACAATGGTCTCCTCTCTTCCAGAGGCAAGATCCTGCTGCCTGGAATGCAACATTTGCAGAGGCTGCCAGGAAGGTGCTGAATGTCAGATACACCCTGTTACCTTATCTCTACACACTACTGCATGATGCCCATGCCAACGGCAGCACTGTGGTCCGTCCTGTATTGCATGAGTAAGTGCAACTCCTCTGCTCTCCTTATCAGGAATTCCCATTAAAACTTCCTCAGTGAAGACCCCTCTAAGTTTTCTCTTCATTGCAGCATTTTCCCCTTCATTGAAAAAACAAGTCTTGGCTGAGGAACACTGAGTTGTTTGCATGGGATGATCTGATTTTTCCAAAGCAACTGTCTAAGAAAACAGCGGCACAAATTAAAAAGTGGTTCCCATGATTATTATTGCACATGCCAGGCAGGCACAACAGACCTTCAGAGTTTTATTGTCTAAATCCACTGAAAAGCAAAAGCAAAGAAATAGAAAAAAAAGTAAAGCTAAGTACTAGCATTTCAATAATGAGTCTCACATTAGGATCTTTATGCATTCCTGGCAACCATTAATTAATCTGTGCATTATTAATGCTAAAATAAAGATGAGGAAACGGTAGATAGTAGGAAGAGTAGGTTCAATGGCTGACAAAAATGTCTTCAAGAAGGAAACCTTGGAAAAATTCACCTCTCAATGTCTAATTGTGACAGGTTTGTGAACGACAGAACAACCTGGGACATACATGAGCAGTTCCTCTGGGGGCCTGCCCTGCTCATCACCCCTGTGTTGCAGCAGGTAGGCTGATTTTAAGCAATTATGAAAATATTAAAGCTTCACTTTTTGATTTAAGGTGCCTAAAACACATGTTTTTAATTCCAGAATGCTCTAACAGTGACGGGTTACTTGCCCCGTGCCCGCTGGTATGATTACTACACTGTAAGTCACTTAAAAACTATATTTTATGTCTTCTTCCCAGTGCTGAGGGTGGTGGGGAGGTGGGAACACTCTCCTGCTTAATTTGCATTTAACATAAGTTCCTAGAAATATAAAATCTACTTAGCTGATTAAAAATAAATCCTTGATTCCTGTATAATAACTTGCCCAGGGTTAGAGTAAGTTAAAAAGTGAAATAATACCTTTAATTTAGATCCCAATTGACTTTTTTAACCTTCAAATTATACACAGAATGTCTTTGTAATGGAATCCTGGAATATAGAAAGACAAAGCAGGTTTAGCTGCATCATCTTTCCTGGAAAATAATGAAAGATTTGGTCATAGGAAGAGCAGGGATCAAACTTCATTAATCACAGGTTTGGATTTCACCTGACCGGCCCCTTTGGTTCAGCTGCTGCACCTCCAGTCAAGTCTTTCATAGAGCCAAAATTTCAGAGTTCCTTTTAAAAGCATTAGTAGTTACTCCTGCAGTAACAACTACTAATTAATCTGTTTAGAAAAACATTATCATTTCATTCTAAAAAAAAAAAAAACAAACAAAAAAACCCAACCATCTGTAAAACTTTTTAACTTTTTTGTACATAGGATGAATATGTTGGCTTTGGGGGAGGACAATACCAAGTTTTCCCAGCTCCTTTGGATCATATCAACCTGCATATCCGAGGTGGATACATCATTCCTTGGCAAAATCCTGCCAGGACAACATTTTACAGGTAAGATCAACCGAAAATTTTTAAATTTGTTTTTTTTTTTCTCTTTGCTTTTCTCCTTGAAATTTGATAGTATGGGGCTTGGGAAGATGGTTACAGGAGGTGAATTGGGGGCTGTGCAATATCCCTTTACAAATTGTAACATCAGAGAAATATGAAATGTGATCTGCTGAGGAAATTGAGGAAATTGTGTTTTCCACAGCCGGCAAAACGCGATGGGACTCACGGTGGCATTGGATGACAGTCTGTTTGCAGAAGGACACCTTTACTGGGATGATGGAGTTGCAATTGGTAGGTCTGGTGCTTCTTGCCTTCATAAAGCCCTTTTTATTTTTTTTTATTTTTTTTTTTGCTGTGAGAATGGTCAAATACTGCAACGGGTTGCCCAGAGAGGCTGTGGAGCCTCCACCCTTGGAGATATTCAAAACCCAAAGTAAAACAGACAGAACAAAACCCGAGGATGAGAAGTGAGGAGACATGAAACAAACTCTGCAGTGGTGTGGGGTGTTTGAGGAGAAGCTTTAGGAGCAGGGGGAAACGATGGACTCTGGACAAAGCCATCACATTTCTGGAGGACATACCTGAACCTGCCTTCAGAGGCAAAACTGAAATTAAACCATTACAGAAACGTGATTTTCCCTGATTTATTCCACATAATGCTATGATTTACAGAATTAATATGTTGTATAAATGAAATTGTGCCCTGGGCCTAAGGCAGCACAAAGATTCATCCTCAAACCTATGGGAGCCATAACCAGAGATTATGTGGGAGCTTTAACTAACTTCCTCAACACCACGAAATTTCGGATAAGAGATATTTAAATATCATTTGTCCTTTCCATCCAGAGAGCATCACTCCTGTAATAACAATAAGCTGTCACCCAAAATTAATGTAAGGAACGCAGAAAATGGGGCTGTTTTGGATGATGATGTGGAGGGAAGTTTGCAGGATGCCGTTGGTGCATCCTGAGGGGCTTCACAACACCCAACATTCCTGTCAGCACTGGAATTCAGAAATGATGGCCACGCTTATGGAAGTCTGATGACAAAATGAATTCACTCAGGTTACAAAGGTGCATCTCAGCAGGTGCCTGTGATCTGTTTTCAGTAGTCAGGAGAGGCAGGAACCTCATTCCAGTGGTTCTCAGCACTACTCCGAGTGCCTTTAAGGCTGAATAATAGGGGTGGTAAAATATACAACAACAATTTCAAAGATGTATCAGCCTTTATCCTGGTCGTGTGTCACATGGAATTGGACAGGGAATAGAGGTGGGTGTGGGAAATGAATCTTCAGTGAGAAAGAAACGTCTTTCTCCTTCTAGTCTAAACACCCCTGATCTTCCTAATGCTCTTTCATTGCTTTTTTTAATATATATCTTACCTCTAAAATGTTCTTTTGGCCTCATTTAAACAGCACACATTCAATCCTGAAAGTATTTGCTATCTAATATATCTTCTGGAAATGCACAACTTCTCTTTATTTACATATAGATACATATAGTTGTGTGTAATATATGGACACAATTCTTGAACTGAAATTTTGATAATGTGTTAAATAAGGAGGATAGAAAATACATTTTATTTTATTGTTTCTTTCTAACAGATGCATATGAAAACGGTCAATATCTGCTGACATCATTCACTGCTAATCAGGTAAGTCACATCAGCTCACATTTTTTGAATAATCACTTCAGGTGATTATTATTGTATTTTAACTATGGGTATTTTAATTTGGATCTTTATAGTGTCTATATACCCCCCCCAACATTAAATTGTGCTCATAATTGAATAAATTACAAGTGATATGATTAAACTGTGCTGAGAATGAATTTAGGAATGATTCTAAAGTTATAAATTATAGTGTTTTGTTAAGTAGGCTGTACATTTATGGCATTGTCAGATTTCAATTTTTATCATGTGATTAACTGAAATAAAATTAGACTCTAATTATATGGACTTTTGGTTTTAAAGAAATGCTCTTTCTATTGTAGTAGAAAACACACTTTCTTATTTCATTAGTTTTCCAGGGTGTCAGAATGTCTTCTAATTTTATCCACACTGTTCTCTCTTCTCATTTAATTCTATCTTTGTCAAATAAAAGGGTGTTAATCGCTCAGGAAGAGAAGTTTGTTTTGCTAATACTCAGTATTTGCAGCTGTAAGGAGATTAGAAAGTAAATGCACCTTTCCCTTTTTTTTTACAAAAACTTGGTAAGGAAAAGCTTAATTAAAAAGGTCTTGAATCAATCAACAATGAAAACCACTCACAGGAAAAGTAATTCTAAGCACTAAATATGCAGAATTGTGTCACAGCACATTTGCATGGGATCTGGGCACATCCTAAAGGAATTGTGTGCCCAGAGTGTACTTAAAATCACAGTGACTGGGAATGGGAGGGGACCTGTGAGGGCTGAGGGGCTGATGGGAGTGCAGGAGCTGTTCTGGGAGGGCACAAAGCAGGGAGAGCAGAGCCTGGAGCAGCTCTCGCAGAAGCTGGAAGTGCAGGAGGGGTTTGTCCTGCAGCACTTGCTGCCCACGGCAGGGGGTTACAAGTTTCGTGTTGCTTCACATCATTCAGCTGAGTGGCAATTAAAGGCACAGCAGAGCCCAGGATTTGGCCAGGTTTATCAATGTGAAGAAAACTGAAGAGTTCAGCATTTGAAAAATAAATAATACTACATAGGTATTAGAAAAACAAAGTTTAAAAAGTTGGCAGTAAGAACAGCAAATGAAAAGCTCAAGTGGACTTCATAAAATCATAAATTGGTTTGGGTTGCAAGAGAGCTGAAAGCTCATCCAGTGCCACCCCCTGCCATGGGCAGGGACACCTTCCACTAGCCCAGATTGCTCCAACCTGGCCTGGGACACTTCCAGGGATGGAGCAGCCACAGCTTCTCTAGACTTGTACCAGTCTAATCACAGTCTCTGATATTTGTTTTTTTCCTTTTCAGAATGTTTTAGATATCAGGGTTTTGCACGGTGGCTACACTGACCCAAATAACTTAAATTTTACTGACATTAAAGTCCTGGGGGTGCCCAGCAGTGTCACTCAGGTGACTGTGTTGCAGAACAGTGGGACAATCCAATCACCTCATGCCTCGAATTACAACAGCACCAAGCAGGTGAGATGATGTTTGCAGGGTGATGACACCTTCACACCTGCATTTGTGCTCCTACACCTTTGGAGATTCAGCTGGAATACCAGATTTGAAATACATTTCAACAAGATACATAATCTACCATCAGATAATGGATATAGGAACTACTGGGTGTGGTAGAACCCTTAAGCACAGGAATTCCTGTTGAGGAACCCAAACCACTTCCAGAGGTGGAAAAGTGGTGGATTTTGGTCTATGCTTGATTTCCACTCTTCACAATACCTTTACTTGCAACCTGTGAGATTTGAGGGAAGGAAAAGCATCTCCAGGTATTTTCAGAGTCTCTACATGACTCTGTTGTTGTCAGTCTTGTCTGACAACAGTTCCATTTCCCAGCCCTGTTTGCCTCCCACTATTTCTTGTTCTGTCAGGTCCCATTTCAGCTGTAGACATTCCTACACATAGATGGCAAATCCCACTTCTTCTGAAGTTACTGACAAACCTTCCACCAGCTTCACAGTGCTGGGGTTTCCATCTCCATGGGTTGTGCCTGTCCAGGGCATCATCTTCTCTTGCCTTCCCAGACAATAAAATCCAACACTTCTGAAGGCAGCTGAAAGCAATCTGTTTAACTGTTGTTGTTTGAGATGCCACTTCTACAGAGCATCTTGCAAATACGAACAGAACTGCTGAGATGTTCAGTCTTCCTGGTTTTCTGACAGAGGGAGAGTTACTGGGATTTTCCTCCCCTTCCTTTAAAATTCAGCATTCTGTTAAGACTTAGTTCTTCCTCTCTTTCAGTGGAAAGCCAGAGCTATAGAAGTTGTACAGAACCAACCCAAAACAAAACAACAACAAAAAAAAGAGAGCTAAAAATGCAAAAGAGAGTGGAAGTGTTTTGTTCTGCCGTTGACTTTTGGATGGAAAAAAATTCCACATGCACGGTTGAATTACAGCACGTTCCAAGTTTTGCTGCCTTTCAAAAATTCCTTTATTTTAAAAATAAAAGGAACCTCAGTTCTAAAAGAGCCTCTGAATGAAGGAAGGGATCAGAGCACCACGGTCAGACTCCTAATTCTGTGCTGCTTAAAGTCTGTTTATAGTGATACAAACACAAAAGCAAAGGAAGAGGAATAAATCATAGTTTAAAACGAGAAGCCAGTATCTCTGTGGAACACAGAAAACGCTGTGGATGTTCAGGGCAAAGTTACTAATTGTCCATTTTGTCTGTTTTATTCCCAGCTCCTGACAATCACTGGGCTTGAGCTGAGATTAGGCCAGAACTACACCCTGCAATGGAGCTGAAATGCCTGTAAAACAACATCGACCACAACGCTGAATCTTCTCATGTTTTGAAACTCTCTTTCAATTTTTCAATTTCCAAAGCAGCTTTTTTTTTTCATCTTAGAATACTTTTTTACTATAAAAACACACCAGTACAGTCAGTTCATATTCAGGTATTCTGTGTGTTGAAGACTGAGCACAGTCTTTCCTTGGGAAGCAAAATCTGTGTTCTAAACACTGCGGCTCTTCAGACTAACCTAATCTTTCAAAACTGAGAACTGAAGGTAAAACTCTGTGTTTTCTCACAGAGTAGAATTGTGGCTGATTTCCTGAATCCCAGATTTTGTAAAAAACACACAGTTGATGTTACCTCTGCGTGGATTTGGGGCCATAACTGTACCTATATTTAATTGTAATTATACCTATGTAGGCCACTGCTATGGAGAAGTATTTAAGACCAGATAAAGCAAATGTTTTCAGATGACTGATTTAGCACAAAGCAATGTTTCAAGTTGTTGATCTATAAAATACTAAGATATTTGCAAAAGACATTTGAAGTTGGCGTTTTTTGTATGCTTTTTTTAGCCAGATATTTTGGTTTCTTGGTGTTTTGACCTGAAGCTGTAAAATTAAACCTGAAGTTTCAAGGTTAACTCATGAATGTTTATCTCTGAGTGTTTATCTCACCGAAGGGAACATTGTTGTGTGTTTACTGTAACAGTAATTCATGTTAAAGACTCTTTGTATCCCAAGAGTGCAGATGATCTAAAGAGACTGGTAAAGCACGTTTACAATTAAATTAGATGGGAACAAACTGCTGTCAGAGGTCATAGTAAGTTGTAATGACTGTGACATTCATTTAAATGATTATTTTTTGCCTCAGAATTTTGTGGTAAAACAGCTCAGTAGCCAAGGTCTCACAGGTGGATCCCTAAAACTTTGGCTTTCCAGTTGCTCCAGCTTCGACATGGAAAGGATTTGGGTAACTTGGTCGTGTAGAGCAACTGCACTTAAAAGCTTATTGTGGTTATGCAGATCCCTCCAAGGCCAGGGTGAATTTTTGGATGACTTCCCACCCAATATCTTCGTCCTCTGTTAGGAAAGCTCTGCTTTTGGTAGGAAAGAGAGAAAAAAAACAGAAAAAAAAAATGCAAAACTGGGCTTTCATTTCACTTGTTTTCCTTCTTTAATATCAAGACTATTGAACCTCTCTGCAGCCTCCTGCTCATTCAGTAGTTTGTATTTCATCTGATTCTGTAGTTTGGACTCAAAGATCTTGGAGGCCTTTTGCAGCCCAAATGGTTCTGTGATTTATGTGGCTGTAGCAACGTGTGGTATTCCAGCCTAATTACCTTTCCCATGCTTGGAAAGCGGAAGATCCAAGAATCCTTCAACGGATTGAAAAGGAGGAAAAGCTTGGAAAGAGTTGGGAGTTTTCTTTCTAACAGCCACCCCAGGATGAGCACTATGGAGGTGGCAGCTCTAAATCACACCCTTGCCAGGGTAGGAGCTGGAGGATGTTCCAGAGGAATGTCCTGTAATAACCAGAGGGTGACTCACCTTGAACACATTCTGACTCCAACCCTACAGAAAAAAATAATAAAACTCCAGCATCTCCAGGATGTTTCTGTGTCAGGATGCAGGTCTCCAGCTGCAGGGTTAATTCCTGATATCACTCCTATATGAGAAGGAGACAGAAAACTGCAGCTTTCCGCAAGAAATTTTTATAGCTGCAAAAACAGACGATTTTATAAATATTTGTGGGGTTTGTGGACTAAACGCTCCCATTTTTTTTTGCCTTTTGGAAGATGGTGTTCTGTGACTGCCCTTCCTCCTGTCTCAAGTTATGGCTGAAGGATATCAGCAGTGAGCTGTTCACTCCCAGATCTCCTCCCTTGCCTCAGATCTTCCTCCATGGAACTATTGCAATTTGACAGTAGCTCCTTCCCTGCTCAAGGGAAGTGCCCACTTGTGCCAGCTGAGAGGAAAACCACCACTAATTGGTGTGGGGAGGAGACAGGGAAGAACCAGCTCACATGTGCCTTCAGTGTCACTCCAAAGCGTTCCCAAATTGTGCATTTACTCTGAAGGCCTCATCTTGGGCACAACTGTAGGAGTGAGTGGATGGGGTGGAGCAGGTATTGTTGTGTTGAAGAGACATTGACGGCCCCGAAATTACAATTCCACTGATGTAAAAGATAAAACCACGTCACACTTGGCTGTGCCTGTTCTAATGAAGCTGCCACACTTGTGCAGTTAATTGGGTTTTTTCCTTGGAGCCTGGAAGTAGCAGCTGGATGGAAACATCTGGCAACACGGCGGGAGCGTGGGCTGGGCTGTGACAAGAGAGTGGTGGTGCCACCTCAGGGGATGGCACAGGGAGGGGGGGAAGGCTTCAAATGTCCTCACTGATTCAGCAGGAGAAGCTCACCTCCACCTCCCCTTCAGGAGGAGGAGCCTCTCCCTTTCCCCTTTTCCTCCTTTTCCCATTTTTTTCCTCTTTCTCCTTTTCCCCCTTATTTTCCCCTTCGCCCCATCCCCATTCCTCTTTCCCTTTCCTTTCCCCCTTTCCCCTTTTCCCCCTTTTTTTCCCTTCCCATTTTCCCCTTTTCCCCTTCTTTTTCCCCTTCTTTTTCCCCTTCTTTTTCCCCTTCTTTTTCCCCTTCTTTTTCCCCTTCTTTTTCCCCTTCTTTTTCCCCCTTCCTTTTCCCCTTCCCCTTTTCACCTTTTTGTCTTTATTTTCCCCTTTCCCTTCCCAACTCTTTCCTTCAAATCCCTTCCCTTCAAAACCCTTTTGTGGTTTTCTTTAGCTAAGCCAGGACGTTTTTGATAAGTAAGTAATGGAGAGTTTGGAAGTTCCTTTTTCCACTTCCAGAAAATACTAACATCCTGTGTTTCTGTGGAGTAAGTGAGGCTTGATGATGTTTTCACTATTAGTTAATACCAATATTTTGCAATAGGAATTTTTGAATCCTGATTGCAGCTGAAATATTAAATTTTAATCTAATGCCAACACACTTCAAATTAGCCTGTGTGGAAAGCTGAAGTGTTTAACTACACATTTGGAATATGCTATAAATATATAATTCATAAGTGCATGTAGAAGTGTACACACTTAAACACACACTATATATATATATTGATATTTTAAATTCTATTATGTAAAAGAAGGGGTTTTTCCTTGTTATATGGTTGTTCTCCCATTCAGAGTCATTTCAGTTGAATGTTTAATGCATATGAGGCGTTATGCACATTATAATAATTATGGAATGAGCAATTTAGAAATGCTCTCTGACCAGTGGGTCCCTTTTTAATAATCTCATGAGCCCTTTCAGGTGGATATAGTGCACCATTTACTCCCCTGATATAAACCCTATATTCAGGGTCAGGCCATAAAGCAGCTGATACTGAGATATCCCAGCTCTTTTTAAAAATGGAAGCTATTTGCATTGAGCAGGAAAGGCAAATAAAAGTGACATTCCAGCAGAGCGGCCAAAAAGTATCTGTTGAAAACATTATTTGCCATTAACTGAGTCTTGAAAATACCACTGGGATGGTGGAGAGCAAAGAATCTGATCTAGAGGAGTCCCTCTGTGTCCATGGCTTTCTTTGACATCATGGGAAGAGCTGGAAGGATCTGCTGTGCAACAGAGAAAATATTCACCATCACGTGGATCTGAAAATCCAAACCAGCTCCTCAGGACACAGCCATGGGAGCTGGGATTAAATCAGGAGTTGATGCAACAGCCTTCTGATGCCCTGTATCCATGGATGGACAAATAACCTTGTATCTGGTTTTCACAGAATCACAGGATGGTTTGGGTTGGGAGGGATCTTAAAGGTCACCTCATTCCACCCCCTGCCATGGGAAGGGACACCTTCCACTAGACTTGGTTGCTCCCAGTCCTGTCCAACCTGGTTGTAATATTTGGACAGAAGTCTAGGACTGAGGAGTACAGTTTGATGATTTGAATCTACAACAGCTGCTGCCTAACAATTCGAGAACTTTGATGGTTTGTGTTATTTCCTCATGAATATGAAGGCACTGGGGGGTAACACACTGTGACGTGTTTGAACAAAGGCAGCAAAAGGAAACCTCTGAAGAGTTAGGCTCTTCTTCAAGTCCAACCATTTGTTATTGCTTTCACTAATATATTTGTTTCTATTGGTTATTATTTTTAACAGATTAATGAGCAATTAGTTCTTAACAGCATTTACACCATCAGATATATATTTATTAAATGTTCTCTCTAATGACACTTCCTGCTCTCTGAAAAGGTGACACAACCCTGGACATCCATTTACAGTAACAGCCACAGCATCTCCTCTCTCCCCTCTGTTGTCTCCTGTTGATCCACACAATTCCTCACACTATTTTCAAACATTCCCCTCTTATTAAATAATGACAGAAAACAGAATTTCCTGCTCTGCATATCCAAGCTCTCATTTAATCAGTGCCATCCAACATTCCTGATCCATCTTCCAGTGCAGCCAGTGATGCTCGGGAAGGGCATTTTGTTATTTTTCATCCAGGCAGCTCCTGCTTCCTCTACAACTTTCCATCTGACTCCTTTAATGAATTCCCTCTCCCAGTCGAACTCTCTCCCCCTCAGCTGCTCCTTTGCACATTTTCCCTGCCAGCTTTGCCTCCTTTCAGGGCTCTGTGCTGCGACCAGGCTGGAGAAAATGCTTTTACAGGCTCTGCCTATTCCTGAGAAAATGCTTTTACAGGCTCTAATATTCCATCTCCAACTTTAGAAGCTAAAATATTTTCATGCCACCTCTGCAAGCTGCAATTTTAAATGGATCTAATCGGTTCTGCCCTCTACCTTTTATAACTAGAAACATTTTGGAAAGAAAATTGAGATATCCCATCCTTCCCTCCCTTCCCCTAGATCCTTTCAAGCAATAAAAACAAAGTTTGCCTGACTTTGAGAACTTCCCCACAGCACAAAAGCCTTTTCCAAGAGTTTTTAATTGAAGCTAAGCATCTATTTAGGTTACAAAGTCCTATATTTAACTTGAATGGAATAATTCCTTTTCTTGTATTTAACCTTTGATCAGCTGCCTACCTTTGAACTCTTGGATAACGACCCCCTTCTTGTTATCCTTGTCCCACTTCTCCCGAAAGCTCTTGTGTAACAGCACCTCAGAAATCAAAATAGAGTTGCCTTTGGTGAAATAACTTTTATTTCTTTTCATAGGGATGGCTTCAGCCACTTTGTTTGTTCTTTTGTTTTTTTAACATAGGGATCTGGGACATAACACTGTAGGATGTTTGCACAGTTTTAAATTAATTAAGGAGCGAAAAATATATGTATATGAGCTGAATCTAAACTGCCCACGTCTAGGACTTTCTAAAAGACTTTCTTTTAACAAAATTTCAGAGATTACATTTCAAATATATATGCAAAATATATCATCAAATTCTCCTAAATTAGTCACATCACCCAAAAGAACTTGTGGTTACACAAACCATAATTATTAAAAACAAACTCCATAAATAAAAAAATCAGCATGTTGTTAAAAATTGTGGCAGGGTCTAAATTTTCCTAATTAAAAAAAAAAAAATCAGCAATATATTATTTAGAATGTTCTGAACTATTAATTACCTTGTTTCAAGTGCTTGCACTAATTTGTTGCTTCAGGACAGATGCAGGTGACAATCATCCTTATTAATATTTGTTTCCAAATGAATTCAGAAAACAGAGGTGAATTTCTGCATTCACAGTGCACAGACAAGTAAACACTCATCAATCCCCTTTTCCCCAAATAGTTTCAAACTCTCCAGATCTAAGTGATTTATAATTCCTATGGCACTTCCAGACTTGGTGAACACAAAAAAGTGTGGGGTTTTTTTTCCTTTTTCTTTGGAAATATCCTTTCATCACACATCTCACCCCACTTCTTTCACTATCATATCCCAAATGGAAAGTGAATATTTTCTTACCTAGTGACATACAGAAATAAATAAGAAGCTGGTTATAAAATTGCTGAACCCTCCAGATTGTGAGTGGTTTAACAAAACCAAAGAGTGGAGCTGCACATGAGGACAAGGTCCCTTGGAAGGATGGAATGACAAGAAATGAAGCTCCTGAGTCTTGTTTCAGGGTGTATTTTGCCACTGAATTTGTTATAGGAAAAGCTAAATATTTAATTTCAGTAGGTACACTAATTATAGCTGGATACCACAACTCTCCCTGTGCATATCCTCCTCATTTTCTCTCACTTATGTGGACGTTTATTGGCCTCTGAAATGCTCCCAAGGAAATTCCTTTCCTTTTCTCTTTTTTCTTTTTTCTTTTTTCTTTTTTCTTTTTTCTTTTTTCTTTTTTCTTTTTTCTTTTCTTTTCTTTTCTTTTCTTTTCTTTTCTTTCCTTTTCTTTCCTTTTTCCTTTCCTTTTTCCTTTCCTTTTTCCTTTCCTTTTTCCTTTCCTTTTTCCTTTCCTTTTTCCTTTCCTTTTTCCTTTCCTTTTTCCTTTCCTTTTTCCTTTCCTTTTTCCTTTCCTTTTTCCTTTCCTTTTTCCTTTCCTTTTTCCTTTCCTTTTTCCTTTCCTTTTTCCTTTCCTTTTTCCTTTCCTTTTTCCTTTCCTTTTTCCTTTTCCTTTCCTTTCCTTTCCTTTCCTTTCCTTTCCTTTCCTTTCCTTTCCTTTCCTTTCCTTTCCTTTCCTTTCCTTTCCTTTCCTTTCTTTTTTCTTTTCTCTTCTTTTCTTTTTTCTTTTGTTTTCTTCTTTTCTTTCTTATTGGAACTAAAAATACGTGACAAATAATACTTGAGAGGGTAGGGAGGAGAGACTTAGGAGGGTCTGGGACTGTAAAGTTCAGTTAAATCCTTTTTTTTGAGCATCTTTATGCTGGTCCTGTGGTGCATCAAAAACTCAAAAGGCTGTAAGTTCACTGGGGCAACACCTCTGTGCTCAGGCAATATTTCATAGTGTGCTTTCCACAGGAATCAGATCCACTGACATTTCTCAAGCAGGGGTGACATTTGAGCCAGAAAAACCTGCCTGTGCAACTGGGGGCTGCAAAACCCCATGAGGGTGTGAGGGAAGGTGATTTGCAGGTATGAAAACATCTGGAGTTAAAATATTTTGCCTGCCCCAGTGATTTTTACACCTGCAGGTAAGCTTGGAAACATGATTTAGTCAAGCTTATTTTAAACAGAACTCATGTGCTAAGGTCACTGAGGCTTTGAATCCGTGTGTGTTATATCAGGGAGCTTGAGGAATTCCTGAGATGAAAACCTTGCTCAGATCAACACTCCCCTCACTGGCTGTATCTCATGCCCTGTTATGCTGAGACTTCCAACATGTTTATTTTTTGATATTTCCTCCCATATTTTTATGATTTTAAGACTTTCAGAAAGTGAGTGTTACCATCAGGCTGTCACTGGAAGTGTCCTGTGCGTGACCAGAGTCTTTATGAGTCCCTTCCAGCTCCAGATATTCCACGATTTAAATACTCAGTACCTAGAAATTAGAACCATTCATTAATATCTTATGAGAATAATTTTGGGTCAGGCTTTTTGCCTCTCATAATGTATTTTAATGCTCTTCTTATTGAGTCTTCCATTAGAGCTCTGGAGAGATAATTCACACTTTCCTTCTGTACAATATTTCCTTGCAAGGGAAGAACAAAAACTGGAATTCTCTACCTCCTGCTAGATAATTCCTATGAGATTCCTGTACTTATTACTACTAGATCCCAAATAGGAAATATACTTTCCACCACACCATAAAGTGTATTTATGAGAATACAAACATATATATGGGTCAAATTGAAATTATTTCTTTCCTTAAATAAAGGGGGAGCAAAACCAAAGCAGCTTTTTAAATAATGATTATGCATTGAAAATGTCAAACTTTAAAGTTATGTATTTCCAACAGTCAAAGTTTCTTTATGTACTGAGTAATGAATCATCACATTCTTTTTGCTGTTGTTCTCATGGAGAAACAACACCCTGGAGAGGAAATATTTCCAGCTGCTGGAGGTGTGGTTTTCACACTCATCTATACATTTATTTATAGAGAATGTGTTTGTCATGATAAATATTTACATATGCAGACAGGCACTTCCATATTCTGCAGAACTGATTCTACTTTTCTCTTTATTTTTTATTTTAGTTTTCTTTTTCTCTTTTATTTTTATATTAACTATATCATCATCATCATCATATATATATAAAAAATATAACATATTGTAACTTTTTTCCTGCATCTATGAAGAAGATTATTTTCATGCTATGGCAACTCTGTAAAAATTTACCACAAAAAAATTTAAAATTAAATTAAAATTAAAAATTAATTAAATTAAAATTAATTTAAAAATTAAAAAATAAAATTAAAATAAAAAATTACCATATTTGTTTTTATGGATACATGAAATTTATTCACACAAATATATTCCAGCTACCTGTTCAGCTGTATAGGTGGATGCATATATGAGGTTTCCCTTTGGTTTCTTGAGATAATTTTAAATACTCATTATATTAAATAACATATATATAAATTTAATATAATATATTTATAATATTTAATATATAATTTTAATATATAAATATATTTTAATATATAAATATATTTTATATTTAATATATAAATATATTTTTAATATATATTTAATATATAAATTTTATAATTTTAATATATAATATTTAATATAATATAATATAACATAAATATAAATTTTATTTCTAAACTAGTAATGTAAATCTAATAATAAAAGAAATCTAAGTCAGTACACCTGTGGATGGACACATAAGGTTTTCCTTTGGTTTCTTGAGATAATCTTAAGTAATCATGAAAATCAGTACATAAAATAACATATAAGTAATATTTATAAATTAAAAATATCAATCTAATAATAAAATAAATCTAAGAACACCTGCAGTTGCAAGGCTTAAAATACTACATTCTAATTATTTTGGTAATTATCTTCAAGAATAATAAAATAAATAGTGACAAAATAAATAGTTTATTTCCTGCAGCCTGATATATTGTCAATTTTTTAAACATTTTTGAGTTTTTTAAATATAAAAAAACCCTGAAATCCTTCAGTTGGTTTCACCATCCTGTAAAAATAAAAAGTAACAGCTATGCACTTGTTGCAAAATGGGTATGAGAACATCACCCCCCTGCTCAGGTGCTCACCTGAGGTATCTTCTGCACCCAAAAATATGGTTGTGCTGCAGCAAACCCACAGCAATTTTCCAACCTGCTGCAGCCAAACAGCAGCAGGAAATGTTTTACATGGTGAGGAAATGCTGCTTTAATCCCTCAGCCCCTTTGCTGCAAATATCACATTTCTATTCTTATTTACTTTGTAGGTACCTCATAAATATTTCCTGTGAAGAGACCCCCTGGAACACGAGGAGCTCTCGGTGCAAGGTGACCCAGTGGTTATGAGGTTGGGCTTTCAGGGGCAATTAAAGGTTTTACTGGAATCCTCCTGGAAGAGCACAGGCACAGTAAAACATGGAATTGCAGCCTCGTTAAGGTTGGAAAAGACCTTTAAGACCATTAAGTCCAAGCACCACCACCACTTTCACCACTAACCCGTGTCCTCGAGTGCCACATCCATGTGTTTTTGAACACTCCCAGGGATGGTGACTCTGCCCCTTCCCTGAGCAGCCTCTTCCAATGCTTTACAACCCTTTCCATGATGAAATTTTCCCTAATATCCATTCAAAACCTCCCCTGGTGCAACTTGAGGCCTGTTCTTCTCACTCTGTCACTTGTTCTGTGGGAGAAGAGACTGATTCCCCCCCGGCTCCCCCCTCCTGTCAGGGGGTTGCAGAGCCAGAAGGTCCCCCCTGAGCCTCCTTTTCTCCAGGCTGAGCCCCCCCAGCTCCCTCAGCTGCTCCTGCTGCTCCAGCCCCTTCCCTGCTCCGTTGCTCCTCTCTGGACTTGTTCCACCACAAGATGTGAGATGAGGAGGTTCAGCCCAGGTGGAGCCTCCTAAAATCCCGAAGGCACCCTATATCCCTAACTCTGGAGGGATCTCCATATTCCTACATCCCTATAGCTCCTGAGCAGCTGGGAGGGATGTGTGGGAAAGCACATCCCTGAGGCCACAAGGAGAGCTGCAGATGGGAGAGGGGAAGAAAGTTTGCACGTAGTACTGTGAAAAATACGAAAACTAGGGAAACTTTTCCTTTTTATTTTCCTTTTTTTTTTTTTTTAAATTCTAAGTCACGTATTTTAACAACAAGGGGAAAAAAAAACCAACCCAACATTATTGTTGAAACCAAAGAATTTCGACTTCCCACTCTTCTTTATTGTTGTCAACTTCAGAAGTTTCCAAAGCCTAACAACATCACTTCAAAAGCACTTGGTTTAAATGTACACCCAGATAATGAAAGAACATCTTTTAAGAATATTTCCAGAGACATAAAAACCCCCGGCAAGCTGACACTTTGACAAACAAAAAAAAAATATCTGGCCACAGAAATAAAGCTGGTGCTGAGAGTGACACTTTCCCTCCCTCTAATTGACAACTCGGGAAACAAAAGCAGGGAGAGGAACACATTATGATGTTCCTCTGGTGAATAGAGGCTGTCAGGGAACGCAGCCTGTTTGTTTGTTTGTTTGCTGGGAATCAGCTGCATTTTGATCTCAGGCAGGGGAGGGAGAGGAGCTGGGAAGCAGAAGGGATCTGTCTGTGAGGGCTGGCAGCACGATGCGCTCGGAGAAACAACCCGGGTTGTGTTTGAAGGCCCATTAGGAAGCAGCCGAGGAAGCTGGAAAGGCAGCAATTTAAATATTTTTAGTGCTCTGAGGCTTCTTTCTTATTTAAGAGCTTGGCAGGGCCATCTGTATCACAGATCAGTGGGAAATTCCTTCAAGGTGGGAAGTTGGGGGGGGGGAGAACTTGGAGCATCACTCAGAGACTCAAATGACTCTGGATTCAGGACAGTGGAATTCAGCTAAACCACCTCCAGGAGTTGTGTTGGGAGAAAAGTCCAGAAATTTGGCTTTTTTTAAGTGTTCAAGGACATGTTGGATGGAGCTCTGAGCAACCTGGGCTAGTGGAAGGTGTCTCTGCCCATGGCAGGGGGTGGAATGAGATGAGCTTTAAGGTCCCTTCCAACCCAAACCATTCTATGATTCCATGATTGGTTTTATCAGCAATAAATCCTACTGCTTTTCCCCTAAAAATGGGGATTTTTCTTTTTCTCAGCATTGTGAAATTAGCAATTATTTGATTGATATGTTTTCTGTAGACTCTACACATAAATCATAATTAAAGCTTTACATAAATTCCACTATTATAATGCCAACATTTTTTGTGTTGTCTAAATGGCACAAAACCTGAAAATATTAGGTATTTTTATTAACTCTTTTCTAATGAGTTTTCTATGCAACCATGAAACAGCCTCAAGTTTTGTACACTGCACTAGAAACTTTGGCTAAAATGATCACAGATTAAAAGAAACTTAAGATTAAATGCAGCTTCCTACTAGATATTTTTAATAGAATCACAGATATCATGGCATCCACATTAGCTACTCTACTGCTATTTTTTTTCCTTTAACTTAACAATAACACTGTGTCAAGAGAGCTCTTAAAATTGTAGCTTTCCATGCAAGAACACTGGTCTAGTGGCTTTTTTATTTTTTCCCCCACATTTTTATTTCTCTCTACCATAAAACCAATCCTCTGTGAACTTCTCTCCAGTGAGGACAATAACAGAAAACAAAAGGCACTGATGGAAATTTTAGTGCTGAGTTTCAAGCCCCAACCAGCCCTTATGGCTTGGGTAGAGGTGCTGTAAAATCTGCCTTGTTCAGGGGGAAGCTGCCACATTCTTTTTTTGTGTCTGTAATCCCTGAAGGCCACAGTCACACTGAGTAGTTTTGATGATTTTGCCACGAGAATTACGAGAAACTTTAAGGGAAAAGGCCACAGGATGTTATATTTTGCATCCAAAAATGATATATATGGAGCAGTCAAGTTTGCCATCTGTGTTACTTGCAGTAATAATCACACAATTAATAAATTATTAAAAATAAAGACTATTGAATACCCAGTTTGGGGCATTTCCTCTGCAGTGTTGCATTTTATTTCAATTTGCAGAGAATTGTGTTTGGTCTAGTGCAGAAAGATTATCATCAAATATTAACAGTTTTTTCCTTATTCACAGTCACAAAAAGGGAAGTGTTTGACTGTTTTCCATCACTCTAACAAACTGTTCTGAAAGGAAAGAATTATGAATTGTCTTAGATGATGAAAAAACAGCCAAAAACTAAGTAACGCTTCTGAAAAGCACAATAGAGAGAATTCCACATGACTGATGAAGAAATGTTAGGGCTCTGCAGGTACAAATGCAACTTGTCAATCTCCTTTATTTTTTTTTTAAATACCAGAACACTTCAGACATTCTTTTACCTTCTCCACACACTTCAGAACCCACTTGAACTTCAGTGGGAGGCAATTAACAGCAATGAAAGCTAAGCTGAGTTTGGAGTACAGTGTTTTTAAAAACCACCCACAGAAGTTCATGTAGATCTTGAATAAATTAGGTGAATAAAAACCTGTCTTTCAAAAAGGAGATGGGCAGGGTCTGTAATACACCAAGAACTTGTTTGCCTTCATTGCAAATTCAAAATTCTGTTCTTACATCAGAAATCATGGTTGACTTTGAGAAGGTGAACACATCAGGTACAGGCTCATTTTACTTGCAAAGATTCACCACAACATGGATAGGAAGGGACTCAACCTCCAGATTCCCCTCAAATTCTGGGGATAACTATGTCACCTCTACATCTCATGACCTCTCTCCTTTTTTACTTGGATGAACGTAAAGACAACCAGAACAAAGTTTAAACAGATTTCGTTTCTCAGAAATGTGTATTTCCTTTTTTGAAATGCTTTTAAAGAAAAGCCGACTACAGAAAAAAAAAAAAAAGACAAAGGCTTTGCTAAAAATGAAGACATTCCTTCTATAACATTTTAGATCAAATTCATGATTTAGTAAGTACAACTATTGCTGCATTACACTTCCAAAAAAAAAAAAGAAAGGAGATGGTTAGAAATAAACCCTGAAGAATTATTGCCCACGAAGCCGTGGTGGAACACACTTAAAGCTCTCGCCAACTACGAAAGCAATAAAGTTTGACAAAGATAATACAACAAACATAATGGCTTGCTTTGCATCTTAAATAGATAATGAAGCAATATATCCAGCAGTTAGTGCTCTCAGGACTCCATAAATTACAGGTTAGTGCAGTATAATTTAGGAGGATAATAAAACTAACAGATGACCAAATTACGGCGTTTTGACTCACGCCGTTGGTTCCACTGGGGGATGTTCTCCCAGGGAAGCTGTAGGGGCTACTCATAGTAGTAGGACAGCAGCAAACTTTGCAATATTAGAGCCAAATATAAGCTAAAATGCTGCTTTGGGAATGAGGAGATAGGGTCTTTAGGAACAAGGCACCACATGTTCCCAGAGCAGGACAGTGTTTGCAGGTCCTGCAGGAGCTTTTCTTCCCCCTCCACAGAATCATAGATTCTATCCTATGATTCTATTGAAGTGACTCATTTTGGGGTTCTCCTCACCTCATTTTAGATCTTCACACAACTTCTAGCTGAATAAAGCACCCCGGGTTCTCCAGCTGCAAGAAATTAGCCAGTATTAGAGCATATTCATTTATCCTGATTCAGGATGAGATGGTAGATCAAGTGAAGCACACGAGTTGCCCAAAAGAAGTTGCAGGTGCCTCATTATTTCCAGTGTTCAAAGACACAGCTTGGAGCAACCTGGTTTAGTGGAACGTGTCCCTGCTCGTGATGGGACTCAATCTTTAAAGTCCCTTCCAACCCAAACCATTCCAGGATTCAATTTGGAGAGGTATGACCTCATAACACGCTGAATTGAATATATAAATATATATTTGAATATACAAACCATCAGCTGAAATTAAACAACCTTGTACCTAAATGCTCCCTTTCTATTCCCACCAAGAAAATCCTCTTGGCATAATTTAATTCCACCTAAGAGGACGTTACACCTCAGCAGAAGCAGGACATTCTGAGAACACTGTGTCACAGCTGATGACATTATCTGAGTCACTTTTGATGGGATTAATGTTGTTTCAGTAAAGCTGAGGAGAATTTCTCTGCACGAGAGATAGAACAGCCACGGAACAACAGGTCCAGAGGGTGAACGAGGCTCTTCCAGGCGACGCTGGATAATTATGAAATGTAATTATGCTTTGAGTTTCTCAGGGAAAAGAGCAAGGCTTGATAAACATTTTAGCACATTCTCGCTGGTAGGGGGAAAAAAAAAAGAAAAAAAAGGACATTTCAAGGAAATTAAAAACCTAAGGCAGCAGGTTTTGCAGCGAGAGCTTGAAACACTGAGTCCTGGGATTTGATGGGTCACTAAAATACGTGGAAAGATTATTTATTTCATGTGACCTACAAGTGTACAAGTAAGAGGTGACAGGATGATCATATATATGTGTGCATGTGCCTGTACAATGAGAATTCTAAAATCTAGAACTAATTATTGGCTAAATTTAACATGGAGCTTCCCCCTCGTTGCTGGTGGTTTGTCATCTCTTCATCCCTCAGAGCCGTCCCACCCCCTCTCCAGCAGCTGTAGGCATGGATTGAATCTAAACTGGATGTATTTTTCTAAACTTTGCACAATATTCTGAATAAAATCATATTAAAAAACTCACGGGACAAAGGAATAGAGATCAAGAATCCCGTTTATTCTCTTTTCCTATACTTTGGTACTAAAACATGTGATGTTGAACAGCTCACACTGACACTGCCCAACACAGCCTGAAATAGATTTAAGTTTTCTATTCACAATTGTGAAAAAGAAGGGGATAATATAAGACAGTTGCTATGATTGGCAAAATAAGCAAACATAAGGGATAAAGCAGCAAAGTTTTTGTCACTCCTTACAATTCGCTTCCAAATAAATTTTTTGCACACCTAAAATCATTAATCACCTGTTCCCCCTCTCTCCCTTTCCATTTCTACACACAGAAAAAGTGGGATTTTTCTGAGCTTTGCTGAGGACCCCGAAAGTACCAGAAGGGAAATATTTGAATGGAAACATTTTACAATAATTCTATTATTTGGATAACGTAGGTGGATTCCAAAAAAATTTGACTCCTCGAAGCCGTTGCAAGACCTGGCCTCAATCGGTCTAAAATTGGTCTAAAAATTCTAAAATTGCTCTAAAATTCTGCTCTTTGGAGTCACTTGTGAGACACTGTCACTCCACCTTCTGTTTATCCAATTTAGGACAGGTATTGAGGGGCCAGAAATGTGTGAGGCTGCAAAAAAACAGACATGCTACAAAATGTGAGAATCTGCAGCTGCCTGAACTGGCACCCCTTGACTTTTGTCACTTCAAATCAACATCTTCCTGTGGAGTTGTGCACGGTTTGGGAATATCTGGATGATTCTGGTTTTGCAACCCTTTTGCATATATTGAAAAGGATTCCAGCAGATAAAGATCTCGCAATCCAATCAGTGCCAGATTCCAAATATGCTTTGTGAGGTTAACAGGGAGCGATGGAAGGCACATCTAAGTGTGTGTCTTTGTCACTTGGTGTCCCCCTTAACAATAAAACCCTGCAAGTTGTCAACATGTCGAGGTCTGTTGACTTCACAACAAGCCAGGAAAGGCAAAAAAACCCCCATCCCCTTATGAAATAGCACAAGAATAGAAATGCTGCAAGAGAAAAGGAAACTTTGGCTTTACTGTACATTTTTCAACATTTACTCAGATCAAGCCTCTAAAAATAAAAATGTCTGCCTTTCCCCCTAAATTAGTCTCAGGCAGGGAATGTTGTCAGATACATACATTATATAAAACCAAAAAGGGTATTAAAAATAGAAGTAAATAAATAAATAAAAAAAATAGAAAGCAAGCAAACATCTTGCTTTGAAAGAAGAGATTTGCTTTCATATACATAAAATACAAATGATCCTTTTATCCTGGCATATGTAGCCTTAATTAGAGCTGGATTTTTCCAAAGCTACAGAGGATCTGTCAATATAGATCCAAAAGTACATCTGAATAGTCTCAAAACCACTGTGTGCAGCAACTCCTTCTGCAAATATTTATTACATATTTAGAATTGTTGTTTTTAAACAAATCAAAAATCAAAAAGCAATTGGTTCTGCACTAAGTATTGCCTGGAGACACCATTTAAAATGAGCACAGTCACTACATGGCAAGTTTTTTGTGCCAATAAACTTAATTTTATATCTACCTAAAATAATTTTGAAGCTTCTTTGACTTAGTGCAGCACCAAAGTGGAAGAAATTTTTACCATCCTGGTAAATTTGTACCCCTTGGTACATTCATAGCCTCATTATCCATGGAAATTCTTGGTTCTTTTGTCCTGGAAAAACTCATGCACATATTGCAGAGCCTGGCACCGACATCCCAGTGGGAATGGCAGAAGGGAAAGGGAGGAGAGAGAGAGAAAAGGAAGGACAGACAAAGGAAATGCTGCACATCTGCATTTGAGAACTTGGACCTTTCAGAAAGGAAATCACCAGCAAAGGAAAAATGTGGGCACAAAGTAGGCTGGAAAATTATTTTGTTGGAAGTACTGTATCAGAAATCCAGCTGTTTGTTTGTATTAATTAAAAAGTAATAGGAAACACAATTACTTCCCACACAGATGTTGGGAATGAAGAATATTTTTTGGACACTCAGAAATTTTGAGGATTTTAGTTGCCCATTGAGTCAAAATAACTTCAAATATAAGGCAAATAAAACCAGTAGGAAACCCGTCCACTAGGAATGAACAGAAGGATTTAGTGGTTCAGATATATTTAGACAAGCAGATATTAAAATATCCGCTCCATTAATAGCAATAAATGGGATCTTATGAACTCCTGTGCCACTCCCTGTGTGCAGGGCGGGATTTTTAGCACTGCTGACAATGGACAAAGTGTGGCTGTAAGAACAAATTTGTGGGAAAATGCAGATTCAGGTCAACAGAACTATTTATATCTAATTCACAAGATCGTTTCTCATCCAAGGGAAAAGAGTTTGAGCAGACTTCAAAGTGGTGTTTTTTTGTTTCAACATTTCAAAGCAAAACTGTTTCTATTTTTTCCTTCCCGTGTTTCATTTCAAAGTACTTCTTTTTTAAAGAGTAAAACATAACGACATTTTCAAGATTTTTGTTTTGTTAGGGGAGCTAATGAAAATAGTTTAGACTAACATAAAGCAAGCCACGAGCTGTCTGAGGCATTTTTGGCTCAGAAAAGCAACTCTCAGGTAATCATATAATGTCACAACTTCACAATTCAACTGGAATAAGAAACTAAGAGAAACTCCACCCCATCACTTGATAAATAAAAAAATATGGTCAAATGGTCATATCTTATGACAGTGTTTGTGTGTCCCTACTCCCCAAATTAGACTTTTAATAAAGTTTCATTTTAATTTGCTTAGTTTTTACAGTGTTGGTGTCAAATAACTGTTTCTGGGGTGGTTGTGCAATTGTATGTGGTACTTGTTGGTTGTGCATTTCTTATGTATGTGAATTAAAATGACATTTGTCCATATATATATTCGTTAGATTTATACATTTTAATATATATCTTATACAGATTATATTAAATAAATATTAAATATACATTTTAATATATATATTTACACATACTTCATACAACCACCTTTATAGAACAACACTGAAGTGCTGAGAGTGAATCTGCATTTTTGAAGCTCCTGCTCACTCCTGTCTCGGTCGTAGAGATGGAAATAACAGAGTTTGAGAGCTGGAATGTCTTTTATTTCTTTTTCCTTTCAATATCTTTTCTCCTTTTAAGATTCTGTGGCCTACTTGCTGAGGGAAGAGCTTCCCTGTTCGTTGGGAAGGAGTCTGCCTGTCTGACTCGAACAAAGCCATCAGCCTGATCACAGGACATGCAGCTGCATCTGAACATCTACATTTTAAAACATCTGCATTTCCAAAGATCTGCCTTGGAGGTACAAATCCCACCTCTCTGTTTTTAAGCCACACACCACAAACTCAAGAGTATTTGGGAAACAGGTTGAGGGAGGGGATTCTGCCCCTCAGCTCAGTTGGGACCCCCCTGCAGAGCTGTTCCAGCCCTGGGATCACCAGCACAGGAGGGACATGGAGCTGCTGGAGAGAGTCCAGAGGAGGCACCAAGAGGATCAGAGGGCTGGAGCAGCTCTGCTGGGAGGAAAGGCTGGGGGAACTGGAATTGTTCAGCCTGGAGAAGAGAAGCTTCAGGGTGATCTAATTGCAGCCTTTCAGGACCTGAAGGAGCTACAAGAAAGATGGAGAGAGACTGTTGACAAGGGATGGAGTGACAGAACAAGGGGGAATGGATTCAAACTCAGAGGAGGGTTAGATTAGGAAGAGTTTCTTCCCTGTGAGGATGTGAGGCCCTGGCACAGGTTGCCCAGAGAAGCTGTGGCTGCCCCATCCCTGGAAGTGTCCAAGGCCAGGTTGGACAGGGCTTGGAGCAACCTGGTCTAGTGGAAGGTGTCCCTGCCCATGGCAGGGGTGGAACTGGATGGTCTTTAAGTTCATTCCAACCCAAATCATTCTATGATTTCAGCCTAATGATGGATAGAATCCCAAACCATCTCTCCAAACCTCAAGAATGATCCATTAGCACACACATCCTCTGAAAAAAACCTGGGAACAAAACCATACTCTTGTGCTTGCAGTGTCACATTAGGAATGAACAACCTTTTGGAACAAACTCTCCTTTTTTATAGGCCAGAAAGTCAAAAACAGAGCTAAAAAGGCATTCCTAAAAAAGCTTCTCAGTGGTAGAGGAAGGGTAAGAGCAATAAGGAGTGAGAACTCCATTCTAGGAAAATAAAAACCCACCAACCTCATGAAAAATAAGAACTAGGTAAATATCTTTCACCAAATCTAGGAAACAAACAAACAAAAAAAAAAAATCCAGGGTGCTATGATCACTTTGAAAGCATAAAATGAAGCAAAAACCAAGTTCAGACAGTGCAGTCAAGAAGAAAAATTATACAACAGACTTCTTTTCCAGTCTGTAAGAGTCAGCATAATATGTGAGTTAGACCTTAAATAAGGAACTGGGGTTTTACAGCAGGTCAAAGCCTCAAACCACACTGCAGGCATTTGTATGGAGAGGTAGCACTGCAAGCAAAAAAACCAAAAAATAAAAATAAATAAACCTGAATTTCTCAAATGTATTTACACTGAGAAGGGGAAAGAGGCCAACAGGAGAGTCCTCTGGGAAGGATGAGTTTCCAGAGAGCTCCCAACTTCTCCAGGCAGCACCACAAATCCTGCAAGAGATCATAATCCACATTCCCTACCACAATCTTCATGTTTTAAAGTTTTTCCGATTCAATTTCTCAAGTCACTGGGACATATTTCTTTGAGGATCTCACAGAGACCATTTTTCTTAATTGCTGTGGGACAGCTGACAAAATTGAAAACCCAAAAATAAAAAAAAAAACTGGAGAGACTTGATTTTCCAGAGGGTATGTATGTGTGCTTATACATGTGTGTATATATAAATATCACACTTAGCTCGCTCCCAAATGTTGTGAGAACTGAAATAATTATGCTGTTCACAACTTTAATTAAAAGACTCCAGTTTTGCTACTTTTCCAGAACCTTTTCTCTTTTAAATGCTGAGGGAAAAGTGTAGCATCTGATGGAATGAACTCTTACGGCTCAGGCAGCTCTGGAAATTCCAAAAATATATTAGAATTTGATTTGTATGTTTTCTGTAACTTTCTTCGAGGCTTGTAATGAAAATCTGGACCATGTATTGCACAGTAACCATTTACTGAAGCTCCTGCTCCACTGCCCTGGCAGTAAATCCCACTTCTGCAGAACCACAAGGAATTTTTTCCCTTTTCAATACCCACCCAGGAAAGCCAGTTGGGTTTTTTTTTACTGCAAAACTCAACCCCTCAGCTTTTAAACTTCTCTCAGAGATACACAGTGATGCCACAACTCTTCCAGGAGTCTATTTGGATTTAGGAAATGAATTTTGCTTGGACTGGCCTCAAACCCAGGCAATCCACATGAGGCTTAGGGGGTATCTGCTCTGTGGAATTATAGTTCCCACACAGGTTATTCCTCTTGCAAAGCAAGTTGAAGGAAAGAGAAGGAAATAGAAATTGTCTGAAATAAACATCTTTATAGCTATAGCTTATTCCTACAACTAAAAGAAAGGGAGATTCTTATAACGATTATGTTCATGGAGAAAACTGCTTTCCTGAATATCAGCATCTTTATGTAACAGTGACAGCAGGAGTGATTTTATGTTAGTTTGCAGATGCATATATTTGCAAAGGAAATGATAAATGTCTCACCAGGATTCACCTGCTGCCAGACACAGTGAGAACACACCAGTGACTGTCACCAGTGTCCAAGGAAATTAGGGCATATGCAAAATAAACGTAGGGAGAGAGCATTTGGGAGATATTACTAATCATGTTAAATACACTAAAAGCCTGAATTTCAAAGGCCTGAAGGTCCCTGATGAGATTTTTTCAAAGAACTGGAATTTCTGTGATACCACCTGTGGCCTGGCCACACTTTGTTCCAGCTCCTGGCACCCACATTCCCTGGGCTAAGTCCCACACCTTTAGGATTGAGGCCACAGCATTCATTTATTATCTAGTGGGGAATGGTCTCAAGTTGTGCCAGGAGAGGTTCAGGCTGGATATCAGGAAAGGCTTCTTCAATGGAAGAGTGACAAAGCTTTGGCACAGCCTGCCCAGGGCAGTGAGGGAGTCACACCCTTGGAAGTGTTCAAACCATGATATGGTTTAGTGGGCATGGTGGGATACAGGTGAAGGTCAGACTTCACCATCTTGGAGGTCTTTTCCAAATTTAATGATTCTGTGATTCGTTCCCATTTGAAATAAGAGCAGTGAAATAACTTCGGTGACACTTGTGTGGGTTCCTACATTCCATACATCCCATGGTTTCTGCTCCAGGCAGAGCTCAGTGACCAGCTGGGCTCAGGGATGGTCCCCTCTGAGGGCACCTGTCATATCACCCAGGCCATTTCTGGGGCACAGGTATCCCCTGTGTTTTTAAGAAAAGGGTTCTGCTTTGCCCAGAGAGGTTGCAGATGCTCCATCCCTGCAAAGTGTTCAAGGCCAAGTTGGAAGAGGCTCGGAGCAACCTGGTCTAGTGGAAGGTGTCCCTGCCCATGGTGGGGCTGGAACAAGATCTTTTAAGGTCCCCTCCAACCCAAACCATTCTGTGATTCTATGATTTTTCAGCTTAACCTGAAATGAGTTCATGGTGCAGCTGCTGGGCTGGGTGGGCAGAAGAGCACAGTGTCCTCGTGGAGTGTCAGGACAGCTCTGGAGTGTTATGCAGAGTCAGAGAGAGAGGGAAAAAATCCTGGATGTTGTTTACTTTGAACCAAACCAAGCCTTGCTGAGCAAAATCGGGAATATTTACATAGCAGTGTGGGGACTGGGGCTTGGGACCAAAGCAGGGAGTGAAGCTTTGACAGCCCAGATACACTTGCAATTTAAAACAACTCTATTTTTTTTTTCTTTCTCCTTTTAAATTTGCTGTTTCCCTCTTGGTTCCTAACAAAGATATATCCTCTTAAAGATGAAGGGTAAACATTGCATTTGAAAAATGTCATAAAAATCCATTTGCCATTTTTCTCCCCCCCTCTAAAAAACCAAACTATTTGCATAGTGAAGCCCAGCCTGTCTTTCTCCTCCCCACGGGCAGGTTCTGATGCTTCAGAAACACAAAGAACAGAATACAAATCAGTTCCTACTTCCATGACATGCAATGATTTCAGCTGAGAGCAATTTACTTGAGATGTATTTCTCTGGCTGGGAATACACAGGACTAGTTCTCCTTATTGTCCTGGACATTTCACCCACTAAACCATTAGTTTCCTCTGAGAACAGAAATAAATAGCACAATTTGTCCTCACAGAAGACTGGCTGCTTCTGAAATGTGAAGAAGCTCGTGGCAAATGGGCAGAATGTTGGGAATAAATAAGAAAAACGGGGCAGCAGAAATCAATCTTGCACTGTGACTTCTCTCATTCATTTAAATGGGAAATGTTTTTTTTTCTGGGGCTCCCAGGAATTGAGACATAGCAAATTTGCAAGCTGGAGAGAAAATATGGGGAGTCTTCTATGCAGATTTGAAATATGAACTTGAAAGAAAAATGTGAAGACACAAACAGCCAGCAATTTAAGGAAATTATATCAGCCAGGGGAGAAGAGATGTTTGCTGTAGCCATTTAAACAATAAATTGCTTTAAAGTTCTAAGTAAATCAATGAAAACACTAAATCTTCTCCTATTTTTCAGGCTACACCCAGGCAGGGATTAAATAGCACATGTTGTACCTGATCTTACAAAAAAGTTTAATCTCAGTGCCACTTCATAAGCCTCTGAAAACCTCCATCTGCCAAAAGATTCACCTTTTCCAGGTACTATTTCATGCTCTTCCCTCATCTATAGCAGACTCTTCCCTCTGCACTTTAATCTAAGTCTCTTCAGATGCTCAAGAGAGTTAAATGGAAATGGTAAGTCATGACTTTGAGACAAGTCTCTCTTGATGCTCCTCAATTATCAGGAAGATTCAGTGCAAGTGCAGGTGACAAACCTGCCCCAGCCACATTTCACTGGGAATCTCCTGAGAAAAAGCAGAAACGAGATCTTACTTGTCTGAATTCTTCCCAGATTTTCAGGTGATCTGGACAGTTTTTCCCAGAAGAATTTCCAATGACCATCCTTACTGGAACAGCACAAAGAGGAGTTACCATCAACACTGCAACAACCAGAGAGAAGAGGAAGAATTAAGCAAAAAAAAACCCAACAAAACAAAAAAACCCAATTTGCATTGAAGACACTGAAGTATTTCCAGGTTTTTGTTGATGTCAGGAGATGGCTCAGATGGCAACACACAGCTCTGGTGTCCAAAGGGAATGTCTTACCCAATAGGGTCTTTTAATTCAGTTTTTTCCCATCCTTTTGGGCCAGAGAGGAATAAAAAGAAACTTTCACAACCAAACGTGCCCAAAGAAGGTGGTGCTTCAGAACCACTTTATTTCAGTAACAAATGTCCATGAATTTGTTGAATAATTTCTTATTTGTTCCCTTCAACATATGCTGTGATTTCACTTCCCAAACAGCATTTTCACTCCCCAGCTGACAAGCTGATTGATTGTCCTTGTTATCTGTCAGAGAGCTTCATCACTGCATTTTGAAAAGAACTTATAGGCCGAAATAAATTCAAAAGATGAAGTGGCTGAAATTAGAAACCTTCAGATTCAAAACCAAATTACAACACTTCAACTTTTTCCTCTAACTTTAAGCCACTGTTCAGGTGCTGAAGTGCCACGACTTGTGCGTTGTGGAGCAGAGCAAGGCCCAAGTGACATTAAAAAGAATCAGTTTGGACTTTCAAAGCATTCCACGCCCCTATTAAATGCCTTAGCAGCTCTGCTCCTTTTTTATATTCAAGCAGAGTTAAATTTAGGCTCTTTTAGCATAAAATAGGTGATTGGAAATGTGGTTGTGTGTTGGTGAGAGTGAGTCCCCACCTGCCTGTGGAAATGGGAGCTGACATCTGATTAAGGAGCGATAGGAGCCACAAACTCCTTCAGTCTGGATTCCCCCTGGATTCCCACGTTCAGGAATTCGCTCCATAAACTTTAATGGTTATTCAGTTAATTTTTCTGTTGGAGTGTGTGTGCCTTGGCATGAGCTCCATTAAACCTTCTGTCTGTGGGAATGTCACCAGTGAGGCAGAAGCCAATGTGCCCCCTGAGCCCGTGCAGAGAGCGCTGAGCTATTCCTGTGACAGTGATTGTCACGGGAGGAGAACTGTCACCTCACAACTGCAGCTTTCTGAGGTGCACTGAAAGGCAGCCTCGTCACTGGCAGACTTTTACAGACCTACAGGAGGAACACGGAACATTCTCCTACCTCTTCACATGAAGAAGTTGCCTTTGCAGAGTTTCACAGACAATGAAATGTTGGCAGAGGATGCCCAGTGCCAGCACTGGTACCAGTACACGCATGATCTACTCATCAGGTGTGAAGGCAGGGAGCAAAAAACAGCTTTGCAACAGATTATTCACTTACAGTCAGAGACCTGGACAAGAGCACCTCAAGGAAACCCTCAGACAACTCTGGGAAAAGACGGAGTGAGGATGATTGAGAACATTGTTTTTTAAAATTTGAATAAATTTGTTTTTCAAGATGCTGCAGGCAGAACAACACAGAATCAAATCAGCCTAAAAAAATATTTCCCTCTCTACCAAACCCTCAGACTGGTAAGAAAAGGGCAAAAGTACCTCTGGGAGGGATCCTGGCAGAAGACACAAGAAATGTGAGGCTGGATGAGCCATTTCCACCAAAATACCTGGTAAAGCAGAAGGTTTGGTGGTGATGGCTTCAGATTTGGTAAATCTGTGAAAGAACCCACAGAAATGGCTTTAGCAGCCACACCAAATTTTCCCACAGAATCACCAGGAAAGGTTGGTCTCACACTCAGCCTGGGGGTTGAACTGGGCTCTCTCCTTCCTCCGATCGGAGGTGCTGATGTTCTGGTAACATTTACTTCTGAGTTAGTACCAAAATGTTACCTGAAGCATAATTAAAAAGGAAACAGTTAAAATGCCTCTGGCCAATGAAATAGGAAATGGGGTTGTTCAAACACAGGGCAGAACTCCTTTAATATAAGAGTGTTTTTCTACCAAACAAAAAGCACCGAGGAGAGGACATGTCACAAAAATGCAAGATGAACTAAACTTCACAATAGATTTCTCCCCATATGAATAAAATCTCTATCCACACAGAATGTTTGTATTGTCTTACATTAACTTAGAACACTCAGATCTAACAAATGTGGCAAGCTCAAAAATAGGTGCCTGTAAACTTTAATCTCCTTTCTAGAGATGTGTTTTTATTAGGAGACCGTGGCTGCCAAAGCTGTGCAGCCAGTCAGGAACAGATTTTATTCAGGACTTTTATTCAGGAATGCATGCTGCAAAATAAGTTTAATTTAAATGTCAGCGAGGGAGAGGATTTCACCTGAGCAATATTCAAAGGTTAGGACAATATGTCAGTGGAGATTCTTCATTAATGCCGCTACAATGGCTTTATAAACACCCACAACAGAGATTCACCCAAAGCAACTTTCATAAATTGAAAACTCTGTTAGAAGGTGCTTATGAAATGCATTAAATCCCTCTGTGAGTTATTCAGCAAGGCGAGGGAATCTGTTGTTGGAGTGGAAAGACCATGAAGTTGTTGAAAACAGCTATTTTGAAACCTCAGCCAACACTGTGATTTCGAAATAGCTGTTTTCGAAGCCTCTTGCTATAGTGAATTTCTGTCTTGATCATTAATTTTTATGCCTGAGACTATTCTTGCATATTTTACTCTCATTTAGCATACCTGAGAACAATGAAAGCCAGAAAAAGGGAAGGGATGCTTTGCAAGTTCACCCAAAGTGATTAATACCTCTTAACTTCACCGCAACAATAGGACACGTGTGACCTACACCACGGAAAGAAATGATGAACAGACACGTAAATCTTCCTTAATTACCTCTCTTTGTAACACGGGAAAAAAAGGGGTGGCAACTTGAGGAGGAAGTAATCAGTCAGTCAAATCACAGAGTAGTGGAAAGGTCAGGTTCTTACAGCCTAAACATCGTGAATTACAAGAAATATAAAGCATTAAAATTCCAAATGGCTCCTTTTTGACAGAGGTTCTAATGAGAATGGAAAACAAGAAAGCAATCTGTCCTCACGACAAAAATTGGAATGAGAATATTCTCCCTTTTAAATCTCTTCAACGAGGGAAAATATGTTTCTGTGCCAGGACCACGAAGGACTCGACTCATGTTTGCACATCACACAGTTCAAGAAATTCGTTCGTGATCAATTGATTTGCCATATCCCCATCCCAAAACAACTGTGCTAGAGCATCTGGCCTGGCTTCCATGACCCAAATTCTCCAGCGGGGCAAGGAGCAATTAGGAAAGAAGCAGGA
This sequence comes from Pseudopipra pipra, assembly GCF_036250125.1. Classification (NCBI taxonomy): domain Eukaryota; kingdom Metazoa; phylum Chordata; class Aves; order Passeriformes; family Pipridae; genus Pseudopipra; species Pseudopipra pipra. Next base: position 2,842,196 of record NC_087558.1, on the reverse strand, counting down.
ACAATTACCAGTGAAAGCTAAGCAAGCCTGGCTAAATGAGGGAACTTTTAACTCCAGCATTAAAGCAGTGAAACCAGCAGGGGAACAAGGTGTTATTTTTCCCTTGCAACACTCCAAAAGCCAGAAGGCTCTTGGAAGAAGATCCCTGGAGCTCAGTTCCGTCTCTTCCCACACAGGCACCACAGAGCCATGGATGGGCTGTGCCAGGAGAGTGGCTCTGTCCTGCTCTGGTCACTGAAGGGTTCTTTGGTGCCCACCAGCACCAAAGGGGCTCCTGCAGCCTCCTCGCTCCTTCCAGTGTGCCCCTGGTGGCATTTCTGTACTTAACAACCCCTGTTAGAAATGCCTAATGATTTTAATTCCATGTGAAAAGCAGCATTTTCAGTCTTCCCAGCATTTCCATGCTAATGTACCTCAAATAGACTCAGGAGAACAGCTCCCCAGTGGGAAGGTGTCTCACTCTGCTCTTGGCTTCTCTACTGCACTGTTCAGCAAGGATTTAAAAGTTTGGTTTTCCATCAGAACAAGAAAATAACTTTTTTTTTTTATATTTTTTTTTTTAAATACATCACTAACCATGACTCGTTTTTTGTAACCTGCATTGCCACAAGGTGATCACATCTTTCATGACAGCACCATCACCATCACACGTGGGTATAAAACAAGTTCTCCTTTCTATATTTAAAAACAATCACGGCGTCGTGGTGTTTTACCATTGCACTTCCTCCTCCCCTCGCTCTCCTACCACCTCAAGCCCCACAGGAAGCAATCATTTCTATGCAAATGCTGCCTAATAGAAATATAACTTCTCCATAACCTGCCTTTTCCTTGGGGAAACCAATCTGCTGGATGTGTGTTTGGATACGGGGCGAAATCAAACCGCTCGCGGTTTCCGAGCAAAGCACTAAGCTGCAAAATTTATAGCATATTAATGGCCTCCTGCATCATTTCCATATTCATGGAGCGCTTCTGACTCGTGCACACTTCATTTTGGAGGAGCAATAACAATCTCATTCACACAGCAAGTGACAATGGGCAGGTTCAATAATGGACGTAACTGGTACAAACACCATCAGACACATCCCCCCCCCCGGAGTGTCAGTTCGTAAACCACTCACAAAGCATGTTTAAGAGATGATGGCAGCTGGGAGGGAGACTGGGTAGGAACATTTAATTGTAAAATGCTTCATATTCCCTGTTCTCCATGGGGAATGTGAAGGTTGTAGCACCCAGTGACCATTTGGGGCTAAAACACGAGAAATTGGCCTGTTCACAGGGAGCTATGCAAGAAGCCACTCTGCACGTGGACTGCTTGTCCCCTCCTCCTCAGGGGTGACAAAAATGGCAGATATGGATGATAATGAACAGGAATTATTGGTAGAGAGGATCTGTCACCTCCATCACCCTGCAAAGCAGCTGGTGGCCCCTTGAGCAGGTACAGTGTTGCTGAAGCAACCCACATCCTCTGGACAGCAGGTTGGGGCTCAAAGGTCCAGATTTGTCCTTTTTTGCCTGTGATCCCAAATGTCCCACTGGGGGGGTCTCGCTGTGGGAAGGAAGAAGAGGCTCTGCCCATCATCACACAAAGCCTTCAACACTCCTGCTGAATGCACAAGCTGCACTGCAGTAATTTCAGCCCAGCTGCCAAAAATCTGTTTGCCTTTATAATTTTCCCTGGAAGTTTAATTTTTTTAGAACACCCAGGAAATTTAGCTATGAGAACCTTTGAATTAACACATGGGGTGCTGAGCTCAGCAGCTCTGATAACTCCCTCCAGAGTGTAAGACTCTAAAAGTGAGTTGTACTCTGCAGCTTTTTCGTATTTCTGCCCAAATACCTGAAGCAAATAAATAAATAAACAATGTGAACCCCTTGTATACACAACACTGAGAACAAATGTCTCAATAAACATTTCCTGAGAGCCTGCACTGTGCTTCTGTACATCTTGCAGTCACATGGTGGCCTTGATCTCCTCTGATCTTCAAAGATCAAGGTGAAAAAGCAGCTCCAAGAGTTTCAAGAGCTCCAAAAGAAGCTTTTGTGCTTCTGGCACGTGTGACACCACTGATGTGGCCCTTCACAGCCTTTCCTTACTGTCCAAGGATGTGGGAGTCATCCCCAGAGGAATCACTAGAAGCAGACATAGAACAGGTTCTCAAGCCTGTTTGAGGAGCAGGTATTTGGGTACATCTGCAGTAACTCAGAGGCACCACAAATTACAAGAAGGACGGAGAACAACAACTTACAAGAGGATGGAGTGACAGGACAAGGGGGAATGGCTTCAAACTGACAGAGGGAAGGGTTAGTTGGAATATTAGGACAGAATTCTTCCCTCCAAAAGGCACAGGTTGCCCAGAGAAGCTGTGGCTGCCCCATCCCTGGAAGTGTCCAAGGCCAGGCTGGACAGGGCTTGGAGCAACCTGGGCTAATGGAAGGTGTCCCTGCCCATGGCAGGGGGTGGAACAAGATGAGCTTTAAGGTCCCTTCCAACCCAAACTATTCTGTGATTCCATGAATCTATGATATAAGATTAAAAACAGCTCCAGAACAACCAGTAGCCACAGAGACTCATGGCAGAGTCTTAAGCATTAGGGTGTGTTAACAGTAAAAGATGTGGTGAATTGTTAAGTCAGAAATTAGAGAATGACATCCTTCACCTTTTAAGGGAACACAGACAAGTAGAAAAGAAAAAAAAAATCTCTGCCTGAAAAGTAAAATTTTCTTCAAACAAGAACTGCCCACAAGAAGCTGCATAGAAATTCCTTCTTCTTATAATTTCCATGAGAAAACTGTTAAGTGCACACAAATTAAGAAGTAAAAAATGGCTCACAAAACACCTCGTAAAGATCTAAAAAATGTTCATATCAAATTTAGCAGGTTTTTTTTCCATTCTTTTCATCAAAGCCCTTGGTTGTACCCCACCCTAACTTGTTCATGCCTCTAATCTTCTCCATGGGGAGGGAAATGAAACCAAACACATTATTTCTGCTTGATGAAGCACTTCAGCCTCCCTCAACAGGCTCGTGTTTCCACTAATAACACAGTCCTACCTCTAACAAAGGATTAGATTTCCAAAAGACAAAAACAAAGAAAAAGAAAATCAATGCACAAGTGTCATTATTTGAGGAAACAAATAGAAAAAGAAGCCTTTGTGCAAATAAAATAGAAATAAATAGAAGCAACGTGTGAGTTGGCACTTTGGAGCCAACCTCCACCTATTTGTGCTTTCTGGGACCCACAGGTTATTACTCTTTCTGCCTTTACTGCTTTGTTTTGGGTTCAGTTTGGTTCATTTTGGGGTATCAAGGCTTTTGCAGGTTTATGTGCCGAGTCAGCAAATTCCTCCACCGACCTGGATATGCCACTTCTCCTGCAGCTGCTGAACCAGAGGCCCGTTTTTGGGAAGAGCTGGGATCACTGCTTGGTGCTGCAGTTGGATTCAATCCCGTATTCAGACTGGGAAGGATTGAGCCCTGATCCATTTGTGCTTGAAACGGCTGCAAGTGTGCTTTTATAACCTTGTGGGAATTTAAAAACATTAGCCTAATTAAAACTGTTGTTGTATTTGTTTTGCCAGGCTCTCCCTTTTATCTGCATCATAATGATTTTGCCTCATCAGTTCAAGAAGTGTCTGTGGGTGGAAACAGTGAGTGATAGATTCATATAATGAGGCTCTAAATGACTACAAAAGACTTTACATCGCTGTGAATCATCCATCTCCAGTGCTGCATTATTCAGAAATTAATGCAACCCTATAAATGAATAATGATTTAAATGTACTTTTAAAAATTGTTAATGCTCCAGCACTTTTCCCTTCTCTACAGAATCAGAAAATTGATTACGACTATGACTAGACCTATGTTCTTAATTTAACTTATGTAAAGGGGATGTAGAAAAAGCCTTGTGACAACAATGAAAATGAAAAGATTTCCAGGAGACTAGAAATGGGTTTCGAACCTTCAGAAATTCTTTGGCAAACTCAGTTGATTTCAGAGAGAATTAACACCAAATAAAGCCTCCTGAAAGGCTGAAGGGATCTAAAGACAACTGAATTATTGCCAAAAAGATACAAAATAGATCAGGATATATGTCAAATAACTAAGGATACATGAGCACAGATGACATTTTGCTTGTTATTTGGGTTTTCATGTGACTCTTTTCTTTTAAAAAAGATTAAGAGTGATTATCATGAAGGAAGAAACTGTGGGAAAAGCAGGAATAACACAAACTAATTTCCAAGCACCTGTCTGAGGATGATCTCTCATGTAGTTTATCTGGTGAACAACAGAGGTTGAACACAACCACAGACTTTATCACAGTGGTTTCTGTAAAAGGATCTGTTGCCCAGAGAAGCTGTGGCTGCTCATCCCTGGAAGTGTCCAAGGCCAGGCTGGACAGGGCTTGGAGCAACCTGGGATAGGGGAAGGTGTCCCTGCCCATGGCAGGGGGTGGCACTGGATGAATTTAAGGTCTCTTCCAACACAAACCATTCTATATTTCTATGATTTCATTCCTCTATCTGGATTATTATTTATAGAAAATATTGGTATTTCTCTCAATTTCAGACAACACTGATAAACAGATTGAAAACTGGGGAAAGCAGGGAGTTCACATGGAGACAAAAAGTTGTAGAGAATGGTCGTTTAATTCTTCAGAAAGCAGGATAAAATCAAGTATTATGTGACAACGATGGTTTCAGCACTTCTGAGATTCAAATACAGGGGTTGCCCCTCCATCCATGTCCCAGAATTGTGGAATGGCCTGGTTGGAAAGGGCCAGCTCAGGATAATCCAGCTCGTGTCCAACCTCTCATGCACCAGCAGCCCCAAGTCCTGGTTGTACTCAGAGGATGCTGAGGTGCTGTAAGACACATCAGGTTCCAAATTCTTCCCTTGTAAAGCTTATTCTATTAAAATCCCTAGAAATCTTCTGCTTTTAGGAGGATGGAGGATGTGACCAAGATTAGAAGTGGGTCTATGCATTTTTACTGAACACTATCTGAACAACATCTCAGGCACTTCTTTAGGCACATGTTTTAAAATAGATATTATGTAAATTATTAAATGCTTTCCTGTTCAAGTCACACTGGAAATTTTTCAGAAGCAGCCCAAAGATGAGAAATTGTTCTCTTCACACTAAAGCAAGTGAAATGTAACAACTCTCTTCACCAAAAGACTGTTGAACAAGGTTTTCTCTTGTGCAATGATAAAAGTATAATGGATACGTTATTTCGTGTTTCATTGAAACCAGACACTTAAAAGAATCTTCAGCCACAGAAGATGGTTCCAATGAAGTCATTTTCCACTAGGATTGTTTTATATTCTGCGGGTCCCTATTGAATTATTGTAAATTATTGATGCTATAAAGGACATGAACTCTGCTAAGGCTACAGTCACAGACGTCCCCTTATTAAAACCTTGTAAAAATCACTACCAGTCGAGCAGCAGAATTGAGTTTGCATCAAAGCCCAGTGAAATATTGCCACCCACCTCTCAAACTGCTGCTCCTTTCAATTACTTGGGAGTTTGATAAACTTCCCACCACGTGCTTTCCTCACCACTTCATTCTGCTGATAAACGGGAGAGCTCAACATTTCCCCCACAAATGATTTCCTGGGTTGAAAACAATATTGTCTGTCTTAATTCAGCTTGGCCAGGGAAGGTTTATGGAAGGGTTGGGGGAATTATCTGATCCCTTGGGATGGGCCCACCCTGCCTGCAAGGAATATTATCTCCAGGGGATAACCCACAGACACCTGCCTTGCACTGTCCCACAGGGCAACTCTTCCAAATACAGAGAGACCTGCTCCTGCTCTGCAGCATATTTAACACTACAAGTGAGATTTTAACAATATTCAGGCACACAAATCATGACCAAAACTGTTTCTTTTCTTCTTCTTTTCTTTTCTGTTATTTTCTTCTTTTAACTGCCAATAAATATTTTTATGTCTTCAACTTGATTACTTGTGCTGAGCCAAACAAGTCCGTGTCCAGCATTACATGTTTCTCTTTGAAGAAAAAAAAGAGATCAAAGTCTTCCATTTTTTATAGATTTAAAGAGATCTTTGACTCTGTTTTTTCCTCTTTACAAGAAGAAAAATTTTGATTTCAGTGATAAATATTGCCCAACTATTGAAAAAAAGTCTCACCCTAATATTGGAGAGGATCTTTGATGTCTCCTCTCTCAGTCCATTAACAGTTAAAACAATATCACCAAAATCAGGGTGTCTTAATTTTTCTAATTAATTGATTAAATTTAAATTTGTTTCCAGCTTTTTTTTTTCCTTCCCAAATGCTTATTTGTCTATTTTTTAATTATCAGCAGTAATTTCTGATTTCAGTACTCTCATGAATGAAAGTCATTAATTAGGAAAAAAGCAAATTTTTACCAGTGTCTGCAAACTGAGGCTTATTCCAAAACCAAAATACAGATTGATTCTCCTGGCATTCAGCATCAAGGAATTGACTAAAAGAATCCTAAAACTACCTCACATCTCACAAGTGGTTTTGTTTTAAATAAACTCAATGCAGGGATTAAATCAGGGGATTGTTCCATTTCATGCAATTAACTTCGATGACCTGTATGTACAACATATGAAATCTGTCACTCCTGTATTTTCAGGATATCTGGGAATGTGGCCATGATTTGTAAAAACTCACACAGGAAGAAACATGAACAATAAGCAACAAATCCAACTCATTTAGTACCTCCTGGACAGACACACCAGTGGAATGTGACTGTCCTGATCTTCATCTCGGAAAGCTGCCAACCTGAAAATAACTTTGTGCTGCTTGTTTTTAACAAGTCCAGGTCTTAGTCCTCGAGATCTGATCTCAAAAGGTGCAGGAAATGCATTATGTGAACCTTGTACTGTTAAACAGAGATTGCCAGGATTCATAAATTATTCTCTTTGCAACGTTTAGGACTGACAAAGGTGCCAACTTTTCAATTTAATTAGGGGGAATTCTCCGTAAGAGATGTATTTTAGTCAAGTTCTGTTCCTCCCAGTTTCACCTCAGGTTTCATCTTTTATATCAACCAAAAAAATCCACTGCACTTGTTTTCTCAAAAATCATCTCACGTAGATAAAACAAATTTTTTAATTTTACGTATTTACACTTACCTTGAAAGAAGCCTTCAAATCCTTCTCTGGCTGGCTGGGAGATCCACTGCTTTGCTGAGCTTCCTAAAGGAACAAATTCGCAAAAGAGGGAAGTTTAAGGACATAAATCATCACCATTCAACCTGCACCTTTCACCTCCAGCCCCCAAATTCTGCCCCTACATTTTATTCACAGAAATCCGTGGAAAGGCTGTTCAAAGCAGGGGCAGAGAATCCATCAGGGAGGAACAAATAAACTAATTACTTTGAGGTTTTTAAGTTAAAAAATTCTAGAGCTCGTTTCTGTATCCATCACAGAATTTTGAAAAGAAAAGAAAAATATCTTTTCACTGGAAGGATTCAGACATTAAACTTTCATTGCTCTTTCTTTCCATTTTAATTCAAGACCCTGAGACAGAAGTCACTGGATCTTTATGCAACAGCTTGCAAGTCTTAACTATGGATTTACTACTATTGATTTGTAATACAGTAACCAAGGAGAAATACATCAAGTTGATTAAAATTACCCATTTTTATTGAATTAGTCTGTAATGAATTTTCCTCCAGCTGAACAAAAAGCACATTAATACAATCCAAACTCTCCTGGAGTGAAGAATCAGAAACAGCAAAATGGACAAATGACTTTGAACTTAACAAGCTCTGTCTGCTCTAATCTGAGCCATGACTGTAAAACTTGTACTCCCCAAATTATGGCAGATTTACAGGTTTGAATGTGGGTGTTGCTGCCACTGCAAAGCACATACACAAGAAATTATATTATTTTAATATAAATAACTCTCTAGTTATGGTTACACCTTGAGAGTGTCTTTTAGTGAGTTATGAACATTCAGGACCTGGGATTTTTATATATGAAAAGTGTTGCTCAAGACTAGTTCTAGAATTACCAAAAACACCATGAAACCCTCACAACTTATGTGAAAAAAAATACAATAAATAATAAAAATAATACAGAATGTGCACAAAGGTTGTAAAGAACACACACACACACAAATGCTATTCCTTTCCTTGTCTGTGTGACATTAAGTATATTTTTTTCATTCCCAGGTATTGGGTCTTATCCCTGACTTTTCCTATTTCTTGGGTTTCATAAACTATAAAGCTCTAAAGATTTTTTAACTACTTGGGTAGTCTGAGTTTTATAAAACCTAGTGAGTGGTGACATGACATTTAAAATGTGATTTATTATATTCCTGAATGACACAGGCTTTATTTTCACAGCTGGTAAACCCAGAGAAATTTAATAATAAGGTTTTTTTCATCCCAGGTAACTGTTTATCTGGTTCATTAGTGCATTTTTTAGGACCTATATATTTTGGTGACATTCTTTTTTAGACATTTATTTAATTCTTACTCTTCTATTTAAGCAGAACTATTTCCCAAAGCTTTTTAAAATAATGGACTTAGTAAAAATAAAAGCGTGGTTCCCCACTCCAAATCCATGATCTGATTCCCAACAACTTTGTTTCAGTCATAAACATTTTCTTCTAATACTGTTAGCCTTTTGGCACTTTTCAAGATTGCTCTGTGATTGCTTCTTTTTATTCTCACGGCCCTGTGAATTATCTCAAAGAACATACTCTTTATGTCACTTTTTTTCATCTTTATTTTATGGTATTAGGGTTTATCGAGCTCCTGACTATGTCTCTCTGCTTTTTCCCATCAAAATGTAGCAGTCAAAGATGCAAAGAAAAAAACTGAAGTGTTTCAATTTTCTAAAGCCAGGGGGTTAGGTAAAAGAGGAGCCAGGTTTTGAACAATTTTGTCCTAATAACTATTGATCCTACTGGGGAATTTCTGCAGCGAGCAGAGTGGAACTGCCAAAATATTCAGCAGAAAGGGATTAGAGGTGTATGTAGAGATAAAATAATCTTCCCATAAATCAGTTAAATAGTCAATCAAGCAAAAGACACAAATCCATAGGAATCCTGGCTTCATTAGTTTCACTGCTCACAGAACTACTTGGATTTTTTTAATGGTGCTTTAATCCTGTTAAGATTTCAGAGGCAAAGCAGTTACAAGATTGAGCTTGAATCTATTCCTTCTTATGCATCATTAAACAACTCTGGAGTGAATTAATTACATCTGATCAACCCACTGAAGGCAATGAGGCCATGCAAGGTGCAAGTTGGGGACTGCAAAGCATTTATTACTGATGACAGGGCACCAGAAGGAGAACTCTGTGACTTTCAGATCCAAGTGTGAGTTAAAGATCTAAGTAGGAGTTAGCAGGGCTGGTTTTAGTGAAATGACTCTCTTAATCTCCAGAGCTGTTGCATTTGAAGTGGAAAAAAAATGGAATGCAGAATGCCATGACATTATTTTCGAATTTACAGAGCTGTTCTTGGGCGTGATACTACAATTTCACTGGGATGCTTCCCCACTGACCTCAGTTCCTGCAGGACCACACTCAAGAGTACAAAAGAGCACACTGGGAGCCCCAAACCCTTCTGGATGATGATCCATGAATAGCAGAGGCCTTGGTGACATTTGCTAATCAGCCACGACCAGTCTGGCACCACATCCCACCAGGAATTTGGTGCCTCTCGCTCCCAGGACCAAAACCTCACAGATTAAACAGCAAGTCCTGTGCAGTGCAAAGGAGAGAAAAGCCATGGATGCCACAGAAAAGCCATGGAATTTTCAGGGTTGCACAGTTTTAGGGAGCTTCCCCATCCTCACTAACAGGACCATCTCTGCAGGAGGATGTAAGACTGCAGTGCTGAGATGGCCCTTCCCTCCAGTGGGACCTGGACCATGCAGGAATTATGGCAGATCATCCACTTGCTTTACCCAGAAACTGCTCCTGCAGGAGCAGGGCTGGGCTCAAAGCTGGGTTTAGCCACCTAACCACAAGATATGAGCCCTAGGGGACAACTCAAGTGGAATTCCACACAGATCCATAAGGCCTTGTGCATCCATCTCTCTCTTGAAGGCAAGCTTCCCTCTCCTTATCTGAGCCAAAATCCATCAGGGCTTTTGTTCTTCACCCTCTGATTTAATTCCCCCTGACTCCACCTCTGCACATAAAGTGTTCTTGGAAAAACAAGACTTTTACCTGCTCAACACAGCAAACCTGGAATCCTTCCATCCCTCCAGAGACCAGGACTAGCAAGGAGTGCCCACGAGCCACATTTGGCTGCTCCAACCACCTCGGGGCCCTCTGGGATTGCTCCTCTGGATGAATTTGATCCTCATTCTGCTGAAAATTCATGACAGGTGTAACTGGGGCTTTCTGCTGCCAGGATGCCAATAAACCCCCCCAGCCTGAGGGGTGTCACCTGTGCAGTACAACCCTCCCCAAAGCTGCCCACACAGATCAGTCAAAACGTTGAGACCTTTACACCACCACAAGCACTGACAGACAGATCTGAAGCCTCTCACCTTGAGCAGTTAAAATTAATCTTCCTCCCAGTCTCTGTTTATTTGTGAGCCCTTGGTTATTGTGCCAGCAGGATCATTTTCTCCCAACTTTTAACCCCTTCAGATACTGGCAGATGAAAGTCTTATTCCTTTTCACTAAGCAAAACCCTAAAGTAGGCTCTTTCTTCTCCCTATCACCCCAACAGTCATTTGTCAGTCTCCATTTGAATTCACATTTAATTCCATAAATACACTGTATTTAAGTGAAATTTAACTAATGGCCCGAAATATATTTTGCATTAATACTGTAAGTGCATACCTGCACAAAACCTACATTTATGTGGCTCTAAACCAGTGACATCTCTATTTTATAATACCTCAGATCTAACAATTCAATTCTCTTTTCTGTCAAGACTAGAAAGTGGATAAGAAAAATTATGATAAAGCAATTTTCTGGGGGTTTGCTGACCTCTATTACAGGAGATATTTCAGTGTCATTGATGTTGGCAGAGTTCACAAAGCAATTTTTCTGCCCAGCTCTCCTTACCCACCCAGGAGGTGGATTCATGCTGTCCACAAGGATCTCCACAATTTGGGATTGCTCAGTTCCCAGATACACTTCAATATGCTTCAATATAAAAAAATCCTGTGCAATACAAAACATTCTGGTTTTAGCAAGTCTCTAAGTTATTAACCATGACCCAATTTATACAGGAAGTCCACATAATATTTCAATATTTACTGTGTATTTTGCCAAACCTTTTTGAAAATACTGATATTGACAATTTTTTTCAGCAATTACAAAACATCAATCAAAAAAGTTCATTAAAAAAAAAAAGTGCTACAGAATTAACAGACCCTTTTCCTTTCTTCCTCCCCAACTTCTGTCAGAAATGGAAAGAAATTTAACAAGTGGAGCCAGTTAACCATATTTAGCACAGGTACCTAAAGCAGATTTTAATGGTTTCAGTATTCCAAAAATATCTCCTATTTAAAACATGCAGCTAAAAGAATCATCAGCCTGTGGTGCAGATTTTTTTGGGCTGACTTTTTAAGAAGGCATCACTACAGATCACCTTTGTTGTGATGGATTAAGAAAACCTTTGGAATTCTGCTCAGGAGGGCACTTTACATCACATCCCCTGGCAGCAGCTCCGTAAAACACTCCCAGACCTCCCAAATTCTCGTGTTCACTCTGCAGTTCGAATTTTAATTTTTGCTCTTTGAATTTTAATAATTTGGGCAGATTTATGTTAGCTTTATACACCTCTGGAATTTTCAAGGGAAGGACTAAGATCACTCCACTGTTCAACATGTTAACCTAGAAAGAATCAGATATTTTTGGGTACTTGAAGACCCTGTGCATCCCCAGCTCTGAGCTGCAGAGGAGGTGAATTTGTATGACTGAAAAACACACCCAAACCCATCTTATTATTTTCCACACATGAGCAGTTTCAATGGGAAGGTGGGACAGGTGGAATAAAAAGAGCTTTCCCCGTCTCACAGAGGTTGGAGTGTGGAGATCCTGGGATTAATAAATGGCAGATACTTTCTAAACATTGGAGTCCCAGCTAAGAAAGCTGTCCTTCCAACCTCAGCTCGTCAGGAGGAGTGACAGGACATCCACACTACTTCAAACTGCAATTCCAATTACTCAAAGACTTTTTCACCTCTTCAAATGTCAGGCACTATGAACAATCCCATGGGCGTTATTAGTCCTCCTCCCTTTTATAAAATTAAGGGTAACACAGGCCTAGAGCTGAGATAAATCATCCATCAAACAGATTATCTCCTCCAGATCCTCAGCATGTCCCAAAGTTTGTGCCAAGAATTTTTAAGCTACAGAATAATCAGTCAGTCCTTAATACTGACTGACACCAAATATTGAAAAGAAGTTATTTCTGGGACACCGATTCCAACTGTTTGGTTTAAACTTGAGCTCTTAATGCAGATACAATTATAAATCAACCAGCACATGTTTGGAGAGGTTTCACTCATTGTCACATAAAGGTTAACTGCTGGCACATCTGAAAGCTCATAAATGCCAGAATTGTAAAAAAAAAATAATCAAAAGTTGTGATTTTTTAACTAGAACTAGATAAAACTATGACTGGCTAGGGGCAAAAAAAAAAAATCCGTTTAAAACTAAGTTACCCAATCCTCAAAACAAAGTTACCTCGTAACATTCTTTACAGAATGGAACTATAAATAATTTCATGGATAAAAAAGAACTGTAACTCCCTGAGGATGTCCAAGGCCAGGTTGGATGGAGCTTGGAGCAACCTGAGCTAGTGGAAGGTGTCCCTGCCCATTGCAGGGGGTGGAACCAGATGGTCTTGAAGCTCCCTCCCAATCCAAACCATTTTGCAATCCTATGAAACTCTGATCTTGTGTTCTTGTAACTTTTATTTAAAATACATATAATATTACTATTTTCCCTGGAAATTCCTCGCTTCCACATTTAGATAAAGATGAAATGATAAAGAAAAACAGAAGTAAAAACACAACTGTCACGTGATTTTGCTGAACTGATCTTCACTGAGTGTTGGCCTGGTGTGAGGTTCATTGAGTATTCAGACTTTTCCCTGAGCAAATTGGATGCTTTTTCCTTATGCTAAAAGTTTTATTTATGGATGGGCCTGAAAAAAAAAATTTAACTGGTGTCCTGTGGTTACTGTGAATGTGCTCTGTCCAAAAAAATGAGCAGCATTTCTAGTTAATCTTGTATAAAGGACCTAGAGGTACCTTGCTGTAGATGTCTAAAGAGGTGTTAATGACAAGGCATTTCAGTATTTTTTCAGGAAATCAATACTTTCAAAGCAGAAATTGTGATTTTTCTGCCAAAATTAATGAATTTGCCTCTCCAGAGGTTGGGATGTCATTGGCAGTGAGTTCTGCAGCCTGGGAAAGAAATAATTTCTCAGGACTTTTCCATGCTGAACTGGAGCATTGGGCCAGCGTGAATATTAATGGATGTGTGAGCAAGAGGACAGACTGGAATATAAGGAACTGCTGCCTGCAGTGAAGGAGAAGCTGAGATGAAAAAAAAAGGCATTATTTAAGTGTTTGTTGTAACAAGAATAATGAAACAAAGCACGTCGAGTCCCCCCGAGTGGTGTTTTTTCTGTGGCTCCCTCAGAAAGGGAAGGAGTTATGAACCAGTTCATTTCTCCAGCTCATTTCCAATGTTGTCCTCTCTCTCTCTCTCAATTCAGAACAACCCCAAGAAACCCTCCAGGCCCCTCCTGCTCCCAGATCTCATTTCCACCATCACTCTGCTGGTCCAACATGGGAGGGCCTGTCAGTTGTGTGATGTACTGGGACGTGGGGCTCAGGCTGGAGGCTGAGGAAACCACCTCCTGCTCCAGGCTGCAAATCCATGTGCTTTAGTTACATCCTGGAATTATCCACGCTGTAAATCCCGCTGGGTTCATCCTGGAATCACCTGTTGTGTGATGAGAGAGAACCCAAAAATCCATCGAGCAAGTGCATTGTGATTTTGTAGCTGAGATCTGCAGATCATCCTCTATAATTATTATTAAGATTAAAGGCCTAACTAACATGATTCCCAGGCAGTGGCTACTTTAACTTGGATTTCAAACATTCCTCCATTTTAAAGGATTCTTCAAACTTTCTGTAAATAACGAAGTTCCCCTTTTCCCCAGGCATCTGCTCCCAAGGTTTCACAGCTCTAATTATTATGAGCAATATCTTCATGGTCTCCTGCTACATCGCTCAGAAAACATAACCAAAAAAAAAAAAGATCTATTTTGAAAGTTTCTTTGAACTTCCTAAGTCGATGATTTCTTATATAACTGCAATAAAAACCTCTGGGAAAGAACCTATTATGAGGACTGTGTCAGCAATTTTAGCTTATTACAGATGGCTTGCTCCCCTTTCCACATAACTATTTAATGAATTTAAACTAAGGATTGTATAATTTCAGAGCCAGCAGCAGCCAGAGCTTTTTACTGGGAGGTTTTTAATCTGAGATTACGGGCTAATTTAAGTAAGGGATTTGATGAAGCAGGTCATTTTTCAGTGCCTGACATCAGCTCTTACAGCACAACCTCAGCACCAACATCATCTTCCAGCAGCAGAGCTGCCACGTCCCACTGCCATCCGGGGAGGCAAAGAGAGAAATGCTCCATGTTTCCATATTTTCAGGTGGTTGGGAGGAATTTTGATTGTTAATTACTGGGAGAACCTCCAGCAGCAGCTGTCAGAAGGCAGCACATTGCCTAATTCAGGCATATTAGCTATTAGATTTAACAACTGAGTGTATCCTTATTGTTGTTTTTAATTTCTTATCCATTTTCCACCCAATTATCCTTACATTTTAAAGCAGTGTTGTAGGAAGTGTTCTCTGTCCTCCTCTTGCTCTGTTATAAAGCAATTGTTAGTGCTCCCTGTTAGAAGAGCAGTTCCCAATAAAACTATTTATATCTTTATGGTGTGTCCATTCACTGGTAAAAGTTTAACTGTACTAAGAACTGTAAATAGGATAAAAATATAACAAAACATTTGCCTCTCTCCATCCCTGAACAAGAAGCCCAAATTGATTCCCACAGAATCTTCTTTCTAGGATTATAAAAAGCTGATGAAAGGAACAGAGAGTGAGGACAGAATGAGTGCAAAAATATTGTATTGACATAATTCTTTGCTCACATTACAAACCACCACAGGCTTTAGTGTCAGGAAGAGAACAATGAGGTCATTTTACAATGTGAATTACAACCCTCTGCCTTTCAGACCAAATTTGATAACAAACAAGAGCACAAAAGACAAAGTTTTCAAGGTCTAATGGAACATTTAGATTCTTTCTCAGCATGACTCTTGTAGGACATTGTTTCTGCACAAAGGTTTTGGACAAATTGTTAAAGATTTAATATTTGGTATAAAGCATAAATTCACTGCTGGCTAAAGACACAGGAAATCTTGTGTGCTTAGGGTGACCTTATACTTTTATGACTTTTGGTTTTTTCCCTTACAATTATGACATTTGTGGACCTGAAGGAACACACCAGAAGTTCCAGCCAGGAAGATTTTGGTTCATATCCTTATCTACACCCAAACAATGATCCTTTTGCTTTTGCAAAGCCATTAAAACCAAATTCATCACCATAAACCGACTCACCTTCTTCCCATAACAGCCACATATGCAGCATATGACATATATAACATCTGTAACATCACTATTGGCACCTAATAGCTCAAATAATACCAGACAGCAAATTACAGGTATGTTCCCTGATTTATATGAATGAGAGAGAATGGATTTGATTGAGGGTGATGTTTTTCTCTTGCCCAGTTTGTAGGAAACAACCCTGAGCACTGCAGGACCAGCCTGGCTGTGCAAAGCACAGGAGACTGGCAGAAAAATTTCTGAATTCCAGGTTTCCCGGAAATTCCCCATGATCAGGGAGGAATTTTAGAGAAAAGAGAGGAATAAGTCATTCCAGACTCAAACACCTCTGGATATAAATCAGAGATCAGAGCAGAGAACTCAACACACACCAGTTGCTCAGTGCCCTGCAGAAGATCTGCTCCTCCACAAAGCACAGCCCCTTTCCCAGGCATTCTTCAAGCTGTCGTACTCACAACAGGATCAGGAGGGAAAAGTTAAGTCATAGGTAGCCAAATGCCACCTGTTCCCCAGCCTGGAAGTGAACATCCACCAGAAATCCTTCCCTGACTCCACTTTTTCTTCTGGAGGAGGCACCACTGAGGGTAAAGGTGAGCTTCACCCCCCACTCCAGCTGTTCTACATGTTACACAAGCACTTGTTCCTGTTTTAATCATGTTGTTTAATTCTATTCTCTTGGGAAGCCAGAGTGCATTCCAATATAAAAAAAACCCAAAGTATTGAGTTTTCCCAGGAAAAAAAAAAAAAAAACAACTCAATGTCAAAAGGAAGAATTGCTTGATATCTACTTTCTTTTCAAAGCTGGTTTTATCAGCTTAGGTTTATACAAGATATCTAAGGCACAAGTCCTTAAAATTTGGCCACTACCCAAAAAACCCAGACTGACTGTGGTGATTTATAAAGTGGCAAAGAAACAGAGTTACTTTTTACTGTCTGGTGTCTTCCATATGCCCCCAAACATCACTAATTATCCACTAGGAACACATGCCTGACATCTTCCTAATCCTAGTTCTTACCCTAACTATTGTCCTTTTACAACTTAAGTGCTAGAACTTGCCTTCAGGTAAGGTGAGGTGAAGTTATTAATGCATAATTCAAGAAAGAATCCTATGACACCCTTAAAAGTAATATTTTAATTTTTTTTTTTTTCATTTCTAGGCTAAGTTATGCAACAGCATCAGAACAATATGGCCAAATTTTAACATTATTGCAAGCAGATAACTAAGAGCAAACAAATAAATCCATAAACATTAACATTTTCATTACTTACATCCTAAACACTGTGATAACAGCCAGATAAAAAGCACAGCAGAGATTTCTTCAGCCTCAGTATTATGAGCTGCAAATATTGCTGCAGTAAGTCAACAAGCAAAGTTTTTTTATTGCTAAATATGTAATTAAAAAAACATCACTTTCACCTAGGAAAACCTGCACTGATTTGAAGCAGAACATCTTGTTCTGAATCAGCACTTCAGAACCCAAGCAGAAGCCCCATATCAGTAAAAACTCAAGAATTGGGTTTGTCTGGGTTTTATTACTCCACAGTCCTTCCACAGTGGAAAAATAGATTAATTTGACCTAAAATAGAGCACATTTATTTGCATAATAGTAGCCCTGAAAAAAAAAAAAAAGCACCTTAGGACTATCAGGTAGAGGATGAAACAGAAAATTAAACTAACACAGTTTTCTGGCAGTTTTTCAGCATTTTTGTGACCTACTTTCCAGCATTTTTTCCAAAGCTGGTGTAACTCCATCTAGTAATCCCTAAACTAGAACTGAAAAAAAAAAAAAAACATGGCTTAAAATGCACAATTCCTTTTGGAAGATTCTCAAATACCAAGTAAGTCTCTGTGACACTTAATATTTTTCTTAGTTAACTAGGACATCACAGGGGCTTAATCCAGCTCTATAATCACGGCAGCAGTTGGTGGCAGACTCATTACAAGAAGATACTCTTAGGTCTGGCTTTTTTCCCTCTTTATGGCATCTTTTACACCCTTTCCTAGTAGGTACCTCAGAATTAAACCCAACAAATCTCCTTTAGATTTTATGCTAAAATGAGGCAAACACATGATAAGACACATCTGTACAAGAAAATTAGGGAGGGAGGGAAAATAAAGTAATGTAAAGTTTCTCTAATGAGCTGATCTTTACAAATGGCTTCTCCCATTCAAACTGGTTTTCTCATGTCCTTAAAATCCCTGTTTAGACACACAGACTTGCACTGTGCTACAACACGACATAATTTCATTGATTTCACAGCAGTGATAAAATTCAGGCACATATTAGGGTGGGAGATAGAGAGATAAATTGCCTCACTTATTGAATGTTCGGTGCAATAATTAGCATTGAAAAGATCCCAGGGAAAGCCGTGTCAGCAGGCATCTATCATTTCTCCAGGAATATGCCTGTGTTGGAAAGTGGGATGATATGGTGCTTAACCTGTATCTGCATCATTGCAACCATTCATCTTTTCCATGGAAAGTGGCAGCTGAGTGCCCAGTTCGAGCGTTGCTTTCTTAATATTAAAAATAGAGCTGCAAATGTTATTTCTGTGCCTGCTCCTCGCCAGCCTGGGCAGAGCTGCTTCTCCACCACCTCTGCTGGGAGAACTCTTTGGTTTCTCTCTCCCTAGTGTGAAATCCTGCAGTTATTTTTCCCCTTGTGTCTGATTCTGCTCCTTCATCTTCCTTTTTTGAGCTACTTCTGCCTCTCTCTGTCTTCTCCCACTGCTCTCGGTCCCAGCGAGGCCTCACCTGGACTTCTGTGTTCAATTCTGGTCTCCACAGCTCCAGAAAGACAAGGATCTACTGGAGAGGGTCCAGTGGAGGCCACAAAGATGATGATGAGTCTGGAGTATTTCTCTTAGGAGAGCCTGGTTAGCCTAGAGGAGACTGAGAGGGAATGTCATCAATCCATACAAACATCTCCAAATGGGTGTCGAGAGGATGGTGACAAATTTTTCAGTGGTGTCCAGCAACGGGACGAAGAGCAGTGGCCATAAAATAAAACACAAGAAGTTCCATCTCAACATAAGGAAGAATTTCTTTCCATGAGGGCGGCAGAGCACTGGAACAGCTGCCCAAGGAGGGTGTGGAATCTCCCTCTCTGGAGACATCCCAAACCCACCTGGATGTGTTTGTGTGTCACCTGCTCTGTGTGACCCTGCCTGGGTGATCTCCAGAGGTCCTGAATCACTCCATGATTGGGATTCTCTCCAGTGCCCAGCCATGAGGATGCTGCATGACCAGCAACCCTTCCATGGCCACTTCCTTTCCATCATGAAACCAGAGCTGGGCTCGGGAAAGGGATGTTCCCACTGATGGAAATGAGATGAAAGGAAAAGAATCCTGCTGAAAAGGAATCCAAGAATATCATCTGTGTGCAAAGACTCGTGAAAATAAATTAAAGGCTTCCCTTGATACACATTCAGACCCAGATTGTTGTTTACCTCTCTGAGAGATGAAGCTGATTATTCATCATCAGTATCTCATCAGTAACAGGAGTCTCAGTTTCCCCCCTCACACCGTGCAAATGATGTTCTGATCACAACAACATATTTTATTATTATTGTGACATCAAACCATCCTCCCAAGGTATGTGTAAACACCTTTGTTTCCTTCCACTGGAACAGCTCACTGGGTGGCCTCTTCACAAAATAATGAAGAATTGAGGTGTTCACAGAGATTTGGGTAACAAAACTACTCAGCCATCCAAGGAGTGGAACGAAACAGCATCTCTGCACACCTGTAATAAAATCTGCATGGCTGTTTTGACAGCACTGAGTCCCTAATCAAAAAAAAGGAGTTCACATCATTAAACAGAAGCATCCTGAGAGGCAGGGATAGAACAGACTCACCCTCAGTACCACCCTCCCAGACAGAACTTCACACAGCATCAAGCAGAAGTTCAGACTGTCCAATACAAAACTCAGAAAGATCTATGAGCCTAAGAAGCACCTTCAAAGTTCTGACAAAAATCAATCATTTGTGGAATTCAGCACAGTGAAGGAATCCTGTCCATACTAATGACAATGGGAGCTTCACACCAAAACTTGTGGCTTTGTGAAGTCACCAAGATCCCAGCTTAAACCATTCCTTGGCACTGATCCAAGACCTGGATGAGCCTTGAGTAACAGAGTTGTGAGGATGCAAGTCCATAAACAAGGGAGGGTTTTAGGACAGGGGACTCTGAAGCTTAGAAATGGTTTTGAGAATCTCATTAAGGAACTAAAATCCATAAATCTCTGCAGTGCAGCGAGAACAGAACTTCAGACAGGTACTGCTGCCCCAAAGAACTCACCTGCCTCTTCTGATAACCCTCGAAGCAGAGATTCCAACTGCTCCCTGTCCTGGGCTGTCTCAGCAATTAATATAATTGAGCTTAAGTTTCAAGACACTGCTCTGGATTAAATTAGCTTTGCTGTTGCATCTGCCTGGGGGATGTTTCTCCACTCTGACAATCTCCAGTGAAGCAGCATCTTTAACCTCTGTCAGTAAAACATTCTGGAGTCTCCCCCTATCCTGGTTTTAGAAGCCTTTCTTCCTAATATTCATCCAAAATCCTTTTTCTGGAAAACTATTCACCCTAATGCCTATTTTTATAAATCTGTCACCTGTCCTGTGACTTTCCCAAGATGTGGCAGCCCTTGGAATGTGCATTCAATACACAAAACACCTTCTGCCCACTCAAACCTGTGCCCTGCTCCTTCCCACGTGTGTGTACACACGAATTCACGTGCACACACACGGCCTGGAGACTAAAAATGAAAGGAATTTTGTTTAGGGAGCATATCCTTGTGTTCAGCCTCAAAAAAATATTTCGTTTTTGCCCTGCCAGGTCATTTGAAGAGCTCAAATATGACCAAGTCTAATGACATAACAATACAATCCATGAGACTGGACAAAGCCAAACCCATTAAATGCTCGATTCTCTCACTTACAAGCTCCACAAAATGCAAAAAGAATTCCTGGGAGTTTTCTATTTGGACAGGAACATCAACCAGATGATCTACTATAAATTTTTTCCCCCATAAAACCTGTGATTTTTTTTTAATTACAGGTTTATATCCAAATGCAAATTCATTATTACAACAACTGTCATCCTAATAATAAAAGCAAATAAATAAAGGTGGATCTTTTAGACTGTAGCTCTGTAAACTGCAGACTTTGAAAATGTTATCCATCTATCAAGTAATAAAAACTTCCTCCTTCTACAGCTATTTAGATTTTCTGGGAATGACAGCTATTGGTAATCGAGTAAAGCTGCTAAAAAACAAAATGAGGAGTTGGTTTTGATTGATAGGAAGGACCTTTCACTGCCCAGTTATCTGAATCCTGAGCAGATATATGACAATACATCACCCGATGCCATAAATAACATCCATTAGAGATTAAAACAGAATTAAGTCTTCAGTCCAGTCCAGTTTTTAACTTGCTAAACCTGTTTATTCCATTCTTTCTTTCCTTCCTTAAGCAGCTTCTAGTCCAGCAAAGTTCATTATACCCTGCCCTGTGATTACTCTCAGTTTCCTTAATGGTCATTTCAGCTTTTTAAAACCCAAAATAAATTAACTGTATCACTTCTCAGTTATCTGTTATTTTGCTGACACTCTGGAGGAAAGAAAATTTTCCTTTTGGGATCACTGCAATTTATCCTTAGAATATATCACATTCATTATTAATCTATTGTTATTTTTCAGCTATTTTACTAAATACTGAGGTAAGGCCCATTGGTTCACAAGTCCTGAGCTCAACCACGTGTTTTAAAGATAGAGAAAACACCATTTTCCCTCTGGTTGTCCAGATTTTAACAACAAGGCAGTTCAGAAAATTAATTCTTTAACTTTTTGGATAAACTTTGTGAAGGAGCTGCCTCCATTTCAGGGGATTCAATTCAATAATGCCACCAGTTGTCATCTGTGGTTTCAATCTACTGAATCCCTTGGTGTGCCAACACCTCAGAGCACAGGCAGAAATTTCCTAGGAAGAAATATGACTCTTACAAAGTGATGCAGAATAGATTATCTGCATCTTTAATCAATATTTTCAATGCACATGAAGCATTGAAACATGGTGTTTACTGCATTATCCCTTGTGGGGTATAATTATATTGTATATACGTGAAAGCAATTTAATTTGTTTGCATCAAGAGAGACACTTGTGTCATATTCAAAACAATAATAATGTGCACAACGATGCAGAGAGGATTTAAAATTTTTTAACTGTTCTGTCTCAAATAACACATCCTTTTATTATTTTTGCACACTATCTGCATTCAGAAAATAAACCCCAAAGTGAGCTCCAGCAGAAGTGAGGGATGGTTTGATTAAACCCCGTGTTGCTGCACTCTTCCTCTGGACTCAATCTGTTCATTTTGGTGCAGTTCAATAAATCAAATGTGTGATACATTCAGGAGATGTCCCTCCCATCCTCTAAGCACGGGATTTGAGCTCATCCTGACCTAAAGGGGCAGGTTTACAGGGAGGACTGACTGCACCTGATTGCCTTGGCACTGAAACAGAGGCTATTTTATAGATAGATAGAAATATAGATACCTTATACCTTTGGTAAGGTTTGGGTACATTTGGGAAAAGGAAATCAAACAGCAGGAGGATCCACTTTTCACTCCTTGTCCTGGTGGAAGAACTCTGTGGTTCTGAGCATCAGATCTGCAGCAAAGAGGTGAAACCAAAACCTAAACCGTTAGAAACAGAGAATTCCAGAACATCCTGAGTGGGAAGGGAGTCACAAGGATCATCAATTCCAACTCCTGGCTCTGCACAGGACACTCCAAAATCCCACCATGTGCCTGAGAGGATCATCCAAACCCTCCTGGAGCCCTGGCAGCCTTGGGGCTGTGCCCACTGCCCTGGGGAGCCTGGTCATTCCCCAACCACCCTCTGGGGGAAGAACCTTTCCCTGAGATCCAACCTAACTCTGCCCTATTAGATGCCTGTCTATGGAATTAAGACTAGTTTGCTTGGTTTTTTTAATGTTCTTCCTGTAGATTTTGCTATTAAAGCACAGAGAATGAACATGTCTTGTGTTTATTCATAAAACTGTCAAATAATAAAGAATACAGGGCTGAACTCTCCTCCTTTTCCCATCTCCACACCCTCATCCCTCTCCACCACTGCACACCAACCACGTGTCTCTGCTGCAGGACTGTCACTGCTTCCATCCCCTCTTCCCATCCCTGGAGTCAGGTACAGAAAAGCAGGAGAAAAAAAAAAGCCACTATCTTTGTGGAATTTTCATAATAGAGCTCTACCATGACTAAGTGATCGGTTTTGACGTGCGATGCAAATCTGGAGTTAAAAATATCATTTTCCCTCAAAGTTAATTATGAATCATTAGAAAGACTGAAATAAAATCTCCTACCACGTTCCTTTCAGCTTTTTTTTTTTTTTTTTTCTGAGCAAACATGGAAAATATAAATCACTTCAGAGGACTGTTACAAGGTAGCAGACACTTGGTAACTTTGGGGTTTATTTAAACTGAACTACTGTCTCTAAATCATTTGTTGTTGCATCTGCAAGTGCTACAACAGCTGAAAATCACCTTAGAGATATAAATACCTTCTGCTGAAGTGTATTAAAGTGAACAGGTACAGGAATAGACACACATCCATGAGTGTGATAAAAATTTGATACTTCTATTGAAAAAGCACTAATCATGCAACAAACCAAAATAGAAACAGAAATTGGAATATTTCTTCTCATGAAGTAGCCTTTGGGAAATCTAAATTTGACTGTTTTCAATCTCGCCTCGGGCTGGAGAAGCAAATTATCAATAATGCCAAAGCTGCAGAAATTCCATTATTTATTTTAATTTCACATCTTCTAAAATCCACAAAGAGATATTTTTCTCTTCTTCTCACGTTTAAATCACTCCAGAAAGAACGGGGTGGTGTTTCAACAGAACCAGAGGTTGGTTTGCTGGTGAATTTTTAAAGATAAAGCACAAGAAGGCAGAAATAGCAACATATTCTTCCCTCTCTTTTCTTAGCACTGCACCTCAACTCAGATCCCTGAGGAATCCTCCTGCCCAGCCATCCCCCCTAATGCTTGAACATTTAAGTTGAATTTTGCTGTGGATGGAGAAGAGGGAATTGGGAGGACAAAGGGAAGAGAGAAAGGGGAAGAAAAGTCAAAGGTATTGAAACTTGCAGGAAGATACCAAAGGCAGGAGAGGTAAATGGAGACGTGTCTCAGCACACAAATGTGACACCAGCGACCTGTGACATCCTCAGCCCCAAATATCAGACAGGCTGAGACTTAAGGAATTTAAAGTATTAGAGGCAGGTAAATAATTCATGAGCATATCCACAGGTACAGGAGAAAGGATAAAGTAAGAGTGGCACAGGGTCCCCCAAAGCCCAGCTGAGTCTGAGCCCTGCCCACGTGAGCACACAACCCCTGGCACTGCTGGGCACTGTCCCCAAAGCATTTCTGCCAGAGGGCAATGGGGTCATGGATGGGACAGCTCACACACAGCTGGAAGCACACAGAAACAAACCTGCTGTACAAAAGAGGGATTTACAGCAAGACACCACTTCTTTGCTATATTTATAGCAAAAAAAAGCTACCACTACCTGCTTATGTTTATTTATGGCAAAAGACACCCCACTCGCCTAAGTTTACATGATAAAAAAGCAGCATTTGCATGAAATGTCTACAAAGCACCACTTTCACAGAGTAAAGTGGGCTGGAGGTGCTGGGCAAAGCTGAAACACATTTTCACTCTGCTCCCTGTACCATGTCAGAGCACAGGGGCTCTGTTCCCATCCAAAATCCCCTGAGGTGGTGACTTTTGAGAGGGGAAGGTGGCACAAGGCCCCTTGCCCCGCTGGGTATGGTTGGTGTGGGCACTGGCAAAGGCAGGAAGCATCTTCACTGCTTCTCCTTCCAGCACCAGGGATGCACAGCAAGGCTTACAAAGTGCTGCTTCCAAAAATACAACCTGTACCCCCTCCAGTGATGCAATTACGAGGAGGTGTTGAGTGATCTCCCTCCCCGTGTACCTATGGCAAAACTGCTCATTAAATATGCTCCACTAAGTGCTTGTCTCACTCCTGGGATAAAATATCATTTTAATAACCTCAGCAATAAACAGGATACCTGCAAAACCCACAGCATGGGAAGAACAGTGCAGGATGAAGTGGGAAAGCAGTGCAGGATGAAGTGGAAAAGCAGTGCAGGATGAAGTGGAAAAGCAGTGCAGGATGAAGAGGGAAAGCAGTGCAGGATGAACTGGGAAAGCAGTGCAGGATGAAGTGGAAAGCAGTGCAGGATGAACTGGGAAAGCAGTGCAGGATAAAGTGGAAAAGCAGTGCAGGATGAACTGGGAAAGCAGTGCAGGATGAAGTGAGTGCTGCACATTCCTCAGCACAAACCACCTCCTCCAAAAGGTTGGGAAAGGGAATGTCCCCGAAAGAGGGAAATGTCTGATCCTGCCAGGCATCCATGGAAAAGGCTGAAGGAAAATGACTCCTCTGGGTGTGATTAAAGCCTCTGACAGACCCAGGGAGCTGAGAGCCCTGTGTCCTGCTTCACTCCCACTGACTGAAGGATCCAAGAGGAGCTTGGATCAACTTTATATCCTGAGATCCAAATAAAACTGTCTTTCACCTGGATTTCCCCTTTCCCTCATCCCACTGCTTTTGGGAAGCTGGGACTCCTCCCCCAGCAGCACCATTCCCTTCCCAAGAGCCCAAACCCTTCTGCACCTGCAGAGCCCCTTTGAGGAAGTTTTGGGGATGCATCACTGGGACACCTCGGATTTCATTTAATGTTCAGGTCTACTTTATATAATGTTCAGGTCTAATTTATACTTATCCCACTAGGCTCTCTTATAACCACAAAATATTGTTCTTTTTGCTCATATAAACAATTTTTTCACCTTTCTATGGGTTTGTTTCCCCATTTTGTTTTTGCTCTACTGCAATTCCTTTGATTTTAGCAGGACAGTTGCAACTTAATACAAAATCGGGATCAAATCTTTCTTAATTTACATTGAAATTGAAATATTAGTAATTTTTCTTAAGAATGCTGTACTTTTGACCAGCAGAAAGAATAATATTTTTTTAGCTAGTGCAGGCCTACAGATTGCACCAGTCAAACATCCCAGAGTGATACAACACAGAGGCAGCTTTGGTGAGGTTCCACAGTGAGCTGGGAGCTCACATTTGGTGAAGATGCACTTAATTTTGATTTTCAGAGAATCACAGAATGGCTTGGGTTGGAAGGGACCTTAAAGATCATCCAGTTCCAAACCCCTGCCACGGGCAGGGACAACTTCCACTATCCCAGGTTGTCCAACCTGGCCTTGGACACTTCCAGGGCTGGGGCAGCCACAGCTTCTTTGGGCAACCTGTGCCAGGGCCTCCCCACCCTCTGGGTAAAGAATTTATTCCCAACATCTTATCTAAATCTCTCCTCTTGTAGTCTAAAAAGACAAGCTGATTTTCTTTATAGATACAGATAAGCCATTCTGGATTTCTTTAATTTCTCAGGCAGCTTCAAGCCCAACACAAGGATTAGTAAGATTGTCCTTTTCATTCCCACTGTCGGTTCACATTTAGCAATGTATAAGAAATAGTTTACCTTTATTTAAATGGAAATTACCTGCCTCAAAAAGTAGCTCCAGTGTGAGCTAAAAGCTGCTGCATCTCCAGCAAAATTAAGATAATTCCATACACACTGCTGCTGCTATTTTTTTCTTGGTATGATGGTCAAGTACACTTTTATTTAAAATGAGAAACCCCAAACCTTAAATTCCATGTTAACTCCTGGGAAAACAAGGCTGGCCTGGAACAGGAAACAGGGGTTTTTTTACAGAAATTTCATTTTATCATGTTCTAACACCTACTTGTTCTCTGGAGTAAATTACCTGCAAAGATTGTATTAAAGAACTTCTGTACTGAAGAATAATAATGGCAATTTCATAGTGATTTCACAGTATTAAGCATGCACCACACAAGAAAACCATCAGAGCAAAATCCAATTTGTTACTTTTCCCACACTGAATTTTACTTCTCTTTGGTTGGCAATTAGTGATTACAAAAGTTTAATCAAAGTCTCGGTTTCTTCTTTCTTTTTAAATGTAGCACAGTCAGATTTAACCAATAATTAAGTAAATTGGACTTGGCTTAGTACACAGGAAATCGAGGATAATTCATAAACATTATCCATTAGCAACTTGTATATTCATACAGATTTTTTGAGAAGTGATAGTGTTGAAACAAATAATTAGAAAATAAAAGTGTTTTTCAAGTGTATTAGAATGATAAATTCTTTTACCTGCATGTAGAGAGGGCTGCACTAGGATTTTATGGGGAGCTGCTGTTCAAATAAGTGGAGATTGACCTGAAAGAGAGAAATGTAAATGGGAAAGAATTACAAAACCTCAGCATGAAAGAATGACGCAGAACCTTTTCAAAAGAAGAAAAAGCATCATGGATATGGTGAGAAGGGAGAGAGAAATACCCAAATTGACATTTTTAAGGGAAATTAAAGACAGATTTAGGCCTTGCAGACTGTGGAAGAGAGAACAGTAGCACTGAAAAGAACATTTCATATAAAGAGGATGTAGAGAAGGCTCAGCAATTTTGGGCTGGTTGCAGCTCTAACCTTCCTTTGCAGGGGTGGAACCTGGTTCAGCAGCCACATAATGATGCTCACAAGGGCTGTTCAATCCATTGCAACCCTGTTCTGCACTCAGAGGAGTTAAAAACTGAGGTGCAACTTGGAAATATGTAAGACTTCTGCCAGAAGGGATCAGAGATGGAAACACAGAGTCAGGAGTTCTGTCAGGAGAGAAGTTCTGCTGTTCCAGCCCAATTCATCCCCATTTCCTCTTTGTTGTCTCCTCTGTCTTCAGTATATTAGTTTTTAGCTGAAGGAGTCTGAGTTGTTGCAGTGCAACACCTTTGATTCATGTGCTAAAACAGCAAGTGCAGCAGATGACATCAAGAACTGTCTGTGGAAATGCTGATTTACTGTTGTACAGCTTTGGGTTGAAAGATCCTGAAATAATCTGTCTGTGGCACACAAAAAAAAAATCCCCAGACCAGATTTCCAAAATATCAAAGCTCGGTTTACAATTTAATTAATGAACTTTCAACTTAAGAGCATGGACACATAAGATGTCTTTAAATAGAGTCGACATCCAAGTTACTGCTGTCCAAAGTCTAATAAATGATATGATGTTGTGGCTGCACTTCACCCCCTCTCCTGGATAAATACTTTGCAAGGAACTGAGGACCGATAACCAAATTCCTGTATCTGCTGCTAAAATTATGAGCTAAAATTTGGGCACTGTGTGAAGTTTTAAAAATAACAAATTTATCAGGAGGCATATTAGATTTCATGGTTATCTATTTTAACATAACAAATAGGATTATATTGTCCATCCTCAGTGCATTAGAGTTGCAAGCCTATATTTAAGCCTTTACACATCAAACTTCAGCAGCAGTGAGACAAAAATGAATTGTGCTGTGGCCCAAAGTCACACCTCATGGTCACTTAACTGTATCACTCATTCAGTCTGAGGGTAAAATTGGTTAAGATGGCATTAGATACACAGCAAATACATAAAAAAATAAATGAGTCCATTAGATTTCATTAAATTCTAATGCAGTTTGAAATGACATAAATAGGTATGTTCATAAGCACAGCACTTCAACTGACATTTGCAAGGTCAAGGACAGAAACAGAAGACCAGGAGCCCAGAATTTTAGTTTTGTGGCTTATTGCAGTCTTGATGTTGATATTCTCGGATTTTTATGACACTGACCATTCTTTCATTCCTCGTGGGAAACACTGGTAGGATTCAATGATCGGGATTACCCTGAAAAGGGAACACTCAATGAAGAAAGTTATTATGGTCTGCTTGGTCAGTTCGTGGTGTGGGAGGATTCCAAGTCAAGGCAAACCCCGAAAGAGGAGAGTCCACAGGGTGAGTCCATCTGCCCTACACAACAACAATAAAATGGGATGTTAAAATGTAACTCTCCTTCAGCTCAAAGGTGCTCAGCACAGCAGCACCGAGAGTTTTGTTCCAGAAATACCCTCTTTGCCTTGGAATCACAAGTAGGGATTTTTATGTTTCCAGACTAAAAATAACTACTGAAATATCAGAGCTTGGAGCAGGACATCAAATCCAAATTCCACCCCGATGGTTTGAGGGCTGTTTGCTGAGGAAAGTTTAACTGTTGATGGGTGTAAGAACCCACACTGATGCTGACAGTGACACCAGCACATGAATATCTAATCTCATGCAACTGGAATCCATAAAAAATACGGCGATAAATCCTTTATTAGCTAACAGAGACTCATCATTTTTTAAGCCTTCTTGCATTGCTACAAAAAAACCCACAGAAGTGTTTGCTAACAATGTTTTCCACATCCAGGATCCTGTATTCACACACTCTAACAGCTGGTCACTGGAGCACAAGGTTTCTTTTGGTTTAGTGTTCATGTTCTGCAGGAAGGTGTTTCCAGTTTAATAAAACACTGTGTGTGTCCCTGAGCTCTGATTAGTTTGTGAATTTTCCAAGGCAATCTTTCCTGTTTCACAGAATCACTGAACTCTCTCCATTTTACCAGGCATTACCTTCTCTTTTCACACCATTGCTGTCTCCTCCACTGCATCACATAAACAGTGGGGGAAAAAAAAGTATCAAGGAAAAAAGTATCCTCATAAAATAAAACTGCCAAAGTATCAAAAAAACCACTATCTCCTAAATGTGGATCCTCACTCAAGTGGCTTTGGGACTGCAGAATTTACGTAGCCAAAATCTGGCTCTATTACACGCATCAAAAACCAAGTCATAACCACTTGGAAAGGCTATAAAGTCTGGGGGTTTTTTGAAGTTTCAAGGTCATCAATATTGAGTCAGAGCACCACTGCAGAGCCAGGGACAGGGAACCAGCAAGTGGCAGGAGCAGCCCTGGGGACACAGAGCATGTCCCAGCAGATGTGGGAGCTCAGCCTTTGATGTCAAACTAACTTGGGTTTGATGCATTCTATTGACCAGTTTCTTTGCTTGGCTATATTTTGGGGGGGTTGAACACCTGAATGTGGCTGAGCTGACAGGGTGTTTTGGGAGGAGGTGGGATTGTCCCACCACTTGGAATGGCAGCGTTATCACTGCTGAGTCTTTCATCAACTTTTTGCCTCAGCTTGGAGCAATTTGTCGTTCCCTCCTCACATGGAGATGGAAGCTTGGAGAGAGTGAGGAGCTTGTCAGAGCTGTGACTAATGAGCAAAGGAGTGAGAAAGGGGACTCAAAGAGGCTCTTTCCCTTGGCAGCTTTGCTCCAGGAGGGTGATGGCACTGGCTGTGCATTGTGCATGTGTCATGTTCTCTTCAACTCCCTTCTCTGCTGTGCACAAAGGAGCAAGGACAGACCTGGAGCAAGGCAAACCCAGGAGACACTCTGGGTTCTGCCTCTGCCCATTATGCCCATTAACTGTAAGCTTCACTTGTGATTAACTTCTTTAGGCTGAAGTTACAAGTGTCTCCTACAATGACGAAAAGAGGCCATAAAATACAACCAAACCTGAAAAAGATTATATGGAAAGAAGTCTGGGAAGCAAAAGCAGTTATACAGCATCCAGGACTGTGAGAAGAAACTGGGAACCGGTGTAATGACTCTGAAGCAGGAGCTGGAAAGTGTGGAAAGTTGACAGGAAAGGGTCAGAGGGTTAAGCCTCTGACCATCTGCTTAAAAAAGAATAAATAGAACTACAATATCTTTCCCAAAATTCAGAAAAGTCTGTAATGCACAGCAGAGATGTAGGGAATGCCAGCAACGGGATTTATCCATTACTAGACAAAAATGGCAGAAAAATTAACACTGGTAATTCACTGCATGGTAACTCACCTGTTGTTGTGCCAAAAGCCAATTGATTTATTCTGTCCATGAGATGATGAGTCACTTTCTTTTCAAAAATTAAGAGGCCAAGTTATTCAATACAGGCATCATAAACGAGGAGGGCCAACACAGGCTCCTTCCACAGGTTTCAAACAAGTGTTATTTATGATCAGTGACTTTCAATGTCTATTCAAGAACAAGTGAAAGAAGTGCAATGTTTTGTCTACATATACAAGAGACAAACAGAACGACAAAGTAATTATATAATTATCATTCTGACAATGATTCCAGGCCAAGTAATGGAATGACTGAGGCAGAGCTCATTAAGCACAGAACTAAGAAAAGTGTAATTAATGCCAATCAAACTCAGGTTTATAAAGATTAGATCATTGCCCAACTAATGAGGTGCCTCTTTGTAAGATTAGAGGTTGATTAATGAAAGGTGAAAACATCAGAAACATTTAGTTTGGGCCCTGGGTGGTTCATTTCAAAAAGTAAAGATAGGAATGAACACGGTAAACGATGGGATGAGCTTGATTATGTCCCAAAACTGATACCTGTGAACAGTCAGGATGGGATGGTCCAGGGTCCATGTCTGAGAGGGTCTTTGTGGGTCCATCACCACACACGAGGCAGTTTAAACCCACTGTACAATCCACCAGAGGAAGAAGGAAATCCATGTGGCACATTCCTACAAAGAAGCTGGTGAGAGGCAATTTGTTAAACCACAGTAAATTGATCACTTACAATATTTGATAATATTCTTCTGCTCTCTATTCCCATCTCCCCTTCCCTACGATCCCTAGAGTTCATCTCCTACGCCTGTCCCAGTCTGAGTGATGCACCAACATGTTGATCAGTCATGGCCACCTGATAAAGCCTTTCAATTTGTTCCTTTTAAAATTGTTCATCCTTCACTCTGGAACACTGCACTTCATCCTCTCGGGTGCTAAACACCGCCTGCTATTTTTTGTCAAATGTCATTCAAGAACTTCTCTGTGATATTGTTGCCCTCCTCTTCTTACAATAGCTCCCATTTTTTCAACCACTTCCATTAGCATCCTCTCATTTTTTTCTCCAGAGGACTAGAGAAAACATCAAATAAGATCAGTTCTTAGATTGATTCTTCAGAAATTCCATATTTGAGTCTCAGAGTTCCTTGCAGTGCAAATCAAAACAAAACTTAAAAGCCTCCCAGAAACTACATGGTGAACAAGATTGAAAATGTGTTATTCAGGCCAGCTGAAAGAGATAAGTTTTTGGATACTAGTATAGAAAAATATACTTTAAAACTAGTGATATTTTAAACACAGTGACTAGAATTAATCATGATGCTTCGGTGATTATTTAAAGTTGAAAATATTCTAAGCCAGACAATACTTTCTGAATGGCATAAGTTAATTTTAAGCATAAAATTAAAGCTGTGGTTGCTGGATTAAATGACAATAATACTATTTCATGTTTTATGATCTATTTAGTGTCACAGACTCCCCCAACACACACAGACTTTTAACAAGGTGTCCACACACATTCATCTCAGCTCTCCTACCTTTATTTTCCTCTATCTCTTTATAGGGTTATCTCCAGCTCAGAGTGAATGATTAACTTTATATTTGCCCTCTAATACTCCCTTTGATGCTGCATTAAATGCTCTAATGATGTTAATCACATGCTGCCCCACACTCTTGGCCTTTGGCACCATCCTAAGCACACACACCACCAATCCTTTCTTCTTTTTTTTTTTACCATAAAAGTTCTTTTGATAAATCTGGGTAGAACCTGGCAAATCATTTATAGGACTATTTTCAGGAAGGTTATGACTTCAGTTAGAGTTGAACAGGAGCAGCACCTTTGATAATTAGATCTTAGGATTTCTGCAAAACATGTAACTGGCCTGTAAAATTAGTAACATCCATAAATCAGAACCCAAAGAAGTGTGAAATTGTATGTAATGTCTCACATCCATCACCATTTTTACTATCCTTGCTGTTTCCTGACACAGAGCAATACTTTTTAAGAGTTAATGGGTTGTTCTAGACCAGAAAGTCCATTAGCACAGTTATTTCTTGGATGCTGTTGGTGTCACTTCTTGTGGGGTTTCCCCATTCCCAGTTGAAGAAAGTCAATGTACCTGAATGTTGGTGGTGGCCTTGGCAGTGGTAAAGGTTGGACTGGATGATCTTAAAGGTCTTTGCCAACCTAAATCATTCAGATTCTCTCAGAGTTATCCTGTTTTTCCAAAGGAGGGTCCATCCTGTGGCACGAAATATGAAACAGAGACACAGCACAGAAAAAAATGGTTCAAATACTGAGAAGTTTGGATAAAGCAAGATTTTGGCAGCTCTACACCACATTTGCTTTTAAGATCCCAAAAATTCACTCCAGACAGAGCCAGGTATTGAAGCCAACATTGCAGGCAGCAGAAAGTCAATAGCCAGAAACAAAGGAGAGAGATTTATTTTATAAAGTTCTTGTGCTACTTCGCACTTATTTTCTTCTGAACTTTGAGATGGGATAGAAGAGGTCACAGATACAGATGGGCAATCCAGTGCAGTGAGAAGCGCAGGAGAAGACAGAATCCTTCTCACTTTCTCTTTATTATGAAATAAAAATGGAGCTATGAATCATCCCAGCACAGACAAATCATCCAAAGCATCTTAAAACAGCCGCTTGAGTGACTGCTGCAATATCACCTGTCAGTCAACAAAAAGAGCTGCAGGACGTGCTCACCAGCTGATAGAAATGTGCCCAAAGCCAAATGGAGTCATTAAAATAACATGATTTCAGAAGGTCCTCAGCTAAAGCATTTTCAGCCCCTTTGGAGCAGATGCAGTGACCTCTGTGTGAGCCAGGAGGGGACGGGCAGGACAGAGGAGGGCAGGGCAGGAGGACAGAGGTGAGGGCAGGAACAGCCAGGGATGCACCAGGGATGGAGCTGCACATCACACACAGTGCCTGCAGGGCTCCTGGGTCACCCACAGAACATCTCACTCACAACTTCTGCCAGGTTACAGAAAAGTTTAGGTTGGAAACAGAAAGGAAAAGCAAAGAGTTATTATTGCCGACGCTTCCCAAACTTCCCAGCTCACAAAACCAAGGAAGAGCAGGCAGACCATGACACATCTCGGAATTGGGTGTTCCCCTGCCCCAGCAAACAGCACCACAAGCAAAGATCTTCTCACATATGAATCCCAACCTGGAAAAAACACATATTTTCAGAAAAGTCCTGATATTCCCATGTGAACCCATTCACTTTTTTCTTTTCTTCCTACAGCCAACAGCTTCATTCCTGCAAAGACTTCCATGGAAATAAATCCAGTTTCTACCCGGGAGAATAATCTGTGGGTGAATATAAAATATAAAAATACAATATTCTGTTTTCAGAAAGACTCCTGGGCCTGTATTTGTGTCTGAAAGCACTACATTTCTCTTGATTTCACAACTGAATTCAGATAATTCAGCTATAAATCAGCTATAAATCTTTTTGTGTAAAAGTCTTTTTGGAAGAAGGGAACTCCTTTGAGTCTAATCAAAGTTACTACATAATTTTTGTATCTTATTTCCCCATTTTTCCCCCTCTTTATCATAATAGGTTTATCCTGTAATCCCAACCTTTTTCCACAACATGTCAGAGATTTTATTTAGAACCACAGAATTATAAAATCATTAAGTCCAACCTTTAAGACATATTTGTATATATTCATATATATTTGTATACAAATACAAGGCTTTAACAGAGAAGACACAAATATATACCATAAATTGTAAAAACTGCAATAATATCCTACAATAATTGTCATAGGAATTGTAGGAATGTTGGGAATTATTTTTTTTGAAACTAAAATTCTTGAAGAAATCTTTTTATTCAAACCACAGAAACTAAAGAGAAGAACACCATGACCCCCTATTTCTCATATGTAATTTTGATCTCCCCAAACCATCCCCAGACCCCTTAAAACCTCCTCAAACCACCTCGAAACCCTCCCAAACTCATCTCAAAACCCTCGCAAACCCACCTCAAATTCCTCGGACCACCTCCCAAATCCCTCCAAGCCCCCCCAAATTCCAAAATTTCACCTCCAGCCCCCCCCCCAAACCACCCCAAAACCCCCCAAATCCCCCCCAAACCAATTAAAATCCCCCCAAACCACCTCAAACCTCTCCAAACCCACCTCAAAACCCTCTAAATCCCCCCCAAACTACTTCCAGATGCCTCAAATCCACCTCAAAACACCCCAAACCGCCTCAAGTAACGTATGAAATGAGCGAGAAAAACACCCAGTTTCCAAAATGAGGTCACTGACTTTTAAAAACCACGAATTTTGCTGTGGGGGTTCCACCCCACACGGCCTAACCCTAAAATCTGTGAAGGGTTTGCCATCTGTTTTCTGTTGCGTCACACAATGAGTCAAACTTCCCCAGTCTGGGGGGGGTTTCTTTTGGCAGATGATGCACAGAAGTGTGAAAAAAAAAAAACAAAAACAGCCTTTCTGAATAAAATTGTCAACAATTACTGTGACTTGTGCTCTTTTCCAGGGATAAACGATATTTATAATATATGTGTTACGTGATCCGCCGTCAAGTATTTATTAATATTTTGCTGACTAAGAAAGCTTTTGACAGAGTTATCATCTGAGCCCCAGCTGAAGGCAGCACTTCAGAACAGCCCTGAAAACTGAACACCATAAATAATTTGTAGCAAAGTGAACTTTCTAATCTCTAAAGGAGCTGCTGACGGCAGAGCTGCCCGTGTGTGGGGCTGGGGGCAGAGCACGCTTGGCACCACGTCACAGGAGGTGCCAGGAGGGCACCAGGTGGTGCTGACCTGCCTGAGCACCCCTTTTCTCCACAAATCAGAGAGCAGAATAATCAAACTAAAGTATCCATGTCTCTCTTGTAAATATTTTATTTTATTTTTTAAACTTGGAATTTTTTTTTTTTTTTTTTTTTGGAAATATATATTTCCTTTGCGGTCCCTTCCAGGTTAAAATATCCTTTTATCAGCATTCCTGCCCACAGTTTTCCTCCCTTTCTGAGCTCATGTGCAAGTGGTTCTACTACCACACTGACCACCCAGTTCCAAGGGGTGGTTTCATCCAGGCTGAGCAGGTACCTCCATCCCAACCTCCCCTTTTGCTTCCAACAGCCCTCCTCCATAAAATGGTACCTTTCAGTAGCACCCAAAGGTGCCCCAACAGTCTCAGAGACCAGTGAAAACAAAACAGTTCCACCCAACCTTCCAAATCACCTTCCTCGTCCTGTTAAACAAATCCCTTCGTGATTTACATTTTAATTGTGATTCCCTGAAATTTTCAGCCCAAACCAGGCCCTCAGCACCATCCATAGGGAATGAATTTTTGTTTATGAGGTGCCCGTTTGCTTTATTCTCTCTTCTGTCCTTCAGGCCTTGTTCCTCCTCACACCCTGCTCTGGCTGTTGGAGTCTCTGTCAGTGCTGGGCGGTTTCTGGAAGTTCCAGTTATCTGGGAATACAGCCAATTTTTCCCCTTTCCTTTTTCTTTATTCCTTTTGACTATTTGCCTTTGTAATAAGAAGAATTCTCAGTGTGAAGGGCAGGGTTGTTGATATGTTTTTAGCTTTGTAATTACTCTGGAAACACAAGGGTGGCTGCGTTGCCCTGAACACTTAAAGCCTTTGATGGAGACCACTTTTAACGGTTTCAACCTCCTGGAGCCACTTCTCCTCTGCAAAGAAAGAATTTATAATCTCTTGCCTGTAATCAGATGAAGTGCAGAGCTGAGAAAGGCAGCCCTGATGTGTCAGCTCTGCTTGTGTCAGTCAGAACCCATTAAACTCACCTGTCATTTAGCACATGACCTAATCCAGCTCTCGTCATTCCACTTCCATCTCCGGAAAGAGCTTCCAGGGGCACATAATGATACCCTGAGACATTGAATTTCAACCCTTATCAAGCTGCTTAACCCAGTGTATCGCCCTCAGCTCTGACTGGATGTAAATGGGCACCCACTGAAACTCATGAGAGTTAAAGTCACCCCACCTGGGACAATTTGGGTCCCCTTCGCCCCAGCACCCAGCGGGTCAGGGAGAGGTGGGCACTGGGTGGCACAGGGGGCTCCTCCACAGCCTGTGTGACACTGAGGGGCTCCTGGTCCCCAGAGGGGAGCACTGGAGGCAGAGCCTGCAGGTGTCATGGGACACGTGCTGCCAGGGGCTCAGGTGGGTGAAGGCTCTCATGGAGAGACCATGGAATCATGGAATGGTTTGGGCTGGAAGGGACCTTAAAGCCCATCTCATTCCACCCCATGCAGGGACATCTTCCACTAGCCCAGGTTGCTCCAAGCCCTGTCCAACCTGGCCTTGGACACTCCCAGGGATCCAGGGGCAGCCACAGCTTCTCTGGGCATCCTGTGCCAGGGCCTCCCCACCCTCACAGGGAAGCATTTCTTCCCAATACCCCATCCATCCCTGCCCTCTGGCAGTGGGAAGCCATTCCTTCTCGTCCTTTCTCTCTATCCCTTGTCCCAAGTCCCTCTCCAGCTCTCCTGGAGCCCCTTTAGGCTCTGGAAGGGGCTCTCAGGTCTCACCTTCTCCTCTCCAGGTGAACCCCCCCAGCTCTCCCAGCCTGGCTCCAGAGCAGAGGGGCTCCAGCCCTCGGAGCATCTCCAGGGCCTCCTCTGGACTCTCTCCAACAGCTCCACGTCCTTCTAGTGCTGGAGCCCAGGGCTGGAGGCAGCTCTGCAGGGGGGTCTCACCTGAGGGGGCAGAGGGGCAGAATTCCCCCCTCACCTCTGCCCTTGCTGTGGGATGAGCCCAGGGCACACTTGTCTCTCCGGGCTGCCCGTGCAGATGAGCATTCCCAAGCCAGAGGCACATCCCAGTGTGCTCTGGGTGGGAAGGGCAGGAGAGCACGAACCCTTCCCATAAACCACTGTCCATATATTGACACATTTACATCTCCCTGTTCCAGTCTGGGCCTGGGCTGCTCCACGACGGATGAGGCTCAGGAGGCTGCTGGAACCATTCAGGGAGCAAGTTGTGTCTTCATTTATACTTAAAGGGCTTAAATGCCAAGGTTCT
The DNA here is from genome assembly GCF_036250125.1 of Pseudopipra pipra. Taxonomy (NCBI): domain Eukaryota; kingdom Metazoa; phylum Chordata; class Aves; order Passeriformes; family Pipridae; genus Pseudopipra; species Pseudopipra pipra. The sequence continues at coordinate 2,804,630 of NC_087558.1, read as the reverse complement.
TATGCAGATTCATTTTTTTTAAACCCATCACCACCTCAGCAAGAAGAACCCAAAGCAATTCAATCAACAGCACAAAAACCAGGCCAGATTTTAGCAGGATATATAGATATAAATGCACATCACTCCCATCCTAAGACCTGCATGGAAAAGCTTGTCCCAAAACGCAGCGTTCACCAGTCAATGCCTAAATCTGGGAGCATAATTAAATTATTCCTTTAATTACAAATGCTCTAGAACTATTTATATATTTATAAAATATCCCTTTAAAGGTACTACTCGTACACACTGCTGAAGGTTCCTTCTCCTTTTAGAAAGGCACTCATTAATATTTAGGAATGGGTTCCCTCCACCTTTATTGTTGGCCTTAAAATTGATCAAGGGAGGACACAAAAAAAATCTGAATTTTATTTTGAAGTAAAAAGGTCTTAGAAGCTCGTATACAAAAGCTATAAAAATCCCTAATTAAAACCCCAGAGACCCCAGAGATCTCTAAAAAGCACTTATCTTCTCAGAAGGTAGAGCTTTGTTCCCAGTATATCTGTGCTCATAAACTGAAAATAGGTGAACACACTTTGAGCTGTATAAATTAGTGTCTAATATCCCAGGCAACATGCACAGATACATCTCATTACAAAGGTATTTTTTTTCCCATATTTAAGAATCATTTCCTGGCTTTCAAAAGAGAATTTTTTAAATGTTATCTTATTTACAAGTATAAATATTTCCTGGCCGCAAGATGCTTAGTGGTGGCAAAAGATACCAATATTTTTTTTCCATCTGTTTACTACACTTTCTCCTTGAAACCAAATTAGTGCACTTTCAATAAATAAAGCTACAGGTAAGAAAAGCAAAGAAAAAAAAAGAGAACTGCTTTAAAGAAAGGAAAAAAAAAATCACAGCCTCTTATTTTTTGTGGAGCTGCAAATCTCCCTCTACATCACAAGGAGTTTTGAACTACATTTCTATGGAAGCTGGTGGGAAGGCAGCTTATTTCTCCTGTGTATTAAAGAGAATAATTTATCTTCCAGAAGAAAAAAAAAATTATGAGTGCATATGCAAATATCTTCTCCAAATAAAAACATTCTATTAAAAATTCCCATTTGTGAATAAGGTAAATGTTGTGTAACACACAGTCAACACCATTTGTATAAGCAAAATGTACAATAACATGTTCCAAATGATCATTAGTTTAATTCTATTTTGCCTTTGCTGGGATGGCAGCACAATGAAATTAGATCTTTTTCTCAAATATGTGTATTTTACCATTATTTCATTTCCTGGCACTTCAGGCTACACCAATTTCATCATCTGTTTGTTTTTTTCAGAATTTTAGAGACAAGATTTAATGTATTTATTTATGTAAAACCTGCCAGTTTCCCTTTCACTACGTTCCTTCAAAGGCCACAGATAGCAGTTTAAATAGAAAGTGAAAATATGACTTAACTGAGACATTTGTGCAGCACTTTTTAGTTTGTTTGGAGGTTTTTGTGGGTTTTTTTGGCTTGTTAGTGTAGAAATGCTGCCTGGCAACTCATCCCCATCCTTGGAGGTTTTCAAGATTCAACCAGACGAGGTCTGACCTGACCTTGTGCTGGTTTAAGGAGTGTTCAGGCAGCAGAGGTTGACTCAGAGGTCCCTTCCAATCAGCATTTCCATGTTTTAATTCAGATAACTGTAATGTGATTACCACCAAAAACCGAAAAAAACCTGAATTTCTACACTTTGTATTATAAAGACTAGAATGGTGGGTTTTAACTGCACAATTAAAATGAAGATCCAGTCCCTAGGGACTGAATTCTGGGAATTCTGAGAGAGTTTGGGGGGTCAGATTCCATCAGCAGCCCTTCAGCTCCGAGCCCACGTCCCCCGAGCAGCTCTGCTGAGATTCTCAGAGCCTCAGACACGGGCTGTCCCCTTCCTAAACTGGGAAGCTGTGTGGCACACAGGCTGGCCTGCAGATGGGAGTGGGAGTTCTGGATCACAGGAGATTGTTTAGACTAGAAAATTATTAGCAGAAAACTTGTACCAACAGCAGGTTTCCCTGCTTTGCCTAATTTACTTTCCGAGCCGCAGACCGGCTACATTTATATTTCTGGGCTGGGGAAAAAAAGGTCAAGTTAAGATCTGTGTTGACTGTGCAATATTATTTCAGCATTCCCCTTGATAATATCCTGCTGGAACTGTTTGTTCAGAGAGGAGCCATCATGAATATACAGGAGCAGATCTGAGGTGAATATGCAATCGCTGCCACTCGTGAGGCAGAATTTTAAGTGCCTGTACAGGTGAATGAGCTGCAGGTGCATCTAGTCCTTTCTAAGCCTGATGAGAGTGGCTTGAAGGATTAAAAATGGTGATATTTAGGAGCTGAGGCTGGTTTGTGTCATTTAATTCAATCCTAATTAAACAGCAATCCTTTAGGCAAGTTGTGATGGGTGCGAACAGCTGAAGCTCTCAACAGGCCACTCAAAATGAATTCAGAAGTCCAGAGAGTTAGAAAAGTAATGCTAAAACCAAAAAATAAACTGGATTAAATTCTGTAAATCCACCCATTACTTCCCCTGTAATCACATAGGTATGGAATTGTCATATTTATATACAATAACTAACCTTTAAAACTTTGAATTATAGAGCAGACTGAATCCTTGTTCTGTGCACTATTTTTTCACATAAAACCAGAACTAACACTTTAAACGATTTAGTTTTTCACATAACACTAAAAGTAAAATTTTAAACAATAAATAGTAGGGAAGTTCCTTTTTAACTCCTGTTTCCAGCTGGGTAAAAGTTCTAATACCCTTCGGTAAGTCCTTGCTTTTGCCACCACAGGAGGCTGTACCACTTCCATCCCTCAAGAAGTGAGACAGCACCAGGATTATTAACAGCTTTCCTTCAGCCAAATTTCCAAATTGTCACAGAACTTACTGTTATTTTGCATGAAATCTAAAGTAAGTGAGCCATGCACTTTTTAAGATGCTCAAAATCCAATTTTACACTTGTCTTAATCACTTCAAATCAGTTCATCACACGTACAAACCGCCATCTGCTCACCCATTTATCAGATTTCCAAACAGAAACTTCACTTTGCTGCTTCTGCACAGACACGGCGTGTCCTGGGGGCAAGAAATTCCCACAGGACTCCACCTTATCCAGAGAAACCAAATACTGGGAATGCACTGGGAGGTCTCAGCTCAAAGCCAGCACAAACAGCAGTGACGTGTCCATGGTGGCTTCACCAATTATGGGGACAATCAAGGGTGACAGTGATGTCACATCCCACATTCCAGTGACACAACAGTCCTAAAAACCACCCCAATTTTTATTAATACAAGATTATCTTTTTCTTCTATCACTAATCATCCCCCATCCAAGGCCAGGGGGTTGAAATGACTGGCACTAAAATCCAGATGAAGTTTCCTCCTCTCTAAGTGGCACAAACACACGCTGGAATTAAAGAACCGATGGGCCTGAACATCAGGCCAGATGTTCAGGGCATAAGAAAGCACACCAGGCAAGCATTTCTGCTAAATCATCCCAAATATGGGCATTTATAAATGTCTTATTTCTAAGAATGGCAGAGTTCTGTTAGAAATACATGTAGATTTTGAAATGGTGAGAGATCACAACCTTATTAATCAGGTAGAAATTCTTAAAACAACCCTTTCTGAAAAAAAGATAAACAGTGCATTACTGTTAAAATAAACTTATTTACACACTTGTGGTATATCTGCAGTAGAGGAAAGGAAAGTAACAGGCTATTTTATCTTCTGTAACTACTTTCTTACTAGATATTAAGACATTAAAACGTCATTAATATTTTCATAACATCTGAATTTAACTGTTGTCTTCGATTATAAATCCACTTACTTTTTCCAAGGGACTTTCTGGTTCAGGATCAAGAAATGGTCTCCTTCCATGGCAGAAATCTGAAACAGTGATCAGAAAAAATGGATTTCACTATTCTGTTCATTTAAAGCATATTCAGAAAACCCAAATTAGGCACTGACTAAAAAATTAAGAAAGAAAACTAAGATTTTTTTTGACCATCTGCATAAAGTAATAGATTAATGTACATTTGGTCTGTATTTTAAATTTTTTAATGATTTTGCCATGATCAGTCTCCCTGATGGGATGAAATAAATGCTTTTCAGTTATCCCTGTGAGGATACACGTCTCTGCATCCCTGCTAATCCTGTTTCCTAAAATAATACTGTGATTAAGCTTCCACTTCTTTTTTTCCATCCCCAGTTTTCTTTGGATTCCAGGTACCAAATTAAGATGATTGACTAAAATGGGATCCCAGCTAAAAATGACCAACTGATCCCTCTGTTATTATTTATCAGTGTTACACCCATCTTACCTCCTGTTATTGTAGGACCTATATATTTTACAGTATATATACCATTTTAGTGTTCCCTCCTGGCTCCTGGGAATTTTTCCTGAGCTATTTTCAGAGGTTTAAAAACTGGGAAGAGCGAGGACAAAAATACAGCAATGATTAGAGATGCTCATGTCATGAACTGGATTGGGAGTATATTGGTATAGCAATTCAAATAATTCTACCTTAAAGAAGGCCAAAGCTAAAAATGGACATGACCAGCTGCTGAGGGGCAAAGTTGGCTTCAATTTAGCCCAAATATGAGTAAATAGCTCAGAAATGCACAAAGAATTTCACTGAGTTCTATGATCAAACCTTTCCTATTTGCTCCTCATGCCACATGACCACTGTGCTAAAGAATCCACTTGCTAAACTATAAAGTTTCTATAAAGAAAGTGCCCAAATATATAGAAAATATATTGAAATTAAGCAATTCAACAACAGAAAATGATGCAGAAGGTCAGAAAATACCCAGTACAACGTGGTCAGTCAGGGAACCCAGAAACCTGTGCTTTGGGATCCACTGAGCCTGGGCAGGGCCAGTACAGAATATTTCTGCTTTGATTATTCTCCTTAAATCCTTTGCACTTTCAGAAAACATTCTGAACAGCTGTAAATGGGTTTTACTCTATGGAAGGCCATAACTAAGGAATTAAACCACCTTTTTAAGGAAGCAGCAAGCTCATAATGTGACACAACGCTGCCAGCTCTCCCCTCCCTTTTTTTTTTTGGTGAATAGATACCACTGGTTCAAAATTCTGTCTTTAATATCTTTACAGAGGAGTGAGGAACTGACCTTTCAAAATGTATTTTCCAGAGGGGAAACTCAGCAAAGCTACCTGGACTTTTTCATTTAGTAATGAGGAATTATAGCACAGGCACGTGAACCACACAGACATGAGGAATAAAGGCAAAGAAAGCCCCTTTAGTTACTGTAAAAGGCTTCACACACACACACAAAAAAAGATAATTGACAGTACATCTCACATGAAAACCAGTTAATGGGCATAATGAATTTAATTTGGGAGAATCTGATTTGTAACATATTGTCACAGCTCAAAAAACTCCCCGTCCAGATGATTTGCCACCCAGTAACAGACCCAAAGGCAGAGATTCTCTCTTGCAGGAACCCCATTAATGCCCTGCTGAAACAAATCTGGATTTAATTCCAGCTCGGTGGGTAAGTGCTGTCTGCTCTCCTCTTTACTGCCACACCATAAAACCCCAGGAATTAGATTTAGGACCAGCCAGCTGCTTTCACAACACACTGCCAACACCTGATACTTTTTATTATCCCTTTTTTTAAGCTTATTATTGTTGTAGATATAATTTCCTGAAACTTTGGTGCTTTGTTGATGAGCAAAGAAGAATAACAAGCAAAATTCTACACAGATTTTTCTTCAACCCCATGATTTGCCCTCCAAAAAAAATCACTTTTCTAGTTATCAGTCTGATACTGTTCAGTCAGTGAAGACCAAAGGTGCTACAAAGGAATGATGCCCCAAATTTTAAGTCTGATTAGCACATGAGGGAGCAATGCAGACTCAGAAGAATTCAGAGAGGACTTTGATAATTCCTGTTTATTCCATGGGCTCCTCTGCCAGACTTAGTGCTGTCCATCAATCCCTCCCTCTCCCTGTTGCTGCCTGTATGTGCCATTACCATTCCCAACTCCACTGCCCTTCAACAGACCAGAAGAAGCAGGTGAAAGTCATTCCAGTCGTGCTTTTGTTTAAAAATACATAAACAAGGGTGTAATTAGCCCCCAAAAGGAGGTTTCTAGCATGAAACAAGCTGGTAGATGAAAACTGAAAGTCAACACCTAAAATCATGGAGCTTTAGTAGTGTGGTAAGAGCACCAAAATTAAATTTTCTTTGGCAACTTCCAATCTGAAACACTTTTGCTATGCCTGTTCTTAATTACTGTTACAAAATAATAATAATCACACGTGCAAGTTGATTATATTGGGATTCGAGACACATCCCAGGAATTCAGATTTAATAACTGAAAGCATTGATATGTCGGATTATTTGGAAGCTTTTCCCTACCCTGCAGCTCAGGGCTCTAAAGCAGAATCTCCTCCACAAGTGCCAAGACTTTTGGGGACTTTCTCTCTGCAATGTTAGGGAATTGCTGAGCAGGAAAACCACATAAAGAAACAGTGAAGATTTTCAGGATAACTCAAAGCTAAAGAAAAAGTCAACAGAGGTACCACCAGAAGTAGGACATCTTACATTTTCAAGCACCAAAAGGCCATCAGCACAGGAATATGAGAGATGGAAGTTTAAAAAATAACTCCACTTTGTTTTGTAGAACAACACTGAGTAAACCATGGCTGAACCCCTCTCCCCAATCCCATTTAATTACAGTTTTGTCCCAGAAAAAAATGTGTGAAAAAAGAGAGTGAAGAGTGATGCAAACACTACTGAACAGGAATGACTGATGGAGTCTGAGAAGCATCTTAAAAATGAGCTGCTGAATTTCGTAGAATCACAGAATGGTTTGGTTTGGAAGGGACCTAAAATATCATCTCGTTCCAACCTTCCCACCACGATTTAAGGGATTAAAATTTCCTCCCTCACAAAAGCCAAAAAGGCAACAGCAGCAGCCCGGCCAAGCTCCATTTGGGATGTATTATTCCAGAAATCCCTGTGCTGACCAGAGCTGTTCCTTGCCTTTGGCTGGCCCTGTTCCTCACACCCAGTAATCCCCAAGTATCTCAGACATTTATCTCAGCCCAGGCATTTATGCAAAATGTGGCCACTGCAAAGGAGTTCCCAGATGCTCTTTTTAACTCAAGAGCCAGGCCAGAAAGTTCCCACCAACATCTCTCTGCCCAGGACATCCCCAGCTCGCTCCTGTGGAGCCTGTGAGGCACAAATCCTAATGGATTGTTTGACCAAAGCTATAAAGAAATGAAGAAATGTGATCCCACCTGCTCCTACTTCATTTAACGCTGCTGGCACCTGAACTGCCTTTCACTGACTGCTCCTCACATCCCAAATGGGATCCAGGGGTAAACATTTTCTAGGAGCTGAACTTCAGGCTTTTTCCTCAGAGTCAACAGGACTGGGAAGTGAATTTACAAATAAATTGTAAATTTATCTCTGATGGGTCCCCACAGCATTCAAACTCAGCAGACCCAAACTCATTCAAACTCAAACTCAGGGCAGCTCAGTGGACTTTCCTTTCAGGAAACATCTTATTATCTTATTATTTTGGGAGGATACAACAAGAGGAAGAGCAATGCCAACATTAATTCCCAGTATAGCAGCACAGATTTCTCTAGTCCTTCATCTCAAATCTAAAGTATTTTGTAACTTTTGTCAGACTATCTGAAGGCTTCTAAGGGGAGATAAAGCTCCTTTCCTATTCAAGGGAAGCAGAAAACCACTGGAGCTCATGCCCTGACCAGTTTCCCCCTTCTTTTAAATGAACAGCTTGTACTAAAAGAAGGCTGTAAAACGTTGACTACAAAACAACAAACAAATGGTTTGGCTTGGCTGTGAAACTCTTTCAACACTTTCTACTGGAATAAAAAGCTGTGATTCTACCATGGTTACCTCCACTCTCATTTCTATTGAATTAAAATCTGGCTCAGAGTTTTTGCAAATCCTATTTTGCAGGCAGGCAGAATTCAGGCAAACAAAACTGCAGTGATAATTGAGAGAGAGTTTTTGAACAACTGCTGTGTTTGTCCCAGTCAATGCCCCTCTGTGGTTCCAATTCTGCCTGTCAAAAGGAAGGATTATTTCCTGAACTTCAGATGATGCTGAATGTGAACACTCAGACATGGGCACAGACACAGAGAATCCCTCACCAGGAATTGTTTCTCTTTATTACAGACTATGCAGAGTCAAAATTCCATTCTAAAAATACTCCTTACTAAAGCACAGATTGGCTTGTAGGAGCCACACCAAATACTGGTAGACAGCAGCAAGTGCTGCTCCCTCCAACCCATTCTCCCACTGAGTGACTGAAATGTAAAGACATGCAAAGTCTCCTTTTAAACCCAAAATTGTAAATGTTATTCCACAAAATTTCTTGGGAATTGACATTAATACTGTCAGTTTGTTGCTGGCATATAGGGGGTGTACACTGTGGATGCTGCTGGACCAGCTCCATCCTTCCCCCTAAAACAACATTTAGATATTGATGGCTAATTAGCCCACAGAATTGTACTTGTTGTAAAATTAGAGAGGAATCCATGACAGATCTAGTTCAGCTTCCTAAAATCACATCAGCCAAAGCTTTGTTTTACCAGCTTACTAAGGTCTGTAATTTTTAAGGCTCAGGATCCAGGACCAGCTTTCTCAGAGATGCCAAGCCAGAGCTCCTGAAAGAGCCTCTCAGGGTGTTCCTGGGCTTTGCCTCAGTCACAGGGATGTGCAAACGGGAGGGGAAAAGGAGCCCAGCAGCACAAATTGGACTTGTGAAGTCTCAGAATACTGACAGAGCTCTGAGCCGGTTCCTAAAGTATCTACACAACTCCATCCACCTCTGAGCTGCAAGTTGGGGGATAAACTAACAGAAAAAGAAGTATTCTTGAAGGCTGATTGCAAGTCTGAGGCAGAAAGTGAGCTTCCAGGAGGTTGGGAATGTGTAAAACTCCGATATCACGCAGTGGGAAAAGTCTCTCTTCTTTTGAAGTTTTCCAGTCTAAAATAAAGTTTCATTTTTAAGCTAAGAAATAAAGGCAGAGTTTCACCCCAGTAAGCCTTCAGAGAGTAAACACAAAAGGAAAATGTATTTAGGCATTTTATATCTCAACAAGCTGCAAACAATTAAACAGGCACCCACAAACTACAGGCACTTTGTAATTTAACATGCTCTAAAGTCTTTGTGAGATGGGATTATTATTCAGTAAAATAATGGGCCCAGGAGTGGTAAATATGCACTCAGACAAAGAAGCAAGTTATGTTTTGAGCTATTTCTTAAGAGCAGCAGTGCTCCTGAAAACCATCAGATCCTTCTGTGATTAGATAAAAACATCCCAGCAGGCAACCCAGAGGCATAAGAGATGTGAAATCACAATTAAACAAAAGCAGAAAGAAAGGGAGAGATTGTGTCAAGCAGATAACACAGAGGCAAATAAAATAACATGAGCTAATGCAGCACCTTTGAAATCCGGGGAGTGGAAAACCTGGGAAATCTCTCATAAAAAGTAATATCTGAGCCATTTATCTCCCAATCAAGGACGGCAAAATCTTGCTTGGAAACAAAAAGCATTAACTGAGGTTTCCAAGAGCTGCTTAGCTGGAAACCTGACCAGCCTGAAGAGCCTGTTAAGCCAAGATTACAGTAAGCCGGGTTTCCAACTGTGTGGAATCACAGGAGGCAATCAAAGCATCTCAACAGAAAGGAATTCCACAGAGATCCTTGCAGGAGTTCAGAGGGAAGGAGCAGGATCTGCCCCTCGGCCATGAAAGAAACCATCGATTCCCAAACATCTGCTCCAGCTCAAACAAACACTTTGAGATCCAGAGACTGGATCCAGGTCTTGTTTTTAATTGGGAGTGGAAAAGCAGCAGATCTGGTGGAACCTTGCTGGCAGCAGCACCACCAAAGTCAGCTTTGGGGGTGTTTTGTTGCTGACTGGTGTAATATTAAAACATTATCACCCACCATCATGAATATGACAGTTTTAAAACTGATCCTTGAACTGGGAAAGAAATTCAGGTCTCAAGCTTATCCCTCTTACCACAGGATTCAGAGATAACTTCCCATTTACTCCAACAACATCAGAACAAACGCAGTGTGGTTAATCAGAACCCAGAGGAAAATCTAACCAGGGGAATAAAACGTGAAATCATAGAGCACAACAAATCTTTCAGGAGAAATTATAGTGCAGGAAAATAGCAGAATGATGGTATTGAACACAAGCTTTTATTTTAAACTGTAAATAACAATGTTTGTCTTGGGATTGGTTTTCAATTACAAGCCCAGTCCAGTCTCGTGGTTTGTTATGTATTTAGCTTTCAGTATGAATTGCAGGGAATTACAGGTTAGATTAAATGAAGAATTTGGTAATGCTCTGCACTGCTGGGCACTCCACTAGTCCTGAACCTCCAATAACAAAAAATCAAATTAAAAAGCTGTAGCTACACTGTGATTAACACCCAAACGTAACGTTTTGGCTCTTAGAGATAATCTTAATGCTGAAATAGTTAATTAACTTAAACAGCATTTTAAATCAACTTAAGCTGCATTTTAAATCAACTAGACCAAGTACTAAAATGGACAGTAAATGTAAGAACTGGTGTGAAACACTCTACAAGTGGACCATCACACTGCACTGCATAACAGAGTCATAACTTAGCACTTACAGCAAATCCTGATGCACCTACAAAGAAATTTGTGCCTCACAGTCCTGATTTATTTTTATTATCCAGTAACAATACAGCCTTTCTCATTAATAGTAACTTTTCCTATTTTTTAGTGAGTAATAGAAAGGACTTTTTTTATTTTTACATATGCAATAAGTGCTACGAGTTTCCTCCCTGACATTTAACACAGTCTCTTTATCAGCTTAATGCCTTTTCTACTTACACTTCCAGCAATGTGTGTTTGGCTTTTCCACCACAGGGCTCAGGATGATGTATAACATCCCACTTCAAGGAAACACAGTATCTTTACACAAGTGCCACCTTTTCAATTCCCTCCTTCCTACTATCTCAATTCTATGCAGAATGGGAAATTATTTATATGCAAAAGATACTCTTAGTTACCTGTTCTTTCTGCCCTTGAGCCTCTCTGGAGGAATTGAGGTGAAATATCTCCATCTCAAGGGGTTTTTTTAGCTGCCCTCTTCCACAAATTCATATCAGGTTTTGGGGTAATTGGTTTGTGTCAGTGCTTCAAATTGTTGTTACTTCACCTGAGCAGCTTAATGTGGAAGTTTATTTTGCCCCCACATATATATGGATCATATTTTGCCCACATACATAAATGATTATTAATTTTTTTTCCATTCCCACGCTGCTATTTTTTAATGCAGCGCCTCATGCAGAGCCTCCTTTGTGGAAAACAAGAAACAAATAACATTCTGGAGGAAAAATTCCTGACACCAAATGATCACTCACCGCTCTGAAATTTGATCTTGGGTGAAAATTGGTTCTTACCCCAGTACTTGCAGCAGTTGAGCTGAGAACACCAACATCCTAACAGTGTCCAAAAGTCAACATACTGGGGTAAATAAAATGTGATCATCCCTTAACACTCACAGATGTTGCTTATTTTAAATATTTTAAAGGAATGGTGGCTCTCTAATTATATTTTTGCCCTCTTGGGGATAGATTTTTCTGAGGGGGGAAAAAAACCCCAAATATATATTTTTATATATATACTTCACATGCACCAATTTAGAAGCACTGCAGTTTGAGCCAGTTGTGCACTGAAAGAAGGATGTGCTTCCCTACTAAAAGTTCCAGGATACACTGCAAAGTGTCACCTCTGTGCCAGCCTGACTGTTTTAGGCAGGAATTAGCAGGTTTCACTGCAGAAATCAAATATTTCATGTCTTTTTTTTGGGGGGGAAAAAAAATCAATAGGTGCATTTAAAATAAACCCTGAAGACTCATGCAAATCACCTGAGTTTTATTTTTACCCCCAGAGCTTGTCTTGCCTACCTGCCTCTCTCAGAACTAAACTTCCAGGAGGAAATCCATGTTTCTCCTGCTGCCTTTTGCTCCAGTTCCCAGCAAGAACTCACCTACATTTTGCTCTTCTCGAATCTGAAGAAAAACCTATCAGACTCCTCACATCCTAATTGCTCAAAACTCATCTTCTGTTGCCCTTAAAAGATGTTGGTAGTCTCAATCTCCTCGGATTTCAAAAAAAACAGGAGTGACTTCCACTGCATTCAGTAATTTTTACATGCCCTGACCTTTACCCACTCCTGGGGAAACCAACAGAAGAAATAATCACTTGGTTGGCTTTCAAAAACGAAGGGCCCAGCTGAATTATCCAAAAATTCCTGGAAGGGGCTGAATTTTCTGAGTGTTGAGCAACGTTTTGTTTTTCTCTGCCCGCTCAGCCTCGGGTGCAGCTCCTGCTCATCTCCCTCACCACAAGCAGGAGGGAAATGGGGATGGAGAGCCCCGAGGAGGACCTGGAGCAGGATGAGGCAGAGGAAGGAGCCCTCACATGACATGAAAGCCATGAATACAAGTGTTGGGATTGACAGCACAAGCCCTGTCACCACATCCATGGAATAAATACACCATGGTTTGTGTTCATCACACAGTCAATCTCCTAAGTCCACCAAAATGACAGACAGCACAATCAAAATAAGAGGAATGTGCTGTATTTCAGCACTGGGTAATCATAGGGTTGGTTTCTGAGAGCACTGAAAGGGAGAAAAGAACTACTGAGGTGGGAGTGATGCAAAACTTAAACACACACACAGCACCTTCACCCTAAAATGAAGTAGAAACACGAGTGTGCTGACCCAGCAGGTGAGGTACAAATCCTCAATTATCCTCTTTCACCTGCAATGGGAATCACTGGAAATATGAAAACATTCACTACTCCTTGGGATTTCTCAAAGCATTCAGAGGGCAGTTAAATTAGTTTGAGGAAAGAGATTATTTGGGTCAAAGAGTCTAATCCATCTGGCCCAAACACAAAAGAAGGGAAGAGGTGATTTTTGCTCAGCCTTCAGATTACCGCAGTGTTCTAAGGATTACCTGCACATTTAAAGAAGGAATATTTTGGGCACTGCACCACAGTTGTATGAAACTTAGAGCAGATATTTGCTATCAATTTTCCTTACAAGCTGAGCTCAATTCTGCCTCCTCTTAAAAGCCAGACTAGCTTAGCTTTTAGTCAGGATTTTTAGAGGGTAAGAAGTACAGTGACAGTCCAAACCTTCCTTTTCCTGGAAAAAAAAGCCAGATGCCTTAGCTGTTCACAGTAAAAAAAACCCTGAAAAATAATCCAGCACATAAAAGAAGGGGATGTATTGATGGCTTTGTCCATTTGTATGCAAAATATGGCTGGAACATCTTTTTTTCTTTTCTAGTGTCCTTAGGCTTAGTGTTTCTAAAACCTATGTTCAATGATGAATTTAAAATGAAGAAACGTGGAGAGAAAATGGACAGATAGAGGAAATCCAAACCTGCACCCAGCTGTGTGATAAGAGATTATAATAAAAAAAAATACATGCTAAGCTCTTTGGCTCCCTTGATTTGTGGCAAGGAGGAGCTGGGAAGGAAGAAAATCAGGAATACCCTGATACTCATCCAAGGATGGATTTGCCCTGAAACCTGTGAAAGAATTAATACCAGGATAACTGATGGAGTATTAATCATTGGACACCAGATTCCTTATCTGGCATGCCAGGCAATAAGGGGATGCAGTTTGCTACCAGACAGGACCAGCAAGGACTGACTGTCCTTGGATGTCTTTGTTTCAACTTCAAACCCCCACGGATCAAGCTCCAAGCAGACAAATCTGAAGGGCCAAAGGAGCTGTAAATTCACTCAACTTCCTGGTCAAAGTGGGATTGTTTCTCTGCCTGAGAAGCCCAGGGAAAAACTTTACTACTCCTCACCCTCCTCCTCCAGTGCCCTCTTGGTCTGTCAGCGGGATTAGAACTTCTGAGGAAGCCACAGAGTTCCTGAGGATTGTAATCAGTTCTAATCCTCAGAGTTACTGAGGATTTATCCCCATTGCCACTATCCTTTCTCTGCCCTCTCCTCTCTTTACTTTAAACCTCTACAGAAAATAAACCAGTTGGAAAGCAGCTCTATCTGAGGACTACAAAGCATTTCGTGCCCCTTTGACACAGCATTCTTAACGCTCACCCTGCAACTCCTGCTAACTGTTGCAAGTCCTAAGAAATGGAAAAGAAGGAAAAAGTGCATCTGAGAGACCAAATAATGTGATAGACTAATGGGTAAAAGGAGCCAGCTTGCTTTTAGATACAAAAGGTCCTTGAATCTTGAAATGAAAGCCCTACTCCACTCTGTTTATGCCCATGGGCAAATGCTCTGATAAAAAAAAAAAGTGAGATCAGTAACAACTGTAAAGTACTTCAGCTGATCACATCTAAAAGAGAAGATACACTTAAAAATTTAGTGTAAATAAAGAAAAGAAAAGCCTGCAGTCCTCTTCTGCTCCTCGCAGGGCCCCCAGAAGGATTAATTTCTGGGTTTGTTGTTGCACTAGGGGTGCTGGAAATGAGTGTGACCACAATGACACAGTGCAGGCAGGAATAACTCCCACTGCTGTCAAGGGGAAAGCAAAAAATAAAAGGAAAAAAACCAAGTCATCCAAAAGGCACAGAAGTAGGAACTGAAACCAGCAGGCTGCTTTTATGCATAGAATCACAGAATGGCCTGGGCTGGAAGGGACCTTAAAGCCCATCCAGTCCACCCCTGCCATGGGCAGGGACACCTTCCACTAGCCCAGGTTGCTCCAACCTGGCCTTGGACACTTCCAGGGATGGGGCAGCCCCAGCTTCTCTGGGCAACCTGTGCCAGGGCCTCACATCCTCACAGCAAAGAACTTCCTCCAAATATCCAATCTGTCAGTTTGAAGACATTCCCCCTTGTCCTGTCACTCCATCCCTTGTAAATGATCTCACTCCATCTTTTTTGTAGCTCCTTCAGGTCCTGGAAGGCCACAGTGAGGTCACCCCAAAGCTTCTCCTCTCCAGGCTGAACAATCCCAGCTCTCCCTCCTGACATTTGGAGGTGTAGAAGTGAGAACATTCAGAGATAAAAAGAGAAATGCTGCTGTGGGGACACAGTTAAAAATCCTAATTCTTCCCAATGACAGCCTCTCTATCTCACTATAAAAAATACTTTTCCATCATAGCATAATACAAACCATGAACACTTTTTTTTTACTTGTTTGTTGTTTTTTTGTGGGTTTTTTTTTAAGCATTAACCATTTTTTTGACTTTGAAAATCCTATTTTGTATAGCTAACAAAATTTAATTTTGGGTCACATTCCCTTCCCCATACCTTTCTGCATCAGGAGGGAGGAGATAAAGTTTTAATCTTCTATTTTTAATGAAGATTAAGGAACAAGTTCTGCTTGGCTTGCCTTGGCTCACCATACATTTTAATGTATATTGATTTGTATAAATGTCTCATTTAGAGCATATTTTTGTTAGTATTAATGGGCCTTGGACAGGTAAGATTATTCCTCCTGTACCACAGCCAATCTCTTTGGTCAAAGTTGAAGAACACATTGCTTTGTTCTGAGATGAAAAAGGAAGACAAAGAGACAGGTCCTGAGACAGGAATATCAAAGGATCGATGTTCCCAGCAGGAACAGACAGTTGGGCCCTGCAGGGGCCACCACAAACCTCCTCCTAATATTGACTAAAAGGGGGGTTTTGTGCCCGTTTTTGCTAATAATTTTCCATTTTTCAGTAAATTCTGAGTTGATTTTATCAGGAAAGGGATTTATGAAGCACTTCGGAAAGTGAGCTGGAATCTAAGAGGATTTTCCCACTCTCCAGATATGTGGATTCAGTTCAACTGCCTTTTGCTCTCTGGGTACATGTAATGTGAAAATGAGGGAACCAGCAGTTCACATCTTCAGTGGGAGCTTTAAAATTACTTCTTAACCCCCTGTTGTCATCATACAAATAATAAAAGAACAACAATATAATGTAACAACAAAAAATTCCACACACTTCCTAGGCTGCTGTTTCTGTTCCCTGCTGCTGCCCATTCAGACATTAAATGTCCCACACATGGAATTCTAAACTATGTGAATATTTGATCTCTGGTGTAATCCAAATACATAACCCAGAAACCTGTAGTAAGTTAAATCACATCCTTTTCTTATAGTTTACTGACAAGGAAAAAAAAATCAAAATAAAACAGCTAATCCAGAACAAACCACCCGCCTCTGGATACCATCTTAGATATTTTGCTACTTTCTTTTTCTTCACTTGAGCCACCATTTCTTAATTAATGATGTCAAATAAATATATTTCAGCAATGACTTAATAAAGTTACACAGTCCTATCATAGCTTTGACCTTCCAGTAGATTAATACTTTTGAAAACTGTGATTGATATTTCTCCAATATTTATTGCCGTGAAAGCTGAAGGTTTTCCTTGTTGACCAGGAAGTTATCCTGGTCACAGGATAGGGAAGCAAAGGTTGAGATATCCTACAAATTATGGGAATGCCACATAAACTCCTTTTTCTTTCTCCAGTGGATAAACCCCAGTAACTCCTTCAGATCAGCCTGAACTTCTCTGGGGTTTTTTTGCCACTCACAAAAGAAGAAACTCTGGTCAAACCCTGTTTCCAAACCTGCCAGAAAGATTCAAAACCACTAATGCTGCAAGCAAATACATCCTGAACCATCAACTCTCTGTCTCTGTGACCACGTTGAAATCATTTAATGGACAAATTGTCCATTTGCAACTTGAACTGTGTTTTTTGTTTCAGTTTTCGCCCATGCAATACGATTACAAATCAATTATGCCCTTTTTCTAGACCTTACCCCTTTTTAAAATGGATATCATGTGTTTAATGACCATCTCCTGAAAGGCACCATTATGTGTTTTGTAACAACAGATGCACAACAAGACCACAGGGTGTGGAAGTACAAACAGAGGACAAGGCTTTAATCCAACCTTCTGGGAAGAAGAGAGAAAATCAGGGAATCTGACACGTGGCAACACTGTAATTTTCAAAGCACAAAGAAGTCAAAATTAGATCAGTAATGAGAACAGAGGCTTTGGAAATTATTCATCTGCAATGAGAAAGGCAGCAAAGAAAACCCTTGTCAAACCCTGTTTTCAAACCTACCAGAAAGATTCAAAACCACTAATGCTGCAGCAGATACACCCTGAACTGAATGTCATCATAAATAAGTTTAAGAAAGACTTTTCTTAGTCCACAAACTTGTCTCACAACTGGAGGTTTCTCTGGTTATAGCAAGAGACACCTCAGCCCTTCCCCATTTCCCTGTTCTGCTGTGCAGATCCTGCCATCAAAGGCTGGAAAAATACAAATTAAACTGACCACGGGCTTCAGGTTTGCATTTTCAGCCTATGATTTTTAATTGGTGCCTTTCAAAATGCTGGCAAATCAAAAGTAATTCGTTAAAAGAGGTGCAAAAACCTGCTGGTGATGCAAAAAGCAGCAGGTGAAGGTAAGGGGTGAGGTTTGTCTGCTGAGCTGTGGAAAAGCTGCAATGTTATTTTAAATATTATTTACTACGAAAAGAAAAGGTGTAGAAAACTTTACCCTCTGTCAACACAAACACATTTCATAGGCTCATGTCCCTAAAGACTGATAATTCATGGTGCATTAATGGGATTGCCACCTGGAGAGACAAAGGACACAAAGGAAAACAAGGATTTGGGGAAATCTATCCTTTGTTGGCTTTCTCCAGGGAACTTGTGACAACGTTCAGTTTGTGGCGGGGACAAACAAATTTCTTATTTTTAATCCTTGGTGACACGAACACAAAAAATGTTCTTACATATAAATGACAAAGGTAAAGGTCAGCTCAGCTTTGGGGAACAGGGGTCCAGCCAAGCAAAGCCTTGGAACATATGCCTAATTCTGAGTATAATTGACTGAAGTGGCTAAAATTGAGCACCTGCTTAAGTGCTTTCCTGGCTCTGTGCCTAATGAAATATTAATCACAAATGGCAGAGAGCCACTACACCAAGAAGGTCTTATTTATCCCGAATTGAATTATCTAATAATTAAGGCCCAGATAATCAGCCATAGGAGTAACCCTGTCAGTGTTCTCATCTGAATCAGCACATTTCAAGAGTGTTAAACCTACAGTGAAACACTCCTGGTTCTAATTAACCTTGCAAGTGATTTTATTTTGTAAAGAAGCTTGAAAGCAGCAGGAGAAGCCGCAGTGACTGCTGTGCATTCCAGCCTCAAATCCTAAAAACTACTGCTAACTCTTCTATGCGCCTCTTTTTCTAAGAAAAAATAGGTATTTGGTCAAGACTTTGCTTGTGCACTCTTATAAACAGTATATAAGTCAAAGCCAAGGTGTTAAATATTGATTAATGAAATAATCAAATATGAAATCTTTCTTAAATAAGAGGTGAATTATTACAATGAGGAGCAATAGCAAAATCAGAATTGTATTTTTATCACAATATCAGTTTCACAAGATGAGGGTAAACTGATCTACTGTTCCCTCTTTTTACAGTTCTGAAATCTAAAATATAGTAATGGCATTTTTAAAAGAAATAACTTTCCCTACATTTCCCAGAGACAAATTAAATATATAAAATTATCACCAAATCCAAGAGATCAGAATAGAAAATGCACTCAAATATTTTTTTAATCCTTCTTCACTCAATATTACAAAAATAATCTACTTCTCTAGAATCAGATTAAAATGTGGCTGACTCCACTGAGTTCTTGGTTTACCAGAGCACAATTAAAGGAGTCTCATGTTTTCCACGAGGTTTTAATATGTCAGAAATATTTTTTAATTAGGTCTGAACATCTTGCAAATAAAATATTGCACTACAATCGAGTCAAATCAAATTAATATTTGTCAAACACCATTTGGCATTTCCTACCAAATGGGGACAGTTTTGCTCCATGTGACTTTGGATGCGTGTATCCACTGCCTGCCAAAGCAAAGACTGATGAGAACTTGTACGTGTGTTGTATTTGGAATAATTTACCCATTCATCTCAATCTGGCAGAACATTTTAGTTTAAAAAGATGAGAGTTTGGACAATATAATCTTATTAAAATCAGCTTTCACTGCGCTGCACAAAAATTCCAGCTACTGCCTAAGGAGAGCTGTTGATGTTCCTGCTTTCAAGTGTTGATCTTTTTAGAAAAGGGAACAATTCTGGACTAGTACCTGCTTTTAATCACATTCCCACAGCAAACATCATCTCAGGGCAGGAGCAGTTGCATTTCCATAATGTGATACAGGTGCCCTGGGCTGTGTACAGCAAATCCAACACAATAAATCCACCCTGCACAGACAATGATGTGGATCTGATGAACCAGCTGTCGAGCCCTGACCAGCCAAACCCAGCTCCGATGCTGGGGGTGGACTGGGCGGACTGGGACCAGGTGCACAATACCCAAGTGCAGGGCACTGCCCAGCTACTGAAGGGAAAAATTCCAGCTGGACTCAACAGTGATTCCTAACAGATGAGGCAAATCCAAGAAACACCTGTTAGCTTTACGAAGAGGGGAAAAAATTGGCACCAAAACGCTTCACCAAATGAATCATCGGGACAAAGGAACAGCGTTAAAGGGAAAGAACAAATTTGCTTTCAGATCGGCAAGGGGCATAAGAATATTTAATATTTGTCACAGTCTTTCTGGTGGGACAGTGGCTTATTTAGATCAGGATTCTTCCATAGTTCAGCTTCAACGAAATTACAAAAGGAGCTCTCACACAAAGAGCACGTTAAAGGTGAGTCTGAAGAAGACAATTCTCTGAAGGAGCTGTTCAGCTCCCACAGACAGTGTCAGCCCAGGTGTAAATATAACTCACAATGAGCTGTTACTAGGGGGGGGGATTGGCAGCTGGAAAAGAATTCCTTGGAGTTTAAAGTCACCTATTCCAGCCATAGCAGTGAACTTCTGCAATAGGGATGGTCCCTGTGCTGGAGAGCCCAGGACAGCACCCACAGGGGGTCTGTGGTGGAAAGGGCCCTCATGGTGTCTACTCCAATGTCACACACTGCACAGGTCAAATACAAGAAGTCTGGGAGGAGTTTTCACTTACTATGTGTTCTTTATCTTGTCTAAAGTCATGATGTTCCAAGCTCAGGGAAAGATTTCAGGTCCAAGGAAATCTTGGTTCTAACGACCCTAACAATTGGAACCATAAATACATAAATAATAATACATAACACCATAAACTCAAGAATTTTGAAAATCTAGGCTATTTTCAAGTTGTGAGTCAGATTTTGTTTCCATTTCCAACACAGAAGTAACTTGGTACTCAAAATATTTGCTTTAGAAATACTGATGTTATTCAGGAATTGTGCTACCTGAGGAGTAACAAGAATTACAGTGTACACATCCAGCTGTGGGGCAGCTACTGACCTACCTAAGATCATACCTGCCACGTTTCAGAGCTTTCAAATATCACCTAGAATGAAATAGGTCATAAATAAATGGTCTGGGAAACATTTAGGATTGCTGCAAATTCAATTGAGCGTGAACGAGAAGCCTTTTGGGACACCTACCAGTGCTGAGGTGGAATTCCTATTTTCACTCCAAATAATGATGCTCAGCCAAAAGAATTCTTCTCACACAAGTGGGTTAACAAAGATCATCGATGGAAGGGTCAAAATATCTTGGGCACTTTTTGGTAGAGATCCTGAAGAGGCTGATGAATGAAATAGAAGTGGAAATCCACCTCCAACCTGCCATATGTTTGCTACATTTCCACAACATCTGTGTTTGGAGTGAACAATTCCCTGCATGTGCTGGATAGAGAGCCCTGGAGAATCCATTTGGATAATATTATTATTATTATTATTAGCAAGGGGGGAAATAGGCTTAATAATAATGTCACGTAGGTCATCAAACTGCCTTGGTCTCCGGAATATTGGCAGAGATTCCTGACAAGGGAAGAGAACATGGATTATTTTAGGAACTCGATGAACTGTGGACAACTTATGGCTGTAGAAATGATGCTATTACAGGATTTCAAATATTAGTGCCTCAGAAAAATTCAACACACTCAAACACTGGCTGGGCAAAGCAGCACGAGCAGTGACTGAGTGCCAGCAGTGCTGCCACCACCCAGCTCCCCTCACACCACATCTCAGCTGCCCTGCAATATTCATCTGCTTCTCCAAGATGAATTATATTTATTTCTTATGCATTTCTTTAGGAATGTTGTGATAATAACTCTGTGAGACAGCAACAATCTGAATTAGTTCTCCCCTGATGTTAAAACCTCCATTCTTGGCTCGGTCGGGGCA